>NC_090929.1:1619206099-1619860821 GCF_040938575.1 Ambystoma mexicanum
CAATCAGAAAACATTAGAAAAACCCACCCCTGCAAAAGTAACACAGACAAGGCAGATTTTTGTGATGGGGCACTCTGGGTAAATTAGCTCCGTTAGGCAGGCATCAGCCTTGCAACAAAGTCACTGTTAAAGGATAAACCTTTGAATAAATAAATAGAGAAGGGATGGGGGGCTTAAAAGTCAATATGATCCCAAAAGGTGGTCCAGGGGGACAGAGCCTCTTCACAACACCTTTAACTCTTGTATTTCCTGCTCAACAGCACAGAGCCGGGCTTCTCAGCACTTTAGCTGTCTAGATGTTTGAGTTGATGCAATTCGACTGGCGGTCAGTGGTGCAGCGGTTTTAAGAATGTGGGCACTAGATGAGTCAAGTCAGCGTTCAAAACGTGAGACGATGACTACCAAAGGTTCGGGGCAGGGATTAAGTCAGCGGCGAGACGATGGCTCTGCTGGGTCGAGTTGGCATTTGAGTAGGGTAATTCAATGGCTTCCAGAAGTCAAGTCGGAGGATAAATCTGTTTCTCCCATGACTTCAAGCCCATGATCGGTTTGATTGAGACAATAGTAGAGCTGGCATCCGTATCGCTCAAAATGCAGAGACCAGTTTGAAGGTTCATGGAGTGCCAAAATCAGCACTGCAAGTCCTGTGGTGACACAAAGTGTGCAGAGCACTGTCCAGCCATCTTGAAGATGTTTTGAGGCATTGAAACAGGATTCCAAGATCTTCTGGGCTTCTGGGATACTGGGAGTCCCAACCCAGGGGCTCCAAGACAAGGGCAGTCCTTCAATTCTGAACTTCCACTCCAGGATGTTGGTCTGCACCTACAGCGAGTTCCTCACCTCCAGTGAATAGGGCCCAGGTTCCAGTGCAGGTCGCCTTCACTCTTCTCTGGAGATGGCGAGGGGACAGGGCGTGCCTCTGCCTCGTATTCCTCTCTGGCAGAGGACTTTGAAGTAGCCAGTACTTCCATCAGAGGTTTAGAGAATCATTCTCCTTGCCTTCAGTGGCCTAAGATGATTTAAGCTATGAGGGGGGGGCTCTCCTTCTAACGACAACATGGCATTGATGATTCGTCCAAAACAAGCTTGCTGCAATAGATCTAAAAGGGAATGGGGAAGACAGGAAGTGGTAGAGAGCCCTAACTGAAACCGCAATGGTGGAACCCTTCTCTAAGCCCACCTTTCCCTTCCGGCTACTCTAACTCTACCTTCTTCCCATGCCTAGTGACTTCAAAGGGACTCGGGTCATCAACTGGGTGTGAGTGTGGCTTTGCTATATCAGCGCTGTCTTTGAAGCACCAACTTCCAGGAGATCTCCGGATGAGAGTTCCTGTACCCTGGAAAAAGGAGTGTCCCTTCCTTGGGGAAAATCACAAAGACAGCATCCTGGCCATGGAGACAGTCAGGCCAGACACTAACAAACATTGCTTTGACATAGCTGGGCCCTGCTCACTGAGCTGACAATTGCATAATATCAAATTGTTGTGGCTGTACAAATATTTGACCTTGTTAGTCACAATAACACAACCAGGCATGGATTTTATTTACACATCTACATGCCATCAGGCTAATTTAGGTTACCCAATTATTATAATGTGAATCAGAGGTAAGTTACAAAGCCCCCCATGCCTACAGGAACTTTGTTTTCCAGCAGCTTCAGGAAGGCACATGTGACCGTAGAACTACCGCACGGCAGGTGCTATAAATGTAAGGAAACAGAAAAAAAAACATGCATGTGCTATAGGGGACTGGTTAGCCCCACCACCTTTTCAGGAACAGAATTACCCACATTATTTCATGTAACTTAAATAAAAAAGGCTCAGGCTATCCCACCATCACCAGATGGCATTCTGTAACAGTTCGGTGAAACAGTTGGAGGAAGACGATTGGGGAGAGGAAAGAAAGGAGAGGAATTGGACCGGTCCTTTGGGGGGTAGCTACCTCCGGCGGCCCCTCTGGGTTTACGGGGATGGGCCGCACAGCTGCACAATAAAGGCTCCACTGTCTAGGACATGGGGTGGACTGGCCCCCCTTGCCCAGATGAGAACACAGAAGTGTTCAGGCCTCCACTCTCCGGAGAGAGGAATGTCAGAGCAGCCAGTGTGACACAGAAGCTGAGTGGTCTCAGAAGAGGAAGCTTTATTGGGCGAGCTAGAGGCACCTAGCTCGGGACCCTTCCATGGGCGCCCACTAGTAGTGGTTGGATCCAGAAGAGTAGATGCACTACCATAGCCCTGAGATAAGAGCATTGATGTGTGGAGGGCCAGCTCATACAAGCAAGGGATGCGCGACATCACCACAAAGCTACTGTGGGAGCCAGCGGCCACGTGCACATGACAGCAGCACGGGTCGGGTGGAGGTGGACAGGTGAGAACCTGCTCCATTGCCTATGAGACAGCTTCTACTTGGCAGTTCAAAAAGGGCGATACCACCAACCAGAGCGGGGTTGGCTCGCTCTCGTGGGGGCAAGCTCCATTTGCATCACTTGAGGTGGGGCCAGAGAGCCACCGTCCAACGGGGCGACAGTGGTGACTTCCTACCAGATTCTCCCGCTGTTCCACCAGTAGCAGAGCTGGTTTAGAGGACCTATGCGAGGCGGCTCAGGGCTTTTTGGGTTGAAAGCGTATCACGTTCTACAATGAGAGACAGTCCACGAACCAGCTTCCAGACCGCCCAAGCAGTGCCTGGGACGTGTATATTAGTTATCACCCCCTCCGCCCCCCCCCCGCATTTGTTCACTTTAAATCAGGACTAGAGGAGGGTCCCATGGCCCTTTTATGGGGATGTTGGTTAGAAGCATCAAAGGATAGTTCACAATGGAAACATCCTCTTGTCATCAATTCGTCTGCGTAGCAAATGACTGTGTGTTTGTTATTTGTTATACGTATTATAATGACGACCTTCGGGACCTTTTTAGGTGTTTTCATGTTTTTGTAGTTGTATATTTATCTAGTCCATTCATGATTCTAATACACCTGATTTTGATTCATTCAATATGTGAGTTATGAAGATGTATTAATTAAATTTTCAAGCTCATAGTAGAGCTACGTACATGTTTAGGTAAAGCAATTGCCTACATAGAATGTAAATACCCCAGTGGCATTTGAATCAATCTGTAGGGAACACGCTCTGTGTACATGAAGGCGCATGATGTGCCTGCTGGGGCCTCGGGTTCCTTTGTTTGCCAAGAACCATGGCAGGCTCGCGCTTTGAAACACTTGTATATATGTGCGTTATAAATGTCATATCATATCATGTCAACGGCATATGCGTGTCGTTTGCACGTAGTTTGGCAACTTCAGCCCCGCCTGTCCCTATAGGTCTTGTGTACGTTTTGAGTGAAGGGACATTGTGAGGGTGATGAGGCCTTGTTGAAGCAGAAAGAGGGTCCGCTAAGAACGAGGGCGGTTACTCGGCCTGTGTCCTCCTGCTCCCAACTACAAGGGGGTTCACCCCAGGACATGGACGGGGTGATCTGCTTAGTTAGTAGAGGGTTGATAAAGAATGGGCTTCCTGGTGATTGATATTTGGGGATGCGTATGGAGTCTATGCCATCAAGCTATTGTATCAGGAGATTTTCCAGGCTGCAGTCATGGGTGTAATTATAGGGGGGTGAAGAGGCCAGCCCCCCCAACTTTTGTTGCATACCTTTTTGTCCCCCATCTTTTGGTGGGATGGCTGGGGGGGGGGCACAATTTGGCCGCCGCATTTATTGATCATGTAATGGGATAGCTTGCACCTGGCTGAGGTGCCCAGCCAGGCTCGCGCTCTACCATTACATAATGCCAAGTTGAGCTCAGCTGCATGTATATTTGTTGGAGGGATGGGCTGCGGGGTGACTCTAGTGAGGGGGCACATTTGGACAATCACATTTGGTGTCAGGGGAGAATCCAGCATTGCAAGAGTGAGGGGTGAGGTGAGCCACGGAATGCAGTGCGTGTAATAGTTTCATTCACACCCCCAAACCGCCCAACCCTGCCCCAATCTACTTTTTTAGTAATATTAGTGGCAGGTGGTATTTTTACACATAATGGCCCTCATTACAACACCGGCGCTAAACCATGGCGCTATTAGCAACATGGTTGGTGCCGGTGTTGGAACGGGTCTGCCATGGTTCAATGGGGAATTACGAACCCATTCCAAGGTTGGCGGGGCGGTAATTCCCCATTGAACCATGGCCCTTCCCCATTCCCATTTTCGCCCCATAGGGCTCTATGGGAATGGGGAAGGCGCTAAGTACGGTACCGCAAATTGCGGTACCGTACTTAGCACCAAGGTCCCTTTGCGGGTCCCTACTTTAACGGCTGGTAAAACCAGCCGTTAAGGTCGAGTCCCACAAAGGGACCTCGTAATCAGGCGCTAATGGGTTAACGGCGCCGCAGCCTTTTACGGCGCCGTTAACCCATTAGTGCCCGGGTCGTAATGAGGCCCAGTAAATATAAAACTGGAGGATCATTGCAGATGCAGGAAACTATCTATTAGAGCTCTGACCAGCCCCTCTGGGGCAAAATACATGGAAACCTCCTAATTTGCATATGGATTGCACCAACAGTAGTGACTTCACAGAAAAGGACAATGCAGGTAGCACCATTAGACTTTGATACGTGGAGGCACCATGGAAGTGACTTTAGAATAAGTTGCCATAAGTAAGCCAAGTGGCAAATAACTTTGTGGTGTACAATGCCTACATTGCACTATTGTTATATTTGGAGCAACTCTATAGTCATTAGGCTTTTTATTATAATAGCATGATATATTAACATGAGCTTTGAAGTTAATCAGAATCACGTACAGAGCTTCAGATAAGACACAATGGGCCTCATTATGACTCTGGCGGTAGCCATGCCAGTAAAAACGGAACGGCAGCCGCCGAAGTCCTATTTTGTCTGGCATCCGGCAATGGGAACTTACCGGGGCATTACAGCCCCGGCGGTCCCGGTAATTCCCCATTGCTGGGTGGCGGAAAAAATGACTCCCCATTCCCATTCAAGTCACATTGGACTGAATGGGCATAGGGAAGACAGATGCACCGGCACTGTCTGCAACAGTGCCGGTGCATCCGTCGAGGTCTGCGAGCGAGTGCCGGTGCGGTCGCCAGGTCAGACATGCAGAACTCGGAGTATGCCGGTCCAGGAACAACGGTGCCGGTAGATTACCAGCGCCGTTGTTACCAGACCGACATACTCATAATTACTCCGATTGTGATTAAATGAATTGCTCAGGATCAGACATTTCGTTAAATGGTGAAACTGATTTAAACAACTGTGAACATCTTCCCAGGTATAGTTGATATAGATATTTATTAAGGTTTTGCTTTACATTTCATGTGCTTAAATTGTTATTTCTGGCAATGCCTTGGAAGCAAACCACATTATATAATAAGCTAGCCTTTCACAGTAAACTAACTGTACACTACACATTGTCATAGAAATATGTTGAGGAATAAAAGTATGGCTTTAGTGTTATTCTCCCCATCCCGAATGCAAAGTCACAATAGCATCAGGCAGATTAACGTGAGCCTCACAAATCCCCCTTGGGTTTTACAGCCATAGTCATTATTTCATAAAAAATGCAACATTATGCACCCTTCTCAATTCTAATCACTCCCTCCCATACACATTTCTAAAGGGACAAAAGTCCCTGCTAATAGTCACCCCCTCTCTCTCATCAGTGACTGGTGGCTCACAGTGTAATGCTCTGTTGACACAGAGCAATGTGAGGGCACTCTACTTGCCTGTGCTCCTTGGAACATTTCCTGGCAGTTGACACCTGTACAGTTCGGAAAGGATAGGGGGCCTGCTGCCAGGAAAATAAGCGTGCTGAGCAGGAATTGCATGGCACACATTGTCCTACCAGTTGGACCCCTTTTCCGTTGGGCACCCTCTTTGAGGTGCTGAACTGGAGTGGCATACCACTGACAAATGTCCCAGTCTGACCTCCCGCTTGGTACGCTACTGCTTGTGGTCATTTGAACACAGGAAAACATACCTGAATTTTAATGAGTCAGGCTGCTGCAAGTAATTAATGAAATCAGAATAAACATTCTAATGTGCCATTTTGAAATCTTGCAGGCATACATTTGTACTATGTCTACATGTTTGTTTGAGTCAGTGCCCAGGTGGCAATGATCAAACACCAGCTCGCTTCAGGCTTCTTGCAGGCCTTCTTTAGGTCGGGGTGTGGGGGCAGATGCTTATGTACTATTGTCAATGCAGTGAATTCTAAAGACTAGCTGTAGTGTTATATGTTTCAAAAGACTGGGGTGTCTTTAGAATTGAATTTTAAAGATATGCCACCAGTCTTATGAAAGTTATAACAGAGCGTCCGCAATGGACTCTTGTGGTATAGTAGTTTATTGTACTCCCTCAGAGCCACCGTTCGCCCTTCCTCCAACCTGCTCCTTTCTTCCAGTTGTCTTATCCCCCCCCAACATTTTCAGCAAAAATACTCCACTGGCTGCAGTGTGTCAGTGTGTTCAATAGAGGGCTCCCGAGAGCAATGAAAAGGTGCCCCATTGTGCTCTTTCGTTGCTTGAAATGACCTGTTTGATGGTCACCAGGACGATCATCGCAACTGTTCAAGGACACCCGTGTGGCCCACTCAGGTTGGTAAATTTTTTCTTGCAGGTTGCCCTAATGTTCTCTTTGCCAGCTGGTCTGCAGGGAGGGTGAGGGGGGAGATGAAGTGTCTGGCCTGGTGGCAAAGGCCAGTCAGCAGGGCAGAGTGGAAAGACCTGAGCCATAGAAGCCTCTCCAATAAAGCACAAAAGAGGTCACTCTCCGGAAGTGCTGCGTTTGCTATGGTGGTTTTGCCAGTGGCTACGAACGAATGCCCAGGTAAGCATGGCAGGGCTATCGGGAGCCATGCTGAGGCCACCAAACTCTGTTCACGTACTGCACAGTTCAATCATCACCCCGGTTTCCCGTTTCACCTTGGGTTTGGGCCAGTGCTCAAGTCGAGAGCACACGTGGGCGGACGGAGTCCCTCCGCTTCTAGTCCCCCTATTTTTTTCAGAGGACACCTTAAAATGCTAACTTCTTCTGGTAAAACCACATTCAATTGGTATGTTAATGAGTCCCCCACTTTTTTTTTAGGACTTATCCCCTGGTTTGGGCTAGAGGCGAAAGGCGTGGAGATCATGCCTCAAGCACCTCCATATGTGTCCTAGATGGGGCCTAAAACACGGCTTAAACATAACGCAGCGCTAGAACCAGAACATGGAATACATCTTGATAAAAAGAATCCTCATAAAAGTGTGATTGCCTCTCAGCGATGGCTGCTCCCTCTGCAGGAGAAAATATGCATCTGCCCCCCTCAGTGGCAAAACCTACACGCCTGCCCCAACAGGAGATGAAAAAGCACAACTGCCTCCTCTGCAGGCGAAAATATGCAACTGCCCCCCTCAGTGACAAAAAGTACACGCCTGCCCCAACAGAAGATGAAAAACCACAACTGCCCCCTCTACAGGAGAAAATATGCAACTGCCCCCCTCAGTGGCAAAACCTACACGCCTGCCCCAACAGGAGATGGAAAAGCACAACTGCTTCGTCTACAGGCGAAAATATGCAACTGCCCCCCTCAGTGACAAAAAGTACACACCTGCCCCAACAGGAAATGAAAAAGCACAACTGCCTCCTCTACAGGAGAAAATATGCAACTGCCCCCCTCAGTGGCAAAACCTACACGCCTGCCCCAACAGGAGATGAAAAAGCACAACTGCTTCCTCTACAGGCGAAAATATGCAACTGCCCCCCTCAGTGACAAAAAGTACACACCTGCCCCAACAGAAGATGAAAAACCACAACTGCCCCCTCTACAGGAGAAAATATGCAACTGCCCCCCTCAGTGGCAAAACCTACACGCCTGCCCCAACAGGAGATGAAAAAGCACAACTGCTTCCTCTACAGGCGAAAATATGCAACTGCCCCCCTCAGTGGCAAAATGTACATGCCTGCCCCAACAGGAGATGAAAAAGCACAACTGCCCCCTCTACATGAGAAAATATGCAACTTCCCCCCTCAGTGGCAAAATGTACACGCCTGCCCCAACAGAAGATGAAAAACCACAACTGCCCCCTCTACAGGAGAAAATATGCAACTGCCCCCCTCAGTGGCAAAATGTACACGCCTGCCCCAACAGGAGATGAAAAAGCACAACTGCCTCCTCTACAGGAGAAAATATGCAACTGCCCCCCTCAGTGGCAAAAAGTACACGCCTGCCCCAACAGGAGATGAAAAAGCACAACTGCTTTCTCTACAGGCGAAAATATGCAACTGCCCCCCTCAGTGGCAAAATGTACACGCCTGCCCCAACAGAAGATGAAAAACCACAACTGCCCCCTCTACAGGAGAAAATATGCAACTGCCCCCCTCAGTGGCAAAATGTACACGCCTGCCCCAACAGAAGATGAAAAAACACAACTGCCCCTCTACAGGAGAAAATATGCAACTGCCCCCCTCAGTGGCAAAAACTACACACCTGCCCCAACAGCAGATGAAAAAGCACAACTGTCTCCTCTACAGGGGAAAATATGCAACTGCCCCCCCCTCAGTGGCAAAACTTACACGCCTGCCCCAACAGGAGATGAAAAAGCACAACTGCTTCCTCTACAGGCGAAAATATGCAACTGCCCCCCTCAGTGGCAAAAGGTACACGCCTGCCCCAACAGAAGATGAAAAAACACAACTGCCCCCTCTAAAGGAGAAAATATGCAACTGCCCCCCTCAGTGGCAAAAGGTACACGCCTGCCCCAACAGAAGATGAAAAAACACAACTGCCCCCTCTAAAGGAGAAAATATGCAACTGCCCCCCTCAGTGGCAAAACGTCCACGCATGCCCCAACAGAAGATGAAACAGCACAACTGCTTCCTCTACAGGAGAAAATATGCAACTGCCCCCCCTCAGTGGCAAAACGTACACGCCTGCCCCAACAGAAGATGAAAAAGCACAACTGCTTCCTCTACTGGTGAAAACACATTGTGGGTAATTTTCTAATCTCCAAGCGAGTAGATTTTTAGCGTCTTTTACTGGTCCGGGAGAATTTAAAGTTTCTAACAGGCGAAGCAGGAATGCTGGCAAAATGTGTGTGTCACCCACCTTTCACGTCCTGCTATCTGAAATTACATTAATTTATTGCACCTCGTAATGCAAATAACAGAAATTGCACGTAGAGGACCGCATCGCACATAAGTGCAAACCTAAGTGTTCACTCCATGCAGTTTGCACTTTGGCGAAAAAGACCCCCAAAACATTCACTGGCAAATGAACACACACACCTGCTGCCACAGTGGAACAAATGAGACAAGAGCCCCAGGGGCAGACGAAAAGCACACGAATGCCCTGTATGCGGGTAGAAATCCACACCCCGTCTACTCTGAAGGCGAAAACGCAAAACTGCCACAAGCAAGTGGGAACACACAGCGGTCAAAAACACACCACAGGGGAAAACGTGTACTTCTGCATTCAAAGGCACAGCTAGCAGTTCAGCAGGTGAAAATACAGACTTCCCCCTTAGCAATAACAACGCACAACTGCGCCCATGTTGCAAAAAGTCTGTAGTAGTTAAACAAATATGGGTTCACATATCTACATTCTTGCAATACATATCAGGTTCCTGTTACTCTTTAAGTTTACTAAGCAAGGGGGCAAACCCACCGGGCCTCCCCGGGCATGCCAGCTCCGGTCCCAACGGACACTCTCAGAGCACTCACTCAACATCAACCATCCGAGTGCTGCTGACAGACTGACTTCAAATGCAACAACACCTGGCCCCCATTAGGGGAGAACAAAACATTGATAGTAGGAATTGAAACCACCTACCTGACATGTCAGCAGATGCAAACACATAACTGATCTTCATAAACAGTACTGTGACAAATCAACTTCCGGGGTACCAGTGGTCCAGGGGTGAATATCGGTTTCTAAACCATCACTCAGCCCCACACCTAAGTACACCAGAACAGATATGAACAGAAAGGAATAATAATCAAATGATAAACCTCCTTGTCCAATTTTGGTAACGTGGATGGAACAGCAGGCTTATCTCCAAAATGTTGCAGTTTGTTGGTTAGTTGCAACAACGTAAAAATACTATTGCTACACAATGATAAAAGGCACTGTCCAGTCAAGGTTGTATCAAAAATATCTACAATATTCATATCACAACAGTCAAACAACACTACGAAATACAACCCAACCTGTAAAGGAATGCAGAAGACAGACAGTTTCAAACAAGGAAAAGGGCTACACTCGGTATACTGACCGGCGAGCCGTCGGTATGGTTAATAACCACAACAGTTTAAGGTTTCTTGGCTTCAGCACAAAGAAACAATGGCTCTTAATATATCTTGTGGGGCCTTCAGGGAAGGACCAGGAGGACAGAACCACAATGCACCTTGTGTCTGGGTGCGCGACAGGGTCGAGTCAGCTTCAGCGCACTTTGCAGGCTTCTTTGTCAGAGTTTGAGATGAGAGTCAGCTGCGGATATCAGGCGGCAAGACCGTTCAGCGAGGGAAGCTGGACAGGCTGCTGCAGGCTGGTCTATATGACGGCTCGGGGTCAGGAATTGTCTCAGTGCTGTTTGGTGGGTCTGAAGCACTGGTCAAGACATCTCGGATGTCTTTTAGTGACTGCAGCTTGACAATGGTCAGCTTTGCAATCAGTTGCAGCTCAAGGAAGTCAACTGGCTCAAAAATGTCCTTTAAGGTGAACGTCAGTAGATGCTGAGGTTTAAGTCATACAGTCCAAAGCTGTGGAGTGTGTTGCAAGCAGCTGCCTTGCCCTTGGTTGTAGTTTCAGAGACCTTCTGGCACTTCCTACCTAAGAAGATTGCTGCAAAGCCTAGCAGGGCACGCTGCGTGCAGCTGGGTACCGGTATTGGGGCAGCTGGAGGGTATTCTGACATCTGGATTGCCCCCAGTTTGCTAGGACATATTTAGGGGAGGGATCTTGCTTCCCTCTTTGAATATCCTGGCCTTCCTTCACTGGTGGAAGATGTAAGGCAGATAGTACCTTCAGTCAGGGTCCAAGGTTGATTTTCTTCTTACTGACTTCTTTTGAAGTCTTCAGGTGATCTGTCAAAAGAGGGGCTCAGCCCTCTTTTAAAGCCAAGTGGGTCACTGTGATTGGTATAGGCTGAGCATACTTCAATGAACCTACCCTCATGTCCCTACCAACAATCTCGTGTATTTGGGGAGGTCATAACCAGAGTGCTTTGCAACAGGAAAGGTAAAGGGGTGAAAGCAGGAAAGTTGTGCCCCAGAACTAAAATGGCAGAATCCTTCTTTCAACAGAAAGAGCTCCAGTCACACTCCCTTTTGATACTAAGCCTCATCCATTTTCCTGTCTGTTGTTGATCAAAGAGTCTCTCTGGTGGTTAATGATCCTCTCTGTGTGGTGCCTGTTGAAGCGCTAGGTCACCCTTGAAGCTGTGGTGAGAGCAGACTCTCTGGCTCCTGCAAACCACATTCTCGTTCCTCATGAACGGGGTCCCCCTAGCAGGGTGGCCTACTGTAAACAGCAGACCCAAACATGACAGTTCACTGCCCTTGATACTGAGAGGCAGGAGCTGGCTTCAGGTTGACACAGTTGCATATGAAAGGTTGTTGGGTTTCCTGCCTCCTTTGTTATCGAAAATGGTAGGGGAAATGGTATATGTGTAATGTATAATAGTATATGTGTAATGTAATCTATGTATGATAAGCGGTATGCGCCTTATCGTGATATTTGGTCTGATCAATTTTAGAGTTTTTTGTATGGAGTGGAAGCTCTTGTTCTTACTGAGGGGGCGTATCACGTTTGGGAAAACATAAAACATAAATTAAGTGCATAGGTGTTTCCTTTTGTTTTGTGCCTACTTATAATGGTTAGAATGTGTCTCTTCTAATTGTGTGGAATTGCATATAATTGTATGCTTTCAATTGTTATTTTAATTTATAGTTTTATGGTTTTAACGTTGTGCGCAAGGTTAATTTACCATATGCACAGAATAAATTAAAAAAATGAAAATAAGAATAATAGGTGGGGTGTGGGGTGAGGGTGGGTAGGGATGAAGGGGACTGTGCGGGGGTCTCACCTGCATTATAAAAAAAGTAGAAAAAGTAAAAAATAGATTTAATTTTTCAGTGAAATGTATTTGGTGAAATCTCCATTAGATTAAATATTTTTGAATAAATCACATACATCCCTGCTGCCAGCTTCAGGGCCCAATAAAAGAGCAGGGCGCTTCCATGCAGCCTTTGTCAGTTAATCAGGCTGAACATGGCAGGGGGAAGGTTGGCCCTCCCCCTTCCTGGAGATAATATTGTGTACTCCTGGCTGTCACATTGCAAATATATATGACAGGGCAGACTGCGCCTATAGGTTGTGTCCACGCCACATACACAGGTCTATCCTTTTGCCATAGTGTGAGAATAGGAAATTGTGTGTGGATTAGCCCCACACATTTTCCTGAGGTTGATCTACCATCATTCCATTTAATTAAACATTTCAAAAAAGCACAGACGAGCGCACGCCCATCGTGTGGATGGTCGAATTCCTCATGAGTACACTGCAGTGCCCTCTGCAGGTGAAACCACATATCCACCTACGAGGCAGGTGAAAACACATATGACCATCCCCCCGTCAAGTGAAACACATATCTGCCCTCTAAGTAGATGAAAACACACAACTGATGACTTCTCCATCAGAAGGGATTTACACATGCCCCCTCACCAGGTGAAAGCACGCAAACAGGGCTGCACTGGGTTTCGGGGTGTCCCAGGGCGAAACATTCAGCGTGGCCCATCCTTACTCATTTTTTCATTGGCCTCGAGGTGGCGCACCACCACTAACAGGCAACGTCACAACTCTCCTTTGAGATTATGGATGAGGGAATTTATGAACCTGCCAGAATCTGAGTGTATGAATTTGACACATTGCAAGCTTACCAAGATGCACACCCAAACACTCAGTGCACATTGGGTAGACACGATTGCCATAACTCGGGGACAGGTTGCAACATCATTTGGCGACCCATCCCCCATGGGGTCTCCTTTCCCACCAAAGGATGTGTTTGACTTTTCTGTGAAACAACCAGGCCTCATAACTGAACCTGACAACATATAAGAAGTTATAGAAACATATTTGGGCAAAACAAGGTCGCGTCACTTTCAGAGGAGAAAATAGGTCAACGGAGAACACAGAGCTTCCAAAGGCACTCACTGCAGGAACAAAGGTGGGTTAAAACATTAGGAATGCATCTGTGCTATTTTACAAGGCGGACTGTCAAATGTGAGGGGGGAAACAGGCTGTCACTTTACCTTTAATAAGGTGACAACCCTGATTTTAAAAAAAACATACTTCTACATAGCAGTAGAGGCGATGAACTGCTACATTTATTGTGTTTCATCCATATAGAAGAGAGAAACAAAATGATGACTTTTAACACATCTATAGCATAACAATCTAATACATTGCAGGACGCTTAACCGTCATAATCATACAAACTAGTCAAAACTAACAACAAATCAGAAAAAGGAGAGAAAAAGCATACTTCCCGATATAGTGACACATCCAATAACACAGACCTCACACACATGTATACTCAAAACAATATCTGAATAATATCAGTAAAATTATTCTGAAAAGAAAAAAAACTCGAAAAAAGAATAAAGGGGAAAGAAAAAAGAAAAAGAGAAAAAAAAGGAAAAGAAAAAAGAGATCATCTTGTTACATTTGAAAGAAAGGGAGAACATTTACACATAAGGTAGATCAGGGCCGTGTGGCTGAATGCAGCTGTTAACACTTGCAGATGCATTCTCGAGTACTGTGCTGCTCAGTCTGACGGTGAAGGGGTGAGAATGGCCCAGCAAGATGACCCAGCCCAAGGGCCTTGAGGCATTGAACCAGTGGAGTAACTTTGCTGAATTTTTTTTGGGGGGGGACATGACATCTGAAGAAAAGGTGACCCAGCCAAATGAATGGGGACAAAATGGTGTGCCATGAAAGTTGAGGGGGACAAACACCCCTGTCACCCCTAAAATTATGCCCATGCATTGAACACAAAATCAACAAATGAATGGGAGGCCGCGAGGAGAAGGTAGGGGCAGCTCCAGGTACCCTGTCTGACATGGCACTGTGGGCAGAGCTAAGGCTGCCCCGCAGCACTGCCACCAGAACAACAGGAAAGGAACGCAAATGATCACTGCACACTGAGCCCCGAATCAAACACCCGACACCCTCTCCTGCACACAAATAACATCTCATGGGGAGAACAAATACAACAGTGTACCATCAGGGGTAAAAAAAAAAACATGGCTTTCCTCTCAACAAACATCAAAGCCAGTAAAGCAAACCACTGCCCCCCACTAAAACCCACCAGGAGTCAAAAACAGTAGACGGCCCCACACATCGACCCTCCTCCAAATAGTGAACCCATAGAACTGCCCAACAACAGGGCAAATACAGAACTGCCCCTCAGCAGGTGGAGTAGCAGAGCTGCCCTCTAGTTGGAGACAACACATGGCTGCCTTCTTGGAGGCGAAACACGTCACTTCCTCCTCAGTGGATAGAGCTCATGTTTGGGAAACTAGCCGACTGCTAGGCTTCCTGTAAAACCTGTTCGTTTTCTGGAAGGCACCAGTGAAGAATATTAAAGGTGTTCTGCTGGGTGTGCTCACTCGCTGAAAGGAATCAGTTGTACATGTAGCGAGCATTGTGCATTACACACCAGTGCCAAAGCCGCGGTTAAAGGCAATGCTGCCATCACTGGCGTTTTTTTTTTTTTAAGTTTTTCAGCGTGGTTCATGGTCTTGGGCGGCTGAGTCTGGCCTGATCCCGAGATCCGGCTCCATATCTGGTGCCGGATCTCAGATCCGCCGAGAGCCGGCCCAATGACCAGCACTGCAGGCAGCTGAAAAGGGTATGGCTTCATATGGGCGGAGTAAACCATGGCTGCCTGGGGGGAAAACCCAGCACTGGAACTTTGATCAAAACCAGGAAGGGTTTAACACCCATACGTGGTAGCGATTGGGACACTGCAGCCCGAGCACTGGAGGTGAGGGTTCTGGAGTTCTGCACACGACCATGGTAAAACTAGACCCTACTCGGCAAGCAGACTTGGACTGGCCTATAGGACAACACCCAAAGGCAAGTGTAACCAGCCAAGGTGGGTCTATTTCTTGACATAGTGCACTGCGCGCGTAGTATTTCTGACCACTGCTTCTGTGTGCTTTATAAAGATACAAATTAAAACAAATTCTCCAAAAAGGTAACAGGAGGAACTTGCAAAAAGGCGGGAGTGGCTATTTGCAGATGCGGTGCCCCGGATGGCTCAGGGTTAGGCACACTCTACAAATGCCAAAATAAATAAATATCGTTTTGGTATCTGTGCCTAGTTTTCACCCCAGTCCGATCATAGCGAGAGGAAAGAGTCAGGAGACCATTCATATGGATGGAATAAAAAGTTAGGACAGCGCCTTGTGAGTGGAAGCTAGGACAGCGCCTTGAGAGTGGAAGCTACGATAGCGCCTTGTGAGTGGAAGCTAGGACAGCGCCTTGTGAGTGTACAACTCCTTGTGAGTGGAAGCTAGGACAGCGCCTTGTGAGTGTACAACGCCTTGTGAGTGGAAGCTAGGACAGCGCCTTGTGAGTGTACAACGCCTTGTGAGTGGAAGCTAGGACAGCGCCTTGTGAGTGGAAGCTACGATAGCGCCTTGTGAGTGGAAGCTAGGACAGCGCCTTGTGAGTGTACAACGCCTTGTGAGTGGAAGCTAGGACAGCGCCTTGTGAGTGTACAACGCCTTGTGAGTGGAAGCTAGGACAGCGCCTTGTGAGTGGAAGCTAGGACAGCGCCTTGAGAGTGGAAGCTAGGACAGCGCCTTGAGAGTGGAGGCTACGATAGCGCCTTGTGGGTGGAAGCTAGGACAGCGCCTTGTGAGTGTACAACGCCTTGTGAGTGGAAGCTAGGACAGCGCCTTGTCAGTGGAAGCTAGGACAGCGCCTTGTGAGTGTACAGCACCTTGTGAGTGGAAGTTAGGACAGCACCGTTTGAGTGGAAGCTAGGACAGCACCTTGTGAGAGGAAGCTAGGACAGCGCCTTGTGAGTGGAAGCTAGGACAGCACCTTGTGAGTGGAAGATAGGACAGCGCCTTGTGAGTGGGAGCTAGGACAGCACCTTGTAAATGGAAGTTAGGACCGCGCCTTGTGAGTGGAAGCAAGGACAGCACCTTGTGAGTGGAAGCAAGGACAGCACCTTGTGAGTGGAAGCTAGGATAGTGCCTTGTGAGTGGAAGCTAGGACAGCACCTTGTGAGTGGAAGCAAGGACAGCACCTTGTGAGTGGAAGCTAGGACAGCGCCTTGTGAGTGGAAGCTAGGACAGCACCTTGTGAGTGGAAGCAAGGACAGCACCTTGTGAGTGGAAGCAAGGACAGCACCTTGTGAGTGGAAACTAGGACAGGGCCTTGTGAGTGGAAGCTAGGACAGCGCCTTGTGAGTGGAAGCAAGGACAGCACCTTGTGAGTGGAAACAAGGACAGCGCCTTGTGAGTGGAAGCTAGGACAGCGCCTTGTGAGTGGAAGCTAGGACAGTGCCTTGTGAGTGGAAGCTAGGACAGCGCCTTGTGAGTGGAAGCTAGGACAGTGCCTTGTGAGTGGAAGCTAGGACAGCGCCTTGTGAGTGGAAACAAGGACAGCGCCTTGTGAGTGGAAGCTAGGACAGCGCCTTGTGAGTGGACAGCACCCAGGGCCGATGCTATCACTAGGCAAGGTTAGGTGTTTGCCTATATGTGGAAATGTTAGAGTGGCAAAATGCTGCTTTAACACCTCCACACTAATTGCAAATCGTATAATACTATCTGCCTTGCCTGTGATACTACCGGCCCTGACTGTCGGCAGGTTGAGGCTGGCAGCAGCAGACCAGGCGGCGCCACCACGCCGTGAAGGTTGTGGTTGGGTCAGGGTCCCAAGTGACATGGGCGTGGCAGCGCTGGCACGGTTCGGTGCCTGCGCATTTGTACTCCATGTGGCAGGCAATGAAGGAAGCACCATACGTGGTGCACCCTCGAGTCTCGACCGATCGTCGTGATGGCCATGGTGTGAGTCTATCAGGGAATGGTGCAGTGCACTGTGCAGCCTGGGTGACCCCTGCCCTGATCCTGTTAACTTGAAAGTCCACCATCTGAACTGTCCATCAGACATGGTGGCCTGCGCACCTTGGCTGTAGGCTGGCAGCAGCTTTTTGCGGTGCAGCGCCCATGCGCCAGGCCAGCAAGTAGCTGTTGCGTAGGCCACCCATCCTGGATGCTGCAGCCCCTGCTGTGCTGTGAGAGCAGCCCTGGGGCTGGGCCCTGTCTGTATTGGAGCCTGTGCTGAGAACAGTCTGACGTCATGCAGCTAAGGACTCCACACTAATTGTATACCGCCTTGCCTTGATAGGATCGACCCTGCTTCCTTCAAATTACCCTAGCAGGAACTGGTACCTGCGTTAACATGTGTGCTCTGCTGTACTGCGCATGCAACACTAGGAGACTGACACTGTGCCCTGGTTCTCTTTCACCCTCCACTACACGAAAGTCAGTGTGTCCCCTGCAAACACCTTTAAAACATAGTTTGGGTTGCACGCCCATTTGTACCCCTAATCTAAATGCACTGACTATAACAGTGGAAAATAGCACGGAGTGTAGGCAGAGGTGCGTGCGTGCAATATATTATGCATTAACTTAACTGATGTTGTTAACACGCCTGCTCTAGATGCCCCGCCTATGTGCAGTATAAACCCTTGCATTCAATGGCACTAATGCAAGCAGGACCGACTCCACCTTTCAACCTTCCAAGGTCAATCAATAACATGGCTGCCATGTCCTTCCTAGGGACAACACTTGTTCTTGACAGAGCCAGGTTCTCGAATAATGTAGCCAGTCCCCCACGCTACCCATTTGGGGATTCGGAATATAGCTTTTCAATGCATCCAGGGGAGCTGGAGGCAAGAAATTCACGGAATGCCCCACGTGGAATAAATACAGGTTGTTTACTGAGACCCTGGATTTCAAGCAATTCCAGTGTCCCTGCAGGTCGCGGAGTCTTCCTGATTCTCTGATATTGTTTTAGTGATTACATCAAATGCGAGGAACATGGGCAGGCTGAGTTGCCCCATTTGCCTTGGTCAGACACTTGTGCCCATTTGAGCTAGCAGTCCATTGACTACCTAAAGCCATGCTAATCCCTATGGCCAGCCATTCCCACCCACTTCCTGCCCAAAACGCATCCACTCCTGGGATGTCGTTGAGCTTGCTTTCCTCAAGCCAATAGCCCCATATCGGCCAAGGTCATCTGAGTCAGCCCTCGGCCCCATCAGTCAGTCTGCACCAATGGCAAAAGATGTTTTGAGTAAGTGCAGTTCATTACTGCTCAGTCACAGCTCTGCTCAAGTAGGTCACTTTGAAATACAGTTGTTGCTTAAAAAATAAAAAGGGCAGTTGGGGGCGGTGAGGAGTGCCGGCTCTTCACACTTCCTGTAGTACTGGAGTGCAAGGTAACCTATTCAAGGGAACATCATGACACTAATTTATTTATTTTATTGTTCATTTATACAGCGCGTATACACAGGTGGAGTGCTTCAAAGTGCTTCAAGGTGGGAAGGGAACAAGGAAATACAGTAATCACTCTTAGGCCTTGAAGTTTCCGAGTGATTGACAGAAAAACTAGCATACTCGCCCTGGCAGCATTTCACCTAGTGCAGGTGCATGAAGTGGTACAGTAGCGACCAAGCTAGGGAGAAGGGACACAGAAGGGGGGGCGGGGACAGGACGGCATGCAGTGATTATCATGAATACCAAAATTACTAATACCATGATAAAAAACGTAAAATAATGAATTCCAAAATATTGAATTCAGAAAAAAAACGTAAAAAGGGGTTGGGAGGGGGATAGTGGTTGGGCAGAACCCCCCCAAAAACAATGATAAAGGAATTTGTTATTTGGGAATTCGTTCTTATGGTATCAGTTATTTTGGATTTGTTATAATTACATGTAACCAACAGGAAAGACAAACTAGTCCTGGTACATTTAGGTCATGCATGCATACAAACAGAGGTGCAAGGAAGGGGGCTCTGGGGGGAATAAATGAGTCCAGTCCAGCAAGGCCCTGGGTTAAGTGCAGAGAGGTTGCCCCGCTCATGAGCGTGATCTGCCCGGAGGCAAGTGCAAAAGACTGGCAGGGGACACTGGAACCTGTAAGGCTCTGTAGGTGAACCAGGCAACCAGTCAGCAAAACAGAACAGAGTTAGGGAGGAGAAGGAGAAGGGGGGTGGAGGGAAAAAGAATGGAGGTTAGCAGGGGAGAGGGAGAGAGGATGAGGAAGAGAAGAGGAAGGTCTTGAGGAGTTTCCGAAACTTAAGGTGCTCCGGCTCAAGACAGAGAGAGGTAGGGAGGCTGTTCCAGAGGGAGGCACCTGCAGAGGACAGAGATATACCCCCAATTATCTTTTTGTGAAAGTGTTTCACCCGCAGAGAGTTGGAGGACGACGGGTGTAGGACTCTAGAGGGAGAGTACTTAGGAAGAGAGTGTTCTAGATAGTGCGAGCCTCGGCCCAGAAAGCCTTGTGGATTATGCAGAGGGTCTTGAACTTGATCCTTGCAGCCACGGGGAGCCAGTGGAGGTATTTGAGCACTGGAGAGAGGCGGTCCCTGGGCTTGAGGCCAAGAATAAGTCTTGCGGTTCTGTTCTGGATGAGTTGTAGAAGACAGAGAGTAGAGGTAGGAAGATTGAGAAAGAGACTGTTGCAATAGTCCAGTCTAGAGAGAACCAGGGCTTGCGAGGTGGTGAGTCTCTGGGGGCGGAAGTGAGAAAAGGCAGAATACCTTGCAGGAGGTGCAGTTGGTATTGGGACTATTTGGAGATGTCTGAGATGTGAGAGGGGAAGGGGAGATGACCCCTAGATTTTTTGCCTCGATTTTTTGCCTCATTGGTAGGTGAGGGCACAGGGCCTAGGGAGGTCATCCAGTGTGAGAGTGGGAAAGTGGTAGCAGGGGCCCCAATGAGTACGATCTCTGACTTACTGGCATTCAGGCAAAGATTGTTAGCAAACCAAGACTGACCTGCAGCTAGACAGTCATGAATGAGCGAGGAAGAGGAGGAGGCTGAGGGTAGCCTGAAAGAGAGCTGCGTGTCATCCGCATAACACTGAAAGTTAGAGGTAAAGGAAGAGCCATGTAGATATTGAAAAACCAGGGGATAGGTTAGATCCCTGGGGGACACCACAAGTAGAGAGAGTAATAGAGGAGAGAAAGACCCAAGTTCCACCTGGGAGGGCCGGTCAGAGAGAAAGGAGGTGAGCCACGCCAGGGCCTGATCTGTGATGCCCAGGGTATCACAGAGACGGGTGAACAGGATGTTGTGGTTTACCATATAGAAGGCAGAAGAGAGATTGAGAAGAATGAGGACAGAGGGAGAGTTACAGTCAAGATTTGAGAGCAGGTCTTCACGGGGGTTCGGAAGAGCAGTTTTTGTGTACCCGCGGCATGCTAGTGCTCTTTCAGTTTATTGTGAAGCAAGTGTATTGGAATCCATACACAGCGGAAGACGTGAGATATGTGTTAGGTGAAGGTAATGTAATGGGTTGCAACAATCAGTAACAAAATGGTACGGTTGGTTGAGAACGGTTAGGACCTGGAAAGATTGTGGTGGGGGGCGCCAATCTGACAGTTTACCTAGGGTGGCAACATTTCTTGCATCGGCCCTGACAGCACCTTGTGAGTGGAAGCTAGGACAGCACCTTGAAAGTGGAAGCTAGGACAGCACCTTGGAAGTGGAAGCTAGGACAGCACCTTGGAAGTGGAAGCTAGGACAGAACCTTGTAAATGGGAGCTAGGACAGCACCTTGCGAGTGTGAAAGGGACTGAGAGAAAACCATGGATTGTTTGCTCGACAGCCTGGAGCCATCTTGCTGCCCGGTTGCTGCTTACCTGGAATAGTAGATGCACAGAGAGGTGTATTGCGGTGTCTAATCTCCTGAAGCTGGGCAAGAAAGCTATGACATTACACAAAGTTTGAATAGCGGTGATGCCAGCCAGTAGGCAAGCCAGGAGTGCCAACCTCACTGTACACACGGATGCCTGAAGTGCCCTTGATCAATGCCGCTTGAATGTCATTTCACAAAATGGTCGCCTTTGTCTCATCACCAACATTTTAAAAAAACAAGAAGGAATGCCCAGTCTGGGTCCCTTGCTTGCTGTGCATAGGGAATCAATTTATACCTCACTGATGAGGCACAACAGGGCCGAATAAAGAAGGAATGCCCAGTCTGGGTCCCTTGCTTGCTGTGCATAGGGAATCAATCTATACCTCACTGATGAGGCACAACAGGGCCGAATAAAGAAGGAATGCCCAGTCTGGGTCCCTTGCTTGCTGTGCATAGGGAATCAATCTATACCTCACTGATGAGGCACAACAGGGCCGAATAAAGAAGGAATGCCCAGTCTGGGGCTCTCGGGCTTTGCATAGGGAATCAATCTATACCTCACTGATGAGGCACAACAGGGCCGAATAAAGAAGGAATGCCCAGTCTGGGTCCCTTGCTTGCTGTGCATAGGGAATCAATTTATACCTCACTGATGAGGCACAACAGGGCGGAATAAAGAAGGAATGCCCAGCATGGGTCCATTGATTGCTGCACAAAGGGAATCACGCTATACCTCAATGATGAGACCCCTACAGGGCCGAAACATGCCCTGGTTGCTTGGGCCCCTGTGCAGAGAAGAGGTGGCTGAGCAGTTTCGGCTGAAATACTCCCTCTGGTGGCAGAGCCAAAACTGATTTGCATATGAGTGGTCCCCTTCTGTAATGGTGCAGACGGGCTGAAGCATGATCGTATTGAAGACTGGAGAGAGCAGTGCCAGTGGCTATAAGGGCGTTTCATTCATTACCTGTTAATTATGCAGCTTTTGTTCAACAGTCGTGTTAAATTGCGTGGTTATGTCACGCTGCGTCTCATACCTAGAACACCTTGATCCAGAGTTGAGCATCTGAGCTCCAAGACATGACGTTGCTTTACGGACCCAGCCTAATTCAGTTCTGAACTGGGAGTACTGGTTTGGGGGGAACTAAGTCAAAGTGTGGTAAGCCTTTGTGCAGCCCTGTGGTCCTAGCCCAGCCACATTCTAGCAACATCACTACCCTCAGCTAATGCAAGCACATGACTGCCCATTACCACAGAGGAACAAATGTTGTCTCATGAGGGCTGTAGGCAGTGGCGGAGCGACCATTGGGCAGATTGGGGCTCCCCCAAAAATGTGGGTTATGTCGACTTGACCTGGCTGACCTACATGGATGTCAGCAGGCAGGACAGTGCACAGAGGATACACGGTGTGTGCAGTAGCACAGTAACAAAGGACGGGCAATTACTAATGTAAAGCATTTCATTGTTAGCACCTGCATTCGTATGCATACATTTTTAGGCAATTGAAATCATGATGGGGTGTTAGTATTTGCATGTCAGGGGAGAGATTACAAGGGCGGGGGGACAGGAGACACCTCATTCTCACAGTAATCCGTAAGTGTATGGTTTCAGATGCGAAGGAGAGAGTTAACTGCTTGTAACATTGAAGCTGCACTAGAAAACTTGCCCCGCCCCACAGTCTGAAGTTAGCAGCTCCCCCAACATTTAAAGGGTTAGCCCTGCCCAGTGCCTTCAGTGGCACTGCAAAATGAGCCGGGGCTCACCAAGGGGGCGTGGCCTAATGGCAGGGGGGTCACCTGATGGCTCATTAGGCCACAGGCACCGCCACTGCTGATCTCTGCATTTATTTTCAATGGGCTACAGGCACCCCACTGCTGATCTCTGCATTTATTTTCTATAGGCTTGCCTGGAGGGAACAGCGCCTCGCCTATTCAGCCTTAAAGGAATGGTTCGCCCAAAAATGTTTATTGCTAAAAAAGATGGGCAATATAAAAAAAAAATAGATTGGCACTTTTTTTTAAAGTCCCTATGTAAAATTTTGAGCAATTGAAGCTCAAAATGTACAAAAGCAAGCACATGGGGGCATCCATTTTGTGAAATGGATGCCCGCCTGTGCTCGCTTTTGCTTTTGCGGCACTAATGAAGGAAAAGCCAGCCAGCTGTAGTAAACAAAAGCTACCACTGGGTGGCTTTTCCTTCATTGGTGCCGGGACTCGGAGGACGCGGACCGGAGACTACAGGCAGAAAAGCTGCAGCTGCATCTCGGTAAGTGCTATTTTTTTTTTTTTTAAATAAGCACTAGCTGCAGTTTTTGTTCTAAGTTTTCCGGGCTGGAGGAGCCCGGAAAACTTAGAAATAAAACTGCAGATTTAAAAACGTTGTATTTATGTTTGCGGTAGCTTTTAAAGCTACCGCAAACATAAATACAACGTTATTCTGTTTGAAAACGCTGCGTTTTTTTTTTCTAAATTTCTCAAGCTCCTCCGGCTCGGAGGAGCCTGAGAAGCTTAGAAAGAAAAACCGCAGCGTTTTTGAACCACAATCGCGTTGTGTTTCTGCCTGCCGTGGCTCCCCCAGGGGAGCACCGGAGACCCAAAGTGATAGCCAAGGCAGGCAGAAACACAACGCGGTTGTGTTTCAAAACCGCAGCATTTTCAAACAGAATAACGTTGTATTTATGCTTGCGGTAGCTTCAAAAGCTACCGCAAACATAAATACAACGTTTTTAAAGCTGCGGTTTTATCTCTAAGTTTTGCGGGCTCCTCCAGCCCGGAAAACATAGAAAAAAAAATGCAGCTAGTGCTTATTTTTAAAAAAATAAATAGCACTTACCGAGATGCAGCTGCAGCTTTTCTGCCTGTAGTCTCCGGTCCGCGTCCTCCGAGTCCCGGCACCAATGAAGGAAAAGCCACCCAGTGGTAGCTTTTGTTTACTACAGCTGGCTGGATTTTCCTTCATTAGTGCCGCAAAAGCAACAGCGAGCACAGGCGGGCATCCATTTCACAAAATGGATGCCCCCATGTGCTTGCTTTTGTAAATTGTGAGCTTCAAGTGCTCAAAATTTTACATAGGGACTTAAAAAAAAAAGTGGCAATCTATTTTTTTTATTTTTGCCCATCTTTTTTTGCTATAAAATTTTTTGGGCGAACCATTCCTTTAATGGTGGCGCTGCCCCTCGCCAGCTGCGGAGGAGCAGTGTCTCCATTAAGGCTGAAAGGGTGAGGCCGCTGGAAGCTGCAGCCTTTTTCCTAAAGACTGAAACTCCAGCAAATTTCTCAGGAGCTTCAGGATTTAGAAAACAAGGCCTCTGCTTCCAGCGGCCTCTCTTTTCTCTCCATAATGGTGACGCTGGCCCACAGGCATCTCTTGCTTGAAGGGATGCCTCAGAGGTGCGGCGCCTCCATTGTGGATGAAAGGCATTTTTTCCTGAAGCCTGAAGCTCTCACACACGAGCGAGAGCTTCAGGCTTTAGAAAATAATTCTTGTCATGTTGTGGCTGGGGCTGCCAGGGGAGATTAGTGAGCCCTGGCAGGGCCCTGCCTCAAAATGAGATTTCTGAGTCTGCCCGGGCTGGGCCCCGGCTGGCCCAAGCCCACTTAAAGCCCTGGCCCTGCCCTGTAATCTTAGCCTAGTTGCACCCATGGCTGTTGGTGAATACTCGTTGTATCTACCCAGGTCTCCCTTGGTCGCACCTAGAAACACATGTGTACAGAAGCGTTACAAATGAGATATCATATCATATCATACTCCTCAGCGGGTGAAAAAACAAACCTATGAGCCTTGCGTAGACACAGAAACACACGGCCGCCTCCTCAGAAGGTAAAGCGCATGACTGTGTAATTAGCAGAATGAAACGCACGACCGCCTCCCCGGCAAGCGAAAGCACATGACTGCCGCCTGAGCAGATTAAAACACATGCATGACTGAACCGCCATCAAATACAACACAGAATGGGTGAAAAGCCCTGCCCTTCTGTGAAACTCCATCCGCGGCGATTTCTCTCACTCTGACAATTGAGAAAGCTTATAAAAGATCATTTAAGTCGCAGAGAAATATATACAAGCTTTCGAAATTATAAATCGCAACAAACTCATATTAAATCAATAACATCTTGAACGCGAGCAAGAAAACGAACAGCCTGTAGGTGGCAGCAAAGTGCTATTAAATATCCAACAGCACTGCGATAAAAAGCCTCTGGATGGCAGTGAAATACTAACAGCGAATCGAGGACTCTTTGAAAACTTGGAATGCGAGAATCTGTTAAAACGTAAAATGGCATCCCTTATATGATATGATAGTTTATTTATAGCTGTTCAAACTAAAAATGTATTCATGTAGCAATATAGAACGTGTGTGGCTTGTCATCGCTTTTAAGATTATCGCCAATAATCAATCAACTTCAGGCATATGTACAATGAAGGTCGGCCTGGAAGAATTAGTACCCGATTACACACTTGGCTGCACGTGAGAGGGTGTGATTTATAAAACACTGCCGAAACAAAATATCAACCCATGGGCCAATCACATTTTCTGGACAGCGAAGGGAACTGTAAAAATGCTGCACAAGCAGAAAGCGGGGACTGCAAGCTGTCTCGCGACCCCAGGCTTGTATGGGGCACATGGCCCATTCCGATGACATCACCTCTGATTAGGCGAGAGGTTGCATTTTAACATTAGAATACCGCCTTGCCCCACGGGAAATGTACAAGTTGCTTGCCAAAGGCAGGGCCTGAATTACAACGCGTTTTCCGCTGGGACAGCACCATTGTAAACCCGCTTCTGTATATCAGACCCAGAGACTGCTAGTTTAGCTCTTGAAAGGTAACTGCATGCGTGATGCTAGCCTCCGCATTCCACCGGATAGGCTGAAGCTTAAAGCATGTGCAAACTGGGCGACCAGAAAACCTGGACGCATGTCTACTCCACGTCACACAAGTATGTTCTCTGGGAAAATTCTTCCGAAATAGGTTTTATTTTCCTTGTCTGCCAAAATTGGGACGAGCTGGCATACGTGAAGTGTGAGCTATAGAAAAAGCTTCACACATATGTACTTTGTTTGAATACTATTACTTCCCAGCATGTAATAATATTATTGATCACGTATGTCACTCACACATTAGGCTGGACTGCCTGGGACCATTCAGGGCACAGTCGCCTGTGATGCTCTAAACGTTTCTGAAGGGAACTCATTCAAAATGCTAATTTATACACAGTTGGTTAATTTCTAAATATGGCTTTTCTATGTGTCCTAAGTGTGATCTATTTAGAAGCCTCTATACAAATAATCAGTGAGATATGTTACATGGTTGCTGCATATTTAAGAGATATCCATTCAATCGCATTTTTTTGTTTGTTCATAATGAAGGCACACACACCCCTGCACGCTCACACCAGAAAAAACACAACCCGCTAGGGAAAAAGGGCCGGGTCACCGCTTGCAAAGATAACAAGTATTTATTTCTACAAAATAAAAGTGCATCAGCAAAGAATTCTGCTGCCGCCAAAGGTTCTGCCAAATTGGGGAGGTGCAGCAAGTTAAAAGGACGCCTGGCGTCATCGTTGTCGTCATCATATACAGTGAAAACCCACAAGGCTGGTTGGAGCGATGCTATACATGGGCGGACCACTCCACATGACTGCTCCTGGGCTCCTCATCTGTGATAAAACAGGGCCTAACAAGCTCTTACTTATTTGAAAAACAATGCTACTCTATCAGTGTAATGGAGCACCTGGCAGAGACAGAGATGGGCCCAGGGGGAGAGCCAAGGTCATACCAACTTGCATACTTCACTCCCTCCCAGATGCGCCAGCAGCCTCCAAGGTCCTCCACCTTTGTGTTGAGCTATAATTTCATCCCTCGCTGGCCCCTCGCAGCACACATCTTGTGGCCCAAATGGGAAGGCGAGATAGCCTTGCTTTCTGCTCTTTCTGATCGATCGGGGATCTTACAGCTTTATGGTCGATGGTCTGGACCTGGCTGGCACCGTGGTATGTGGGCGTCTTGCAATCAAAGCAATGGAGGGCTGTAACTCTAACGTGTAGGGTGTTGGTGCTGGGGGGTCATGCTATCTGTGTCATAGGATGGTAACTGTCAAGAGGTGCTGTGCCCCCTTCTAATGGCCTTGCAATGCACATTCTTTCCGGGGCGCGAATGCTTACAGCCTCTGAGACAATAGCAGGCCCGTAACTCGCTGAAGCATGCTCGTGGTGGGGGTTATGTTGTGTGAGTCATGCAAATCTACTACTAACGTGTATGGTATTTTCGGCCGCGCTTGGACGTACGTTACAAATGGTTGCCAACGCGTGCGTTTACACTCACCTCCACTATATAGCTCCTCATGCATGCACTAAGCGATCATGCACTCTTTTGGGAGCAGACCTTTCCCCCTGCTTCCTCGATGTGTGTTTTACAGTTTGTTACACATTCGGAATTGCTTAGGGGGTGGGAAGACCCTCTCTCCTTCCCAACATTTCCTACAGTGCAAGAGAACCCTATTCAGCACTTACATGTATGCACACACTGTACACGTGGTCTCTTTAAAAGGGAAGCTCAATTGATATGTGTCTTTCCCACAGGAGCATCCTACTAAATAAACATCCAAGATCAGGGTTGTCAAGGGTTGGAAACTATTTTCAGGCTACCCCTCATTAATATTCATGAGATACATTTGCATACAATGATTCTAAATGTATGCAAATATGTCCTCACGAATATTGATGAGGGATTTCCTAAAAACCCAACAGTATTCCGGCCCTCTAGCCTGGAGATGGACAACCCTGTCCCAGACCATCTACTCAACTGTTCCTATCAACTTTATCCGCCATCACGTGAGATCCATGGTTCTCTCCTAACAGACAAGAGAATACATTATGAATGGCCACATTTTGTGGGCAAGGGGGAGTGGTCCTTAACTGGATAAGAAGTCCACAGTCAGAGTGGCTGTTGAACCCCCTGGCATAAGGCCATGGGTTGTCCACCTGCGACTGCATTTGTGCCTGGAGCGGGCAGTGGGACAGACATATTCTTGTGCGTGCGGAAATTCTTGTCTGAGATTTGGGGGTTTTCCCCTCCTGCACTCTGCTTTAGTTTTGACCCTCTACCCCAGGGTTTAGGCCATGTAGGAGGTCGGATCACAAGCCCCCACATTCTTCTCACCCCCTTCCCCAGTCAGGGTTGCATGGGTAAACTCAGTAATTATTCATTTAATCGGGCTCTGCAGGATGAAATGTTTAGTTGGCTCACCTATTATACAAAGTCGTGAACCCCAATTTGTACACTAATCTCTGCAGCAGATCCATCGCCTAACAAAGTTACATTTCAAGTTATACTAAAATATCTATTCTATGGGTTTACTTTGTTAGGGAAAGGTGGAACCCTGCAGGCTGGTCCATGTGAAATGTAATTTTAGAGGGACATTGATGAATACCATCTGGAAAAAGATGATTAGCCAGTCTTAGCTCATAGTCACATACCTGTAACCTTACTTCCTGTGACGGTGCTTCTCGTGATGTCACTTCCCATGATGTCAGTTTCTTCAGGATCAGGGCATCAAAGATTGCCCCTTAAGCAATGGCAGAGCGAGGAAGGCCAGTGGGGCTACCCCCATGACCCCCTGGGCCTCTCCTCCGAATTTCCTCCACCCTGACGTGAAACTCAACTGCCTGATGAGGTGAGCCACTTTCAGGAACTGTGACTGAATCATTCAATTACAGTTTAATTCTCAAGAACACAATAGAGCTGCAATCAGGACGATGAGCGCTTTGGCTGCACACACGCTCCACATGCAGCAACTCAGGTTACTAAACAACCAGAGTTTAGATCCCGGCAACTCTAATGTATACTGCCTGCATAGACCTAGGAGAAGACTGAAGAAGGGGGAGACAGAGAGAGAGAGAGGGAGGGGGAGAGAGAAAGAGGGGGGAGAGAAATAGAGAGAGAGAGAGAGAGAGAGAGAGAGAGAGAGAGAGAGAGACGAACTTTATGATTGTGGTGTTTCCATGCACAATCAAATGCATTTGTTTGATTTGTTTGTTTGGCAGGGAACTACTACACCCACCACATCTTTAACTGTGGAAATTCTGAACTATATAATTGGTGCAGCATTACAAAGAGTTTACAGGGCAATGGTAACATGTATGGATGAAATCATGAAGATGTTTGACTGTGGCAATGCTGTCATATATTGTCATATATTTTGAGTGCAGCATCATAAACGGATTTCTTTTATTTTGTTATTTAAGTTTGTTTGGTTAAAATAGTCAACCTTTTGCACTAGATGCAGCAAATGAATACACGCATACATAAACATTTACATACATTTCATGAAAAGAAAGTTCGTATTTCATTGTCATTCATTTCCATCATGTATGGATAAAAGAGTAACCATTATGAAAGATTAAAACAAATACCATAGTATTGTTTGAAGTCTTTTACAGTGGGTTTGCAGATTATTTTGTGGGTGTAATAACATGAAGGTTTTACAGTGCATATGCTGGCATACATTGTGATTGTGATAACATGAACACGTGTTCCAGAGAGAATGATTTCACATATTGTGAGAGCAGCATGGAGAACATGGTTTAGACTGGGAATGCTGGCATACATTGCAATCGATTTCGGGGTATAGATGGGCACCACAAGCCTCAAAATTAATTGCAATGAATTTTACCGATAGTTATAATTACTTCTAGGCGTCCACCAGAAACTTCCATGGCACTCTATCAGGCAACCAGAAACTTCCATCATTTCTGATAATCTACAGAGCTGGGGATGCCGTGTTGCAGTAAAAACTGCTGCATAGCAAACAAAAGCAACACAATTAGCACGAGAAGTTAGTAATAAAGCACGTTGGATGCGTCTTAATCATCAGCATGTTGTATTGGTGCCGTTGTTGTATTCTTCTTGCTGAAGCAGAAGAGACCTTACCGATGCATTTTGGACCACGAGTCCATCTTCAGGGCTAGCTCTACAAAACTACATAAATACATAGTGCATGTACATATCATACCATTGGACACCTTGAATCACAAAGGTCGGCTAAACGTGTTGGTTTATTTAGGCTCGTTCCGCGAGCACTCTGGATGAAATAGCGTTCACCTGGAACCGAGTTGACGTTCGACGATACGTCAAATGAACGTGACTAGCACGGTTGAACAATAGCTGTACTCTCAACTGCAGGACACATGCCTCGTGCGTATGACTAATGTACCACCTTTTTGTAACATCTATTGATTTGCACCAATGCAATGCATGGAATGTCCACAAGAAATGAAGCGCCCGGATGCCCTAGGGCTTGGGGCGCTCTACAAAGGACAAAATAAATAAATAATGTACTGTTCTTTCGAATCATCAGGCGTGAGAAAGTTTAGAGTGTGTCTGTGTTTTATGTGGTTTTGCCATCTTTCTTGAGGAGAACCATCTCCGGTTCCGGAAGCACCTCAAAACCTTCCTCTTTGCCTCCGCTTTCTCTCCCCCTCTCCCCTGCTAATACTACTGAAACTGCACTGAATCTGCAACAGGGCCACTTACCGTCCTTGGTCCTTGGCCCAGCCACTCTCCCCTGCACTGCCTCCCTGGCAACCCCTGCACTGCGGGACTGTGTCTGTATCCCTACAGCCCCCCTTCCCAGCACTTGTCTGCACTTACCTCGCACTTGCCACCAGCTGGCCCTTGTTATTTATCCTGTGTGCTGTATGCTAATAACCCTGTACTGCACTTTCCCCCCTCCCTTTCCCCCATGCACTTTTCCCTTCCCCTCTACCCTTGCACTTGCACGATCTGAATGACACCTCCCCTAGTAGGATCGTTGTCTGTCTCCCCTTGTTTCCCCCCCGCCTCGTCGCGCCTGGAAACACTTGTGTATAGGCGCGTTACAAATGCCATATCATATCATATCTTTCAGTATGGATCTGTATTATTTATTTTACATTTCTGGGCAACATGTGGATAGCGTCAATGCTGACTTTGGCTGCGTGCCCTACTTGTTTTTCCATTTTTCTTGCATTTCTAGGTTTGTCATCATCCTTGGGTGCAGTCATTATTTGAAGAAGGACAGGCAGGATGGAGAAATGTTTCTGCCCATTTAAATGACTTTTGTGACTCAAGGTGTACATGTTTATAGTTACATGTACTGTGTATTGGTTCCATGTGATAATGTTGCTGCTAAAAGGTCCCAAAGGTAGGCAACTTTGTTTACCGACACCTAAAATTCTTGCGCAGTGTGTTTTGGTGAGCCTGAGACTGCCCAGGCTCTTTTCTGCTGCTACTGCCTTTGTGACTTTGGGAAGTCTGTTCTCCAGCTCTACTACTACTACTTCCAGGAGGAAGCAGTACATAATCCCCAGCACACGCGGAGCGCGCGGTGTGCGCAGTGTGTTTTGGTGAGCCTGAGACTGCCCAGGCTCTTTTCTGCTGCTACTGCCTCTGTGACTTTGGGAAGTCTGTTCTCCAGCTCTACTACTACTACTTCCAGGAGGAAGCAGTACATAATCCCCAGCACACGCGGAGCGCGCGGTGTGCGCAGTGTGTTTTGGTGAGCCTGAGACTGCCCAGGCTCTTTTCTGCTGCTACTGCCTTTGTGACTTTGGGAAGTCTGTTCTCCAGCTCTACTACTACTACTTCCAGGAGGAAGCAGTACATAATCCCCAGCACACGCGGAGCGCGCGGTGTGCGCAGTGTGTTTTGGTGAGCCTGAGACTGCCCAGGCTCTTTTCTGCTGCTACTGCCTTTGTGACTTTGGGAAGTCTGTTCTCCAGCTCTACTACTACTACTTCCAGGAGGAAGCAGTACATAATCCCCAGCACACGCGGAGCGCGCGGTGTGCGCAGTGTGTTTTGGTGTTCTGGTTTCGGGTGAGGGCGAGGGCCTGTGGGCCTGCCGTAATGGATGGATCTTTGCTCAAACGCGGGAAAATAGGTACCTGCGGAGACCGCTTGCCCTCCCCTCCCCACACAAGACTGCAACTGCGACGCTGGAATTCCGCCTCCGTCTCTGCCTCTACATCTAACCTGACTGACGCGAGCACCTGCCCACGTGTAAGTACTAAACTGTCTAGACATAATGAGCACTTGTCACACAATCTGGCCTATGATGTGAGCAAGCAGACACTGAGTGCGACGTCACAATGCACGGCGAGCGATGGGAGGGCCGAGCTAGAGGAGAGTGAGCGAGCGCCCAGCGGATGTCGGCATAGCGGCCTCATGGACGACCGTGTGAGATTGGGGATCCCCTCCCACCTAAGAAAGGGTGGGTCAGCACTGGGTGGTGTCGGAGTCGCATCTGCTCCGGGTTATTCTAGGGATAGCCCCTCTCCCCCCAAGTCCCTGACTGCCGCTCTAGTCAGCTGGACGGTGCTCGACCACACGGGCAGCTCCGTGAGCTCCGTGAACACTGAGAGCAACGCAAAACACAGACACGGAGTGCCTTCACCTGTGGCCGTTCCCACGCCTGCGCCTGTCGTCATGCCTGTAGATTCACCTGAGGCCGATATCTGCAATACTGAGACTGCAGAGACTGAGGTCGCGGCAAGGCTGAGCCCAAGCTCTCTGAATGCTGTGATTCCCACTGATGCCCACTCCCTAAATTCTCCTCCAAACAAACCACCCAAACTGATGGTTTTGGCGTGGCGTGTCCACAATATGAGAGGATGCCCAAAAAACGGTAGCGGTGTTGACAGCTCGGCCACAACTTGGAAAGAGGCCTTTCCGGCAGAGCTATGCTCTTCATCACTCCCGTCCACTAAGAAAGCACATGGTCCCTCCTCATATGGAACGGATGAACTAGACTCTGGGAAGACGAACACCGTGCTGGAAGATGAAGTATTCTGCCCCCTCGACAAGCACTTAGCTGACTCCAATAAGGGATGCGGGTCGCCAACATCCCATAAAAATAGAAGAGTCTCGATAGAAGTCGCAAACAAAACTCTGCAAGACTTCTCTCAAACAAACAAAGCCTGCAACTTCACACCGAGAGGAGACCGGAGCCTAATTGATCAGCAGAATCAGCGGACGCCCTTGGCACATAGCCATGAGACGCAGCCAGGGGACGTCTGGTCTACCACAAAGCTCGATGCTCTGCATAACTGGAAAATCGCTCTGCAAAATGAAGAAAATGCTGCCTGCCCGGCTTCACCCCGTATAGCATGTTCTCAGGCTCGTGCTTCACAAAGACAGAGAAATGCAATAACACATTCAACTAACTTCAGAAGTGTCAAACAAAATCTGGCATACAACACTCGTGTACGTGACACTCATGTCTCTAACTCATCTTCCTCTGAGTCCTGTTCAACTGCCTCCTCAATCATAGAACGTGACTTTCCAAAAGTCAGGAGATCCAAATCTCAACTACTCAAAAAAGATTGCAACTCAAAGGTCAGGCTCGATGCGGACATCACAAAAGACCTACAGTCGGTCTTAATGTCAGCAACTGGAATTTCGCTTGCTCCATTTCTAAAACTGTACGAGCAACTAAATGATAATGTGAAGGACCTAACAACATTAGTGGCGCTCATGAATTCAAAAATAATCAACATGGAGAAAGATTTGCGCACCGAAAGAAAGGATAATGGAGCAATAAAAACAAACTTGACCTCTGCCCTGCAAACCTTAACAGAACAGAAAGAAAGCAACAAATTGGATAAAAAGCTTCTAGCAGAGGTCGCGAAAGAAGCCCTTAGCGTGCTAAGGCATCGACATTCGATGACACAGGACTCAAATCAACAACCTAGCAGGGAGCACTTATCTGCTCAACAAACCAATAAGGTTCACTTGTCCACGGAAAATTCCGCTCACATTATAATGAACAATCGCTACATAGACCCTGGCGCGCTGGTGCTCCATCCCACCATGGGCGTCACGGATACAATTAATAACTCTGAAGAAACCACAGAAATACAAGAAAAAAATGCCCTAATAACGCAGAACTGTCGGGAGGTCATCCTTCTGAGAAGCGAAAAAAGTTCGCCGGATCCTTTAGTCCCTTATTCTCGGAGCATCCAAGGCTCACAACTTGAGCTTGAGAAATCTACGAATGAGGGCTTGGGCCCTAGCCTTGGAAGCATAAACACCAAAGCATCTCCCCAAATGAGCTTTGCCAGCGTTCTGCAAACCAGTAAGGCCCCTAACAATTTGGCGACTTTGGATCCGCAAAAACCCTCCTCGTTGGTCTCTTTGACTGACACGTGTGTCTCTCGCACACCTGAGGTGATCCTAATTCCGGACACCACGGAGCCCAAAAATCAAATATTCGACATATTCAAGGGGTCTGTACCCCAGAAAGCTGACCACAAGGTGCTCAAACTAGGACCGTTGAAAAAAACTAAAAATCAAAGAATTAAAAATCAAAGAATTGGCAACAACTCAAGAAAATTTCTGCGAAATCTAAAAACTGTCAACGTAACTGTTAACAACACTCGGACAGAAGACAGAGATCCAATAAAGAAAAAAGACCTCATCATCGCAAATACTTCTGCAAATTTATAGACTCTGGCCTCCCCCTGGAACCTACGGAGGTCGATTCTATAGACTTAATCAACTTGTCTGTGTATGAAGACTTAGATTCAGCGGATAAGGGTCCTGAAACGGGTGATGAGGATGCGTTACTTGTGGATGCACAACCGGAAGCTCCAAGTGACGGAATCAACGCAGTGCCTATCCGAATTCTAGCTGGTGCGGCAAGAATATGTACACTTATCGAAAAGAAGCTTAAACAAGACGTGCCTCTTAAAACTACTTCAAGCCCCATATTCAAAACTTTGGAAGAAAGGCGAAAAGTCCTTGCTCAATCTCAGACGCTGTCTAATCCACTTCCAGAAAGGAAGAATGACCTGGAAGTGGGTCTGTGGCCTCGTAATAAATCAAAAGTCACACTTTCGGACGATTCTGTCTACAACAAAGACAACGTAAACAGAGCAGGACTGGCCAGAACCGAGACCCTTGACATACGGCCTGGCTGTGAAAGAAAGGAATGGCGCAGAGCGAACAGGGATGCCAACAGCGCTGGTGACAAAAGTCAAACATCTCATAAGCTGAGGCTTGAACGCATTGAAAATGGAGAGAATCTTATCCTAAATCGCACAAACGTTCTATGTCTCTTTCAACACGTGCCATCTCTCAGAACGATATGCTCTGAGGACATCAAGACGGTGGAATTCAAAAATGAGGACCAAAATGATAAAATCATCCTCCATTTCAGATCCAGAATTGTTTTGAACATTGTACTGGCTGCAGGACCCGCTCTTATGTCTATGGGTTTCGACATTTTAGAAGTGTCAGAGCAAGCTAAACCTGATCACAGAGCAGACACTCATAAAACCAAACGTGACTCGTTCTATCAAGAACCGCCGTTTGCTATCAAAACCATGGATAATGAGGCTCCCCTAAACGTGGAAGCATCGGCAGAATGTGATCTGTATCCTAGCGCTGGAAGCCTGAAAAAGACAACGGACAGGGACCCCCCTGAAACCATATCAGGGAAATTTCATATAGAGGATTCCATCAAAATTACCATTAAAGGAGCTGAACTGACTGATCCGACTCTTGTTGATGCACTAAGTCCACAAGAACAAAGTGGAACACAAAAGGATTGGTCCTGGCTGGCTGAAGCACTGGGCAGACCTTCAAAACGGTAACGCCAAATGGTAGAGGAGCCACGGGACCTTAAGATCGGATCCTGGAACACCAGGGGTTTCTCCCACCTACTAGAAGAACCCTGGCCGGACGCTCTAGATGTGGTCTGCCTTCAAGAGACGTGGATGACGAGCTGCCCAACTGCGGATGCTTACGAAACAGCTTTCAACCCAGCCTTTAAAAAAAGTAGAGGAAGACCAATGGCAGGCTTGTTGACTATTGTAAAAAAGAGTTCAGGTTGTCGTATTACAAGCTCTTTAATTCTATCACCTTTCATACTATTGTCAACCATAGCCCTGGATGGGTTTCAAACTGACAACTCGACTCTTTTCCATATATTTAATATATATTGGAATCACACTCAAGCCGGGTCAAGTTCCTTCATAGATATAGTCTCATCTAAAATCGACGATCTCATTCTCGATAATGAGTCAATAAACATAATAATATGTGGAGACTTAAACATCAACTGTCTGGCAACAAGAATGAAAAACAACGAAGTCGTGCACGCACCTAATAACGTGGCCTCAAAATGGATGGGGGAAATGGAAGCCAAAAATTTAGCAATGCTCAATGGAAATTCTGTCGGCGACATACCAGCAAAACCCACGTGGCGACGAGCAGACCAGAAATCTACCTTAGACTACTTCTTCGCCTCAGAAAAGATCCAACAAACCACCAAGACACTTGAGGTAATACCTATGATGCAAAGCGACCATGACATGGTAATCCTCACCTTGTCAGCCGTAAAGCAACCATCCCAAGAAAGATGGAAACATCAGATACTGGCTGAGCCAAACAGAGTTAGGCTAACACTGCTCCCGGCTGAAGTCTCCACATTTTCAGAATCCTTCACCAAACTAGATTGTGGAGTCGAATACGCACACTTATTACACCTGTTTGTGGAAAAAAAGCAGGGCCTGAGAAAACTTGGCTTTGCTAACAAACATAAGTTTGACGTCGAGATCATGAGAAGAAAGAGAGAACTACGCGCCTCCATCAGACTCCTGAGACTCAGAGATCCTACAGACTCGGAGCGAGGAAAACGTGTCGCAAAACAGAAATATAAAAATTGGATAAAATCTCACAAAGCCCTCATGTTCCAAAACGATGCGGAATTAATGATGCAAAAAATGAACAACAAAAACTCGGCAGAGTTTTGGAGACTTTTAAACAACGAAGGTGCCCCTCAATCTGCACTGATGTCAAACATGGTACCAGCAGCGAGGTGGACATTACATTTCAAAAATTTGTACAGCAAACAAGGGACCTGCCAGGCCCCTATAACACCAATTCTAACTAAATGGGACCTGACATTCCTCAAAGCAGACATTCTTCAGATAATCAAGAACGCCAGCGACTCAAGGGCTCCTGGTCCTGATGGTTTGACCAATGTAACCTTAAAACAAAATATGGAGCTATGGGCGGACTTTTGTGAGGAACTCTTCACTCGAATCTGCAGAAGACAAGAATCTCCAAAGTCTTGGAAGCAAGCAATAATTGTGCCTATCTTTAAAAAAGGAAACCGGCTTGAGCCAAAAAACTATCGACCTATTGCTCTTTTAGACGTACTGGGCAAAGTGTATGCAACAATGTTGCAACAGAAACTCTCACAATGGATTGTCGATAGTGGCCACCTGGATGAAAGACAAACAGGTTTTGTAAGAGGGGTCGGCTGTGGCCTTAACCTCCTGTTGATAAACTTGCTGAAAATGAAAGCGATCAGAGCTGGGAGAAAGGTCTATCTCGCTTTGATAGACTTTTCCCACGCTTTCGACACCATCGATCGAGAGCTACTTTGGACGAAAATGTCTAACTGGGGGTGTCCCGAGAGTCTGCTAGCTGCCATCAAAGAAATCCACTCTGCTACCACCATTAGAGTGCGCCTTGACCAAGGTGGTTTGCTTACAGAAGAAATTAACACTTTTCGTGGTGTCAAACAAGGCTGCCCCCTGGCGGCAATCATCTTCAACCTTTTTCTCTCAGACATTGGTTTCGCAATAAACGAGCCACGATCGTTTTCTCCCACGATACACGGTTCTGCATTAGGATGGATGTTGTATGCTGACGATTTGATCTTGTTGGATTCTACCCCAATCGGCCTCCAGCGTAAAATAAATGCAGTCGAACGTTACGTGGAAAACAACGGTTTGATCATTAACAACTCAAAAAGCGAAATACTAACACTACAGAATTTGCAAACTGGATGCCACCAGAAAAACAACAAATTCAGATGGCACCTGGGAAAGGAAACACTCATTACGGTGGAAAGCACCAGATATCTTGGGATGCAAATTAATACAAATATAAACGATAGCCCCTGGATGGAGCTCACGAAGATGAAATGTCGACACTTAGCCTCCCAAGCCTCAATCTTAAACAAAAAATATGGAAAGTTTTCACTCAAGCCTGTGATAGCGTTCTATCAGCAGAAGGCTGTACCAGCCTTGATATACGGTGCAGAGAATGCCTTTGGATGCCCGGCGGACTTTTGGTCAACCCTGGAGCATATTTTTTGGGTAAAAATTCTACACCTTCCGAACAGCACCCCCACATCCTGCATACGTTACGAGCTAGGCATGATCTCGCTTGAAGCCCGGATCATGTGGAACACCTTGGCCCTTTTCAGGAAAACTGTGTTGCCTGTAATAGCACCTCAATTCAAAATACTACGCAATCCTGGTAATGCTAGCCCAGACAGTATCCTAGCGTTGTGGTACAAAAGATGTCAAGACCTGCTAACCACTCATGGAACGAATATTAAAACTCTTCAGGACAACCCAGATTTGGTGAAGAAAAAGATCTGGGAAGCTGATTGGATTCAAACTAGTGAAGACAGAAGAATGACCAAAGCAATGAAGGACGCTCCAGCTGAGGCACGAGCTTTCAACACACTACAAAACTACGTAGTTTTGTTTCCGGATAACGTTAAAAGGGCAACATACATGAGATTTCGCCTAAACCTATTCAGAACTAAAGATCGGACAAAGAACTGGACAGGAAACGTCGTCTCAAACATTGTTTGTAGATACTGCAAAACCTGTGATGAATCACTTAAGCACCTTGTCTTATTCTGCCCATTCTTTAAACTACAAAGAACTAAACACCTGGGACAACTAGTATCTGAGCACTCAATAAGGAATGCAGAAGAATGGTGGCAGTTGATGTTCTCTGGCTCCAACACACAACTGACAAGGTTGCTAACCGTGTTTTTGCAGGAAATTGAAGGAAGCCTAGAGTCGAGGGACACCGAAGATGAAGGCTGATGGTATAGGCTCGTATGGATCTTTATCAGCTCATCCAATGTCACATACGAAGGCTTTCCTGGCCCTAGCTGTGGATGCCAGATCTCTCATGATTGTATCCTGAAATGTGATTTCATGTATGTCTCTGAATGTGGAAATGGATGATGTGTCTCCTTATCTCCTTTTTCTTTTTAAAGGTTTGTATAAACCAATAAAAAAATAAAAAAAAAAAAAAAAAAATTCTTTCTGCAAATATTCTAGGAGGCGTATGATTATGTATTATTATCTCCAATCCTAGAATATTTTGGGAAAGTGTTTGTCTGTCTGTAGGGTGCATTTTTAGAGTTTTAATGTCGCCACCTGGCGGCCATTTTCCTGCCACCATTATCATTGGATGCCCTAGTATTTATTTAGATCTAGCCCCGACGATGGGCCTGTAGTCCATATATTGTGGGCAAGACATCACGCAAGTATGGCATATTGGAAATGCTGCCATATATTGAGGACATAGGCACTATAACATTGTCTGGAAATGCTCAAAATGTTTCAAAATGGGTCCAGTTGCTGACCCAAGATCTGTTGGATGTATTGGGTGTTACCTACAGAACGGAATTAAAATATTTCTCCATGTTTCTGAAAATGGAAAGGGGGACTGTAAAACACAGTCATTCAACCCATTATTTTAAAACAACTTCCCGGGGGTGCACTCTTCTCCCCCAAACTCTCCTACACTGCACTTAGTTGCTCATGGTAATTGGACGGAAATATTAAATGACCCTCCAGTAAAGATATTCAACAGTCTACACGTATTCTGGTACACCTTCTGGAGCCACCTGCCCCACCCGGCCCTTAAATCTGCCTGCACCACTGCCCAGAAGGCAAGCCCAGCTTCTCATGAAAACTGAATAGTTGGCCAGCCTGCAGCACTGGACTAATCCCCTGCTTGCTGCACGTCACTGGGATTTACAGGGTCCATAGTTTTGCTCTTGGGCATGGAAACGTGTGTGTTTACTTTGCACCATGTTTCAGTGAAGGCGGCCCACGTTCTGGGTAACGCAGCTAGCGGCCGTAACTGTCTTCAAAGCCACTTTTTAAAGATCTGCCTGATTTTCCTATATGTGTAAGGTAGATTTGGGGGACGTAGTGGGGGTATCCCTTCTGTCTACTGTTTGCAATTGGCCCTGAAAATGCCGCTGCCTAACCGCCTGCATGGATTTTCATGCTAGCGGGGATGCAATGGACTCCTATGGAATCCACCTGACATTATCACCTGGTAATAGCAATAGGATTCCATAGGAATCAATGTAAATACGGTCCATAATCATTAATTTCGACAGGCATTTGCACTAATCAACCGGAAAAGTGAAAAGTAGACATCATTATCATTATCATTTAACCCATGTTTTACTCTCAACTTTTCCACGAACTGGTGCAAAAAGTAAAAGAAGGCATTTTGCACTTATAATTAGTTAATTATAACATGCTTAATCCCAAAGAGGTTTCTAAGCGTGGACCCAGGATTCGAACCTGTATTGCTCTGCACTGTCTTGCTTCCCAGACGAGCGCGTTGCCACTGAGCTATACTACCCATGTCAAAGCTATATTACTTAGATGGAAACAGTAGTGGCCCCCTAAATGCAATTAACTCCTACATTGAACATGACACGTATTGTCTTTCAGAAATGGACCGAACAACGACTGTTCAGTCGACAGAGTCTAGCGTTTTACAATCAGCGATTCAATGGAACCTACTTCTTCAACCAGCAGCAGCCCGATCCGGTCCCTCCCACACGTTAGGGTGAGGGGGCCGGGTCTGTGTAGGAGGCTCACGGGTTCCATTAGCAGCCTATTCACAAAAAACTAAAGAAAAGCGTCTAACTTCTTGTGCCGCCACTACCGCCCCTCCCATCTGATTGTAGAGCACGAAAAAACTAATGATGGCACATTAGTGACATAATGGTTTCCTGCCCTACTTTCAGATGGGAGGGGATGGTAGTGTGGGTGGGCCAATCTGTGCCAGCTTCTTTGACGTGTGCATTTTGCAGGGGGTCACAAACTGTGCTGCCGGCTCAATCTGGCTGATTGACAGCCAATGAGGATAGTAGGGGCCAGTTTCTCCAACAATAAATATTGCTGACCTTGCAGCTTCATTGATCCTGCTTCCTGCTTCAGCTTGCTGCCATGGACTTTGGACTTGGATCCTGGCCAGATGTTCCTGCTTTGCTATTCTTTTACTTTGAAAAGGTGACTGGAAAACACAAGGAAAAAGGAGGCGTGGGGGCTCTGTTCTTGCTAATAGAACAGAGTTCCCACAGTCCTCAGCTTCTCATGCAGCAGCAGTGGCCAGGGAAGGCGCCAGGGCATTTCACCCTTTTCAAATGAGAGGAACCAGGGCATTTCAACCTTTTCACATGAGAGAGTTCTTCACTGTGTCTCGGGGTGGGGGTGGGAGGGAGAAACTGTCCCCATGTTGCCAATCAGAACCCATACCACAGCAATACATTTCTTTTTCTGTATTTTTGTTTTGTGGCTTAAAATGTGCGCTTTGCAGTACAAGCTGTGTGCCACAGACTGGTTCCCGTCTAAGAAGGGGAGAAACGAAGACTGTGCGCACACTGTTCAAGTTGATAGAACAGACCCCCATGGTCGTCATTTCTCCTGCAGCAGCAGTGGCCAGGGAAGGCGCCAGGGCATTTCACCCTTTTAAATGAGAGGCACTTCAAAATTTACATATGAGAGAGGCCTTCACTGTGTCTTGGGGTGGAGGGTGGAAGGGAGAAACTGCCCCCAGGTTGCCACTCAGAACTCTTACCACTGCAATGCATTCCTTCCTCCATTTTTGTTCTGGGATCTTAAAATGTGCACATTGAAGCGCTCACATTACAATCTGTGTTTCATGGAGCCCGTCCGGCATCACCCCCCAGGGGATATAGTACAGTATTATCACACCATTGCTTTCTAACACTGGTTCTTCAACATCATCCACTTGCTAAAATACAATGGTTTATTGCTGATCAGTGGGCATTTAGTGAAGAAGCTCCTTGCTTGCTGGCCATCTCCTGATAGACAGCAGCTATTTACCTTACCTTTGTCACGAGTGTAATGTATCCACCGCAGGGGTGCCGCAGACTGTTTTCACTAAGCTGGGGATAAATGAGGACCGTGGGGGGCTCTGTTCAAGTTCATATAACAGAGCACCCATGGTCCTCGTTTCTCCTGCCGTGGCTGTGCACTTTACAATTTTATTTATTTATTTATTTCAAATTTGTATAAACCATGCCACATGCCCGGAGGCCTCAGGGGCGCACAAAGCACACAGGAGCAACCTGAGTTGTAGGAGAAATGAGGGCTGTAGCTGATAGCTGATGGAACAATGGGCCTCACTTCTCCCATAGCAGCAAAGCCCGCTTGCCAGTGCCTGATAATCACAAAACTCTCTTTAATTGTATGCAAAGCTTCCAGCTATTATCATTTTATTTTTACAAGGTTATTTCATTCACTGAATGCTGATTGAGTGCTTTAAGAGTGGACTTTATTAACTGGGTGCTTGTAATTACAATACTATTTACATTCTGAACTAGTGGTGTATTTACACTGTTGTGTGTTCCAAAATATGTCTCCTGGGGGCTGCTTTGGGTCAAGTGGCCCCCTTTAGGATGTACAAAATGATACATTGTCCGGATCATGCAGGCCTCAAAAATATAGGAGGCAATAGGCAGAGGTTGGGCTGCATGTAGCATTACTTGCTAACTTCACCAAACACATGTCCATCCCACAACAAAACAGTACTTGTAATGTGCTTGCTTCTGTACCCTTTGGGGATAGGTCCAACCGAACCCTCAATCAGATGAAGACATTCTAAGCAACCTTGAGAATTCTCAGTGTTGACTCCAGAGACGTGTGTGCAATCTGTTGGCACATCCTTTCAACGACGATTAATTGAAAGATGTGTGGGAGCCAGAGATTTCATGGGTAGGGTGAGACAGGGCTGAGACTGGGGGCCAGATCTGGCTCTAGGAGCCCACCACAGGCTGAGCTCGGGAAATGGCTGCACAAAACGCTTTCTTCAAAGTGCTGTACATATAGCATATTTGCATGTCGATTGTCGATAAAAGTTGGTACCCATTTATCTACCTCGGAAGGATGAAGGGCTGACTTAGTCTTGGCGGGATGAGAACCTGCAAGCTGCATATCAAAGACAGATGGCAGCAGCGAGCGCTCAACCGGCTGATCTATCTTACCAGCTATGGAATCAGGACAGTCCCTGTTATTCTTTGGTATGGAGTTCATAAATGAAGTGATGGTGACCTTAACGTTACTAAGAACGTTTGCAGCGCATGTAGTTTGTGCCCTCCACTGCATTTTCATGGACAGTGTTAATTAACCCTTAGTGCCTGCAAAAAGTGGGAGAGGAGGTAGCATTCAGTGATGGAAGTGTAGTATAAATCATTGGTGCTGCACCACTAGTTCTTTTCATTTTTACAGAGCGTACCTTTAGTTCAAAGGCTCAAGAAACGCCTCCTTGGTGCTTTGTCTTTCTCCCGAGCCGGTCATTGACTCGCCTCAGGCCGGACATTCAAGCACTGCCAGTTTCCCAGGTCTCAGCTAGGCAGACACACACACAGCATCCATGGCTATGCAGGCCGTTAAGGTGCTCAGGTTGCACACGTATTTCTTGTATCACTGGCAGAGCATTTCATATGCATGCCGGAACATTTCCAACACAAAGAGCTCGCAAAGCACCAGCTACACTTGCAAATCTGTGATAGTTAAAGTGAGCAACACAAGGCGCCCATTTAAAGATGTGTTTATATCCATGATGTCTACTATCTTGACATGCAAAAAAATAAAGTGGCTTTAAGTCACTAATCAAATGTTTTCAACATCATGAATAACCGAAGAAACAAGGACAGATTGTGGCCCGAGGCATCACAGCAGCACAGTGTGGCCATGGCAAAATAGATGCTCTGAGAGATGCCGCGGCAGAAGAGGTGAAAGTGCAACATGTGCTGTTGGATGCAGGAAGCCAGGAGAGTGGTGGAGAAGGACGTGCTCTCCCGGGCAGGGTAGGTTCAGGTCAGGCAGCCGGAATCCATGCAGGCACAAGTGCGTTTTATTTTATTCTTTTTTTAAATGGAAGGAGTGGGCGAGAAACTAGTGGGGCTCATGGCCGGCCCCTGCTTTGGGCTAGCACTGGCCCGAGAAGGTGTTCAGGCCAGGTCTGAGCCCTTGGTGGGGCTAGGTGGCCCCCAGCTCTATTAATTGATTACCATTGATTAGCAAGCAACCATTCAGATTGCTCTGAATATAGGCTTTACGTAATGATGTAAGCTTGGATTCTGAGGCACGTGACTGGTGCTGCATCACGCATTGCCTGATCCTCAGCTGCCCCCTGTTTCCTTATCATACAGCAGCATATGCAATGGTGCAGAGGCCTACTGGGAAATCTCCAGGCCTACTGGGAAATCTCCAGAGTTCCCTATAGGCCAGTCCATCTCTGCCCAGGGAGCAGAGGACTACCGGGGAATCTCCAGAGTTCCCTATAGGCCAGTCCATCTCTGCCCAGGGAGCAGAGGACTACCGGGGAATCTCCAGAGTTCCCTATAGGCCAGTCCATCTCTGCCCAGGGAGCAGAGGACTACCGGGGAATCTGCAGAGTTCCCTATAGGCCAGTCCATCTCTGCCCAGGGAGCAGAGGACTACCGGGGAATCTCCAGAGTTCCCTATAGGCCAGTCCATCTCTGCCCAGGGTGCAGAGGCCTAGCGGAAAATCTCCAGAGTACCCTGTAGGCCAGACCACCCCTGATCTGCACTGTCTCCTTCCTTTACACCCATCCTCCTGCGTGTCTGGGTTCAATGGAAATAGAAAGAGGGCTATATCAGGTTTGAAAAAACTCTTTTACTTTTCCTTGGTAGCCATCTTTTTTTTTCATTTTTGAAACACTGTGCACTCTCTGGTTTGCTTATAGTGCAAAGCAGTTCTCCAAACATGTTTTTCAGCTTTTGTCATTAGCATCATCGACATTGGTGCTGGGTAGCCAATAGCATTTAAGACGTAGGGCCAGATCACAGAAGCTGTGCACCAGTGGAAGTGCAACTTTGCACAGTATTAGCAGGAGGGCAGAAACCTTGCCCTGGTGCTAATAGCATGCCAAACGGCACACTACTAGTGCAAAGGTTTTCTATTATGGCACAATTGTTTTTTTTTTGTTGTTTTTTTTGCAGTAGGGCAAACTTGCCCTAGTGCTAATACCGTGAAAAATGACACTTGCATCGGTCCAAAGTTTCTGTAATCTGGCCCCTGGTCTGCAAACACTACTGGTTGGTAACAGGCCAGCAGGCCAGACCTTAGGCTGATGGGCCTTTAGCAGCCGTTGTGAGCCCCGATTTAGTGTTTAAGGCTTTAACTGGGTAAAACAAAGCCTTATTACTGCATTTAGAAGCAGGACGCAATCAGGTGTGAGGCACTATATAAAGATGATATCATTGTTTTATTATTTATCCTGTGAATGCACAGGGCACCAAAGCCACACTTTATAGCAGCTCTCTTAAGTGCTGTAATTCGTATTTAAGAATTTCTTCCATAAAGTGCCTTGAAGAAAGATAAAAGACGTGCAATTACATTGACTGGAAATGAAGTGCACAGGACTTAGTGAAGAGTACAGCCCGTCGTCTGTCGTGTCTCGCCCTGCCCCTCTCCACCCGAGAGGAGCATTTTCTTACATGGTGAAAGGTGGTAAGGGGCTGAAGGAATGCGGGCGCCATGGCCTCAGCTGGAATCCCACGTCACTTCCGGGCCTCACTGGCCGATGAAGACACGCCGGTAATGCTCGCGCCCGCTGCCAGCCAATCGGAGGAAGAGGCCACTTTCCCTCCCGGGGACACACCTTCATGTGTTTGTTATTTTGGCAAACGAGGCCTAGTTTTCAGGTCTGCTGCAAACTGCTTGAGCCCAGCCTCTGATGGCTGCTGAAGCCAGTGATGCGGCCCCTGTTAGCGTCTGAGCTTCTGGGCACTGCAGCCTGTTTTGAAAGCTAAGGGCTGTTTGGCCCTCTCTTGTAACCCACATACTCAAGGCTGATCACCTTTTTTGGGGGGAACCATCACTTCTGAGGAGGGGCGGGGCTTTGCAAGAGAGGGGCGGGGCCATTGGGCGCGACCCCTGTGCCCCCCCCCCAACCCCTGCCTCGGGCCAGGTTGGGCAACACAAGTATCTCTACATAGAACCCAATTCTGGCGATTTGTATAAAGGCAAAGAGCATTATGGGAATAAAACAGCTGCAAAACAGAGCGTTTGGCAGTGCGCCAGTAGTAGATGAAGACTGGGGAATGCCTTCATTAGGACATATTTTAGGGGGCAAGGGGCGGAGCCAGTCACAACATCTTGGTAGGGCTGGATGGCAGTTTTGAAAGCTAGTATTGAGTGCGGCATTAAACCTGAGCCCAGGAGGCGGAATGGATATTACGCCTTCCTTTGGTCCAGTAGATGCATATTTCACCCTAACTCACCAGGGGTGACGCTAGGATTGTGTAACAGGTGCGACCTACAGCTAATGAAGTAGGGCTCACCCTAAGGGGCGCCCGAAGAGGGAACTGGCCTTGTTCTGCCCCCCGCTGAATCCGTAGGAGCTACTGAGCTTAGCGAGTGCGCGTTCCAACGAAGGTGAGCTTCGGAGGTGTTCCGTGCCTGAGAAACATATGTAAATAAGGGGTTAAAATTGTGGATTTTACAGTACACTTTCTGTGATACATTAGGTAAAAAGCTACACAGTTTACAATCAGTTTTGTAGGGAAAGACATGAACAATGTCCATTAGATGCCAAGTCATCAACAATGCAAAGGAGCATTTTCAAACACATTTTCATAATGCCTTTGCCCACTATATGCCAGTACTCTGCAAGCGTAAAAAACATGTTCATACTGATTGTGCCCAAACATGTCCATTCTGGTACACCTGTATATGGTGGTATTCCCACATCACAAAGTACTCATGTGTGCTTTGCCCACGACGCCAGTAACAATACTATAACAAAACATGTTCATGCTGGCTCTGCCAATATATGCGGTATCCCCATGTAAGAACATGCTCCTATTGGCTTTGCTTTAATGGCATTAAAAAAAAGTCATGCCACTGTAAGAAAACATGCCCCTGCTGGCTAGCTGGTAGGATAGCTCAGTGGGTTGAGCATGTGCTGCTGCAATCAGAGTGTGATATGCAGTTCAAAGGTTCCAATTCTGGCAAGGTCAAGTCAACCTTTCATCCTTCTGAGGTTGATAAATGAGTACCAACTTTGGTTGGTGATAATTTTATATAAATAGGTTGTCTGTACAGTGCTTTGGCGAAAAAGATATAAAAGTAACAAATTATTACACAAATCACCCCATATAACAACACTTATGTTGCATTTTCCCCCTAATGTCAGTAAAAATGCCATGCCATAGTAAGAAAACATTGCCTTGCAGGCTACACAAACACCCACCCTTTCACCACCCCCGACTATAAAAGAACACTTATGTTGCCTTTGACCTTAGCACCAGTAAAATAATGCCATGCCATAATAAGCAAACATGCCCCCCCACGTAAGAACACTCAAGTCGGCTTAGTCCTTAATCTGAGTACAAACTTCAATGCCACAGTAGGACCCAGCCAGCCCCATTGCAGTGCCCCCACACCTCCACTCCAGTCTCTCCTTTGCATAATAATAGCCAAGTTGGCTTCACCTTGCCCAGAAACCAGTAAAACATGCCATGCTCCTGGCAAAAAATGTTCATGCTCTAATGCCGCTTCCTGGGCCCCAGCCTCACAGATACTCACACAGAGATGCATCATACATACACATGCACACACGCACCCATGCAGCTTCTGTCATTCATACGAGCACCCAGGCCATTCACACTGCATTCTCATTCACACGCACACTCCATCCACACACGCACTCGCACCCATGTACACCAGTCGCGCTGCATTCATTCATATGCATGCAGTTACATACCCCCTTGCATGAAAGAATACACACACTTACACACGCCCCCGCGTGCATGCACGCATACTTTCATACATGGATAAAATACAATGCTCTCTGAGGCAGGGACGCCATTTAGGGGTCGCCAGAGGTCGCAACTGCGACCTCTGAGGTCTCCCTTGCGACCTCTAAAAAAAAGAAAAAAAAAAGAAGTATTTTTATTTTCAATGCAAGGTCCTGGGCTGTGGCCAGCACCATGTGGCTCTTTACTTCTGGTATCGCTGGCTTTCTTGTTCAGACCCCTTAAAAAAAGAATAAAAATAAGAACAGGAGTGCCACAAGTCTAACACTTTCAGCACTGACCCTAAATAAGAAAGAATAGAAATACCAAATAATGTGTCTTTCTGGAATTCTATAAAATAATTGCTAGACTCATTAAAAGTTTATTTCAGGCACACTTCAGGGGGTGAGTCACTGATTTAGTCTGTTCTTAAATGCCTCAACTCAGCCTTTCATCCTGCCAAGGTCAATAAATGAGTACCAACACAGGTTGGGTGATATTGGGTGTATATTTTTCCTATATATAGCGCTTAAGCGTAAGTGCTATATAATAACACATTATTATCATTTGGTCATGGACGTCTGCTTACATTCACAGTAATTTGGTAATATGGACCTATACACACTGATGTTAACGATACATATGGCGATCCATTCTTGTATGAAATGTACATCACATTATAGTGATATCTTAACCGTATTTTTCGTAGTGTACAATGCTATGTGATGCCACTTCCTGTTTTGTCAACGGGTAAAAGGTTGTGTTCCATTGCTTCCCGCGATATCACTTCAGAGTGCTGTCAAATGACATCACTTCCTGTGATGTCATCAGGAGCCAAGTGTCGTTTGATGTCACTTCCGCTACCCCTGGCATTTTGGTGAAATGACATCCCTGCTCTGAGGTGAGAAATGGGGCAGCTTCTTGCTGTTTAAGCCTTGGCTGGGGGTCCCAGCAGAGTGATGCCTGCTGCCCCAAAGGGGGAGGGCTTTAACCCTCCCAAGCCCAAGCCTGGTGCCGCCCATGAAGGGGGCCTCGTACATAAACCCAAGCTGCACACGTTGGGCCTAATTCACAGAAGCGTTTTATAATGGCAAACCCCCATTGGAAAACGCTGTGTGAAAAAGCCCTTTAAGTCTGCGGTACGCGTGCGTACAGGCGGCAAAATGCCCGCTATTTCATACACGGCAAGAGCTCACGCATAGCACAGCAGGGAGTAAAATTTGAATTTTAATGGGCAGCCCTCCGGGGGTGGTGTCCAACAGAGGGGGGGCGCAGATGTAATTGGCTGAGGCTGGATAGAGCGTAACAGCTGATTGACAGCTAACGCATGCCAGCTGTTTTCCGTTTATAAAGGGAAACGTTTAATAAAAAAATTACAGGTCTACTGAATTGGGTCTGCGCAGAGGTCTGTTAGAATATTATTAAAACAATTGTCACTTCGTTAGGAAATGTTATGAATTACCCACTCCTCCCACACGTGCAGGCAGTGACATCACCTTTGCCTTTAGTTTATTTTTGACACACAGGGGACTGTTTTTATTATTTTGTACGTGTTTGATGTGTTCTTCATTGTCTTCATTTTTGCGCCGTCTAAACAGTGGTGTAAACACACATCGCCATCATTATATATTTTATACCATATAAATTACTGTATGGTAATTAGGGAAACGTCATACCAGCGCCTACGAAGTGTGTGTCTTCAGTGCTCTCTCCAGGGGGCGCTAAAAGCATGTAATGTCATTGTATTTTGTTTACAAAATGCCTGCAAGGTGAGCGCCGCCGCAGAAACTGCGCATTAGCGATCTGCGCCGACCCTCATGTTTTATTGAATAGGACCCCAGGCTTTCCATTTGCTAACCATTGTATGCTCGTCTTCAGTGCACTAGTTTGTCAAAATAAACCAAGCCTACAACTCCCAAAAAGCATTAGGATGTCCTCAAATTGCCACCTCTCATTGGCAAAGAATTCACATCCATAGACTACTGAATCCTGCCTGTCTCACTGCCGCATGCGGTTTCTGAATAATGTACGTGTAAAGTGTGTATTTTCCTGTTCCATTGCTTTCATCATTATCTCCACTTCCTAGTGTCTTCACATCCCATGTTTCCTCCACCCACTGAGGGCCTGATTCATGGAAGCGTTTTATAATGGCACAATCCCATAGGAAAACGTTCTGTGAATCAGTGTTTTCTCTAGCTCTATGTTCTTGCTATTGCCATTGCTCTGGCTGCGGCTATGTTCAAATCACAGCAATGAACTACTGCACTCATCCTCAAATCACTAAATTTAGTTCCAATTTCTGATACATTTCCTAAATATTCCTATTTGGTAGTGTTTCTTTTTTATAAGAGCTGTTTATAAGCATTTACAGTGAGTAAACCACACAGACTGGTGTACACAAGTGGATGGTTGCCTGCTCATAGTTGATTTACATTATGTTGTTTTTTACAGCACTTGAGCTATCAGCAAATAAATGCAAGTTGTATTAATATTAATGACAACTACTGTGTATATAATTAGCCAGACACACACATAAAGCCTGAGCCTCTTTAGTCTCTGCTTCCTTGTTTTCCAATTGATCTTTACAAGTGGTGCAATTTAGTGACAATGTGCAACCTATCCGACCCCATGTTGCTTATTTGTAACCCTTGGGATATAAACAATGGACTACCAATCAGTTACTAGCTATTATTGTTCAACCTTTCCTAACATGCTCCTGCATTACATTTCAAGAAAGGTGGTGAGAAAGGGCATACAGTGTCCCCTCAGTGTGGCCAAAAGTGCTATGAAGTCACTTACTTTTAAGTCCAGCTGCATAAGCAAGGGTGTGCCCTGTCACTTCCACTACCCCGAGGATTTTGGTGAAACGATGCCAAAAATGCATTGCTACCAACTGCTTTCTCTACCCCAGTCTACCCGATTGGTAATTTATTGTCAATCTTGGGGTGTCTTTTATATCACCACCCATCTGCTCCATGTGACACACCCTTTGAAAGACACTCCTACAGACTACTCACTCATAATGTGTGTTAAAGGAAACGAACATCATATAATCATTTACAGGGCAGTTTCTTGGGAATACAGTGCCCAGGACAAACAACAAAAATGTGACCCCCCCCCCCATCCCCACTCACGAGTTTGCGGCACGCTCTCATGACACAAACTTTGACTATGTTCAAGCACTGCCTAACATAACGCTCCAAATCAGGGCGCACAGGCGCAGCCCTTTCGGGTCCCTGAAAATGCCATAAGAAGCTGCAGTGCCGCTGCCCAAACATGAGGTGTTCAGGGACCACTGGTGTAACAGGGTCCCCCGCAGCCCCCGCGGTGCGGGGGGGCCCGCGATGTGGGGGGCCCCACCAGCACATGGCTGGGAGGGGGCCCCAGTAAAAAAAAAAAAAAAAAAAATATTTTTTTCTAAAAAAAAAAAAAGTTTCTTTTGAAATTCACTCTGCATTCATAAAGAACATTTCTGTAACAGAAATAATTTCTTTATGAAGGCAGAGTGACTACAAAAAGAAACTTTCTTTTTGAAGTCTGAGGGCCCCCGTACCCCATGACATGGAAGACCCTAGGCTGGAGGCCTCCATGTCATGGGGTGGGGGGGGGGAACCCTATGCCTTCAAAAAGAAATTGTTTGTTTTTGAAGCCACTCAGCCATCATAAAGAAATTATTTTGATTATGGTTCGGTCCTTAACTGAAATAATTTCTTAATGAAGTTATAGTGACTTAAAAAAGAAACAATGGGGCTCATTCTGACCATGCCGGTCCGGAAACAACGGTGCTGGTAAGCTTACAGGCACTGTTGTTTCCGGACCGGCATATTACAGGTCTGCCTGGTGGGGCTGCCGTGCCCGACAGGTCTGACCCTGCCAGGCACAGCAGCCACGGTAGGCAGACCTGTCACGGAAGCACCGGCACCGTTAACAATGGTGCAGGTGCTTCTGTGTCCCCATTCCCGTGGAGTCTGGGGTTTAACGAAATTACCGGCACCTGATTTCCCAGCCGCCGGACTTGAAATAGCACGGTGGCACCGGGAAGTCAGGCCATAGTAATTTTTTATGGGTCTGGCGGCAACCCGCCGGTAGCACCGGCACGGTTACCGCTGGACCCGTAATGAGCCCCAATTTCTTTTTTAAGTAATAGGGCCCCCCCTCAACTCCATGAGGTGTGCGTGTATGAGTCTATGGTGAAAGGGTGCATACTCAAATGTATAGCCGGCTGCCTGTGTGTGTATGGTGAAAGGGTGCCCACTTAAATGTATGGGTGACTGTGGGGGTGTGCCTGCATGGTGAAAGGGTGCACACTTAAATGTATAGGTGGCTACCTGTGTGAGTGTATGGTGAAAGGGTGCACACTTAAATGTGTGGATGACTGGGTGTGTATAAGGTGAATGGTGTGTGTGCTTGTGTACAGGGGCACAAGAAAACCTTCATTTCGTGGGGCTAACCCTTCAAATGTTGGGAGAAGCGCTAACTTCACATGCGGTGGGGAGGGGGAAACTTATTTGTGTGGGCGCATCCAAATTATTTACGCATTTGAATGAGACTATTCTAGTGCAGATTCAATGTTACAAGCAGTTAACTCTCTCCTATAAGTCTCCTGTTCCCTCTCTACCCTTCCAATCACTCCCCTGGCATGCAAGTACTAAACCCACATCACGATTTCAATCGCCTAAACAATGTGGAATTTGAATGCAGGTACTAACAGTGAAATGCTTTACGTTGGTAATTGCTGGGTTCTTGTTAACAGCAAAAACCAGGTGCCGTTTAAAATCTGTGTCCTGTTCGGTCTGGCAACTGCTCTAAAGGTTAGCCAAGTTGAGTCAATATAGCCCAAAATGTCAGGGGGGTAGTGCTGAAGCCCAGTCAACTCAATGGTGTTGCGCTACTACTTGTGTTTAATGCCTTGCTTACTCCTAGCCCTATTCTTCCTCGTCCCAGTACTTATATACGAGGCAGTACGTGTGTTTGAGGCACTCTGCCTCATACAAAATTACTGGGAAGAGGTAGAGGTACATGGAGGTAATGCCTGATTTAGCTACCTGTAATCTTCATCACTCCTAGTCCCACTGTTCCTCATCCCAGTACTTACCTATGAGAGAAGGAGCCTCATACGAAAGCTCTGGGACAAGGAAGAGGGACACAGAGGTAATTCTGGGCCAAGGAGCTGATTGTGGAGGTTGGGAGGGAGAGTGGATGTGTGGGGGGCAGGATTGTGTGATAAATCATAATGGTTGTCCATGTCCAGGCTAAGCAGGCATGATATGTGGTATTAGTGGCTAGAGAGGCATTTTGATTTAGCCAGTCTAGTCATTCCTCAGTTTGGTATGACTTTCTTTTAACTGGACATTTCTGATAAAGTAGTCCTGCTAACTTTAATTACCTGGCTAGATTGGCATTTGGGTGCTGCCAGTCTAGCCATTTCTTACTGCGGCATTGTATATTTTTCTGGGCATCTGTGATAAAATGATATGATGTGATTCAAGTCATTTATAATGCGCCTGTACACAAGTGTACACAAGGGAGGGATGATAGAGGGAGGACAAGACAAACGATCTCACTAGGCCTTGTGTCATTGTGAGAACGAGAAGTGCAAGGGGAAAAGGGAGCAGGGAAGTGCAAGTGAGAGGGGAGGGGAAAACAGGGCAGCAATGCTCTCAGTAAGTGCAGCCAGGGCAGAGCAGCTATTGGTTGTGCAAGGAGAACAATGGACTGCAGGGTTACAGTTACAGCCCCTAAGTGCATGGTAGGCCCGGAGGCAGTGCAAGGGTGACCAATCAAGAAAGAGCCTGGACTCAGAGAGACTCTGAGGGTAGCCAAGCAGCCAGTCAGTACAGCAGACATGTAGGTCAGGTAGGTCAGCAGGGGGGGAGAGAGAGCGAAAGCAGCAGAGAAGAGGAAAGCTTTTAGCTGCTTCCGAAACTTCAGGTTGTCCTCCTCAAGTTTGAGAGGGGCAGGGAGGCCATTCCAGTTGGAGGCACCAGCAGAGGAGAGAGGTCTACCCCCACTCTCTGCCTGGAGAAATGTCTAAGCCTTAGAGAGTTGGAGGTAGCTGAGTGAAGGGTTAGAGAAAGAAGGTATTTTGGAAGAGAGCATTGGATTTAGTGTTGGCACTGGCCCCAGAAAGCCTTGTGGGCAATGCAAAGGTTCTTGAACTTGATCCTTGCAGCCAGTGGAGAGATTTCAGGGCTGGAGAAATACAATCCCAGGGCTTGAGGCCAAGGCTAAGTCTTGCAGTCCTGTTCTGGATTATTTGCAGATGAAGGAGACTAGAGGAAGACAGATTGAGAAAGTGGCTGTTGCAGTAGTCCAGCTTAGAGACAATGAACTTCTGGTGGAGAGTGAGAAAGGGAAGAGTCCCTTTGAGGAGGAGCAGCTGGTAGTGGGACTTCTTGGTGATGTCCGAGATGTTAGGAGAGAAAGAGAGTGTGGCGTTGAAGATGACACCAAGGTTTTTTGCCTTGCAGGAAGGCAAAGGAAGAGGGCCCAAGGTGGTCTGCTATAGTGAGAGAGGAAACACAGTGGCAAGGGTCCCAGTGAGAAGGATCTCTGTCTTACTGGCATTAAGGCAGAGATTGTTGGAGGCGCACCAATCCTGAATCGTGGATAGACAGTCAGGAATGAGCAAGAGAGGAGAGGAGGATGAGGGGAGCCTGAAGGAAAGCTGAGTCCTCCGCACAACACTGAAAGTTAGAGGATAAGGTAGAGATCAGGGAGGCCAAAGTGGCCAAGTAGAGGTTGAAAAACCAGCGTGAGAGGATAGAGCCCTGGGGAATGCCACAGGTAGAGAGAGGTGGCGGAGAGAATGGGACCACGATCGACCTGGGAGCGGAGTGGCGGTCCAAGTGGAAGTAGGTCAGTCACTCTAGGGTCTGATCTGTGATGCCCAGGTTCTCAGAGTCGATTGATCAGGATGGCGATGTTGACCCTGTCGAAAGCAGAGGAAAGATGAAGGATGAGAATAGAAGGAATGCTGGAATCAAGGTTACAGAGCAGCACAGGTGTTAAGGAGAGCAGTTTCCATGCCTCTGGCAGCTCTGAAGCCAGACTGATGGTCATGGAGACCACCAACAGATTCAGTGTGAAGAGTAAGCTGGGAGATGGCAAGCTTTTCCAAGAGTTTGCTCAGGAAAGGTGGAGATTGAGCGATAGTTTTCCAGCAGGTAGGATCAGCAGACTGCTTCTTGAGGAGTGGGTGCACAAGGGAGTGCTCAAAGGGAGAGGGGAACATTGCAGTGGCGAAAGAGTGATTACAGAAATCGGCCAAGGCTGGAGCGAGGGTGTCAATATGGGCTTTGATGGTTCTGGAGGAGCAGCGGAGCACCTGTTTGGACGACACTTTCATAGATCGGACTTGTCTAGAAACCTCGTCAGGTGTTGTCAGAGAGAAAGAGGAAAAAGGAGGAGGAGAGAAGAGATGGCCAAAATGGGCCGAGAGAGGAAGAGGACATAGAGGACAGGATGTCCTGAGATTTAGCAGAGAAATGAGAGGCCAGAGCTGTACAGAGGGCATGGGAGGGAACAGAAGAGGTATAGACCACAACAGGATTGACCAGTTCCTTGCAGATTTTAAAGAGTTTGGCCGTGTTGTTCGAGGCCATGGAGACACATGCTTTATTGTGTGCTCTCTTCTTGATGAGTGTTATTGCTTTGACTGGCATTTTGCTGAAAACAGTCTAGGTATGTCTAAATGTGGCCTGGCATTCTGTACTATAATGTTATTACGTGTTTACACTGGTCTACATTGTGCAGCCAGTTGGAAGCATTAATGTTCCTGTGCAATGTTGGTGACTTGCATGTATTGGATTGTGTTACCCTACAAAACAATTGCAAACACTCTGGCTTTATAGCCAATTTATCTCAGAAAGTGTGCTGTATATTGCATTAAAACACATATTTATATCTTTTTCCTAGTGCAGTGTGCGGCATACCCCTTCAGCAGCACGTTCATGCGTATTGTGCAAGCGTGACAGTCTAGGCCGGCCCAGAGTGTGGCGCAACCCGTGATTTGTTGCCGAGTTGGGGGGCCCCCTCAGCATGGCTCGCAGGGGGGCCCCCACATTTTGTGTTACGCCACTGTCAGGGACTGCGTCATATTTAGACCTGGGTGGCGGGAGGAGTGGCGTTAACAAACAAACACAATAAGAGCCGTGATACTTACGGGTTTGGGCGCTGTCAATAAATGCAATAAACAATAAGGGACTGTTCTGAAGGCTACGGGGCGAGGACGTCTAGGCAACGGATCCTTACACGGATTTATTTTATTGACTGTCCCCCATGTTTACAAGCAAAGTGTAAAGTCACTTAGTTATGTTACAAATGCTGACAGAAGGCCCCGGCCATGCACAATAGTTGCCCCAAATCCATGCTCCATAAACTAACTTTCGGGCATCATTTTCAAAGCTCGCTGCTCATCAAAAGTGCAGAGCTCATTCCCATGGCCATGCATGAGAATGACGCCAGTCCTGTTCTTGCTTTTAATTGTGCGACTTGGACATGTTTCCATTAGAAATTAAGAAAAACTACAAGTCACAGAATGCAAAGGAAATAAACAGGGCTGCATAACCATCTCACGCATGGCCAGGGCAATCTTGTGATCTCAGAGCGTTGTGTGCATTTTTTTAGCCTGTTTTATTTTTTTATTTTTTTTGCACTCCTGATCGGTGAACTTAATTGGTTTTGATGACCGAACCTGATAAATTCTTGCCTTTCATCCGGAAAATGAACGAAGAAACTGTGTTTAACAAGAACTTGCAAAGTCTGAAGAGTCCTGTCTAGAGAGGTAATGGGGCATAGATTGCGAGTGCTAGAGCTTTAGCCTCACAGTGTGTGCTATGCTTTCTTTTTGTATGCATTAGCACTCTGCACACTCACCGAGTCCAGGCTTCAGTGATGTGCACCAGGCATTTCAGTGGCACCTGCTCGCCGTTCATAGCCACTGCACATCAAAGATACATACGCTTTTAGGGCGCTCTTCTCACTGACGTCCTGAGGCACATTCACACCTGCCTTTGTTGTGGTTCTCTGTCCATTTGAACCCCGGGCAGACGCCCACTCGGCCCGCCCCTTGAAACGGTGCTAATTATATAACGTGTTACCTCCGCCTGCCTTCTTTTATTGCAATGTACTCTCGGGACTGAGACATACTGTACAAGGCTGCTGACACTAAAAACCCAAAGAGACATACTACACAGGATAACTGAGGCTGCTGACTCTGATAACCCAAGAGACATACTACACAAGATAACTGAGGCTGCAGACACTGATAACCCAGAGAGACATACTACACAGGGTAACTGAGGCTGCCGGCATAGATAATCCAAAGAGACATACTACACAGCGCAACTGAGGCGGCTGACACGGACAACCCAGAGACATACTACACAGGGTAACTGAAGCTGTCGACACTGATAACCCAGAGAGACATACTACACAGGGTAACAGAAGCTGCTGCACTGATAACCCAAAGAGACATACTATACAGGGCAAATGAGGCTGCTGATATTGATAGCCCAAAGCAGCATAATACACAGGGTAACTGAGGCTGCCGGCATAGATAATCCAAAGAGACATACTACACAGGGCAACTGAGGCGGCTGACACGGACAACCCAGAGACATACTACACAAGATAACTGAGGCTGCTGACACTGATAACCCAGAGAGCCATACTACACAGGGTAACTGAGGCTGCCAACACAGATAACCCAAAGAGACATACTACACTGAAGCTGCCGACACTGATTGCCCAAAGAGACATACTACACGGGGCAACTGAGGCTGCTGAGACTGATAGCCCAAATAGACATCCAACACAGGATAACTGAGACTGCCAACATGGACAACCCAGAGACATATTACACAGGGTAACTGAGGCTGCCAACACTGATAACCCAGAGAGACATACTACACAGGGAAACTGAGGCTGCTGACACTGATAGCCCAAAGCGGCATACTACACACAGAACTGAGGCTGCAAACACAGATAACCCAAAGAGACATACTACACTGAAGCTGTCGACAATGATAACCCAAAGAGACATATTACACAAGGTAACTGAGGCTGTGGGCACTGATAACCCCAAGATATATACTATAGAGAGTAACTGAAGCAGCTGACACTGATAACCTAAACAGACACACAACACAGGGTGAGTGAGGCTCTCAGCACTGATAATCCTAAGAGAAATACTGCACAGGCTAACTGTCGATGCTGACACTGATAACCCCAAGAGTTATATTACACTGGGTAACCGAGGCTGCCAACACTAATAAACCAATGAGACATACTTCACAGGGGAAATGGGCCCACTGACACTGATAACCCAAACAGACATACAACACAGGGTGAGTGAGGCTGCCAACACTGATAACCCTAAGAGACATACTACAACGCGTATCCGAGGCTGCTGACACTGATAACCACAAGAGACATACTACAGATGGTAACTGAAGCTGACGACACTGAAAACCAAAGAGACAGACTACACAGGGTAACTGTAGCTGCTGACACTGATAACCCAGAGACATACCGCAGAGGGCAACTGAGGCTGCTAACGGTGATAGACCAAAGAGGCATACTACACAGGTAACTGAGGTTGCCAACACTGATAGAGACATACTACACTGAAGCTGCTGACACTGATAACCCAAAGATACATACTACACAGGGGAACTGAGGCTATCCACACTGATAACACAAATATACATGCTGCACAGGGTGACTGAGGCTGCCGACACTGATGACCAAAAGAGACATACTACACAGGGGAACTGAAGCTGCCGACACTGATGACCGCAAGAGACATATTACACAGGATAACCGAGGCTGTCGACAGCTGTCGACACTGATAAAACAAAGATACATGCTGCACAGGGTGACTGAGGCTGTCGACATTGATAACCCCAGGAGATCAAGTACACACGGTAACTAGTGCCACTGGCACAGATACACCTAAGAGGCATGGTAAGCAGGGTAACTGAGGCCACTGACATTGATGAGACTAGGAGATTTCTTGAAGGACGGGTCACATAGCACATAGTTATCCACGAAAACTGTAAGAACTCAAAATGACCCAGCAGCAACCAAAAAGAAGTAACAACACTTCCAAAAGGGGTGAAAAAATGCATACTGCAAAACAAACCTGAAAAACGTATTCTCAGGATCATAAATTATCTTGTAAAGATCGGGAAAGGTGACGTAAGTACTTGAAGGCCGTGGGACGTGTGTCTCTTAAAAAGAATCAGACCCCTCCCTAAGGATAAGCAGCGTTACAGTCACTTTTATTCCAAAAGATAACAGGGCAAGACTCCCAACAAAAGCAACCCGTAAGTAAAAATCCTGCCAAGAGAAAATATGAAACCGACCCATCGGAGCCTGGTGTCCTGCTTCACAGCGCTATATGGATCTGTTTACATAAGACAGTGCTATGAGCCTCAGAAAGGAGCTCTAATATCAGTGCTGCCTGGTTTGAAAAGGGATATTAAGGCGAAAATCCACCTCATGAAGTCCACAAATCACTAGGTGCAAAGCATGGATTATAAACGTATTTTTGGGGTCCATGTATATTTTTAATCAACTCAAAAATATTCCCTTTGGGAATAGGAATTACTCACCCCACCCTCTAAAAAAATATTTTAATCCCAACTTCAAAAAAGCAACAGTTGCTTTGTCAAGGGGTGTTTTAAACAAGGCCTCAGTGCAGGGAACAGATTTGAGGACACACATATTGTTCATAAATCAAGTGGCAAAAGGCATAATTGGTTAAGACATTTCTTTTACATCTGGAATTAGTCTCTCAATCGCAGAAGACTGCTTAGAAATAACACTGGCAGGCCACTGATATTTTGATATTCCTGTGTGACACAGTTAGCCCAAACAGAGACCAGGAGGGCGTGTTTTGTGTTGGAAGTGTAAGCAGTGGGTGGGAATGACCATGCGTATTCAATAGGTGTATAGAAAAGCCGGAGACCAGTCAGAAGCTGCGAGTCCCTCTCCCTCCTAGCTGAATCGTCTGAAGTCCTCTGGACACCTTGGGGTCGTCCATCATCTCATTATAAGATCATCTGTTATGTACATTGTTGTACTGAGCCCTTCTTCTTGCAATACTGTATATTATGACTGTAAATACTTTTTATGTAACCTGCACATTTGAAAATGACTTGTACAACACACCCGGATACCTCCTGGATTGGTGCGCTTTATAAATCAATAAACAACCAAACATAAGTTTGAATCCTGATCCTGCGCTTAGAAACCAATATAAAAGAGCAATTATAATTATAATCTATGTGGGTGAAATGTCCAGGGGAGGGCAATGCTGAAGCCCTGTGTGGTTAGTAAGGCTGACAAAATGGCGTCGATCTTTCATTAGCCACCATCATGTGCACTCGTTTAAAAAAATATGCAGAAACCGCAGCTTTCCAATTCTGCATGTCAAGGTTGAAATGCTTTGCAAGCCCTGGTGTTTCATCTTGTGTCACTTTACATTCCTGTACAATATTTGTAGTTTTATTTATTCCACCAATATAAATGGGGGACTGCAAGTACCAGAATGCAAAGCAATGGAAGCCCCAAAGCCAGGGCTGGCTGATCCTCCCACACCGGAGAGTGGATAACTAAAGATCTCTGTAAACTCTCCTCTGGTTTATATTTTAAGTTGTACCGGCACACCCCAACATGAGCCCTGTTGGTAAAGACACACATGTTTTAATAGTGATCGAAGGCTGCATGCAGCTAGCCAATGATGAGTAAAACACATTGGGCCTCATTACGAGTTTGGAGGTAGCCGTGCCGTTTTTACCGGCATGGCTACCTCCAAACCCGGGGCCGGTCTGGAAAAATGGGAATTACCTAGCCATTCCGGCATTTGCGGGCACGGTAATGCCCATTTTCGGGACCCGGACCTGGTACGTCCCCATTCCCATTTGAGCCCCCATAGCGCTCAATGGGAATGGGTTTGGTTAATGACGGGACCATTGTTAGCATCCTGGTCTGCTCGCGGGTGCCACTCTGGACGTCTGGTCTGACCAGGCATCCAGAGCGGCACCCGCGAGCAAACTCGCAATGTTGCGGTGAGGTAACAACAGCGCCGGTAGCACTACCAGCACCGTTGTTGCCTCACCGCAACACTTGTAATGAGGCCCATTGAATCTTAAAGTAAGCATCTGTTCGAATAGAATTGGACTAGACCATGTTATTAGCAGGTTAAATGCACGGAAACCTGTTCACCTATACGTCTTTTCTGTAATTCACTCGCTTTTTAGGTTCTCTTCATGCCGCATTATAGTTCTTGTAGTTCTGCATTTATAATGTGAACACACTGCAAGTATTATACATGAATGCAAACATGATGCGCTTAAAGAAGCGAGACCTGCAGCCTATGAGATGTAAGCTTTCCCGTGAGCTGTTTCATGAGCATCTGTGTGATGTGTAAGAACTCAAGACCCATCTCTTCAAGGAGTCTCCCCTCCTCAACACCTAGGCCATCACGTCGCCCCTGTGCCACCTTACTCGCTAGACGCCACCAGAGCCATCTTAAGCACTTTTGGGGCCCTGGGCATGGACATCTTTGGGCCCCCCTTCCACCAAACCAAAGGAATTAAGGGATCAAGAATACTGGTATCGCCCTCCCACCCCCACCTGTCGCGCTCACAACCTATAGGTTGATATGCTGTCTCGCAGCATAATAAGCACGTTTCCTTCCTTTAAGTCCCCTTGCCCTCCCTTTAAGTCCCTTGAAGTACCCTTACCATCTTCATTCTTGCTCTAATCAGAATGATAAGCAAGAAGCATTTCAAGACCAACATTAGCAGTCTACATACAGGATACATTTGATCAATAACATCCAGGATGGTAGATGTAGTATTAATGCAGGATCACATGTACAATGTACATGTGACCCACAATAGACAGAGAACTCACATTAGCTGCCTCACAGAATGCAAAAGTGCTCATACATGGATAGAGACCACCAATTGGGAGGAAGGAGAACGCTACACATACCGTAGCATAGATACTAGAGGCAGATTAGACGCTACCAGGAAGGTGTCTTTATCCAGAAAGACTGAGATTAGAAGTGGGATATGGTTTTCAAATAGTGTTGCCATTAGATATCAAAGGAACAAAGGCCTGTGGTGTGGGATATAAATATGCTGACTGTTAAAGTGGAAGCAACCCTATAGCCAGTGAAACCATGAATAAGGCTTTTATGAAGGTCATACCATGAGAAGGAAATCACTCGGAAGGGCTGACAATTTTGAAAGGTTTAGGGACTGGCAATATTGAGTTGTTAGATTAAATGAGATGGCCAGGATCACACATTGGTTAAGGGGAGAAGGGGTGAAGCTGGAATTTGTGCAAACTCTACAATTTCTGCATTTTAACAATTTCTTTTCCAGTTCTTCCCATGAATTAAAACAATCGCATTTTATTTTAAAAGAAAACGGACTTGGAAAGTACACAAATCACATTACCAAACATGACCATTTTTAAACAAAATATTATAGAAGGCTGTTATGCAAAATGGGAATGATTCTAGCTTCATTCTCTCCATTATCAAGGGAAGTATATAAGAACCAACATACCAATCAGTGTGATTTAACACATTTAATCTGAGTTTGTCTTTAGTATTTTTAAAGCTTTAAATACTTCCAAAACAATGGCTTGTGACATTTTCATTTGTAAACGTGCATTAAAACGTTGATTTTACCAAAAAAGCTAACCATTTTTTGTGTCAAACAACCAGAACTTAAAATATGTTTGCATGAGGTCTGCAACATATGGTCTGCTCTCTTCTGTGTACCAACCATTCCACCCAAATGGCCTACATAAGAAGAAAGATCAAGTAGTGGGCTAAACGATACCAGCAACATGCAAGAAGGCAGACCTCACATAAGACAGCACAGTAATGTAAGATATATTAGATGATTTGACCAGGATCACTGTATCGTCTGCTGGCAAATCTAGGATACAAACATGAACGCTGTTGTTCCATAGTCTTGAATTTGGATACTTATTCACCTCTTTGACTAACAGTTTATGCCATTGTTGGTGGCAATTTCCTAGGTTTTACAACACCCCATCTGAATACCAATTTATAGACCTTCACCATAGGGATGATATGTTAGTTTTTATAGCAGCCCCTATCTGATAAAAGTACATTGCTGATAATAGCAGATGTTGTTCTGCAAAACAAAGTACATTTGCAGGCAGGTTTAGAAACTTCAAACATAGGAAAGGCTCAGCCAGCCTTGCTGGAATGTGATATTCTAATTGTGCATATGAACACATATCTCTGCAACTGGTGCTGCAAACACTGAGCTAACTTCTGGGCCATTGTGGCACTTATTTTATCAATATGCATTTCACCTTTGCCTATTGCACGTGATCAACATATTTCCCACAGGAAGGAAAGAATGCTACAGAGTGGTGCCATAAAAAAAACACAAACTATGTATACCACAGTGAACACAGGAAGCAATACATGATGAATTGATCAAGGCAGAATGCTGTTTCATCACCATCTGTATGATGTGTAAGCTTTCCTGTGAGCTGTTTCATCACCATCTGTATGATGTGTAAGCTTTCCTGTGAGCTTTTTCATCAGCATCTGTTCACCATCTGTATGATGTGTAAGCTTTCCTGTGAGCTGTTTCATCACCATCTGTATGATGTGTAAGCTTTCCTGTGAGCTGTTTCATCACCATCTGTATGATGTGTAAGCTTTCCTGTGAGCTGTTTCATCACCATCTGTTCACCATCTGTATGATGTGTAAGCTTTCCTGTGAGCTGTTTCATCACCATCTGTATGACGTCTAAGCTTTCCTGGGAGCTGTTTCATCACCATCTGTATGACGTCTAAGCTTTCCTGGGAGCTGTTTCATCACCATCTGTATGACGTCTAAGCTTTCCTGGGAGCTGTTTCATCACCATCTGTATGACGTCTAAGCTTTCCTGGGAGCTGTTTCATCACCATCTGTATGACGTCCAAGCTTTCCTGGGAGCTGTTTCATCACCATCTGTATGACGTCTAAGCTTTCCTGTGAGCTGTTTCATCACCATCTGTATGACGTGTAAGCTTTCCTGTGAGCTGTTTCATCACCATCTGTATGACGTCTAAGCTTTCCTGTGAGCTGTTTCATCACCATCTGTATGACGTGTAAGCTTTCCTGTGTGCTGTTTCATCACCATCTGTATGACGTGTAAGCTTTCCTGTGTGCTGTTTCATCACCATCTGTATGACGTGTAAGCTTTCCTGTGAGCTGTCTCATCACCATCTGTATGACGTGTAAGCTTTCCTGTGAGCTGTCTCATCACCATCTGTATGACGTGTAAGCTTTCCTGTGAGCTGTCTCATCACCATCTGTATGACGTCTAAGCTTTCCTGGGAGCTGTCTCATCACCATCTGTATGACGTCTAAGCTTTCCTGGGAGCTGTCTCATCACCATCTGTATGACGTGTAAGCTTTCCTGTGAGCTGTCTCATCACCATCTGTATGATCTGTAAGCTTTCCTGTGAGCTGTTTCATCACCATCTGTATGATGTGTAAGCTTTCCTGTGAGCTGTTTCATCACCATCTGTATGATGTGTAAGATTTCCTGGGAGCTGTTTCATCACCATCTGTATGATGTGTAAGCTTTCCTGTGAGCTGTTCCATCACCATCTGGTTTTCTCCAGTGATGTTAGATGAGAAAAGCAGGAAGTGGCGTGCTGGCATGATTAGACTTTGTGGTCTTTTGAATTTCTATTATTCGACTTAACATGCAGATAACTGCTGTGGGACTACAGGGGCACTGGGATGAACTGGAGCACCCTTTTAAATTGTCCTATATTCTCCCCAAAAATGGATGGCTTGCCCACCCTTGCTTTAACTAGGGATGGTGCGTGGCACTTTGGTCCTGAGGTCCAGATGCATCAATCTCACCAGTTATTGCCCTAATATTGGAAAATCATAGGCAGGTGTGTTCCATTCAAAGGCTAATGATCTACTTCTCAAAACACAAAAAGGCAAACTGCAAAGTAGGCATGAGAGTGCCAGCCCCGCACAAAGCTTTCTCTACATGCAGCACCGTTACTACTCATGATGGCCCGAAGATGCCTCCCTTGGCCCCCTCTCCTCCACCTACCTCTTTCAACCCGTCGTTCTCATCCTTTCAATCGTGCCAGTAAAGCAAAGAACCTTAAGGTCCCTCGTGAAAGGGCCAGCAACTTGGGCTGCCGGGCCGTTATCCGCGTTCCAGCCCGTGGAACGGGGACTTAACGCCATTAGAACACCGGTTTACCTAAGCGGTAATCCAGGGTGCTAAAAAAGAAGTCTTTTCAGTCATTGAGCAGGATGCCTCGAGCATCCCATTCAGTGACTGAAAGTACTGTGCTGAGATGTCCAACATGGAAAGGGAAGAGGGACTCCATAGAGAGCCCCTCTTCCCTGTCCACAGCAGCCGGAGAAGCTGGAAAGCTGCGGCGGCAGACTGAACCACTGCAACAAACAGGTAAGAGTGGTTGGGGAGGAGGGTGGGACATGAAAAGAAAAAATTAGATGGAGGTAAGGGGAAGATGGCCGATGGGGGAACCAGCGTTAGGCGGCTTGGAACGCGGGCTGAGATTGTAGGTATCAGTCCGTGTTTCATGCCACCTGATTGGCTGGATCCCCCGTGCCGGGTGCTAATGAAAAATAGGACCAACAGGACCTGTCTTCAAGGGCTCTCATCAGCTTTAGCAGGCCCGAGTGTGACAGGACCCAGCCAACTTAGAGCCATGGGCTACAACATACAGTAGGATTTTCCCAAAGGCAAACCAGTGGTACTTTTCTGAGAATGTTTCTGCTCTGCCTTAACCCATGCGCCGCATCAAGTGTAATAAAAGGTCCCTTTTTGCACCGTAGAAACAGTGGTATTCCAACTTTGTTATTGTGATCCTCTAACCCCTTGAGAAAAATATTGTTTCCAGGGCCCCAAAAGCTTTAACTGCTTATATGTTCTATTAAACACAGACACTGTAATCCATTGTTATAGAGCTTTGTGCCATCCCCTCCCCACACATCCCCGTGGACATCCTCCGGACCCCACTATGCAGCCAGACCCACAGTTTGAAGACCACTGTCCTAGAGTTCCCATGCCCAACTTCCAGAGTCACAGGGAAGTGCATACAATGGCAGAGCCTCCAGAAAAGGCCCAGCAAGTAGGCAGGTGTGGCAAAGGCTACTATAGGGTATGTGGTTTAGTCAGATTTCTGCTCCAAGTCAAACAAGATGGCTGCCAGACTGTAGCTCTGTTAGACACATGAACACCAGCACAAACCTACTGAAAAAGCATGAAAAAAATAAATAAGCACTTACAGCCAGAGGCGATGAGCTCTTTCGGGGACATGGGCTGCACGGCACAGTTCTGGCAGAGACAATCTCTTCCATTGAAGGTGACCCGATCTCCCGGCGGGAACGGATGTCTATGGAGAAAGGGGAGATAAAAGACATTTGAGCAAGGTTAGGCCGTGGCTCGGTTGTGTCGTCCTTTCACTCACGCCGCATCGATCAATATCTGAGGGAAACCGGAGCCAAATGTGTCTGAAATGCATGAGTGGCGGGTCGGGATGCGCCAGTCGCTGCAGAGAACGGAGTTTGGCTGCGTTTAATGGATACACTGAGGTTGGGGAGATTGGTCGCGCGCCTTCGCTAAGTGCTGCTGGCAATCTGCGGCTAAGGTTCAGCTGCGAAACAATTTGACTACCATGGGTGCCAGCACATAGTAAGCTTCTTTTGGGAAGGATGGCGCTAACGACATACTGAGACTTCCAATCAAAGGAAGAGCTCTGTGCCGTGATGCGTTACAGTGGGGAGGAGCTGGCCGGTCTATGTCGATCATCTGGCCAACTCGTCTTCATGAATCTGCACTTCTCACTTTTCCCTGACCTTACTTTAATGTGGAGGTGCCCCAAATCCCTGTTCTCTTCCCAGTGTCTTCCTCCTTCATGAAACACCCCCTAACACATATTCCTGCCACCAACTCAATTTTTTTGTTACCAATGAATTCCTGTTAACAAACTGCCCTTTTGGGAACCTGTCCTAAAAATCTGATTCGTTAATATGTCATTAGTAGATCAGCAGCATCTATATCTCCACCCACAGACCGACAAGAACCCCAACATCTAGCAATAACTTATGTCTGGAACCCAAACATTCATAAATTAAATATGGTGGGTAGCCTTTTCATACAGCTCAATGAAACTCTGGAACTCACTCCCCAAAGGAATACGCACAAAAGATGAACACCTGACCTTGCGGAAATTACTAAAAACCTGGCTCTTTGATTTGCCATCCTAAAAAGCCATACCATAGTCCAAGAGACCCGTGCCACCTCTTTACAAAGAGGTACACCACTAGGTATTGGATTCGGGACACCAAGTTCAAGTCAACCAAGTAGGTTAGCCTTGAGCAAAACAAGACAGAACACTGTTAACACCTCACAATGGACTTTAGCCTAAACGCCAAATACTCGACGCAAACAATGTGACATTAGCACAGGGATCATCCTGTATCTACCATTAACCGTACTAAAACTCTCCTTACTCCTGCAAGCACACATCACACCGAGCAGATATGACACCACACATGAATACCACAACACTATCTTATTCACTGGACAGCAAAAATTTAATAAAGAGGACGGGCTGTTTCCGGGCTCGTCAGTCAATTGGAACACACTCAAGAACAACCCCAACAACACTCAATAATAACCCCAACGACACTCAATAACAACCCCAGCGACACTCAATAATAACCCCAACGACACTCAATAACAACTCCAATGCACAGGCACATAAACCATGCAGACTCAAACACCTGAATGTCCACCGACCCAGAACACCTAGAAGGAAACCCTAGACCCAGTGATCGTTTTTTCCGAACTGAACCTACCAACAGAAAAGCAAAGCTTTAGTGTGCTCTCCCACTCCTCCCAATAGTAACACCCACCCCTCCACTTTTTCTTTTCAGATCCACCACAGCACCTGGAGACCACGAAAATGGCGGCGGCATGCAGTATAAATCACATTAACATAACATAACTTAACATTCCCAGCTGATGGGCAATCTCCGAGATCGGGCATACCAGTATCTCTGTGCCCCGTGCCTTCCCAACGCCTCCGTGGGCCGGAAGTGGATGCGCCCTCTACCCATAAGGCCCCATTTGCTTCCTGGAATCCCAAGAAAAAGGTGCGCATGCTCATGAAGAAGAGGATTGGTGTCAACCAATGTTCAGTGCCAAAGGAAACAGTGGAGGAGCCCGTCAGAGGAGACACAGAGGAGAGATGTATAGGAAGGGAGTGAAGGAGTGGAAGTCGGAGAAGAGATAGAAGTGAGAGGGGCTGGAGAGGAGGATCCAGAGGAATTGATATTGATATTGATATTTTATTTCTATCACGCTCGTACACAAGTGTTTCAGAGCGCGACAAGGCAAGGGAGGGGAACAGAGGAGAACAAAACAGCGATCTTACTAGGCCCCGTGACATTGAGAATGCGCAAGTGCATGGGAGAGGGGGAGGGGGAAAGTGCGTGGACGGGGGGAGAAGTGGAAAGTGCGAAGCAGAGGAGAAACAGATAAATAACAATAAATAAATAATAAAGGCAACAAACAGTGGTAGTGCAGCCAGCAATTTGCAAGTGCTAGGTTTAAGGCAGCAGACAGGGTAGGTCTGGTAAGTGCAGAAAGAAAAAGCGGGGGCTGTATGGGTACAGATACAGACCCCAGTACAAGGGGGGCCCGGAGGCAGTGCAGGAGGGTGGCAGGGTGAGCATGTACCTGGCCTCGGAGGGCAGAGTGTTGCCAAGTGCACGGTGCCAAGAGAGAACAGATCCGCTGGGGATAGGGGGAGCGAAGGCAGAAGCAAAGAGGAAGGTCTTGAGGTGCTTCCGGAACCGGAGATGGTTCTCCTCAAGTTTTAGAGTGGCAGGGAGGCTGCTCCAGAGGGAGGCCTGTAAGAGGATTCAATTCAGCACTACAGCTAAGTTAACGCCTAGTCTAGAATACTGAATGAAAACCCTTATTGATATATCTTTAGGTCCAGTTCATGCGTTCTGGATGACTACCCCTATATAACACCCCTCTCTTGGAATCCTCCTGACCCCACTGAGCCAAGAAGTAGTTCTGTTTTGCAAGTTAAAAGGGTTTATTTGATACTTTAAACAATAGATATATATCACACTTTATAATAAGTTAATAATTGAATAGCACACTTAATCTGATATGATAAAGATCAACAACGGAGAATCTGGCACTAGCACACTTCTTTATAATTACTAAGGAGTTGAGATGAAATGGATAAGGGAGCACACTGGTAAATAGGTACAGAAGGATAATGTGGTAGAGAATGCTTTATAGGGTTCAAGGAAATGCAAGGTTGAATGAATGAAATGCAGTATAGAAAATACTCAATATGATTTCCACAAAACAATGTAATCACTTTTCTCTGGCTATTCACTCCCCCCCTCTTTATGCAATGCAATGGAATGGGAGGAGAGCACACAGTTCTCAGAAATGCAATCAATGTAATCAGTTCAATCCAGCAAGCTTAGACAACAGAAAACAGATAGGAGTTTTGAAAACATAAGCCCAAATGCTTTGATATGTGCTAGCAATGGATGAGAAATATGCTGGAAATGCTTTTTAATTCCCTTTCAGAGGTTCAGGGTGAGTGGTATCTAGTTAATATTAGTCCAGGCTCACACTAGCAATGAGGCAGGGATAGTTAGCAGGTTAAACGAATTTCTGGCAAATGGAAGGCAAGCAGCAGCAGTTTTTACATGTGAAGAAATTTGCAAATCGCGGCAAAATTCGCGGATGCGTGTTCCGCGATTGCGGTAAAACTATAAGGGGTAGGAATGCGGTTCTAGGTGCGATTCAAAGCTAAGATTCTAAGCTTTCAAATAAAAGTTATTGCAAGTCTCTAGCACAAACGGTTGCGGAGATATGAGCGATTTTGTGAAGGTCGTTTTTCAGATTTGAAATTTTAAAGTTCAAAAAGACAAGTGCAGCTTGCGACTAGAAAATGACAAGTGACAGCTTTACAAATGACAGGTGACAGGAGGCAGTTCTACTTAGATTAAATAGATTGAATTATATTATTTTAACTAGGAGATTGGTTCTGCACAGTTTTCTAGGTACTCACACTATATTCTTGAGTGAAATGGGCCTCGCCACGGATCTGGTCAGGGTTTTAGACTGGACTCTGGTCTGGTCTGGCCTCTGCACTTCACAGTGATCTGGGTCAGCTCTCTCTGCTGGTCTGGGTCTCTCTGGGTACAGCACTGCTTTCTCTCTGGTCTGGTCTCTTAGTTCTGGATAGATTGAAGTCTCTAGTTTGGCTTTCTGGAGGTTGATGGAGGTAAGTATGGATTTTTCCGGCAGAGCGTCCCGCTGCAGATGGATTTTGAAGGTCTCTATCTGTCCTGTCTGTCTGCTTTTATGTGTTTAGAATGTGGGTGTGTTCTAGCATCACTGACCCTACCGCTCTCTCAGCTTCTAATTGGTCAAACTTCCATTTATCATTTGATTGGGGAATGAACTGTGAGTCAGAGGGATGTCATTTTATGGCTTGCAGATAGGACACTCCTCTGTCAGATTGCACACATTCTATATTTGATAATAAAAGACATATTTCACAGTTACACAGTTGCTTGAAATTACATATACATGGTGTGGCTGAATTTAGCCATGTCTCTGTCCAAATCTGCTGTTTCTAGGAGCTTGCATTCAAAAATGGCAACTTCTAGCACTTTTTCATGTGCTGAACAACATTGGATCTTCATTAAATTTTATACTACTGTTCCTCACATATCTACCCACATACCAATGCATTTTCGTTTGTCTAGCTGAAACAGGGAGTCTGTAATATTAATAAACAATGGGGTTTTGCCCCAGAACATCACACAAATTCGAGTTTAGGCTTGAATTAAAGGTACATTTTTTAAATTAAAGCTCTCAAAGTTATACATTTCTGTCATTTGATTACAAAGAGTTATCAGTGTTTTTGTAAAATATATATTTTTCTTTCAATTCAGTTCTCAGAGTGTTGGAGTCCGCCTCCAAGACTGGGGTGGGTCAGTCACAGATCTCTGCTGGCTGGCAGATCTTTGTTGACAGCAAACATCCAGAATTAACATATTCCTTTCAGAGGAAAGGGTCCTTTGTGTGGTGTCTGGCAAGCTCACATCAGGAGGCCAGGGGGCCACTTTGCATTTAATTAACAGAACCCTGTTATTTCCTGGCTTCTTATGTTGAGTTCTGAAGTGTCAAGAGTTCTCAGGACATGCAACCCCTTTGAACCTTTGATGAAATAAGACCCCTTTCTTTGCACTCATGCAGTTTGCAATACAGTTCTCCTGTCAGAGTTTAGACCGCTAGCGCCACCATCAGGATTTTGTGGTTACTGCATCCATCCTTGGGATTTTTTCTTTTAGATTGATTCCTTTCAGCAAGTGATATTATATGGAGTAGATTGTCCATGTTCAGGACATGGCATTGGTGTGTTTCTGCAGTAAAGTAATTCTGTGCCCATGATTTTGCCATATTTGACATTCAAGAAAAATGAATTCCCAACAGTATGGGTTTGTTTTTGGCAATCAGCCTTGCATCTCTGAACTCACAATATAGGCAAAATGGGATTTTCCTGTGCATTTTCTGGGGAGCTCTGGCCATTATGATGTTTTCAATGCCAGTACTGCACAGTTTTGAGGTAGGGCCCGGATGCATGGGTAAATACATCCCACAAGCCCCCCTTCTTGCGGTGGCCATCTGATCCTTCACTAATGGGACCCGCAAGATCTGGGATGTAGTTCTCATCTTCTTCCGATAAATGGCACAGTTCAGCATCTTTTCCTCCATCCGGTCGGATCGATCGGTTCTCCTCGCCGGTCCTGATGGGAATATTGGGCGGTCCACTGGGCCCATTGGATCTTCGTTCCCGGTCTCCGGATCGTCCTTCTTGGTCATTCTCAAGGTCTTCTTTCTCCTAGGACGACAAAGGAAGAGCGGCAATACCTACTCATAGACGTTTTTCCACCACTGTTGAGATGGTGGGATAGCATATGCATTTCATCATGACGAAACATTACATTCTTATTTTGATAAAAAACAGTATAACTAAGAGACAGTTTCATGCAAATCACAATATTTTAGAGACTAGATGTGGTATGTTTTATGATTGGAACTGAATTAGTCTGAGACAGTACCCGCTAGGATTCCAGAGGATTCCTCCAGTTGTTGCAGAGTGTGCCTGGGATGGCAACACTTCAACTGGTTTATGTGGACCCACTTGTCTTCCCCCTCTGCCGAACCGCCTTTGGGGATGCGGATCTTGTAGGCCACAGGGGAGATCTTGTCGATGATCTAAAAGGGTCCTTTCCAGGTAGGCAAAAATTTGCGCTGCTTGGCCTGGTTCCTTTGGAAGTTGTATAGATAGACCCGGTCTCCCACCTGATATTCCTTCCTGGAAGTTTTCAGGTCATAATGGGTCTTCATGCTATCAGCTGATCTTTCTAGATTCCGCTGAGCATAAGCAAAAGCATGTTGGAGGTGTTTCCTTAAATTCTCTACATACTCATGAGTAGTGGAGGCATTTATCAGTGTCTGCTCTTGGGTCCTGTAGAGCAAATGCTGAGGAAGCACCATCTTGCGCCCAGTCATCAACTCAAATGGTGACATTTTGGTTGCAGATGAAGGGGTAGATCTGATGGCCATTAGGACCAGAGGTAATCGGATATCCCAACTTGGCCCAGAATCTGCCACAAACTTCTTAAATATGCTCACAATTGTCCGGTTATATCTCTCTACTGCCCCAGAAGAAGCTGGCCGATAAGCAATATGCAACTTCCTTTTGACCCCCAGTATCTCCCACATCTTTGTCATTACTTCACTGGTGAAGTGGCTACCTCTGTCTGACTCAATCCTTTGAGGTAGACCAAAACGGGAAAAGATGTGGTTAATCATCAAGGCAGCTGCAGTTTCTGCCTTGCATTTTGGGGCTGGGAGACATTCCACCCACTTGGTAAACAAGCATGTGACGGTCAACATGTACTTATTCCCCCTAGCCGAGCGAATCACAGGGCCTACAAAGTCGATTTGTAAATCTGACCATGGCAGGGTCATCCCCCTCTTTTGTAAAGGCGCCCGGTGTGTGAGGGATGTCGGATGAAATTGTGCACACACAAGACAACCCTTCAAATATTGGTTGAGGTCCTGGCCCATGTGTGGCCAGTATGCAACCTCTCTTAAGATTTCCAGTGTTGTGTGAAACCCCCTATGACCGGCGGTGGCCGCATCATGGGCGTGACTTAACATCAGGCTTCGGAATGAGGTAGGAACCACCCACTGATCGTGGCCAGCTTTGGATTTCCTTACCAACAAACGGTCTTGGATTCGGAACATTTTTGGACATTTCATCAACACTCTTAGGTCCTCTTTCCCAATGTAATCGGTATCCGTCAGGGGAAAGTTCTCAGGGTCCTCAAGGTGCTGGTAAAATTTACCAATTATCGGATCCCCCTTCTGAGCAGTAATCAAATCAGCATCAGGGGTCTCCTTACTCCATTGTGCAATTGAGAGGTCGTTGTGAGCATTTGTCTGGGACCTAGTGATAGCGGTGACCTGGATTTCCCCCAACAGGGACTCAATCTCAATTAGATCCCCTTGGATGGCTCCGGTTTTGGCCAGCTGATCAGCTAAGTCATTTCCAGTTTTGTCTGGTCCCTCTACTTTGGAATGACCCTTGATCTTCTTCCAATAGATGGTCATCCCATTCGAGGTGACCAGATCATCAATGTTTTGGATCAACTTCCCATGTTTCAAGGGTTTGTTGTTAGCACATAACATGCCTCTGGTTTTCCAATTAACCAGGTGCTCCACGAACCCGTTCCGTACATAATCTGAATCTGTGATTATGACCAGTTCGTGGAGTTGATGCTGGACAGCAGTGAGGATGGCCTGATGCACAGCCATCAATTCTGCCACCTGACTACTTCGGGGACCAATTTTGTATCCAGCGGAGGGTTCTGGGGACTCATTCACCCATGCATTCCCTACGCCGGCCACCAGTTCTTTCTCCCCGTTGTTGTCAACATGGTAAGAGCATCCATCCACATACACAGTGGGCATTCCCTCACACTTGTCTTCTTCAAAGACTTTGTGTGGGGAATTAAGGTATGCCTCCATGTTGTCCTTGATTTTCAGACTTTCGTCCTCGAGACAGTTTTCTCTGGCACAATCATGCAAGTCAGCCAGACCTTGCGCGAGGGGACTCTTCTTGTTTTGGCCATATCTGACCTCCACAGGAAAGCCTTGCATTGACAGAATCCAGGAAGTAATTCGGGAATTACTCACATTTCCGGCCCGGATTCTGTCACCTTGGAGATATTGCAGAGGCTGGTGTGGAGTCTCCACTATGATGTGTTCCCCCTGGATAAACGGGCGGTAATTCTTCAATGCCCACACCGTTGCCAGGAGTGCCTTCTCACAATCGTTGAATTTTTCCTCCACAGAGGATAAAGTTTTGCTCGCATAGGAGATTACTTTATTGACCTTGTCATGCTTTTGATATAATACTGCCGTCAAGCACGTATTAGAGAACCCTGTCTCCAGGAAGAACTCCTTGTTTCTGACCGGGTAAGCTAGGCAAGGCGCTTGTGAGAGGCTTCTCTTGAGTTGTCTTACTGCCTCGGATTGTTCTGGACCCCATTCCCACTTGACCCCCCCCTTCAGGAGATGAATCAGGGGTCTGGTGATCTCTGCGTAGCCCTCAATGAACTTTCTGCTGTAATTAGTCAGTCCAAGGAGGCTCCTTAGTTCCCGCAGAGTTGTGGGGTCTTTCAGTTTCTGAAGTGCTTCCACTTTCTTTTCCTGGGGACAGAGACCCTGAGGAGTAATCTCATGCCCCAAGAAATTAACACGGGTTCTACACCACTGTGCTTTCTGAAAGGAAAGTTTTGCTCCGGCGGCCCTCAACTGTGTCAGAACATAACGGATCTCCGCGATGTGTTCCTCCACAGATGAACTTTTGATGAGGACATCATCTACATAAGCCAGGTTACCCCTCGCACCCAGGTCGGGCATGGCCTTATGTAGGAAAATGTTGAATTCATTGCCGGAGTTGAGGTATCCGAAGGGAGTCCGGGTCCATGTGTACTGCTGGCCCCCAAAGGTAAAAGCCAGCTTGTATTGGTCCTCCCTACTGACAGGCACAGTCCAGTATCCATTGGTCAGGTCTATTGCAGTGAATACCTGTGACCCCTGGATCTGGGCCAGCCCTTGGTCAATGTAGGGCAGAGGCCATCGGGAAGTATGGACCCGTTTGTTGAGCTCCCTGAGGTCGGCGCAGAGTCTCCACTGGCCGTTTGGCTTCAATATTCCCAGCACCGGATTATTGAAGGTGCTGTGGACTGGACGGATTATTCCCCGGGACTCAAGGTTCTTAATTATTTCAGTAAGGGACTCCATTGATGCGAGAGGCAAGCGATATTGCTTCACAAACACAGGAGTCATGCCAGGGTCCGTGGGGATTGTTGTTGTGTGGATGTCAGTGCGACCACAGTCATATGAGTCTACCGCAAAGAGATCTTGGAAATCCAAGAAAACTTGTTTCAACTTTTGCTTTTGTTCCAGAGTCACACAGGCATCAGCTAGGTTGACTCTCTCTTCCACCATCTGCCTGAAGCCTGGAAAAACATCTGGTTTGGCTATCTCCGCGGCCTCCTCCAGCTGGGTGGAGAAGTCCCTGGTCAGAGTGCTGATTTGGACCGGAGGCTTCAGGTGGGAAAGGCAGCCTTCATGTACCTGGAAAATCACCTCATCCCTCCTGAAGTCACACGTCACATCTTCCTTACCATAGGGGCAGGAAGTGTACACCAGGAAGTTCCCCCCATGCCGGGTGAAAATCCTGTCTGGTGTTGTATTGTCCTCACTGTCACTGTCAAAACAGTCCTTGGGGATTGGTCCTAACAGTTCATTTCTAAGATCAATGGAGAAATGTCGGTCATCAACCGCCATTCCAATAATGGTGCCTGCGGCTAGAGTAATACTCTTTAAGTCGCTGTTATCCACCTCTATTGGAATGGTGTCATGTTCTATGTTGACTAATGGTGTTGGGTTTACCCCCAACCCTTGCTGTTGGAAAGAAGCATTTAGATGTATGTAAGCATCAGGGTTTTTCAACTCTTGTCCCCTTTTAACTTTCACTTCCAGGGAGAATTGTCGGGTCCTTTCTGGGATGGTGACTTCCTCTTTAACCTGAATTTCAACTGCATAAGGTAGCAATTGAGCTGACCTAAATGCTTTTTCTGGATCATCAAAGCCCATGGGATTATCCGCTAATCGGGACCAAGCTTTGAAGTTTATTAGGTCCAAACTAATGGCAAAGCGATTGAGAATGTCACTGCCTAAGTAAAAGGCGGCAGGGACGTCTCGCACGACCCAACAATTGTGGACTATGCTCTTGTTGCCAATGGAGATTTTGAGCATACACCTGCTTGGCAGGAGATGTTTGGGATTAGGTGCTTCCAGGTCCATTTCCCATTTGTCTATCAGTTTGAAGGTGGGAATGGCTGGATCTTTTGGGAGTTGGCGGAACATGGCTTCGCTGATGAAGCTCTTACCGTTGTTCACACACACTCGAGCGAGAACAGAGTCCTTCCCATCATTTAACTGAACAGGGATGAACAACTGCTCTCCAATTTGCTGAATATCAGCCAGGCTCTGAGCTGATTTCACATCTTTCTGGACTATAGGAGTGGGAGTTTCAGATTGTGGATTGGTATAGAATTTCAGAGTGTTTCCTTCCAGCGTGGAGTACCACTTTAGACTGGAAGGAAGGTTGATTTTCAGAAATAGAGAGGACCCCCCATCACTAGTCTGTTGTCCTACTGCTATTACTGTCACGTCTGGAATCTGGTTGTTCTGGAAGTGAAATTCTACTTGGTCAGATTTTTGTTCAACCATGTGGCAGGTGCCGTTTAAACTAACATGGTTGACACTCTGTTTTAATTTTATTGGTCGGCTAGTCTGGGTCCAGAGGACCTTGTTTACACAATCTATTAGGGGTGACAACCTTCTCAGGAGGTCATTCCCTAGTAAACAAGGGGTGCCCTCTGGGGTCACAACTATGACCGGGTGTTTCAACTTATGTCGCCCAATTTTAATGTCCAAATCTGCCGTCCCCTCGACGGGAATTTCCTTCCCGTCAAAGTTCTGGAGTTGTCCAGGAAGAGAGGTGAGAGGAATTTGGTAATTCTCTCCCCTTCCTGCATTCAGTTCGTCAAAGGCCCTTCTGGACTGAAGGGTAGCTTGAGATCCAGTGTCCACCAGTGCCAAAATTGTACCCTGTCCCTGTACTTGTACCGGGGCATAATATCTTCCCTCCTTCTCCTCAAGGGGGCACAGATAATGTACATTTTTGGACAACTGGTGGGCTAATTTTCTGGTTTTGGACATCGCTAGCGAAGAGATTTGGGCAGAATTCTGTGGAGAGCCTTGGGAATCTGAAATTAAAATTTGGCAACTGGAGATCAGAGCCATTGTGGGTTCCCCTGGCTCCGGTTCCGGGCCGCCCCCCCCTTTTTGGAGGCAGTCACCAGGATGGGTTTGAACCAGGGGATTTTCTTGCTGTTGGTTCTGGGATGAGATGGTGGGCGGCGGTAGCTCAGTCTCCACATCTCCCCAGTCTGGATTTGCATCCCTAGGGACCCATTTTTCTTTGGGAGGAGTTCCCCCCTCTCTGAAGGAGAAGATCCTTTTCCCAGGATCCTCTGAGGATCCCTCTCCCTCAAATTGGAAGATCTGTACCTCCTCCTCAAACTGAGTCTGTTTGGGTCTTTTGTTTCTCCTACCCCCCCTCTGCTCCTTAGGAGGCAGACTTTCAGGGGCAAGAGATTTTGTTTCCGGTTCCTGGGTTTCCAGGGGCTGTTTACAAGTGAGGAAGGAAGCTTCCTCCAAGGCTTTACACCCCCCTTCCCCTTGTGCCTCCTCCCTGGGAACCGGTGAGTTATCGGGGTGCTGCCCCCGTCATTGTTCTGGAGCACCAGGTCCAGAGTTGGGTGTGTTCTGCGCCGGCATGCTGATCTGAGGGTTCTGCTGAGCCCTCAGTATGTGACCCATATCCCGCGCCATGTTTTGAACCTGGCGCTCTAACTGGGAAACCCGCTCAGGCTGATACGGGGCCCTGTTTTCTCCCCTGGGCTGATCCCGGGAAGGGTAGCTGTCCCTCCTCTGGTAATACCCCGGGTTGGGAAGATTTGGGTACCCCTCCACCCTTGGCCTCCCCTCTCCCGGATTCAGTGGTCTGGGCTCAGGGAATTGGGGAAAGAAGGATGGATGGTTTTGGGGCTGAAAGTCGGGTGGATATCTGGGGGAAAAGTTCTGCCCAGGGTTTGGTAAATTTCTGCCCTCCTGTGGGAAGTTTGGAGGGAAGTTCCCTGGGTTAGGTGCTTGTCTGGATCCCCCCCCTTGGGCTGGAGGAGTCCACACATAACCCAGGATGGGTCGATTTCCCTTGTAACGGGGACTTACATAATCAGGAGAGCGAGGGACCCCATTTGTGGGGCTGCCTCCTTGGCTCCCTGTCTGTGACTGACCCGAGGACCTCCTGGGCCTAGCATTATTAGGTGCAGGCAGGTTTTTAGGCCCCCCCATCTCCAAATCCAAAACGGGGGTGACCTTTACCTCTGCCACCTTGGCAGCAGCAGGGGTGCTGTTGGCTTTGGGGTTTTTCTGGGCATTACTTTTGCTATCTATCGGTTTCTGCACCTCATAGATCCGGGTAGCCTGTTCAATGACCCAGTCTAAAGATCTTTTCTCGTGAAAATCCCTCACAAGCTGGGTCATGATATATTTGGGCAAGGCATGGAAAAACGTATTTATAAATTCCCTGCTATCCGTGCGCACCCTTCTTGTGGTCTGTGCAAAAGCACGCTTTAACTCCTGCACAAATTCTTGTGGGGCCTGATCCTCCCCACATTGCAAATTGTAGGCTGCCTTGCGAGCCTCTTGAGGGTTTCTGTGAACAGAAAAATGTTTCAGGATGGCCGCCTTATAGGTGGACCATCTTAAATGATTTTGGTCCTCCAGCCCCGCAAAGAAACTGGAGTATTCCGGGGAGAAGGTCCACTTTACATATTGAATACAGCTTTGGCTGTCCTTCAAATGGAAAGTCTCCATCATTTGTTCAAACAACTCTAAGTGCTCCCAAACAGAATACTTAGCGTTCTTATGGTAAGGCGTGATGACGCTCCTGATCGCCTTAATCTGCTTTAAGGGGTCCTTGAGCAAGGCCCTTTTTGCCTTATTGGCCTTTTTGGTTCGGGTAACCCTTGTCCATTCTTCCTCGGACTCAGAGGCACTGCTCCCAGAGGTTCCCGTCTGTTCTTCCAGGTTTTCCCGGATTCTGCGAGCCTGGGAATGGCTGGCAGAATGTGGGGACCTGGTCTCCTGTGTCCTGCGCAGTTCAGAGGAGTCTTCAGATTCCTCCTTGCTGCCAGGATTTGATGGGTACCCCCTCCACTGACCTAACTGGGCAGAGGTTTTCAGGATGCCCTTAATGGGCCTACTCTCCTGGGGTTCCCCATTGAACTGTACTGTACTTGGGTGCCCATACCCGGATTCCCACCCCTCCATTCCTGAGTGGTACTGGCCTATGAGCCCCATACTCTTAGCTGCATAGTAATCTGCCATCCCTGCAGCCCTGTGCTCATGTGCGCCAGGGGACATGGGGGTGGCAGAGTCCAGGGACTGAGAGGTATGAGGGCCTCTGGTACTAGTGCTCCTGAGGTTATGCTCCGGAGTTTCACTTTCCCAGCGAACCTCATCTCTATCCGCCCCTGCTCCCTGTTGCAATGCAAGAGCCTGCATTTGTGCTTTCAGTTCCTCTGTTAAGGCCTTACTCGACTCTATCAGTTTCTCCTGCATCGCTACCTGTTGCTGGAGCCTCTCATTGTGCTGGCAGAGAGCCTCATTTTCCCTCTGTGCTTCCTGGTTGGTCCTGGAGAACTGGGCCAGTCTTTGCTGCAGGAGGGTTACCTCCTGAGCTGTGTTCCTATTGGCCTGCTCCTTTCTTGCTAGAGCATCCTCCACCCTCCTGGTGTGCTCTAACAAGTTCTGGTGTTCTTTTTGGAGGTCACCCAGTCCCTGGTGGGCCAGGTGATTTTCTTCCATTTTTCTTTTTAGATGGCAGACTTCCTGGCCTATGGCGTCTCTTTCCTGACTAAGAGCCTGCATTTGTGCCGCCAGGTCGTCCCTTTGCCGTTGAAGGGCACCAGCTTTTTGGCGCTCCTCATCAAACTCTGCCTGGGTATCCAGGTCTTTCAGAATTAGTTTGTTGCTCTCTGCCTTCTCTCTATCTAGGTGACTTTGCAGGGTGACTACCTGCTCAGCACATGCCCTATTGAAGTCTAGCTGTTGCTCCAGCTTTTTCTGGCTTTGCAGTAGGGAGTCCAAACCTTCTTGGTGTTCCTTCTGCAAGGCCAGAAATCTGGTATCCTGTTCTGACTTTTCCTTTTGCAGCACATCCATATCCTCCTTTATTTTAGTGATGTACAGTCTGCTGTCATTTTCTGACTCCTGGCTCCTCTGCAGCCTCTGCTCAGAAGAGACCAGGTCAGATTGGACCTTCTCTAACACCATCTGTTGCCTATTTGCCAGATTTTGGCTTTCAGCACATCTATCCTGCATGTCTCCCATATATAGGTACAGGTATGCTGCTATCCTGGCAATCTTATTGTGTTCCTCTTTGGCTTTAGGGGCCATATATAGTTCGCTCAGGGTCACATGTAATGGACCCTGATCTCTATATATATCTGACCCTGTTTCAGTGACCTGTTGTGTGATTGCCTGCAACCACGCATCCTGGCCCTGTTCGGTCCATTCACCTCTCACAAATAGCTTATACAAGAGGTGCTCTCTGGCCATTTTCATGTCTACTAAGGTCGTCATTCTAGAGATTGGTCTCTGTCCTAACTTACAGAAGTTAGTATTTTATTTTTGCAGAACAGAACTTTTCTTGGAGTGTCCCTTTTGAGGAATGCTTCACAGCGTAATGCAGCGTGGTGATCCGACCGGATGTATGTATCCCGTCAGTTAGCACACTGTATTAAGCTGCACAAGTGGTAAATCTAACCCAACGTCTCGGCTCGAGCCCCCAATTTGTAAGAGGATTCAATTCAGCACTACAGCTAAGTTAACGCCTAGTCTAGAATACTGAATGAAAACCCTTATTGATATATCTTTAGGTCCAGTTCATGCGTTCTGGATGACTACCCCTATATAACACCCCTCTCTTGGAATCCCCCTGACCCCACTGAGCCAAGAAGTAGTTCTGTTTTGCAAGTTAAAAGGGTTTATTTGATACTTTAAACAATAGATATATATCACACTTTATAATAAGTTAATAATTGAATAGCACACTTAATCTGATATGATAAAGATCAACAACGGAGAATCTGGCACTAGCACACTTCTTTATAATTACTAAGGAGTTGAGATGAAATGGATAAGGGAGCACACTGGTAAATAGGTACAGAAGGATAATGTGGTAGAGAATGCTTTATAGGGTTCAAGGAAATGCAAGGTTGAATGAATGAAATGCAGTATAGAAAATACTCAATATGATTTCCACAAAACAATGTAATCACTTTTCTCTGGCTATTCACTCCCCCCCTCTTTATGCAATGCAATGGAATGGGAGGAGAGCACACAGTTCTCAGAAATGCAATCAATGTAATCAGTTCAATCCAGCAAGCTTAGACAACAGAAAACAGATAGGAGTTTTGAAAACATAAGCCCAAATGCTTTGATATGTGCTAGCAATGGATGAGAAATATGCTGGAAATGCTTTTTAATTCCCTTTCAGAGGTTCAGGGTGAGTGGTATCTAGTTAATATTAGTCCAGGCTCACACTAGCAATGAGGCAGGGATAGTTAGCAGGTTAAACGAATTTCTGGCAAATGGAAGGCAAGCAGCAGCAGTTTTTACATGTGAAGAAATTTGCAAATCGCGGCAAAATTTGCGGATGCGTGTTCCGCGATTGCGGTAAAACTATAAGGGGTAGGAATGCGGTTCTAGGTGCGATTCAAAGCTAAGATTCTAAGCTTTCAAATAAAAGTTATTGCAAGTCTCTAGCACAAACGGTTGCGGAGATATGAGCGATTTTGTGAAGGTCTTTTTTCAGATTTGAAATTTTAAAGTTCAAAAAGACAAGTGCAGCTTGCGACTAGAAAATGACAAGTGACAGCTTTACAAATGACAGGTGACAGGAGGCAGTTCTACTTAGATTAAATAGATTGAATTATATTATTTTAACTAGGAGATTGGTTCTGCACAGTTTTCTAGGTACTCACACTATATTCTTGAGTGAAATGGGCCTCGCCACGGATCTGGTCAGGGTTTTAGACTGGACTCTGGTCTGGTCTGGTCTGGCCTCTGCACTTCACAGTGATCTGGGTCAGCTCTCTCTGCTGGTCTGGGTCTCTCTGGGTACAGCACTGCTTTCTCTCTGGTCTGGTCTCTTAGTTCTGGATAGATTGAAGTCTCTAGTTTGGCTTTCTGGAGGTTGATGGAGGTAAGTATGGATTTTTCCGGCAGAGCGTCCCGCTGCAGATGGATTTTGAAGGTCTCTATCTGTCCTGTCTGTCTGCTTTTATGTGTTTAGAATGTGGGTGTGTTCTAGCATCACTGACCCTACCTCTCTCTCAGCTTCTAATTGGTCAAACTTCCATTTATCATTTGATTGGGGAATGAACTGTGAGTCAGAGGGATGTCATTTTATGGCTTGCAGATAGGACACTCCTCTGTCAGATTGCACACATTCTATATTTGATAATAAAAGACATATTTCACAGTTACACAGTTGCTTGAAATTACATATACATGGTGTGGCTGAATTTAGCCATGTCTCTGTCCAAATCTGCTGTTTCTAGGAGCTTGCATTCAAAAATGGCAACTTCTAGCACTTTTTCATGTGCTGAACAACATTGGATCTTCATTAAATTTTATACTACTGTTCCTCACATATCTACCCACATACCAATGCATTTTCGTTTGTCTAGCTGAAACAGGGAGTCTGTAATATTAATAAACAATGGGGTTTTGCCCCAGAACATCACACAAATTCGAGTTTAGGCTTGAATTAAAGGTACATTTTTTAAATTAAAGCTCTCAAAGTTATACATTTCTGTCATTTGATTACAAAGAGTTATCAGTGTTTTTGTAAAATATATATTTTTCTTTCAATTCAGTTCTCAGAGTGTTGGAGTCCGCCTCCAAGACTGGGGTGGGTCAGTCACAGATCTCTGCTGGCTGGCAGATCTTTGTTGACAGCAAACATCCAGAATTAACATATTCCTTTCAGAGGAAAGGGTCCTTTGTGTGGTGTCTGGCAAGCTCACATCAGGAGGCCAGGGGGCCACTTTGCATTTAATTAACAGAACCCCGTTATTTCCTGGCTTCTTGTGTTGAGTTCTGAAGTGTCAAGAGTTCTCAGGACATGCAACCCCTTTGAACCTTTGATGAAATAAGACCCCTTTCTTTGCACTCATGCAGTTTGCAAGACAGTTCTCCTGTCAGAGTTTAGACCGCTAGCGCCACCATCAGGATTTTGTGGTTACTGCATCCATCCTTGGGATTTTTTCTTTTAGATTGATTCCTTTCAGCAAGTGATATTATATGGAGTAGATTGTCCATGTTCAGGACATGGCATTGGTGTGTTTCTGCAGTAAAGTAATTCTGTGCCCATGATTTTGCCATATTTGACATTCAAGAAAAATGAATTCCCAACAGTATGGGTTTGTTTTTGGCAATCAGCCTTGCATCTCTGAACTCACAATATAGGCAAAATGGGATTTTCCTGTGCATTTTCTGGGGAGCTCTGGCCATTATGATGTTTTCAATGCCAGTACTGCACAGTTTTGAGGTAGGGCCCGGATGCATGGGTAAATACATCCCACAGGCCCCAGCCGAAGACAGAGATCTACCCTCAGCTCGTGCCTTTGAAAAACGACTAACCCTGAGGGAGTTGGAGGTAGAGGAGCGAAGAGCTCGAGAGGGGAGGTATTTGTGGAGGGATAGCGGAAGGTATTTTGGACCCAGGCCCCAGAAAGCCTTGTGGACAATGCAGCAAAGAATGATAGGAAAGGTAGAGAAAGAAGATGGAAAGAGAGTAAGAGAGGAGTGATGGGAAAAAAGGAATAGGAAAGAAAATGGGAGGGGATTGAAATAGGACAGGGAGAGCAAATACATAATGAGAGGTGAGGTGTTGAATGAGGGCCAGGAGAGAGACAAAGAGCAGAGCCGGGGAGTAGAGAGGAAAGGAATGGCAGGGGGGAAGCTGCAACCAAACGGGGAGCCAGGCAAAAAGAACAAAAGCAGAACGGAAAATGAGGGACAGGAGAGAGAGAGACTGAGGCATGTGAACAGAGGAGAGAAGGAATACAAGGAAGGCTAGAGATAAAGAGAGAAATGAGGAGAAGTGGGAGAGAAGATTAGAATGAAAGCTCACTTTTGGCACCATAGGATATGGCCATTAATGGAACCTTGCCCACTCTGCAATAGGGTGATCTACTTCGAATAAATCCAGACCCTCCCGTAGGGCCCGACTCTACTAACTTAGTGGCCGCTAGTACTACTCTTCAGCCCTCAACATCCAGTGCACTCTTGATGCCTTCAATAACTTGCTCTTAAGCGCTCGGCACTCATTATGACTTTGGCGGGATTAGCAGCGCGAATACCGGCAAATGGATCCCACCGTAGGGAAGAGGTTTGGTTATGCCCCATTTTGAAGATCCATGAGACGTCTTTGGAGATTGGTGGAATTACTGCCAGCGGTAATTGTGAAGGTGATAAATACACTATTTTCTGGAGGCAATACCTCCGTGCACGTGGGGGACCCAAACCCATAATTAGACGTCTAATAGACCAGGTTGTTTTTGTGTTACCAATTTATGGTTCAACTCGTGAAGAGGGCCTTGATCTGCTTGGCTCCTGGAAGCTTTAGGGGCCAGAGACAGGCAGTCATCTGGAGGTGGGTGGGGGGGGAATCACAGCAAGGCAAGCTCCGCAGGTGTGCTGGATTTTGGGACCCTCCCCCACATCTTGATTTCTGGTCATTATTAGCTTGCTGACTATGTTTCACTATAAGGGGTTCCCATATAGGGGTTGGTTTTATTTGTGACCGGCCGATGGACTTTGGCCGGACATTGTAAGGTGCAGTGCAAGGTGACCGTTGGTTGTGTGACTGTGTTTGGAATGGGGGTGGGAGGAGATGCAGATGTACGCGTGGAAGATGTTGGAGCTAGCCATGGATCTTCTGTTAACCACTCCTGATCACAGGCCCATATGATAAAGCACTATTGACCCAGAGATCCAACTGGTCAACCATTCTCATTGAGGCAACGTTTGACTAAATATTGGCATGTCATACGCCCCCTCCCCCAGAAGCAGGGGGAAAGGAAGGTGTGCAGAGAAGAGGGGAGCGATGGAAGGGATGAGAAAAGGAACGAGTGAGATGGAGTGGAGAAAAGCAGAGAGGGAAAAAGAGATATGACACAAGGGGGGGCGGTGTGAGGGAAGAATGGAGAACGACATGATGGATAGAGCGATGGGAGAGAAGGAAAGTTTGAGCAAAGGGATGGAAAGGGTGAAAGGAAGGGAGGGACAAGTATGGAGAGGGCAAGGAATCATAGAGCAAGCCTCCTAAAATGGAAGAAACGTTGAGTCCATGGGGGGGTGCATTTTCTCTTCGTCGCACTAGAAAGGGCACCATGGATATTGTTGCGCGGCCAACGTAAACAAAAATTGGAAATTCTCATAGATCACGTGTTGAAATCACGACATAGTGACAAACAGATAGTAAACTATGGATGACGTGCATTATTCAGTGTAAACATTTGCAAAAAGGACTTACAACTAACATAGCTCACATGTATCTGGTAGCACACGTACAACCGAGCCCTGTGGCGTGCCTCTGAAAATCTCCCTGAAGAAGCAAGCCGGCATTGGAGGCAAGGATTGCCTATTACATGTCACTCTTGCTGAGGCTGCTGGGCCACGCTTCATTTTATATACATGTGTATTTTAATTGCCATTCTCTCCTCACTGGACCTCAAAGAATCTTAAGCGAGGGTTAGAGCCGGAATCCATTTAGGATTCCAAACGCTGATATTTGTAACATTTTAATGTTGGGTTTGCTCTATCAGTAGATCAATTACTCTTAAGTGTGCATGCACTTTCTGAATCCATGGAGATTTAAAACACATGCCTTAAATAAATTGAGAATGTAATTGATCGATGCGTCCTATTTGTTGCATGTCACCCCTGCAAGGGAACATGGTATCTTCCTGTGTGTTGTCTTGGTCACGTGGGGAACCACGTGACCAAGTTAATAAAGAGGACGGGCTGTTTCCGGGCTCGTCAGTCAAGACCAACCTGACTCCGCGTGTGTGTGTGTCTTGGGTAGCACCATGCGGGTGCCCCACCACGTGTGCTGGGCCCAAGGACGGGGCCCAGCTCCGGGACGGTGCCCCTGCCGGGCAACGCCGTCCGGTGCCCCTGCCGGGCAACGCCGTCCGGACGGTGCCCCTGCCGGGCAACGCCGTCCCCATGTGTTCCCCTGGCCCTGTGAGTCGGGCCAGGGTGCCGACCCCGGCCTGGGTGCCCCCAGAGCCGGGGCCGCGGTAGGCCAGTTGCCACCCGGCTCATGTGCGGAGCTCCGGTGTCCCCGGAGCGGGTGGGATGAACCCCCACCCTTTTGTGAATGCAGCGTGAGCGCTGCCCGTGTGTGCCTGGTCGGCTGCCACCCGACCTAAGTATGGGGCTGCCCGGTGATCCGGAGCAGCCCCCAACAATGGCGACGAAGGAACGGGCCCCGTGTGCCCGGAGGATGTCATGGTGTGGCGGGCCCATCTACACCTGGGCCTGCCGAGAAGAAGTGGCGTGGCAGGCCCACCTCCAACTGGGCCTGCGAAGTGCACATGGGGGGCGAGCTGCCTGCCCGTCCCCTGAGGGAGATGGAGAAGGCCCGCGGCATCGGCCGCATGGGTGGCTGCGCTCCTCCCCCGCCTGGATAGCGGACGCTGCAGCAGCGAGGGATGGGTGAAACGGATGGCGGCGTCGGCCGCAATGAGGAGCGGCTAACATCACCGCAGGAGGATGGATGCGGGCCCAACTTCAACTGGGCCCGCAAAAGTACTGCCCGGACCGCGTGGGGAAAGGCAGAGGAGATGGCGGCATCGGCCGCGGCAAGGTGAGTCTGTCCCCCCACCAAGTGAAGGCGGGCCCACCCCCGTCGGGGCCTGTGAGCCGCAAAGGAGTCAGCTGGGAAGGGGGTCGCTGTTCAGCTGAGGCGGCCCCGAATATGATGGCGGTGATGGCCGCGTGGGTTTCCCCCCTCCTCCTTTGCGGGGGACTGCCCGCGGCATCGGCCGCAATGAGGAGGTGCGGCCCCTCCCCGCCCGCGGTCCGCAGAAGGGGTGGAGCGGCACATTTCGCCGAGGCGGTGGGCAGCGAGGGACGCCGCAAAAAGGGAGATGCGGGCGGCCGGGGCAGCAACGCAGTACCCCGCGCCCCCCACGCATCGGCCGCCACATAATAAAGGCGGGCCCAATAACAACTGGGCCCGCAAGGTGAATGAGAATGGGTGGCTGCCTGCCCCTCCCCGGTATGCCTGCCGGCACCGCTGGCCGCCCACCGCGGTGCTGCTGCCCCCATGGGCCCCCCTCACCCCACAAGGGAACCAATGAGGCGGGCCCATCACTGCCTGGGCCCGTGGAAAAAAAAAAAAAAGGGGAAGAAATAATGGGGGCATGGTGTGGCTGGTGAGGCCTGGAAGAGCAGGCGCCCGTGGGTGGCTCGGGGAGCACTGTCCTGTGTGCACATCGACCCCGGTTAAAAACAGAAGGGGGGCAAGGGATCGGAAAAGATGGCATGGAGGGCAGCACATCCCGCCCGCAGATGGCCGAATTCATCGCATGGCCAAAGGGTAGCGGCTCCCCAAAGGAGTGCTTGTGCGCCCTCAAGGAATCTTGATTCTGAACTGACCCAGGGGCGTGCGGCCAGTGGACACGGCCGAGGAACATCAACAAGCCTCGGGTGAAAGGGGGAGTGCAGCGCTCCCCTCCCTGAGCGTAGAGATGGCCATGCCAGCAGCCGGCCATGTGATCTGCCTTCATCATTGAGGGACTTGGCCGATGTGGCCCCTGGGCCTCCCCACGTGCGGCTTTGCCGGTTTGTGGGGACTGTTGTGACTGTCCTAAACGAACTCTGGTGAGGATGCGAGCTGGTTTCCGGTGACTCCACAAGTGCGGAAGATGGACATCACAATTTGACATTCCCCCCGAAGGCTGTGAGCCTGCAGACACGGACTTGCTTAAAATGGCCCAGTTGGTGGGCAATGTAGTGTGGTGCACACCTGTAGACGTGGAGTGCTTTATGTTGTGCCAGTATCTCTCAGTGGTGCCTTTTAGCGACATGAGAGCCACTCACCAAGGTTAATAAAGAGTGTGCAAAGTAGAAGAGTGACTCAAGTAGTAGTAGTGGGGGTTATGTTGGGGCTCTGGGGTTTTTGTTTTGTATCGTTATGAAAAAGGAGGAGTGTTGCATGTCACCCCTGCAAGGGGACATGGTATCTTCCTGTGTGTTGTCTTGGTCACGTGGAGAACCACGTGACCAAGTTAATAAAGAGGACGGGCTGTTTCCGTGCTCGTCAGTCAAGACCAACCTGACTCCGAGTGTGTGTGTGTCTTGGGTAGCACCATGCGGGTGCCCCACCACGTGTGCTGGGCCCAAGGACGGGGCCCAGCTCCGGGACGGTGCCCCTGCCGGGCAACGCCGTCCGGACGGTGCCCCTGCCGGGCAACGCCGTCCGGACGGTGCCCCTGCCGGGCAACGCCGTCCCCATGTGTTCCCCTGGCCCTGTGAGTCGGGCCAGGGTGCCAACCCTGGCCTGGGTGCCCCCAGAGTCGGGGCCGCAGTAGGCCGGTTGCCACCCGGCTCATGTGCGGAGCTCCGGTGTCCCCGGAGTGGGTGGGATGAACCCCCACCCTTTTGTGAAGGCAGCGTGAGCGCTGCCCGTGTGTGCCTGGTCGGCTGCCACCCGACCTAAGTATGGGGCTGCCCGGTGATCCGGAGCAGCCCCCAACACTATTGATCTTCCTTTCGGATTAATCTAATTTTAGATCTAGGAGAGCATATTGGAAGAAATAAAAGTTTGCCTAGACTCACTGTCTGCTTTTTCACAGTGTAACCTTGACTTGCCCGCTCGTGGACTCCAGGCTTGGCAGTCCCACGATTGCTATTCTGGAGTTTCTTTCCAGAGAATCGAATGCATTACCAGGCAAATAATCCATCACAATTCAAGAGGACACCTTGAGCACATACCAGGGGCACAACGCTGTTGCATAGCCAGTATAGTTTTCGATTAGTTTTTTGCCAAAAATGTGTCAATGTAAAAACTCATCGAAAAATATAGAGGGGTGCGTAAGGGGATGTAAGGGCTGGGCAGAACGCGTTATAGGGAGTACATTATATGAGGGTGGGTTGGGGAGGGGAGCCCCCCACCCCAAACATACATAAATTAAAATTCATTTCGTTTTTTCAAGAAAAAAAGATTTGGCAAAAATCCTATATAAAAAATAACTGGTGACGTAACAACATAGAACCCATACAGGGCCAACACACAGCCACAACCACTATTAATAATTATTGTTTTGCCCCCACAAGAATACATCATATCATACATGTGCCTTAACCCACCATCCAATAGAATTCTGCGCTCCTAATTTATGATCTACCTTTGTTGGATCCACAGGAATCCAACCTACCTACCACAAGCACGATCCCTCTCCCCTTCTCCCTGCTTTGCCTTTTGCTCAATCCCCACCTACATCCGATCTATGCCCACTTTGCCCATCCCTTCCCCCCTTTGCATTCCTTTTGCCTCTGCAGAGTGCGTTGGAGATACCCAGGGCTGAGGGTCAATACGCCAACATCCGGATAAGTATTGGCACATTGAAACCAAGATGGCAGTGATTTGGCACAGTACGGAAGATTTCTAACATAACATTCGAAAACAATTTGCTAATTAGCCCTCTGAGGTCATTTTCAGCATCTCAGCATAGGGGCATAGCGAAAGAGATGGGTGGGTGGAGTGTCACACTCTTCCACGCACCCAGATCTGACTGTTCCTCAACCCCATAGTATACTGAGTTTTGGTAGGGGCACTGAACTCGCAATGCCAGTACCTGTTCAACATGTATGCTGTTTAGGCCAAGCACAGGTGGAGGTCGTTTCTGTATGTACGGTGTGTGTTTCCAGGATGCTGTCAGAAATTACTTCATTCATTTCTACCCCTGTTCTGCATAAGTCGAACACACACATATATATATATATATATATATATATATAAAATGTTTATTTATTTATTTATTTTTCAATAAAAAACTTGTTAATGATCAGTTAAGGGAAAAACCTATTGCAACAAAACCCTTGAAATTCAATTCATTGGATTGGGGAACTCAGGACCGACTTACCTCAGCGTGTTCCCGTTGATATCCCCTGCCTCCCCCATAACACTACATCCTACATTATGCCATCTTCTATGGTATTGTGAATCCCTTCTCTTCTAATAAATATGGGCTTTGCAATGGAAACGCACAGTTAAGCCAGTCCTGAGTGCCCCAATTCGTTGAATTTCAGGGGTTTCATTGCAATATACGTTTTACCTTAACTGATCATTAACTTAAGTTTTTCATTGAATTTCAAGGGTTTTGTTATTCCATAGATTTTGTCCGCACCACATAACCACGGCCTTTGGCTATGCCCACTGTATATTTTAGAATACTGTCAGACTACTAGCCATGGCCTTTGGCAATGCCCACTGTCTTTTTTCAAACACTACCAGATAACTGGTCATGGCCTTTGGCCTGTATTTTTAAATCACTACCTGGTCACTAGCCATGGTCTTCGGCCGTGCCCACTGTCCATTTTAGAACACTACCAGACCGCTAGGCATCCACAGCCAGTGGGCACGGGCATATATTTTTCAAAACACTAGCCATGTGGCAGTGCCTACTGTATATTTAAAACACATATGATATGATATGATAGGTTACTTATAACGCGCTTAATACCCAGAGGTTTCTAAGCGCGGACCCGGGGATCGAACCCATGTTGCTCCGTGTCAACTTGTTTCCAAGGCAAAGGGCCAGTGTGGCAGTGGCCACTAACTTTGGCCGTGCCCACTATATATAACACCCACTCAGCCATGCCCACTCTGTTTCACCCCTAATATCACTCTAGCAGTAAAAATAAATAACTTGGGTACAGAACTGCAGATACTCTCAGTTATACCCTCAGTTATCTGTAGTCATTATAGCCGCGGTTATCAGGAGAAGTGATGAAAAAAATGCTTTGCTGCCCTCCCATTCCCTCACCAACGCCCCCATCCTGTGTGCCTGCTCCCGTGCCCTCTCCGATTCCCCCCACAACACTCATCATTTCTGTGACTCAGTTTCAGTTTAAATGGCGGCTGGCCGCGGTTATACCCAAGGATATAACCGAGGATCTGCAGCAAATGTTTGAGCTATGAGTTGCAAACCTGGTCGCTAGCAACCCTCCAACTCCCAAATTTCACTTGTTGTCCTCTGTTCTCTCCTCCCACCTCTAGCCAGATGGCATTTGCATGTTTTTTGACCTGCAAATGTCTTTTCTTGCTATTTATTATTTGTTACCATATGTTATAACCTGGGTATAACTGAGGCTACTTCTCAGATCAAGAAAAAAGAAATTGTGGCTGTTTCTTGTTTATAAACACTTGATTAGTTAAGATATCCGAGCATATATAGCTATCTATTTTGGGGAAGGGGGCACCCCTTCGCCATTAAATAATTTAAAAAGTACTGGAGGAAATAACCACAAAAGGATCGCTAGTCAACACTTTATGCCCACGTTGTTTCAAACCTGGTCCAAATTTGTCCAGCCGTTTCCGCTGTGCTGGTGAGCAAATATTGATCTTTGTTGTCTATGTATCAATATAAAAATAGTGAAATTATCAATTATAAAATTATGCATTTACAGAATCATGATTACATGAAACCGCTCAACAAGCAATAGTTGAATCAGTCTCCTCAGGTTTTAAAATACACAGAAGAGACTGTACGGACCGACGAGGGGGACGGTGGGGTTGCACTTATCACAAAAGGTTCCTTTGACTGTCATACAGTTAACCTACCCCATCGAGAGGGGTGTGAGAATCTTTTGGTGAAAAGGAAAATCAACCCAAACATCTCACTATCTATACTTGCGCTCTACAAACCACCTCAGAACTTTCCTCTCTTTGAAGAACAATTCATCATCTTACCACATAACATCACCAAACCCAACTCATTTGTGATCGTATAAGGTGACTTTAATCTATGGGAAGAAGACGCCTCCGATACTAAAGTACGTTCACTAGTATCTGCCATTAGAAGTTTTGGTTTCACTCAAATCATAAATAATCCCACACACTAAGGCGGTCATACCTTGGGTTGGATAATGACACACAAACTCGAATGCAAGATGGTTAATATCTCACCATGCCCATGGTCAGACCATTGTCTGATTAATTTACCTATAACTTTACCAGCAGCCCCCAAAAAACCTAATAAGAATTTGAGGATAACAAAAAAATGCTGAAATTTCAAGAATGTTTCTCCCCGCGCATTCTCAATTTTGCTAGCCAGTAAATTAAGCAATGTTGAATAATTTGAGGAAATTACTGACCTAGTGACACACCTTTCCTCAGCCATCAAGACAACATCTAACATATTGGCTCCGGAAAAAATCAGGATAATAAAATCTGAAGTCGTAAAAAACGTTTTGGTTTAATGAAAATAACATTACAACCAGAAAAATGTCAAGAGCATGTGAGCGTGAGTGGAGAAATAACCCCTGTCCTCCATCGCTAAGTAAATTTAGGGAAGCAGCTCATGCTTTCAAGAAGAGCATTATTAAGGCCAAATCGTAACACTATAATGCCTGGATTAATGGTGATAAATCTAATTCTGGTGAATTGTTCAAAATTCTTAAAGAATTTGAGAATCACACCTCCCCTTTTCCTCACACAACAAAAGACTCAGCATGGTGCCAATCCATTCAGAATTAATTTTCTGCTAAAACATCCAGTCATAAAACAACCATTACTCAACAACAGGCCAGCTTGGTATTTAAAACCAATCAAGCCCCTGCAGACTTCACACCTGAATGTGATAAAGGCACTGCTCCCCCCAGTTTTGCATTTCAAAGTTGCTCAGAACAAGAAATCCTGGATACAGTTAACAAAATGAAATCAACGTCTTGCCTTGGGGATGCCTGCCCTGCTGACATCCTAAAGGGCTACGTGGACGTCCTAGCCCCCAGGATTGCCAGAATGGTCAACATGTCATTTAAGGACGGGTATGTCCCAGCTTCATTGAAGGATGTCTGGATTACTCCCCTCCTTAAGAAAACCACGCTTGACCCAGCTAGTGCCAAGAACTATAGACCTATCACAAATGTCCCCTATCTGTTAAAGATTATAGACCGAGGAGCTTATTTACAATTGAACACATTCATCGAGGAAAATAAAATATTGAACATCCACCAGTCAGGCTTCAGAGCTCAGCATGGAACTTAGACAGTCTTACTGGATCTTAAATCTAATATCACAGTCCACCCACAGTCCACCCAACCCTTCTTATGCTGCTGGACCGATCTGCAGCTTTTGATTTTATTGATTATGATCTGCTGCATGAGAGGCATAAAGTGATTGCCAACTGCTCAGAGGGGGCATGTCACTGGATTCAATCTTTCTTGGGCCCAAGAACATCTAGCGTGGCAGTGGAAAATGCCCATGCTCTACCAATCCTATCCAATTGCGGAGTCCCACAGGGCTCCTGCCTGTCCCCAATTCTATTCAATATTTACATCAGGCCTCTGCTTGATCTCCTGGATGGACTGGGTGTCAGTTATGCGAACTACGCATATGACACCCAGGTACTTTTTAAACTCACACGGACATACTCACAAGACTCTAAAATCATGAATTAAGTCTATCAGGAGATTCAATCGTGGATGGCTCTGAACTCTCCAGCACTGAATAGTGAAGAAAAACAGAGCTTCTCATCATTGCCACTGGCCACCGTATAACAAAAAAAACCTGATGATCTTTATTCTCACTTCCTAATATCTGGTATCAAAATTCCAGTTAGTAAAACTGCTAAAACATTATGTGTTGTTTTAGATCATGTGCTCTCTATGAAGCAACACATGTCACAAGTTTGTTCTTCCTGTGGCCATGTGATTAAACTCATCCATCATACTCGTCCCTATCTTTCCATTGAAAATAGATCACTGTTGGCAACAGCACTAGTCAATCCCGCCTCGACTACTGCAACAGCCTGCTTGCTGGCACGTTTGAGGCCAATCTGCAGTGCCTGCAATCTTCCCAAAATGGTGGCACCAGAGCCATTTATGAACTCTATAAGCATGAACACATCTCTGCATACAGGAAAGCTCTTCGCTGGCTTCTGGTGAAACAAAGAATTAGGCACAATATCTTGTCTTTGACTTTTAAGTGCCATACACAGAGTAGCCCCTCAATATCTTCTGGACAGAATATCCACCAAACAATCCATTCGGTCTCTAACATCCAGTGATACTCTCTCAATCAACCATGCTACCGCTTGGAGAAATTTGGTGGCAGAAGCTTTGAAATTCAAGCGCTCACTGAATGGAATTCGCTGCCGGAGAACATCAAAGCATCTCCCTCGCTGACCATCTTCAAGAAATCTGTGAAGACCATTCTTTTTAACCTAGCCTAACCACTCCTCCTTAGTTCAAACCTTTTCTCTTTTCTCTCTTCTGCGCTCTGAGGCCTATGGGCGTACAGCGCATAACAAGAATTAAAATAAATAAATAAATAAAGAAAGAAATAAATAAATATAATTGATCAATGTAGTGAAGCCACATAATAATATTCGTATTTCACTGAATAGTTGGTTTATTAGCAATATAACATTCTTCCCCCCAAAAAAACGCATCAGTAAGTTAGCATAGGGGTCAATATGGTACCCATAACGGTACCTCTTATTTGCTAAAAGAATTGATTGCTGAAGAGAAAGTAATTGTTTCTAAGAGCATTTGTTGATGAGCTTTGAGACCAACTGATCTATTTCTCTGTAAAAAGGTTGCTTTTAATCCAGCAGAATAAGAGGTGACCCAAGTTATGTGTGTTTTTCCAGGTCACTGTTCCTGCGCTTAATTCATGTCTGGCCGATATATTTTATATATCCATACATTACAGAGCCTGCGGTAGTGGCCCTGTAGTTATGGTTAAGTTGCTCAACTCATAGGAAGAGCAATTTGTAGGCGGCTTATAACTTCACCCCCCCGGCGGAATCCTCATAAACCTTTGCAAAAAAGTATATCCCCCCTCGGATTGATTTTGTGAAGTTTGGTGTAATTTCGTCCAGGGGGTGCAAAGTTCAAGGTGGGGGGTCCCAACATTTCTGAAATCCTCATAGACGTAATGTAAAAAAAGGTTTGCTCGCACCTACAGCCCAAACGCTGGATGCATTTTCACCAAATTTGCGCCAGGAGTGACGGCCTGGTCCTAAAAGCGTGCTTTTGCAAATGTTGTGTAAATCCATCCAGTAGTTTTTTAAAATGGCCAAAAAGTAGAAGAAAAAATATAAGTGATATCTGGGTCCGGTCCACTGACTCATTTCCTGATTCGGAGTCCGCAGACACCCCCTGGACTAATCGGAGAGCTGCGTGATGTCCGCAGACATACGCACCCGTTAATTGGCTGCTCAAAAGCATGAGGTGCCTGATATTTTTTTAAACAGTCGCCATATTGGATCCACGGATACCCGCCGGTGTCCGGGGATAGCGCAGTGAAGAAAAAGTGTGGAAAACACATTTGGGGTTATTTTGTGGGTGAAAGAGGGCCTGGAAAAAAGCTGATAGGGAGCTGATTTTATAGTTGTGAAAAAGGTGTGCAGGTGCCGCAGATTCTGTGGTCACTTTTCCTGTCCGTAGACAGCGCAGTGAGAGAAAAGTCAGGAAATTATATTTGGGGTTATTTAGTGACCGATAGAGGGCCTGCAAAGGGTGGGGGAGTGGAATAAAGTTGATAGGGAGCTGTTTTTATAGGTGAATAAAAGCATTACAGGTGTCGCTGAGTCCATGGACACTGCAGTAGTCTGCGGACCCACACGTGGCATCCAAGTTGTTTAAGGGGGATTAGCCATTTGGGTTTTGTGGGTCTAGAGGATGAGTTGAAGTGTACAGAAATACAGGGGAGGAAGTGTTTTCTTTGTTGTGCGTAGTGAAGTTGGCTATGGCTATGGCTATGGCTAAGAAGAAGCAGAGTGTGTGGATGGTGGGAGATTCCTGGATCCATTCATTGAAGGTTTATAGTGAATCTTGTGGCATCTCTGCTACTATTGAATTGGACGTAGTGGGCGTTTCGTGGTATGCAGATTGTGGATTAAACTGGGTAACCTTATTAGCATTTTGTGAGAGAATGGCTCACTTTAAACGTCCAGATATTATTATTGTGCTTTGTGGAGGGAACAGTTTGGGCTGTGTGACTCCAGGATCTTTCAGGCTGCCCTGTAGGATATATTGAGAAGCCTAATGGAACTGTTTCCAGCTGTAAAGGTAATGTTTTCTGAAATCAATCTAAGACAAAAATGGGGACGTCCACATTTATTTTGTCCTGAAATGGAAGATGTTAGACAGCTTGTGAATAAAGGTGTATGCACCTTTTTAAATGCTTTAGGAATGGCATTTTTTAACAATGAAAATATCAAGTTGGATGATGTAAATCATTTTCAAGGAGATGGAGTGCATTTGACTGATGTCGGAAATCAGAATTTTCTTTTAAATATCAAAAATGAACTGAAACAATTTTTGAGAACTCGTGAAATATGTCATGAAGTATTTTTGTGGTTGCTATAGTAAATACAAAATAAAAACAGAAAAAAATTAGAAGCAGGGTTTGTGAAAAATAAATTCAATAGAACATTTGTTAGTTCAGTATATAAAATACCGCCCAACAAATAAAAAAAAAGGTTATTTTAAGAGCCACCATTTTTGAATGAAGAACTTTTAAAATGATTTAAATTCCCCCACCCCACTCTTGGAATTATGCAGGTGTCCCCAGACTATTGTGCTGTCCGTGGACCACACAGGCAACAAACTGTCCTGTGATTTTTTTTGTTTTAGTTCTATTTTTTTAACTGGGAAAGGTGGCTCTTAAAGGAACCTTTTTTGTGTTTCTGGATTTTATATCTTTGGGGGATTTCATTATTTTTTGTAGAAGAAGCGAGGAGATAAGGTGGGGGAGGGAAGGAAGAGAAGGGGCATCAACCACAGATAGGGATGGGCAGGTCTACAAGGGAAGATGTTGGGTGGGCCTTAAATGTAAGGTAGGGGGGAGTGTTTCTCGTGCCCCTTGACGGAAGTCTCGAAAGTACTTTAAAACTGCTTGCCCTGTAGGGCGGTGTGTCGCAGCACATGCAGAGAACTGTGACCCCCGAAAGGTAAGGATCAACAGCCTTCTGTATGGCCTGCAAGGGAGCTGGCGGGATCCTCTGCCCCACAGGAGTATGCTGTGTGGTGGAGGGAGTGGTTGATGAAGATGAGGTAGAGAACATTAACCTGCTTCTCACTGAGAAAGAAACAGCCTTTCTGAGAGAACCCGTGTGGTTGGATCTGGTATGGCAGTGCATGGAGGAGGTCCCGAAGGATTACTGCCCGGTTGTCTGCACACTCAATGCATTCAACAGGGGCAGCCCAAGCCTTTGGGAACACCCCAACGTTCTTAAAGACCCACCACACCCATGACCGTGTCTGGACGCTGGAGGTAGGAACTTCCCCTACTTCTTCTTTGTTTTCTTCATCATCCTCCTCTGCATCACTTTTAAAAAGAGCACTGTTTGGCAGCTGATAACTTTGGCGCCATTCGACGAATGGTCACCAAACGTTGCAGAGAGGCGCACGCTGATTGGATATTTGAAAACGTGAGGTCCGTCACAATTTTTCAAATGGTGGCCATACTGGATGGCGGATCACAGTGTTTGTCCGCAGACAGCGCAGGGAGGAAAAGAAGTCTAGAAAGTATATTTGGGGTTCTTTTGTGGACAAAAGAGGGCTTGGAAAGGGTGGGGGAGTGGAAAAAAGTTGATATGGAGCTCTGTTTAAAGGTGAAAAAAGCTGTGTAGGTGATGGTGTGTGTGCTGTGAATTTGTGTGTCCGTAGACATTATTGGGATTGGGGGTTGGGGTCTGGGTGAGTCTTGATATTTGACGGTGCATTGTACATATTGTTAAATGGTTTCATTCGATTGTGGTGGTTGTGGCCAGAGGCCAGATTCTTGCAGGCATGGTCGTAAACTGTTCCCCCCAAAGTCTGGCCACTAGCCACATACATTAATGTAATATGTGTGTAGTTATTATAGGTACTATAGGGGGAGTATACCATATTTGTAATATGGTGGAATGATAAAGTGTATATGGTATTTATGATCATAGTACAATAGAGGATAGTGCTCTTAATGTCTCCTCTGCCTTTGACAAGGTGAACCATTCAATGTCTATTAAATGCCTCCATGATACCTTTGGCATCACAGACTGGGCACTGGAATGGCTGACCTCTTTCCTGACTAACCACCCTTTCCATCTGCAACTGGGCCCTTTGTCCTCCACCACTTCACTCTCTACCTTCAGCGTCTCCCAGGGTAAAATCCTATCGCTGTGGCTCTTTAATATGTATCTCGCCTCTCTGGCTCACCTCATCTGCTCCTTCTCTCCTAATTTCCAGTGTTATGGTGATGATACACAGCTTTGCTTGAAACTTCCCTCTAGTACTTTCTTATCTGGCTCTCTGATCCCAGATTGTCTGACCGCCATCCAGGTATGGTGTGCAGCTAGCGATCTCTGTGTGAATGCCAGTAAGACAGAGATCCTTCTTATTGGGACACCTGTGCCATGTTTCCTTCCGACTTTCTGGCTCTCTAACCTCACCATCCTGTGAGGCCAAAAACATTGGGGTTATCTTTCACTCCTCTCTTCCCTTGACTCCTCACATGTTGGACTTTTTGAACAAGGGCCATTTTGAGCTACACCTCTTACAGGAATTCTACATTACCTTACATTCCCTCAGAAGCTGAATGTTGAGAGAGCCCTGGTCCTCTGTAGGCTGCACTACTGCAACAGCCTCTTCGTCAACCTCCCCCTTTGTTCTATATGGCCCCTTTAGCTAATCCAGAATAGGGTGCAAGAGTTATGCTTGGCCTGAAGGCTATGGATCGTATCTCAGCAGTCCTAACATTTCTACACTGGCTTCTGGTGGCTGTAAGGATGGAATTGAAGACCCTCTGCATCACCCACACTCCCACACAGCCATTCCAATTAGGGCTCTCTGTTTTCTGTTTTTTGTGCTGAACTCAGATACGTGTTTCTTACTTGTCTGAAGTGATTTGTAAAATATGAGGAAAGAAACAGCGAACAACACTATCAACAGTAGTTGGCATGACCGTGCCAGTCAGGGTGGTGCCACTGCCAGGCCATACCATGTAATGCAGGCGATACCCTATCCAGGCAGCAGAACACCACGTGCTGCAGTCAGCCAGTGGGGAAGGAGCTCACACAAGTAATGATGCTCGACTGGTGAATCTCCCAAATTAGTGATCTTACTAGCAACATGGAATGCAAATGGTCTCTCAATAAGAGGGAAGCTAAATTCCAGACCTCTGTGCAGCCACTGCCGAGCTGGACACAAAAAGGGAAGCAATTGCTTCTGAGAAGGTAAAGCTGGGGAGAGGGACAGGCAGTTATGTCCCTGAGGTAAGAAGTTGGAGAAGCCTAAAGGGTTACGAGAGCCTGAGAAACCCGATTGCTGGTCACGGGCAGACCTCCAAGAGAGATCCTGCTGGGTGGAGTAAATCAGAGGGCCAGGAGGCTTTGGGGAGGCCTAATACCATGTTCCAAAAACTTGGAAAACAGGGAACCTGGAGGGTTGCATTAAACAATCCCAAACTAAACTTGAGGAGCCAAAAGGGTTACGGCCTGAGAAATCTGATTGCTGGACACAGGCAGACGCCCAAGAGAGAGTCTGCTGAGTTGAGCAATTCAGAGAGCCAGAAGACTTTGGCAAGCCCAAGGAAAATAAGTAACACTTTTTCAATACTTGGAAAAACAGGGAACCTGGAGGTGTCAATTACTCAATCAAAAAACAAGGACAAATTGAAAGACAACATCCAAGTGGATGGAATCTTAATACGAGAATCATTTCTCCTTCTAAGGAACTGAAAACATTGGATGTGTGGAAAGACTTAAAACATGTTATAAGAAACGTGAAGAGAGTATTGAAAACGTTGTTTTGACGAACCATTGAAACCCATGTTAGAGTGACGGGCAGTATTTGGGAGCAACCCAAATAACTTTGACCAGAAGAAGCCCGAGTGGAAAGCTCCTGCTCTGGGCTATTTTATGTTACGTTTTTTCTAAAAGCGGTAGGGTCATATAGGAGTTAGGTTTTGGACTGAGGATTTTTTTTGATTTGGACCATTGGCTAGCACTCTTAGTTTAGTTTTTATGCAGAGAAAAGCCTTCAGTGCAATAGGACAGATAGGCATTTTCTCTTAATTTAAAATAAAGACTCTTGAGACTATACTGTCTAGTCTGGCTCCTTCTTCTGGTCCGCCACACTACTAAACAGAGTACAAGAAACCCAAACGCATCCACTGATTCGCCCATCAGAAAACCGATCCACCTTGGTCGGACTCGACATGATCGTAATGACATTGAATGATAATCACAACATATGTCTGTCAAACTGTCCCATTCACTTCCCTCGCAAGTGCCTGTACCTCACTCCCGGAGGGTGCCCAGTGTTGTGAGTCCCTTCTAAAGTCTACTACTACCTTACACTACACACGCATGTTCCCCGGAGACTGCTGCCACACTCCCAGCCGATATCACACACATTTGTGTTCGATCTATGACCAAGCTCCTCCGTTCAGTCCTATTACACTCCTCCACATCAGCGGGGCAACATTACCCAAAACATGCCTAGCCTCTCAGATCTTGGGCCGTCACCTCCGGATAACATATTCCCAAGTGTCTCGGGCAAACCCATACAATCATGCTGCCACACAGGGTGCGGGTACTTCCAACTTTCCCCATCAACACAACAGCTTTCACTTCTGCAAACCTGCTATCCCACTAACAACCCCTCTCTCCTTTCCTACAAAGCAACGCTAAGCAAGGCCAGCCCCAAGTGGCAAAAGGGCACCATACAAGACCAGTTCACTTTACAGACTTATTTGACTGATTTCATGATTATGTGGACAATTCGAATACATATTATGGTGGCGCCTTTTGTGACTATTTACAATAATTCGTTGGGCTAGAAGTATTTTGTCGAAGCACCTTTAAGCGTACCTTTCGGGAAACCTATATTTTAGAGCAAATATGCCATAACAGTTACCTTGAACACATCTATTCGATTTTGACCAATGTACAAGATCAGAAGTGATTATAATTTGCACATGTTGGCAGTGTTTCAAGAATGTCTTGCAGTGAACTCCCCTCCCCAAAGCTGCCAAATCAAAACGTTAATCTCCTTTGACCAAAGAAGCAAAAAAAACCAAAATACAACAGAGTCCTCTCTGACCTCTTGCACCCCCTATTCACTATCCTCTGCCCACTACACTTTCCAGCCTAATCCCCTAATACCGGGGATCCAAAATTGTCCCATTTCATGTGTGAAAATAGTTCATCCAAGCCGATTTCGCCAAATTGTGGGCTAGTATGAATTAATTAACGAATCTTGTATTATGCGCTTAAAATCGAAGACCAGTCTCTAAGCGCGGGACCGAGATTCGAGCCTGTGTTGCTGCTGCGCCTGAGCTATCCTCCCGACCGCTAGTATTCTATTTCCATTTTAAATGCAGCTCTGCAAGTCCAGATTGCAAAATAAAATAGGCTTGGGCTGGATGGCCTGCTCACGCCTGTCCTGGGAGAACTTGGGCTCCCTTTCCAGCTTCCCTACGTGGAGAATGCCTCGCCAAGAGGACACAGCCTGTCCGATTTGCCTTCACACTGCGACTCCTGCTTCGTGGCCTCTGAGCTTAGAAGCGTCGCAAGAGTGGGACAGTTGTAACTTCGTTTCAACACTTCTGCTGGCTTCTTCAGTGAACACAATAAGGTGTGGTGCTTTGGCCTACAACTCCCATCAGCCCTAACTAGCGCAGTGAACAGTGAGGGAGCGTGGGAGTTGTAGTCGTCAGTATATGGAGAACTACAAGTGGCAGACCCCTCTGGTGCCCAAGATGCATGTGAAGTACAGAAATCCACTCGTTTGTTTTATTTTAAATGTATAAGGTGACAACAATTGATTACCTTTTGGTTACATGGGTGTTAAAAAAGTATCTTTTTGCTCATTATTGCTCGAAGAAACAGAACTATTTGGCCAAAACACTCACTCTTAATAATTAATATATTGCAGTAACGAATATTGGTAATGCTGTGTGCAGATTTTTAGTTTTGGCTCTTCGGGCCACTGGATAGGATGGCGGGGGGAAGAGTACTGTTCAATGCTGTGAACAATTGCCTGCTATTTTCAAGCGAACGTCGGTGTGTCCCGCCGTCATCACCCACCTGCAGACATATTACAGGCCTCATTTAGAGTCTGTTATATCTACAAAGGTAGTCTCCCACAATTTTTGTTATCGGGGGGCCAGTATCTCAGAACGGGAGACACAGTACTAGAAATATACAAAAATTGAGAACCGGCTACCCCTCTCTCTGTACTACCAGGTCGGACAAGGTGATCTACAGAATTATGGTAAAGAGCATTATGTTTCACTTATCAATTAGTGAGCCACATCTATGCATAAGACAAAGAATAGGAGCAAACAGAACCAAATCATTCTATACACTAAAAACTAACAACTAATCACAGCATTATATCTTCTGTATACATTTATTCAATGTAAAACACAGTTACACAATTTGTTAAAAAGAGGACGAAGAACGAGAGGGCAACAAAAGTGCAAGCATCAATTTGGTACATCCCCATCTTCTTCTCACTCCCTTACTAAAACACACAATTATTTCCAAAATGGGGTTCGAAAACTAAGTACACATCGCTCTATCTCTTTGAGCAATTTTCGGATACAAGACTAATTATTTAAGCTAGTCCATTGTCACGTGTCAACATGTTTCGGCCATTTCTAAAGATGAAACACTATCCCTAGTATGTCTGCACATAAATTATTTTTGGCCTTCTTCAGGACAGACAAATTTCTTTACAGTTGGTAAGCCTCTTTTCCAATCCCCCTTTGCAGGATAGATACGATCTAAAAACAAACATATAACATTTATCACATAATTAAAAATTGGTTCCATTCTACACACACATCTATAATTCTTTATCTTAATTATTTCACTGCATCACTTAATATAATTTGTTGTGATTACTTCACAAATTCCCACAATTAATTACAGACTGTAGATCACATTAGCCCCTACTTACATCCTGGTAGGACTTGAGCTTTCTGCTAGGTGCATCCTAGCTGTAGTTGAGTTAAAATTGATTCCAAAGTGTTCACGGATCACCTCCCGGCCTTTAATTCGGAAAAAATTCCAAAAATTTCAAAAAAAATGTCAGGCTGTTTAGGCGCCCTGTAGGGAAGACCCGACACAGAGAATGTTTTTATTTAATTTACATCATCTGCTTCGTTATTTCATCAATACGTCAAAATGCACCAACTTAAATTAATCCTCATCTACTTTTTACTCAAGGACCCTTTTTCATTTTTTTACATTTTACGTATTTAGCCAAGGTGATGTTATTTGTCTAAGACTCTCTACCTGGTTACTGTCCACTTTTGTCTAGTTTCATTCAGTGCCAGTCCTGTTTTCATTTTTTCTTTTTCGGAGATCATTATTGGCAAAGTCAAATTTTCAGCCTATCCCTACTGCTGTATCCCAGAATTTAATCCCGCGTAAACAAAGTACCACAACTCACTTTATTTTCACTCGGTCTATTTTCCGCAATTTATGCAAGCGGGTGCCGTGACACGCAATGGTCTCCACACTTTATGCAGGCCCTCACTGGACACGTCATTCGTTCATTGGTCACCTAAAAACCTGAGAGAATAGAGAATGCAGCAAAAGGAGGCGTCATCAGTCAGGTCACTCTTTTATACTCCCTCCGGAAAATAGACCGAATGAAAATAAAGTGAGTTGTGGTACTTTGTTTACGCGGGATTAAATTCTGCGATGCAGCAGTAGGGATAGGCTGAAAATTTGACTTTGCCAATAATGATCTCCGAAAAGGAAAAAATGAAAACAGGACTGGCACTGAATGAAACTAGACAATAGTGGACAGTAACCAGGTAGAAAGTCTTAGACAAATAAAATCACCTTGGCTAAATACGTAAAATGTAAAAAAATGAAAAAGGGTCCTAGAGTAAAAAGTAGATGAGGATTAATTTAAATTGGTGCGTTTTGACGTATTGATGAAATAACGATGTAGATGATGTAAATTAAATAAAAACATTCTCTGTGTCGGGGCTTCCCTACAGGGCGCCTAAACAGCCTGAAAAATGTTTGGAAATGTTTGGAATTTGTTCCGAATTAAAGGCCGGGAGGTGATCCGTGAATACTTTGGAATCGATTTAACTCGACTACAGCTAGGATTCACCTAGCAAAAAGCTCAAGTCCTACCAGGATGTAAGTAGGGGCTAATGTGATCTACAGTCTGTAATTAATTGTGGGAATTTGTGAAGTAATCACAACAAATTATATTAAGTGATGCAGTGAAATAATTAAGATAAAGAATTATAGATTTGTGTGTAGAATGGAACCAATTTTTAATTATGTGATACATGTTATATGTTTGTTTTTAGATCGTATCTATCCTGCAACGGGGGATTGGAAAAGAGGCTTATCAACTGTAAAGAAATTTGTCTGTCCTGAAGAAGGCCAAAAATAATTTATGTGCAGACATACTAGGGATAGTGTTTCATCTTTAGAAATGGGCGAAACATGTCGACACGTGACAATGGACTAGCTTAATTAATTAGTCTTGTATCCGAAAATTGCTCAAAGAGATAGAGCGATGTGTACTTAGTTTTCGAACCCCATTTTGGAAATAATTGTGTGTTTTAGTAAGGGAGTGAGAAGAAGATGGGGATGTACCAAATTGATGCTTGCACTTTTGTTGCCCTCTTGTTCTTCGTCCTCTTTTTAACAAATTGTGTAACTGTGTTTTACATTGAATAAATGTATACAGAAGATATAATGGTGTGATTAGTTGTTAGATTTTAGTGCATAGAATGATTTGGTTCTGTTTGCTCCTATTCTTTGTCTTATGCATAGATGTGGCTCACTAATTGATAAGTGAAACATAATGCTCTTTACCATAATTCTGTAGATCACCTTGTCCGACCTGGTAGTACAGAGAGAGGGGTAGCCGGTTCTCAATTTTTGTATATTTCTCAGAGTCTGACAGAATGAGGTAAAAAATGCAGGCACGCAATCACCACTGCTTTTGTTATATTCCACCCTTTATGCTTAGAGGAATGTGGTTACAATTTGTGGTAATAAAGTGTCTGTGTTTTTGAGGCCTTCAGCCTAAGTCCAAAGGAAGGCGACAATGCACATTGGTTTTCAGTGTTGCTATGCTGGTGGTATCGGAGCACCGGCTTTCAGTGTTGCTATGCTGGTGGTATTGGAGCACCGGCTTTCAGTGTTGCTATGCTGGCGATATTGGAGCACCGGCTATCAGTGTTGCTATGCTGGCGGTATCGGGGCACCAGGGGAGTAACATAAAAATACCACACATAGAGACAGGCTATTTTGGCAAGTGCACATCCTGCTCCTATGTGGGCGGAGGGCAGACCTTACTCTCCAGCTGCACTGCACACGGAAGTTTCGAGAACCTGTCAACACTGGCAGGTGGACGGTGGAGCTGGTTGTGGGGCCCCAGCACCTGCAAGAGCCCTCTGAGAATCAGGGTGCACAATAGGAGGGCAGGGAGGTTGTGGGTGCAGAATGCACAGGGAGCAAACAGCAAAATTAAAGGGTCATTTAACATACGATGAATGAATTTAATGTATTGGACCCACAAAACCATAGAAAGTAACATCAAATCACAAACAATTTACAGCGGCATTGCTAACAATTCCCCCAAAATCTCAAAACATAAATAAATAATTGGTCAGAAAACAAGGTCCAGATAGGATGAATCTATTAACAGACGAAGGAAGGAATTGAATTATTCTGTCTAGTGCTTCTTAAAAATATCTCCCTGAGGCCTAAACTGGCGATAAGCTTCTAATGTGGTATAAGCAGTATAATATGGCAGTATTCAATATACAGATGTAGGACGAGCCTAGCATAATGCACATTATTTGAAAAAATACATTGCATCATTTTCAAATGCTAATAAAGCAGATAATAACTTCCTGAAAAAAGAGAGTAACTTGACTTGGATCAATGTTAGGTTAGGTTTGCCTGCGTTGACCTCAGACTCCACCCCCTAGGTTTTTTTTTTTCCTAAAAAAACTTAAAAAAAGAATTGTTGGCTCCTGTACGTTGATGCACTTACTTGCAAACGGTGCAGGCGAAGCAATTTGGGTGGTACGTTTTTCCTAAAGCTGTGACCACTTCCCCCTCCACAAACTCCGCGCAGCCGTTGCAGCGCGTGCCATACATGCGCTGGTAGTCCAGCGTGCACAGGTAGTCCCCGTTCTTGATGAAGAAGCCGCCTTGGGCCAGGTCACAGCCACACACTAGGAAGGAAGGACATGAAATATGTCATCAATAGATCGATCATAACTCTTTACTGCATCACTAAAGCAATTGAATCCAAATTCCTGCACAGAAGAAAACAATGACAATGAAAAATATAAAATAAAATCATTCAATTTTTCTTTTTTTCTTTAAACTTTCACCAGGAAATATGTATTCGAGTGCATCTTTTGCATATTGTCAGTTGAGGGGACTCAAAACGCAGTGAGTTAAACATTTTAGGGACAAAATTGGACAAGAACAGAATTTAGGTGAGGTGCACAGCGGCCATTGAGCGAAGGTAGAGTAGGAGCTTAAAAGGCGATTGACGTGAAATAATTGATTCGGACGAGTAATCTTGTGCCAGCTAATGCACAAATGTGCCCAATGCTTCAATAATTGCAAGAAAATCAAAACGGAAATTGAAAGTGGATCTTAGAGATGCTGGCGGGAAGAAGGACCAACAGACAGATTCAAAAGGTTGTGAAGCATTGCTAAGGAGACCGACATGTAAAGCTGGGATATAGTTTAAGGCAGGGTTGTCCAACTCCAGGCCTCGAGGGCTGGAATCCTGATGGGTTTTTATGATATCCCTCATTAATATTCATGAGGAAACATTTGCATATATTGAGAGTCAGTGTATGCAAATGTATCTCATGAATATTAATGAGGGGTATCCTGAGAATATGATATGTTTCCGGCCCTCGAGGCCTGGAGTTGGATAGCCCTGGTTTAAGGTGAAAAGTAGGAGTGTCTGCAGAACAGGCATGCAAAAGGAGAAAAGGCAAGGTGATCTTAATGTTGAATTACTGAAATCTGCAGGAGTGAGCGGCCAAGATGACCGGATCTGAGTACGTCAGGCACAGATCATAGGCCGGAGAGGCGGGGGACAAAGCTAAGGGAGGAGGCAATATCAAAGCCGGAGGCAACACAGCAAAGGACCAGAAAAGGAAAGGAAAGTAACTTTGTGACCATTTTAGGGGTTTAGTTTTCATCACGAGGTCATCTTTTCTCAGTCACTTTCCATGCGCCTTCTTTCCGCAGCTCCCCATGCACTGAATGGGATCTGGGTGGAACCAGAGCACTCTGTTGGGGAGTGGAGGAAAGCGCATGCACGACGCAGATCACACAGCGCTCACTAGGGTGTCCCTCGTGAAAGAAGACGCCCCCACCAAAGCAGGCCAGTAGTTGGGCCGCCCCCATGACTGGGTGAGAATTAAGGTGGTCTGAAATGGCAAATCCAGGGGATGGTGGCAGAAGCAGGAACGAGGGATAACTAGGTAATGGTGCAGGGATTGGTGGTGGGCAGCGGACAGGGGCTTGGAGCACTACCGTTGTTGGTGTGGAATGCAGCACCAGACGTACAAACATGGTTCACAGAATCTTGGACCAGAGAAACAATTACTGTGAAATATGACCACGATTAGAGCGGTATCCATCCCAGACTAAGAATCGGCGATAGCTGAAAATTAAAAGAAATGTTCTGAGAATCATTTGCATAAAAATAATCTTTTTTGCCAAAGGATGATCCAACAAGTGGGGGTGGACTGGAGTACAAATGAAAAAGGGGCAAGAACAGACCCCCGGGGGACACCATCAAATAAAGCAAAGGAGAATGAAAGAAGTCTTTCTAAGAGACATGGAATGAGTGTGAAAGTTGATAATAGGGGAACCAAACCCTTACATTTACCGAAATACCAAGAGAGGATCCAACTGTTACAGAGCAATGGAAGCAGCTGATCATTCAAATAGAACAAGAACAGGAAGCAAGTTTGTTGGATCGGTTTCTAGATCTACAACGAGCCATTTCCACACAAGGTCAGACTGGACTAGTTTACTTGACCTTCCTGAGCAAACTTCCTTCATTCAACGAATCTACATAAGGGGAGTAGCTCACTGTTTTATTCCCTAAAATCCGGCCAACACTCCCGGCAAGAAAATTGGGAGTAAGAAAGTTCCCAACAGATGTAGGCGATGAACAGACGTGCAGAATGCCTCCACCCATCCCCCACACACCTGTTGCTTCCCTCCACCTGTTGCTTCCCTCCACACAGCTCTGCTGAAAAATTCACCTCTTTACTCTCCACAAGGGGGAGCTGATGCTGCCTGGCTCCTAGGGGCTCTCATGGCAATTGCCATGTTTCTAGGCCCAGACTTTGGTTGAACCGCAGACTGTTGGGAATAGTGCATGCGCTTATCACGCTTTACCAGGGAGAGAAGGGAAGAGATGGTGTTGGGCCTGCAAGAGGTAGGGTATGGAAGTGGGGAGAGTTAGGGTGGTTTGGGGGAGGTCGAAGGGGGCATGGAGGAGAAGGCGGGTTCATGGATGGGAAGGAGTGGAGGATAGTGGGAGATCAGTGCCTGCGGGAGTGACCACGTACAAGAGAAGTGTGGGGGATAGGAGGGTGAGGGGCCAACAGGTGGGATTTTTGGGTTTGTCCCCAGCACAAAAGAAGGGTTGGACGAGGCAAGGGAAATGAAACGTTCCTCCAGTGCCAAACCAGAGCTGGGAAACAGGGTCACGGTAAAAGTGGCCTGCGTAGAACTTACATGGAATTGGCTTCATATCTTTGTTCATTCACGTGAAATAGTTGTTACAATTAAAGTATGGTTTACAACAAAAACACTTTTTTGTGACATAAAACATTATTACTCAGTCAATGTATATATGGGACCCAAAAAAAGAGCACCGAGCAGGGTAGCAATGGGGAGCTAAACATAGGGGCCGCACCCACTGTATTACCTAAATTGTTCGTTTCAAATTGACCGTGTGGTACAACTGGCTGAATTCGGCCAGTACCATTTGGTCGTTTTGAAACAACCAATTTGGGTAATCACTACAAAACATGGGGAGCGGAGGTTTGGTAGTGATTGCCTTTGCGGGTAGCGTCTGGAGACGGGGGAGCATAAAAAAAAACAAAAAACAATCCTGCAGCATCGGATCCGGATAGGGTGTGGGTGGGGGGGTTTGTGTGGGGGGATGGGTGGGATCTTTTAATTAGGGTGGTTTTGGCCACAGCAAGATTGGCTTCGCAACTGAATTGACCACAGTAATTTCGGCCGCGAACAATTGTGCCACGGCCAAAACGTATACATCCGTTTAAACATTGGGTGCAGGAGGAGCTGGGATGGATAGCGGGGAGAAGGGGTGGGAGGGGGCCGCAGAGGGGGAAAAGTAAGGTTAAGTGTCTATTCATGTATTTAATTGTTTTTTTTTATTAAAAAACGCCTAATACCGTACCTGAGATCGGTTTCTATGCGCGGATCCAGGATTCAAACCTCTGTTGCTGTGCGTGGTCTTGCCTCCAAGACCAGCGCGTTGCCCCTGAGCTATCCTACTAAACATATATTCTTCTCCTCAACTTTCAAGGGTAGAGATTAAAATCAGGCCACTTAAAAATTTTTATTAGGAGCTTTGCTTGATTCTCTATTGAAGGGAAGAGGTTATTCATTTGGCAAAGGGTGGCAACAAAGTCTGAAACTCCTGTAGGAATATCTAGCAAGAAAACAACCTGCACTCTGTGGACAATATTTGCACAAAGTGGTTTCACAAAATCTGCATGACCTGTACACCAAACCCGTTTTTGTTCCACTTTCGTTTGCTGTTTGCAATCGTAAGTGTCAAAAAGCACTGCATTGTGCAGGTGGGATTATTCTACAATGCTCAAACTACATGAGCAAGAAATCCCTTTACATTTGGAGGTTTTCTCACCCAGTTTGTGGGTGCGTCTGGCAAGTGTATGTGGCATCCTTTGCTTTGCCTCTTATTCTCGAAAAGATGCACTCTGGAATGTCTTGTGGCGATGAGGAATGAAGAGACTGACCGAGTGGTGCCATAGTGGTTGCTATGGACTTTCCATAAAATGAAAAACAAAACTATCCATCCCTAACTCCAAGGGCATTTCCCAACCTAAGCTAAAGAAACTTGGGTGCTCTTCAGGAAGTCTGTGTGAGTCAAAACAAAAAGGCACCATCCTGGTCACAAAGTAGTCTCCTACTCGTTCCCTGTCACTACAACAAAACACCACAAAGGCCAGCTACTGTTCCCAGTCAAGGACAATGATGCCCTTCTCCTGGATGTTAAGCGCCCAAATACCTCTCAGGTTATTCAAACAAAAAAGTTGCACAAATGATCTGAGTTCTCTGTAAACCAACCGCTAATATGCAGTCATATAAGTTCTCGTGGGGCTAGGAGAATGACTCCCGTCTCCCGGCTAGCTCCCTAATGTCTTTTACAGTTCTTAATTAGATTTGTAGTTCCCTTAGGCAGGTTTTCACAATCTTTAATTGTTGTATAATACTTGATCCCCCCCAACTGGGATGATGAAGCTGTTCCTGGAGTCCCTCTAGACTCTCCAGCACCACGCTTTTGTGGAACTGGCCTGGGAACTTGTTGGGAAAGATTTCATCTCTGTGTAATTTTCCCTCCATTTGTGGACCCCCAAACCTTTTGCTTTTGTTTGGCTTTCCCATCCTGACTTTTGCCAGTGAAGCTCAGCATTCAGCTGCGCTCCCCTGGGCTTTTGCTCACTTGTTATGGGGAAACGGACACGTCCCTTGGACTGTCAGTACTGGGAAACTATGTTCTTTTTAACAGCGCGCAATGTACCTTCCAGTACTGTGTGCTGGGGTCCTTTTTGATTTATGGCCCTAGACACCCTCAAAGAATATTTGGGTGATTGTACAAGTGTGCCTGGGACGAACTGGTGGCAGCAGTTACTTTTCATAAGTGTTTTACTTCTTTTTACAGAATCATATTGTGTTTACCGCATTTGGTTCAAGACTGTGGCCAGGTCTGAAAATGGCCGAGCCACAAAGTCTTTTGTTCTATCCAATGGCCATTTTGTCCCTTGCCTTCAACCAGGTCGAGTTACCCAGGTTTTCCTTATTTGGGCATGCAGGCTCCCGCGAAAACCGATCTCTTTCACGGGCTTCTGCATGTCCCGTGCATGTGCCCAAGAAGCGGGTTGAGATTGTTTGGTACCAATCCACACTACTGGTGCCAGGATGTCTTGAGTACCTGAATGACTGAGACCACCGTGGGCCGTGATTGATCCACGACTGGGATGCCCGCATGAGAGCAGATCTTCGATTGGAAGTCCTCAATTTTGGCACAAAGCTAATCATGGATAAGAGAAGGGGCTCTGCATCCATTTCAGGTCGATCACCTGAGTTCTCTCTGAACTACAGAAGGAGCCAAGTATCATGCAACAAAGAAACAGACTTGTGGAACCGCCGCGGACACTTTGGAAGGTTTGGCATCATTCACCCTCTGTTGTCATGTTGGACCCATCTTTTCTTCATCGATCAAGAAGGCCTGCGCTTCGCCCCTTTGGAGTAGTGAGAACAACTACGCTCGGTGCCCTCTACTTACCCACCGAAAGAGCCTGTTTGGAAGTGTTCCTGGGCCATCCAGTGAACTGTCCAGCTCTACCTCAGGGTATCCTGCAGAAGCGCTACCATCTTCAGTTGAAACCCAAGACTTGGGACATTGCTTGCTTGTGGTCCTGTGCCCTCTCCTGCCACATTTTACAGGCCTAGCCACTCTGGGTCGCGAATTAGGAGAGTGTGTAATGCTGCACGCATCTGTGATATCCGCGTCACTACCTGTTAGTGACGGCCGCTGTAGGTGTCTTGCTGACCTGCTCTTCTGTTCCCCTAAGCCTGCTGCAACAGAATTTTCTTTGTATCTCTTTCAGAAGCTGAGAAAAGGCAACTGTCCCATCACAGACGATCGTTCTACTCTGCAGCCGCTGAAAGACAGAGAGACGCGAAACTGCAGGACTCGAACTTATTAGCAAACTCGACTAAACTGGCAAAGTTTGGTCCTGACTGTGCCGAGGGTCGGTGAGTACTTGCATCACTTACCGGTGGGTCCCTGGCACAAACACTCTCTTTTACGCACAAATATCCCTAAAAAGATATTCGCATTTGTCTGAGTCAGCCTGCGCTCCATAGCTATTCTCACCTTTTTAAAACTGCTCTGCCGCCAAGGGCAGGCTCTACTCGAATAGTGGGAACCATTTCTTCTTCACCTCATGCCCCTTCCTGACTTGCTACAGCTCTCCCAAGAAGACCCGCTTTTTGTTCTGCCTGTGCGATCTTGCATTTTTACGCACAACACCACGTTTTAGGGATGGACTTGAAAGTTAGGGAACGACTCTGATGAATTGTCTAATGCTTCTAGTGTGTTAACTCACCCTTCTCTTTACATGTTGCGGCTGTGTTTTACTCCCTTGACGCATTAGGAAACAAATTGTACATATATTATTTAATACCGTATTTGTGTGGTAACTGTTTTTATATAACTAAAGTCTACTGTGTCAATTGGTCCGGCCAACAATAAATGTATAGATATTCTTCCTATACATTTGTCTAAGAGTAATTTGTGGTTTGTTACTGTGTCTGGTCATTGTGGGCTTCTGATGACTCTCACCCCTCCTGAGACTTAGTCTTGACATCCTGGCAAGCTACCTAGATTGGTCTGGCTTGTCCAGAAGGTTCCCCTGTTCCACTAAACTAGGGTGGCCTCCAAAACATCTGCCCGCCAAGTCAGAGTTTAGAAATCCATCTTAATAGAACTGTATCACAAAATGATCTATGGCTTTCTCTCTTTCTTTATGTTTTACAGTCTCCTAACTCCTCCCAGAATTGTGCGTGTTCCCTTGACCTTCTGCTGGGGAACTCTTCGCTGGTGTCGGCAGGGGTCACAGGTATGTTTTTTCTTCTTCAACTTCTCCCTTTTGTAGACCTCTGTGTCGTGCCTCTCTTCACATCTAGTTAGTGTGGACCATCTCAGTGCAACCTTGGTCCGTCCGTGACAGGTTATGACTCCACCACAGTCTCTCACTTTCTCCTGATAATCACCTGTGGTTTTGCAGTAGGCTATGGTAGGCAGTCTCAGCACCATTGTCGGACCCATCGTTCCACCCACTACAGGTCATGCCACCACCTCTCAGTTTCTGCAAGTCTATTACGCTGGTTTTCAACCGAGTTGCAAGTCACTTCACAGCCAGGCCGGAAGAGGGAAGATGCGGGTGTCAGGATCAGGCAAGTTTGTGTGTGTGTGTATGTTTGTCAGGGGGGTTGGGTTGAGGGGCTCGCACAATGTTCATGGTGGGAAAGGGAGGGGGCAGAGAAGTGAAGAGGCAGTTCAGTGGCCAAAACACTCGATTGAAAAAGAGGGGGCGGGGGGTGGGGAGCAGTCCCAAAGGGGCTCGAGAGTGTGAACCCCTGCTGAATTTTACATAATTCCAGACGTTGAAGGCCACACAAAATCGGCATAAACAAATTGTCTTTTTACGGTGCATTCTTCAACAGTCAGGATTATGAGATACAACCATTTTATTCAGCTACCACGATCATGTCGCCACCACGCCAATGGCAGGGTTAGAGAGATGGATCCTTTGCTTGGTATCCAAATGCACTGCACATTAGAAGGGTGTGCCAAGTTGTTATATTCTGGTCAGCGATGATCTTTAATGCACGTCTCTGTGCCAGCTTCCTGGTGCCGCAGTATGAACGCCATTTTAGAGCTTGTACTAAGCTCACAGGCTGATGACTTCACATAATTGCTGTCTTGTTCAGAAGTAAGAAGAAACAATGTCTTGGCAGCACATAGATTTATCAGCTTTATCAAGACACAGAGAAATGTGACTTTTCTCTCCCTGGTCTGCCCTGTGGGTAAGCTGGACACCTGGCAGATGCTGAGATGGCACGAGAAAGGGAGGAAGGCCGGTTTAAACAAATCTAAGGTTTCACCGAGACTGGTGTTCTCGTAGCTTCTCATTCGCCCCATTTCAATCATCGCCTACAAATGTTCTGGTATTTTCTCCCTGATGCATTGCACTGAGATTTACTATTGTGAGTTTAGAAGGCAAGCCTCCCCTCCCCCCACTATCTAGTCAAACACCATAGGACTGAAACCTAACCCCAGAGACAAAAGATATCTGTGGTTCAGCTTCAAAAGAAACTTTGTGGAAGTAACTGGAAGATCAGACCTGCCACTGTAACCGGTACAAATCCACTCCATTAGGTTTGGCTGAGGTAGAATGCAAGAGTTGCTGCTACCAAGATATCGAGAAAGATATCAAGCCCATGTTCTCAGCAGGATCTCATTCCTTCCTCCCAGATGTAATGATCGCAGAGGGTGGGCAAAGTGATCCAGGAAGCGATGGGGACATACAGCTGCAAGGTGGCTTTCATTGCAAGGTCTGTTCAGGTATCTGACACCTGTGACTCTCAGGATATCATATATATATGGGACTGATGCCTACCCTTTTTAAGCTATTATGCAGTGTTGGTTGCACAAGTTTTTGTAATTGAATAAAATACTTTTCTGAGAAAGCAGTTTGGTCGTGTGTGCAGGGATTATTCTGTTACATGTTGTTGTTTTTTTGCAGTGTTACAATTTACCAAAACACATATGTTTTTTGTGTATATATATATATATATATATATACATATTTGTGCATTTGGTCATATTACAAACGTTTAACACACCGATAACATTACATCTCAATCATATAACATCAAAATATCATCATTAAATAAAATCATCATAAAATACATAATCATAACATTTTACAAAGGTCTCCTCCTCAACAGAATCAATTTCTTAAATACATATTTCGAATTCTTTCCAGATGAAATATGCGGCAGATGTACTCACTAGTGACTCCCCCGAGAACATACTAATCCAAAATTGATCAGATCAGATCAAATGCAGATTATTAACAAACAACAAGTACCTCTTAATCTACTTGTCATAAAGTGCCAGACAATCTATCAACACGTGTCTGGCAGCCTCGACTTCCTGGGAGCAAAGCCTGCATTTCCACTGATCAGAAGAGACTCTGCTCCAGGAGCCCAACACGTTGCTAGTGTAGAGCACAGTCAATCTTAAGCTCAAGATACACACTGAGTTTTAAAAAAATGTACAAAAAGGGCACGGAGAAAAAGAATCATTGACAAGCATATACACTATATTTAGGTTTATGGGACAATCTCTCCACAGATTGCCCTCCTCTATCCCAGATCTGTGCTTTGCTCTTCATTTGTGCTAAAGAGGCACCAAGATTAAAAGGTGTTTCAATTCTAGAATCAATGGCCTCGTGAAACTCATGAACCTCTTGCATAAAATTGTTCATCACAATGCATGGTTTTACATTACCTTTAAGCATAGGAGCAAAATGGCTTCGCAAGGATAATGGTCTGTCACAGTCCATAATCTTCAACGACACGGTACTACGTGCGATCCTCCAGTGAGTCATATGTGAGGTGAGGCTTAGTTCACAACATATAGGCTCCACAGTTAGGTAAACCCAAGTTATATCTCCAGATCTTCCCCTCCAACAGATGTAACCATCTCACACCCCTTTCTCCAAATCCTTCAAGAACATACATGGTACACAGTGTAATACTAACCGTATACATTGTGTAGAGTCCCTCAATCGAATATCCACCTCTCGATGTTATAAGGACTTAATTAAACACATTTGTGCACTTTGCCACCTATGATCCGTCACCATTGAGTTCTAGTCCAAAGCATCTGGCGAGCCAAAGGTTGCATAACGTATATAAACCCAAGCCTCGCCACCAAAGTGCTGCCTTTAGAATCTTTTAAGAGGGGCGACACTAGTGATGTGGCTGTTCAACACAGTTATGTGTGAACCATCAGAGAGGGGTGGAGTCATGTCTTGCTACGGATGCTTGCACATGGCTGTCCGCTGGTTACAAGATGGCCTGTCCATGCAGTTCCCTGCGGTGGCCATATTGGCAGCGTCAGCTGGGGTAAATCACGGAAGTCTGATGATGTCATTGAAAAGGAGAGGCATCTCCGGACAGGCAACTGAAGGCGCCTTCTCGCCTTTCTTTCAAAAATGTGTTATAAGCAAACAACACAACATTACATTTTTGTCATGACCCGCTGGTCAGGTACGAGTGACTACATATGCATGAGATGCAAAAGTGTAAATGCAAAAAGGGAGAAACCTCTAGATCTCTCAGTGACCATTTAAATGGAGTAGTCCAATGTTTGTCAATCAAGGAGGTGGACTGCAAGTGTCCTGGTATCATGCAGCCTGACAGCATCCAAGGGGGTGGTGACTACATATATTAAACTTGGTCATGATTGCTGAGATTAGTACACGACTTGGGTCCTAGCACAGTAATAGTTGTAAGAAAGGTGTGGTGGTGATGTGGTTGAACGTTGTAAAATAAGATTTGCGCTACCTCATCTGCCTTGGAAGAGATAGCCGAAAATGTTTTGGCGCCCAAAGTGAAAGGTGATTGTGGGGGGGAAGACATATCCAATAGCACTAATTGATTATCTGTCTAAGTGAGTAGAGATTAATTTTCTCAAAGATGAGACAAGCAGTAAAATAAAAACAAAATTGAGATATTATTTAGTAGGAATAGGTACCTATGTCTATCTTTGCCGACAACAGGGTGCAATTCTGTAGTGAAGAGTATGAGTAGTTCATGATGTTGAATGGTATGACAAACTGGAAAAACAGCTTCATACCATCCAGAATGTAACAGAAGAGTTGAACGTGTAAATAGAGTGAGCATGGAGCGTTTGAGAATGGCAAAAATGTGAAAATTAGACCAATACGATTTGGTGAGAGGAAAGATTGTTGTTTTGTGATTCGCCGGATATAGTACCCCTGAGTTTATTTCATTTGGCGTTAAAATGGGACAAAGGTTACTTGCTCTATTATGCCCTCACTGGTTCCAAATCGTAAATGACACCTAATAAAAATTCTTCTGTTGAAATTGGGCTCCAAAGGCACCAAACATGAGCTAAGAAATTGTACGAATCCGTTATGTGTATGTCCATGTAGGAGATTGAATGAGCGTTAAACTTCCCAAAAGGAAGAAAAAAAGACGATGAGAAGTTTTCTCCCCTTTAAAGGTGATGAAAAAGAGGAAAACTGTTGTTAAAATGTATGTGTGTGTACGTGTATCCACGCAAAGGGGAAAGATATGTGGTGATGTGGTTTAAGGTAAGAGCTTTGCAGGCACTCCCGCCAAATCCTACAACTCCTGTGAGAGATCTATGTTTGACAGTAGCTATGAGTCACAACTTGAGTCAAAAGTAGCAGGATGTACCTGTGACTTCAGTACTTCAACTTGAACTAAAAGAGTTTTGCTGAGTGAACAGATGTGAAGAGCGATAATTTATTACAGACTATTATCTGAGCTGACAATATGCGATTGCTGATGTTGTAACGATGAAGGGTTAGCAGGGTTTGGTGTCTTAGCAGGGTTTGGTGTCTTAGCAGGGTTTGGTGTCTGGCTGTATGGGTCGTGAATTATAGGTGGCGAAAACATGTATTAAACATGATGCGACTACGGGTACTGTAATGAAGAATGGTTGGCTGGTTTGGTATCTTGCCTAGTAATGGATGATTGTGGTTATAAGAGTTGTGATGGGTGATGAGTACAAGTATTACATTGTATGTGATTGCTCGTATTGTAGTGAAAAATGGTTGTAGGTAGGGCCCTAGTGGGAGTTTGCTTTCAGCACAGCACTGAGTGGTGGCTGTAAGGGCTGTGATGAGTGAATTAATATTGCATGTGTTGGATTTGCAGATCAAGATAAGCGTGTTGATAAATGAATTATACTGTGTTACTGCGTTACGTTAGCCACACGTCTAAAGTGCACAAATACCCAGAGGCATCATGGCGCTGAGAAAGAGACTCACGGAAACATGGCTAGCTAAAGAAATCCTAATAACAAATGGGTTGTGAGATACCAGCGAAAAAGGAGATGATTGTCTATGGCGCGGAGAGAGCAGGGGAGCTTATTCCAGAGCACCGCGGCAGCCACAGAAAATGCACGCCCACCCACCCGAGTCCGAAGGTACCTCAAAACCTGGATCAAAAGGTCCAAAGCAGTGAGAAGCACTCTGGTAGGCACATAGCGACAAAACGTATTCTGTAGAAACTCAGCACCGTGACCAGAGATGGCCCGATGCACAATGCAGAGGGACTTAAACTCAATGCGACGTCCAACCGGAAGCCAGTGAAGGCGGCGAAGTACAGGAGATATGTGGTCGTAAACAGAAATGCCTATAGCCACTCTTGCAGCAGTGTTCTGTAGTACCTGGAGGCAAGTGAGAATATAGGCAGGGTGAGATAAAAGAAGAGTGTTGCAGTAATCTAGGCTTCCAAAAAAAGAAGCAGCAACCGCAGGAGCACGCAGGTGGAAGTGCAAAAACAGAAGCACCTTCTGCAAGACTTTAAGCTTGAAATTGCCTCCTTGGCAAGCCCATCTCACTTGTGAGCCCATAGACAAGGTGGCCAAAATCTTATCTCCCAAGTTTCTTACTACGGCAAAGGGTTTAGGAAAAGGGCCTAGACAAGGAAGCCAGCACTCCGGTGCCCAAACAGAGGACGGCGAAGAAGTACCAACAACTAAGACCTCTGTCTTGTCACCAATCATTCTTAGCCAGTTCTGACTCATCCAGTCGCCAACAGCCTTCAGACAGTTTCCGAGATTAACAGAGGCCACAGACAGGGCAAGATTAAGAGGAGGCACAATATGAGTATCTTCCATATAGATGTAACAGCAGGGCCCAAAGGACGCAATGTGTTTCGCCAACGGCTGCATTCAGACATTAAAAATAATAGGCAACAAAGGAGAGCCTTGAGGCACTCCACATGTGACAGATACAGGGCCGCAACTGAAAGGAAGCCGGGACAGTGACTGGGAATGATCGGCCAAGAACGAGTCCAACCAGGTGAGCACAGACCCGGAAATGCCTGCGACTGCCAATCTATCCAGCAAGATGGGGAGCTCGATGATATCGAATTCAGCTGATAGATCGAGTAAAATCAGTGCACTGATATCCACACGAGCAGCAAGATCGTCCATGGCCGAGACCAGTAGCATCTCCGTACCCCGGGCAGGTCGGAGCACGGACTGAATAGGGTCTAAGAAAAGGGATTCCTTCAAAAAAAAGAAAGCAGGGCAGTGGCTAATTATTCAAGTATTTTCATCAGGAACAGAAGCAGAGAGATAGGGCGACAGTTAGCCAGACGCAATGGGTCCAAGGAAGTCTTTTCTAGAAGGGGGATAACTAAGGTATGCTTCAAAACAGGAGGAATAAAACCGCTAGCCAGAGAGTGATTGACAGCTCGTGTGATCAATGGGGCAATATCAGAAATAACTTTCAAAACAGAGAGAGGAATAGGGTCAAGAGGGGAGGCAGACTGAAGCTTGACAGCCGACTAATACATGTCATTAGGGCCTACGCAAGGGAACAAAAAACAGGAATGGGACACACCATAGAAGTCAAAGACAATTTAAAGCTGGGAGAGCGCTCAGACAAGATAGTCAACCTAGTTATTCTTTGACGGATGGTGTGAGTCTTGTCAATAAAGAAGGCCGCCGGGGAGTCGCATCGCTGCCGAGAGGGTGATACAGAAGGGGAAGTAGAAGCCCAAACAGTGAGAAGGACTGGTTGTATCACAATAGGCCATGAGGATATTAGATATGGGAAGGTTATTTCCAAGAAAAATTTGGGGAGGCCATGTCTCACCCAATGAAGCCATGGCATCTCCCTAGAGGATGTCTCCCCACATGTTATTCTCCCTCATAGAGCCACCCCCAGGGTCAGGATCAGGTAGGGGATAGCGTCGCCTGGCCACGTGGGAGAAGGTCACCGCCGGGAAGTCAGTGATGACTCCATCGGGTTCATCACAAGAGACTTTATCCATGGTTTCAACATCAAGGCACTGTAGGTTATATTGTCCCTGGGGAACTGTTCAGAGGAGGACCCATATAACTGAGGTCATCGGAGTGTGTGACAGGTTAATTCCCAAAGATGCTGTAGAAGGGAGTTGTGCAGTGCACCCCCAAAATTACTCAAGGGTCCTGGGAAATACTAGCTAACTAGCTACGCCCCAGCAGGGGTTGCTGTAAAAGCACCAGACTACATTTTGGGAGAGGAAAGACTAACTTATCTATTCACAAAAAGCAGCAGGGGAGTTCAATATGCTAGTCTTCTATTGGAAGCATTGGCAGTACTGCATGGCATGCCACAAACTGCGGTAGTGCTGGCTACCGCTCGCTACTCGCTGTGAAGACAAAGAGAGCCTCCTCTTTGGTGAAATATTTGCTAGCCATTCAAGTCCATGGACCCGACTTTTGGACTGATCAGGAGTTGCTGAAATAACAATTATTCTCAATCAACAACCGAGAGTTCATCACTATTCCTTCTGAACAAAGGCTTCCACCTCTCACTTTCATCGGGAGTGAGCCTATTAGTACCTCCACTGCACCTGGCCATGACAAGGTAATAAACACTGCTTAGGTGGGCGTGATTCAAGTTAATCACGTCCAGGTGAACATTTTATTTCAGGTGTAAACTTGCCCTAGTCAGGTAGGTCCCGTCCATACCCACCCAGTGCAGAACATGGTTACAAAAGAAATGCTTATGTTCTCTTCAGTGTCATGGGCTTGGTGTCGGCAGAAACAAAATCATACTTTAAACACTGACCAATCAGCGCAATGTATCTAGACCTCAAAGTGCTACTTTGCAATGCCGGCAGCAGGCATAAGCAGCGGCGAGCAGATCTACGCTACGCTCAGGTACTGAGCGCCTACCATTGCTTATCTGTGCCATTCGTTTTAATGTGCTTGTGCTTACTTTAGTTTAACGCATGTGAGGATATTGAATGTTTTATTTACTGAACAGAAATTGCTGATTGGCTTTTTAGATTGTATTTCCTTATTCTGAGGTTCATATTTTAAAATAACACTTTATTCTGTTATAAATTTAATACGGTTTTAGTATATTTTGTACTTTCCACGTTCAGTGACCATTAGCGCTAGTCAGACTGCAGTTAATTTGGTTTAACTGCTACTTGCAGCTGGCGATTCACTGTTGTGGACTAGTTGAAGTTCTTGGAATTTCATAGTCCATCAATATCCGCTCCCGCGCGCCCACTGTGACGCACGTTACACGCGACACAAGCCATAACTGGCCCGCGTCAGTGCAAAGCGCTGACGCAAAGCCTGTTTAGGCCTGTTTGCAGCCTGAGTGCAGCTGTCGGCGTGCCGCGCTGCTCCCCTTTTTATCCGTGGCTCTTGAAAGGCACTTTTGTTAACCTCGTGCTGGTTGAAATCATTATACAGACTAAGAGGTAAACATGACTAGAATGGTGTGCAGTTAAAAAGTCGAAAACATTATGTCGAAAGACATAATGTCGGGAAATAAAATGTCGAATGTTTTTTTTATAATGATGTTTTCTTTTTTTATTTATGTTTTTTTGGGGTTCCGTAAGTAAAAAAAGGGGGTAAAACCAAAAAAGAAAAGGGGGGGTTGGTGGGGAACACCCCCCATTTCAAAGAAAAAACAAACAAAAAAAGGCATTCAAATTTTTATTTTTTGGACTTTTTTTTTCGACATTATGTCTTTTGACATAATGTAATTCGAATTAATCATTATAAAGTGACTAGAATGTACTGCGATGGGAATTATCTGAGTAGCATGAATAATAATAAGGGGGCTTTCTCCCATCGAACATTGACAACAATTTGTGGATTAGGAATTGAATTAAAGAAGGTAGAGAGTAGGCCCCTTCAGGTCCACCCAGCTATATATACTACTGTCAAAGCCGCACTGTTAAACACCAGGTCTGCAGTAGCTCATGCTACAGAGATTAACTTATCAATTGAGTCCTATAAACTGGACATTTTATTTTTGACAGAAACTCGGTTTACAGACACCTCACATGCTATAGTTCGCTGTCTAATTCACGAGGGCTATCTTATTCAAAATATCAATAGACAAGGTAAAATGGGAGGAGGACTTGCAGTCATTTGCCGATCTCATCTAAAAATTGCCCACTTTAAATCCACACAGTGGGATCAGTTTTCTGAAATCGGTTTAATGACCCTTACTGTCACTCCAAAAGATTCTGTTAGGATTATGTTGGTCTACAGGCCCCCGGGGCCGGCGGCAACATTTCTAGAGGGTCTCGATGACTTCCTTAGAACTACAGGTACAAAATACAAGGAATGATTATGCCTAGGTGATTTACAAGGAATGATTATGCCTAGGTGATTTACAAGGAATGATTGTGCCGAGGTGATTTACAAGGAATGATTATGCCTAGGTGATTTGAATATCTGGCTGGAGGATCTTAATAAACCAGATTCTAAACAACTTTGGGAAACAGTAAATCAACACGAGCTGTTCGCGTTAACTCAAACAGCATCACATAAATCTGGTCACCGCTTGGATGCTGTCCCGGTTGGCGGGTGGGGCGATATGATTGATATGATTGATACAGTACCTATGTTATGGAACGACCACTACCTCAGGCTCTTCTTTATTAAGGCAGCCACACATGAAAGTTGTGCTTCCGCACCCAATGGTGCTACACCAGTGCACAACAAAAAGGAGTTGGATAGTAACCCTGGTAATGAGGTAGGGGGAGGCACTGAGCCTCTGTGCCTCATCCCAAGGATGTAATGATTTTTTTTTTTACCAGGGGGCCCAAATAATGAATACCAGCTGTACTAAATTTGCTCCTCTGAGAACAAGTATCCCTAGGAGACCTTCTAAGGTCTTTTACACTACACAGCTCTTAGAGCTTAAAACAGAATATAAACATCATGAGAATAGATGGTACTCCTCAAAACTGCCTGAACGTGCTTTGTCAGCGAAAATAGCTCTGACTAATTACAAGAAAGCTATTTTCAGAGCAAAATCGAATTTCTTAGCTGGAAGAATTACAGCTGCAGCAAATCATCCTCAAGAGTTATTTAAAGTAATTGCACACTTTGTTAACCCCAGTATAACTGCTCCAGTGAAGGACTTATCTGTAGACCATGTAAATGGGCTGAATACTTTCTTCATGGATAAAATCCTGAATATTCACTCCCCACGCCAGTATCATCGGTCAGAAATCTAGGTGTTCAGAAGGTGTCAGAAGGCTGGTCATTTCAAACTTCGGATCTTACGGAAAGTACTCCCTTTTATTCCGATGGCCTGCCAAGCCCCTGTGGTGGCTGCCTTGCTATTGTGTAGCTTGGACTACTGTAACTCACGTTATCTGGGCCAACCTTTTTATTTAAATAAACGTCTGCAGCTCCTTCAAAATACAGCTTCGGCACTTATATGTCCTCGCTACTGAGGCAACTGTGCTGGCTTCCCGTATAGAGGCTCGTGTCATGTTTAAATCTATGTGTATGGTCCACCAAGCTTTCTACGGTATTGGAGCTGAGTATCCTCAAGCCACATTTGTGCACTACGTAACTCCCTGCCCCCTACGTTCTCAATCAGCCCTTCTTCTTGTGGTTCTCCGGCACAGGCTGGCTCGTTCCGGTGGCTCGTTCCGGTGGTCGCGCCTTTTCCACTGTAGCCGCTAATGCCTGGAACAAACTTATGCACGCTCTGTGGAGCACTGCTGATCATAATTGAAAACATAATTATTCTAATGGCTCTCCTCCCTGTTCTGTGTCTGCTAGCTGCCTCTAGCGCCATGATGCCTTCGGCGTACGTGCCATTAATAAATTCTTATAACATAACATAACATAACATAACATAACATAACATTCAGGATAAGTATCAAGTCCCAAAGGGAGCTAGATAGTACGACTGCCTCGAATGTTATGAACGAGACCACTGCTTTAATGGAAGACGAACCTATTAGTTCTGCTCTTTTTATTTTTAAGCAGGTATCAGAGGAGGATAGCCTCAGCCTTCTTTTTAACTTAAACCCACAATTAATTTACTTTTACCAATTCCTGCACTTGTTGCTAAGCCAATCTCGTTAGAGTTAACTCTTTTCATTACGAAGTTTGTTGACGCATCATTTAAGCAGGGGGTGGTCCCAGACCACCTGAAACTGTCAGTCATCTCTCCCATGCTAAAGAAGGCCAGTCTTGTCCATGAGGACTATCAGAATTATTGCCCTACAGCCGGCCTCCCATGGCCGGGAAACATTCTGGAAAAGGTGGCCACAAGCCAGTTCCAGAATTATGTCAAAGACAAGGGTCTTCTTCATCCTGTACAATCTGGTTTCTGACCAAATTATGGGACGCAAACTGCATTGGTGGCGGTATGAGACGAGATGTTGCAGGCAGGGGATGAAGGTAAACTCTCCCTGCTTGTGATGCTCGACCTACCCGCTGCATTTGATACAGTGGACCATGGCATTTTGTTAGCATTTCATAGCTAAGAGTGCCACTCCCAACCAGAGAGACATACGGTAACAGCACAAACGCCTTCCTCTGCCGCTGCTGGTATGGGGTCTCTAGGTGTTCCACTGACTCTACAGCAAAATACTCAGAGATGCTTCTTTACACTAGCAGAATACAACCCACATCCTCCTCCACCCCAGTTAAATTGCTATGCAGAAAGGACAAGCACACTCGCTCTTAACACTTAGAGCAGACCCTACAACGTCTGGGCTGCCCCCGGTGGCGGCACTTGAACTGTCTTGCGGTACGCATCCTCGTCCCCAAAAACGAAGAAAAGGGTAGCTTTTTTGATATGTAAAACACATAGGTATGCCTCCTTGAAATCCTAACAAACGTGGTTTTTTTTTTGGCATAATGCAGGTTGGCACAAACAAGGGCTTTGAAGTAAGTCAAGCTATGGTAAAGGCCACAGTTGGGCTTCACAGGCACCCGTATCATTCCCCCAGTCTGTTTCTATGATGCCTTATCTTTTATTATTGGCATGAGGCAGGTGTGAAATGTAGAGTGCTAATGCCCCCTTTCCCTGACACGTCACAGCTCACTGGGAAGAGGCCATAAGCATTCCAAAAACCCCTCATTCTGCCTATTCTCCACAGTAAATGGCTGCACCATGTACGCCTGACACAGTGTAATGCATGCACACTTGCACGTTTTATTCACAAGATGCTTGTGTGAAACAATTCTGTGATGTGAAGACAAGTGGGGCAATAAACAGAGATGTCCTAGCTTGTGCAGGTAAGACATTTTCAAGAATCAGGGTGTTGTAAATGTTTGCGGACTCCTTGATTTTGAGAATAAGGGGTATTGAAAATGAATGTTGAAATCAAGGAAAGGGGGCGTTCAAATAAAATGAAGTGGAGCATGGGTACAACTTTAAACTGAGTGTGCCACCGCTGGGGTCCTTGACCACAGAAAAATAGAGTGAATTGACTCTATTAGGACTGGTGCTCTCAGTTTGCCCTAAAAATAGGGAATGTCCACTTTTGCAATGTATGTCCGTCTTTCCCACCTCACCTGCTTTGTCTTCCTGTGTTTTCACCCCTTACCCTCTGGCTCTCCTTATTGCTCCAAGGCCTCTGCAAGTCTGCATTTAGCAATTTACGAATCCCAAACAGCACTATGTGTGATGTGTGCTTGGTGAAGCCAGAGAAACGGGCAGGCTGCAAACACTGTGATGTTTCTAGCATGCTGAGTGTGGGTAGAGGGCATAGTTTGTGCACTCAGCAAAATTGGAAGCAGGGGAGAAGTATCGGGAGGCGCAGGGCCAGGCAGCAAACGCTGCATTATTTAAACTATCATCTCCCTGTTGGCAGACACAGAGACCTAATTTAAGCACTCATCAAGGTGTATCGTGCCCAGGCGGCAGGTGAACAGAGTGTAAACACAACTCAATTTGAGAAATGTTCTGATCTTGGGCAGACACAGAGGGTCGCCTGGTACCCGAAGAAACAGGCATCAAGAATTGCGAGGAGGCATTTTTTGTTGTTGTCGAAATCTAGGTAAGGCTCAACATCTTATTCACAATGTTGACCTGCTTATTTCTTGGGGACGAGAGGGCATACACCAGCACAACGGATGTGCAATGTTGACCTGTGCATTTCTTGGGGGGGCATACACCAGCACAGCGGATGTGCAGGCCAACCCGTGCACCAGTGGGTATCAGTTTCCTAGCACCCGTGTGAATGCTGGAAGCACATTTCGCTGTGAAAGGCAGAAAAACATTATAAAAGATATGTCTATCCCTGTTTGAGAGCTAGAAATGCAACCAAGTTCATACAGGGAGCTAGAAATCCAACCAAGTTCATACAGGTTAAACAAAATGTGCATTAGTGTGGGTTTTTGTAATGAGACACCCCTTTCCAACCCATGTTTTGCGCCATTTTGCAACAAGAGGAAAGGGGAAACTGGTGCACATTCGAAGGCCCTTTCTGAATTAAGCCACATTTTCTGAACACTAGGGAAGGGAATGCAGTAGCTTGACCGTTCACTTGGTGATAGAAGTTTTGTAAATTGAGCCGACAGACTGTAAACACTGCCCTGTTTGAATTAAGCAATAAGCCCCGAGCCGGGGGCCATTACAGTGTCAGGTAAGGCCCCAAGGCCTATAGTTACAGCCTCAACGAAGGCCCTGGGGCCTTAGCAGACGCGGTAATGCCCCCCCCAGCAAGGGGCTTATTGCTCTTAGTACCCAAGCCTGTTAGACCAGGGTACTAATAGTCAATTTTATTTAAGTAGCTCGACGCCTTTGGCGTCGGTGTGGAACAGAAAAAAAGAAAGAAAAAAATGGCAGCCATGGAACAGGGAGAAGGGACTGTATGTAGTCCCTTCTCCCTTTCCATGATGGCTATTGGAAAACGTGAACAAAAAAGATGTCCCGCAGGGAACGGGGAGGAGGGACTACACGTAGTCCCTGCTCTCTTTCCATGGCAGCCATAAGGCAGCTGGTAACGACCCAGCGATGGCCAGCTTGGTTGTTACAAGCTCATTGACCCTCGCCTGCTACTAATACAGATTAAAGTTTCTTCTACCGTTTTTTTTCAGGTACATACTTTGAGGCAGATTTGACGGTTTGAGACAAAATATTGCACGCCTGTGCTCAGGCTCAGACTAGGCTTTAGAGCAATAGGGGGAAAGCCTGAAGTTCAGGCCCAGCATGCTCGTGGGGGACAGATTTATTGCCCACAGTGGGACAGTATCATGAGTTACTTCACTGTGCAAGTGGTTGTTTAGAAGAATCTTACTCAACAAATATTCTTTAAAATGCACAATTTGCAACACATTTTACCAGAAACACAGCCTGTGGGTATTACTCAAATAGTTGGTCACAAAAGGTAATGATTGCCATTATTTAGTGTGGGCCACTTTTTCATTGGTACCCGAGACAATCTAATGTCCCAGTCCGAGCCCCTGCTCTAGTTCAAGCAAGACTTGATTAAGCCATTTTCAAATTACTCATGGTGACTGCAAAATTCGAATTGAACAATTCCTATTTTTCATAGTGACTACAGAATTGTAACTGTAAATTGATCAAACTATTGTGTTTAACTGTGGGATTGCAGGCTTTTCTGAAGACTCACTGCTCTCTGTCAGAGCTATGTGCTGCCTGCAGTTCAGAAGAACTACATTGCCCAGATCTCCCGCAGTCCTTAAGATCCATCCGTAGCGTGTCAGCGCCAGCACGTAATGGCACGGTTTATGACATGGTACACGCCAGCCAGGGAACTCCTTCCCTTACAATGAATGTGGTGCACAGTAAAGCGCTTTTTATTTTTAATTTACTACGGATTCTTTTGAGTAGGCCTCCAACCCGCCTCACACCCAACCTCCACAAACACCCCATGTCACAGTGGACTAGGAACCAGTCTGGTGTGCATCAATAAGATATGTATTAATTTATTATTCAATCTAAAGGAGTATAATCAAAATACAGCAGCCACCAAAGTTGTGGCAACACAAAATGCAATAATCTCTACATATCCACCAGGTTAAGATATACTATTACAGTTAATTCTGTTTTTTTAATGACAGAACAGAAAAAGAACTATTTACCACAAAGTGATATCACCAACAGTTAAGCACTCCCCCTGCAACAATAGAAAAATGGCTTTTCAATGATTCAATACTACTGCTATGGGACAGCACACAAGCGTAGTTTGGGCTGCTTATACTAGAGTGTAGAGGAGGCCTCAAATATGGCCTGTCCTCCAATTGACCATTTTGAAGTTCCAGGAACGGTCAAGCCGAGATATGGCACGGATGATGAGCAAATAAACCAGCAAAGAGCCGCAGTGGGACTCTGCCCGGTACCTATCAGATGGACAGTACCTATTGAAGTACCTACACTTAAGAAACCTTGGACAGTAAGGTACCCATTGAGAAAACCATATCGACAAGTGAGACAGAATGACGATTGTTAAAACATAATGCCTGTAGAAGCCACGAAAGTCCTAAAAGAGGTTGACTGGTGACGTCACAAGAACTCGGACTGACTCGCAGATAAAGAAAAAGACAACCCATGAATGACGAAAAGAGACGAAACACCATGGATAAGCGACATCCTGAGTTGAAGTAAAAGGACGATGTCAAGTATAAGAAGCTTATGCCATAAGAGGGATGAGGATATGCAACCAGTTTACAAGTGTACATATGCTTGGAAACGCAAGAAAGCTGAGGAAATCGTGCGGCTTGCTAAGCTTAGTAGGAAATTAGATGCGGCAAGCGCCACATATACATATCTACCTCAAAAGAAGCACTTTATATGACGCATATGTCCACTTTGCAATAGGGCCGAACCAACCGCAAGTTACCAGAGGCCCCAGGAGAGAAGGCCCTCAAACACGTGAATCAAAAGCCAAAGACAGAAACGAAACCCAGATGCATGAGACTGATGCAAAGAAACCAAGGTCATCTTAGTTGATACAGGTGAATACAATTTATGATGCCAAGAGCTGAGTATCCTTTTCAAGAAATCAAGATAAGCAGCAGAAGGCATCTGGTGGACAGAAAGCTAAAATCAAATACTCAAATTACATGGAGACGGAGACGATTTCACTGTGCCTAAAACACGTGACCTGCCAAGCAAGTAGAGTTGGGGCTTTCACACCTACGCGCAGCCTTGAGCCATGCACAGATATCCGAGTTCTCACAGACAGAGAGGCAGCATTGAGGCCTACAAATTAGAAACTAATTGACACATGGTCAGTGGGTCAGTGATGAATGGTGGTACTGGTTGGTGGGAGGATAGGGGATCTGACGGGCACCCTGCACCTGGCCGACCATTCTGCATGCTGATAAGCAAAGTGGAAAAGTACAAGGTGACGTGGTATCAACCCAATCACAATGAACCAAGTAATCTAGGATCCTATAGTCCGTAGAACCAAAGAGACGTCATACTTTTAGTGACGTCCACAGTAGACATTCTGAAGGAAGGGCTTAGATGCCCCACCTGACCCTAGTTATCCAATCCTTTTACTCCACTATCATAAACAGATATAGCACCTATAGTTAAGTTACCTTCGTATAACCAATAGAATTGCATGCAACATTTTTTGCGTTTCATGTCAGCAATTATGAGATTTTAGTATAAAGGATGTGATTCTTGTGAAGTTCATCCGAGTTGAAGAGAAAAGGAAGATCGAGCAACTGCTGATATGCATAACTCCTTGTTTTTTGTACTTGTCATTAAATGGACTCGCTTTGCCAAACCATTGAGTTGTCATTATTGATTTGATGCTTGAGTACTAATCTGCATCCCCATCCATCTCACGGGTGCTGCTATTACATCTAAAAGTGCTGTTTTGGAAAACCCCATTCCTATGGGCCGGTTGGGGTCCCTCCTGCACAAGAGGGCAAATTGGGCCTCAAAACAGACTAGCCAGCAAACTTAGGAAATTTGATTTGAACGCAGGCAGCACTTGAGAAAGACAATAAAAATAAAATAAAGGGAAGGCAATTTGGAATCTATGATCATGGCATAGTAGGGAAGAGATATAAACTAGGGACAACAAGTTTTCCAAGGTTAAAATACACTTTTAGAAAAACGAAAAGACAAATCACACTAAATTAGCTGGGGCTGGAAATGACACACACGCTTTCTAGAATGAGAAAGGCACATAGGAAAACAGTTTTTTTGTGAAAATGGCAGGGGCAGCTAACAGGTAGGCTTTGGGCAAAGGCATAACTCAGAATGGGGACAACAGTTTGGGTTCAATGGGATGGATGCAAATAGGAATGACACTGGCAAATGAAAATTCACTTACCAGGGCATAATTTAGGCATAGGGACAAATTCGGTTTGCAGCTCACATTGGGAATAATTCTTTTGAGGCAACACTTTAATGACTATAACAATTAAATAAAAGCACTACACAAGGATGGTTGGTTCCGAATTTCAACAATCCTGATCCGTGAAATTCAATGGGGGAATTAATTGATTTACTTACAAAAATAATATGGATTTACACAGTCAAATGAGGGTTTTTTCAAAGGAGGTATTCTAACATACACAGGCAAACAAGAGATTCTTCTATGGGGAGATGACTGAATTACACTCGCTATTTCGGGTTTTCAATGGGGAATATTGGATGCACTTCTACAAAAATGAAGGGATCATGCAATTAAGGGCTGGGTTTCTGCTACTTACATAGCAAGCCTTTGTTTAAGTTTCAGGAAAGCCAGACGGATCATGGGACACTCTTGGAAGAAAGGGCAAGGGTCTGGACACTGCACTCTCAAAGATGGTAAGTTTCAGAAGCGTTCTCTCCGTCCTCATTGTTCTGTCTTCCCCGGTTTTTGTGTGTTGAGTCATAGTACAGTCCCCCTTATATAGCAGAAATGACATCACTAATTTTACAATCTAGGGAGAGTACCCTTTAATTATCCCTGCCACTAGGATTGGACAGTTACCATCCCTCTCTCTGCCCCCAGTCAGGATTGGATCAGGGGAGGAAAGCACCATCTGTCTTTTTCCATTTGTCATCATCCTTTTGTTCTCCGTACAACTTTTTGGCTAAAACTAGTTATGTATCATAACTTCATAATTGTAGTTGCCACTGCCATATAACACATATATTCTGTTTGAGCTTATCATGGGGAATCAGATACACTGACCACCAACTCCGTACGATGTATCATGGCCATGTGTCACGTTGTTGTCAATTTCCTACAATGTACAACAGTTATGAATATGTAAGTTCTCAAGCATGTTCCTAATTTCATTTTCCATCTTTTCACTAACTATCACAATTGTCACATGTTTAGATCAGCCATAAACTTAGTCTAACTGGCCATTACAGTTCCCAGAGTCCCAGGGAAAAAAATGTATATCCCCAAAACCGCCTGGAAATTACATGAAAAATGGTATAAAAATGAAATCAATCCACAGTATGGTTGTTGCACAAAATGCCTAAAGTGAATATGGTCTTTTAGATCTATTGTGAGTGTTTCTGTTCATCAAATGGGAGGGCGGCTTCATCCCCCACAGCCATTTGTCTCCCTGGGCTCAGCCTGTGACCAGAGATTTTTTATGAGTGGGCTCTTTTGAAGGGGGTGCAACAAGGGCTCACACCTTTCTGTCATGCTTCAGCATCCTTGCAGTCTCTTGCTTTAACTGCCTTCAGTGCCAGCCAGTCTGCTGAATAGGGAAGTTTTCAACACCTGCAGCAGTAGATTCTATTGCAGGGGGTCATTAGATGGGAGGTGTAATATCCGGCTGGAAGTGGGGCATTTCATTGTGAAGTTTAGAACTCAGCCAGAACCAGTTTTTCCTGAAGTAAGTGTCTCTTTACATGTTTACAGGAGTTTTGTGGGTGAAACATACTATACATTGGCTTTGGTCACCCCCCGCCCCTCCCCACATCAGGTAAGGCTTTCCTGACATTTTCCTCTGAGCAGTGATATCTGTTTCCATTGTGGCTTTTTAAAGCCGTTTTTGTTTGCAAACAACTGTGCAGGCCGTTTTTGCTTTTAATGTTTTAAAATCCTGTTTTCCATGTCACAGAATTCTTTGATTCCTCCTTCTTGGGGGAATTACATAGCTGCTGATCCATTGATAATGACAGGTAGGCCCCTTTGCCATGGATCTTTAATTTTACATGAAAAAAAAAGAAAAAGCCAGCCTGTTTTTGTTGCAGAGTATAAACTTTAAATCGCTGCTGTTCATGTAAAAGGGACTTCTTTTTGAGGCCTTTAAATGCTCCCCACAGTAAGCAAGGCCGTTTTTCTGCCAGTACCTAAAGCCCCCTGTTTGCTTAGAAGCTTACTTTGTCGGTATTACTTACACTGTGTGACTGGGAGTGAGAATTTCCCTATGGGAATGGTTGTGGCACTTCTGCTATTGAACGAAGTAGATTAGTTTCTCAGATTAAGAATTTTACATTATTTGATGTGAACAAAGCCATTTTCGCATTACTCATGGTGACTGCAAAATTTGAATTGTAAAATTCCTATTATTCATAGTGACTGCAATATTTGAACTCTAAATTGCTCAAACTATTCATTGTGTATAACGGTGGCATTGCAAGCTAGTCTGAAGACTTGCTGCTCTCTGTCAGAGCTCTGTGCCACCTTAGTTCAGAAGATTTACATTGCCCAGATCTCCTGCTGCCCGTTAAGATCCGTCGGTGGCGGTAAGCAAGGCCAGTTTTCGCCAGTTATCGTCCGGTTTTGCCCAGGAGCGGGCTTGCCGTTTCTTAGGTAAGAAACCATCGATATCCCTTAGTCTCTTCTTGATTCGCAATTTCCTGGTCTAAGACACTGAAACATGCCTGCAGGTATGACTATCTCAAAAAAATCATTAATACTAGAAAAATATAGGAAACTTGCTCTTTCACCAAGCGTGGTGTCTGACACCAACTTGGAGCAGGGGCTTGATACTAATTATGCCTCAGCCCATCAGTCGGCCCTGTCCTCCTCTAACGATTACCTGACATTGTCCCCAATACGCTGCATGTGGAGGATACTGATGATGGGGTAACTCTGCAGATCGTCTTGCCTTTTCTCCATCACCCGGCCTCACATGATCATATCATATCCTCTTTGAACCTTCCAGATGGTAATGTGCCTAAGTCTGAGGTTGTCGTTACTCATAATTTAAAAGAAACTCACGGGCACTATGCCCCCACGACGAACTAGAGCTTTATCACAATTACTGATGGCTCTACCCCCTCTCCTGGTGATCCAAAGATGAACACAAGCATCTCCGGCCCATTAAACCTTGCTTTCAAACAAGCACTGAGGCTGGTGTTTTAGAAAATGGCTTCCTGAGTGAGAATCTTGATGTTCATAGTAATTAAAACCTTTCATGCTGACTCTCCGGTGGCAAGGTGGGTTCCTCATGTGAAGATACGCCTTTAAAATCTTTAAGGCGCATGTTACTGAACACTGAGTCTCTTATAAAACATTAAACAGAGGTAGCAGATTTGATTGTAGATCATAATATTGACCTCTGTATTATCACAGAGTCCTGGTTGCATGCTGCAGCAGGACCTGCCTAGATGCTGGCCCTTCTCCAGGGTTTTAACATCTAAAGAGCTGATCCCTCGCTTGGTAAGGGAGGGGGAGTTGCATACATATTCCACTCATCAAATAACGTACATCAACTTAATGATATAAATATTCCTGACTGTCAAGTGCTGCTAGCCAAGATGGCTGTGGATAATACCACCACAATAAATGTCTTCGTGATCTACCGCCCTCCTAATAATACACCAGACTTCCTAACCCATTTTTTGCAATTGTATTTCATCTTCTCTGAAACCACAATTGAACATTATTATTTTGGGGGATCTTAATATGGGTTTGGAGGACCTTTCGGATTCCCTTGCAAAACCTGTTCAAACTGCACTGGAGGAACTGGATTTTTCACAGAATGTTGTGCAAGCCACACCTCCTGGAGGGCGGGATTTTGGACTGAGTGGTATCACATAAAATGGTAATAGATAATGTGGAAATAAATCCATGTCCCTGATCTGATCACCATCTGATACAATTCCAGCTCCCCTGGATTATGCTTCCCAAAAAAAACAGAAGCCCGCCGATGAGATTGACGTGTCGTAATCTGCGGAAACTCACCCTTTCCTCTATGCTACCCTTTTTTGCCCCTGTTCTGGATAATCCTGAAAACTATGACTCTGCCGCTAAATTGGCGGTGGCTTACAATAACATGATGGGCCCTCGCTGTGAATAGTCTAGCTCCCCAGAAACAAGGATTAGTGAAAACACAACCATCCAAGTTGTGATTTACTCCTGAAATACAGAAACTAAAATGTCACAAAATAGAGCCTTACGTAGCTGGAAAAAGACCATGTCCACTGAAGACAGAATAAGCTATACATATGCTACCACTGCATATAAAACCACCATCTGCACTGCACAGCAACAAAATCTAAGTCAGATACTAAGGAACTGTTCAAAATCCTGAGAGAGTTGGAAGATCCTCACCCTCGCGTCCCTTCTATCACAAAGGATACCAAATGGTGCACTGCCATTCGGAATGCACTGCAAAAATTGAGAAAATCAACAATGACATCTTGGTTGACTTGGGCTCCCTGAATGACTGTTCCCCCACAGGCAAGTTTGGAAGACCGGTCACCTCCTTGCCTCTTTTAGAAAGAGGAAAGCAGACGTTCTGGCCATTTTGGAAAAAATCACATCAACAATTTGTAGGGGTGATATCTTCCCGGGATTCCATTGTTAAATCGTGTGCTAGGGGACTTGCCCCTTTTATCATCAAATTTGAGAATTACTCCTTCCTAGATACCCATGTCCCTGTGGAGATAAAAGAGGCTTGGATTTCTCCTCTCTTAAAGAAATCTACCCTGGATCCTAATGTGGTGGGCAATTACTGCCCAATCACTAATACACATTTTTTTACTAAATTGTCTGGATGAAATAGCCCATCGTCAAATCCAAGATTTTCTAAGCTTACATAACCGCCTAGGCCCAAAGCAATCAGGATTTAGAAGCGCTCACAGTACCTACTCCACCCTATTGGAGCTCAGAGCCAACATTATACAGTACTGTGAAAAGGGAACACTGCTCTCCTGATGCTTATGGGGCTCACTGCAGCATTTGATCTGGAGGTCCATTTCATACTGGGGGCTAGATTGCTGGATTATGCCTTGTTCTCCCGGGAGGCTTCTTCTTGGGTTCCTTCATTTCTAACAAACTGGACAGCCAGAGTGAATTATGAAGACGCTACGGCTGATAGTTTCGTGCTATCCTGTGGTGTTCCGCAGGAGTCCTGTGTGTCTCCAACTCTTTTTAACATTTTCAACCTGCCTCTTTTTGAGCTGTTGGATTCAGAGGGCATAGTGTATGCAAACTATGCAGACGACACTCAGTGCCACATTCCACTCACTGGCAATCAGGCTCTGGATACATTGACTATTAACAGCGTATATAATCACATCCTCATTTGGATGATGCAAAATGGGTTGGCACCCCATAACGCCAAAATAGAGATCATGATTGCTGGCATGGCACCAAAACTACGCAAACTGGACACTGCCTATCGTTCCTTCCAAACTGCAGATTTCACTCTGGCGACTGTTCCTAAAGTCAAGACTCTGGGAGTGGTCCTCGATCAGCAGCTTACTATGAAAGCTCATATTAGTATGCTTGTATCAGGCGCCTCCTGCTATATTAAGCTCCTTGCTCAAATCAGACCATTCATTGACTCCTCCAACTGTGCCACCCTGTCCCGTGCCATCATTGGACTCGTCTCGATTATATGGTTCGAGCCTGCAGCAGGGTATAGGCAAAGGAGCAATAAACCGTCTACAGGTGGTGCAAAAATAACGCGGTTCGTGTGGTCAAGGGGCTTCGCAAATCACATGTTTCGGTGGCCTGAAGATTCCTACATTAGCTCCCAATTGGATAACGGACTAAATTTTGGACCCTGGGCATTGCCATGCTCGTCTGTGCGGGAAAAGACGCATCTATACCTCTAATCAGCACTCTTGGCTCCCCCTTAGGTGAACACTGAGTTCTAATAACTCATGCCTCCTGCAGATTGCTACGGCTTAACTGTCTCTTGTGGAGGGTGAATGCTTTTCCTATGCAGCCCCTTGCCTTTCCAAGACTTTGCCTCCTGATCTTTAAACAGAGGCTGAGGACCGTTCTATGTGAATAACTCATGTCCTTCTGATCTGATCTGGTCTCTTCCGGTGATCCTGTCTGACTTCCTTTTTCACTTTTGTTCTCTGTCTGACGGTCTTTCGGTCGGCGCTTCCATGTCTACAGGCTCTGTTCTGGCGCTTTAGAAATAAAATAAATAAATATGTGCCAGAGTTCTCAACCTGGGGATTCCAGAATACAATGTTGAATGGCCCGCGACGTTTCAGAATTCAGCTGCGCGTCGGATTTCCGGTTACAAGGAGCCTCTCACAGTCTAGAAACCCCTCGCTGGCATCTGGTGCAGCCTGTGTGCATGGTTTAGCAGTGATAGAAGTGCACAGAAACAGTAGGTGACAGAGTAGAAAGGAAAGGAGCAACACATTTTTCAAGGGGTGCAGTCATGCTGGTTGACAGCCAATTGAGTTTAAATAGATTTCAGTTTAGCTGTAACTGATATCCGGTGGTAAAGTAGAGGTGTGCTTTAACTTCACAAAGAACAGTTCTGGAATGGTGAAAATGGTTGCAAAATGTAGTGGAGCTGTTAACAGTAAAAAAATAAAAGTAGTGGAACACTGCTCCTGGCTGTTCCCGCTCACTTCGACCACTGTTTAGCACTGCAAGTCCAATTTGGCCCGGCTTCCTAGTCTCCTGGGTTGAATCAGTGTGTCCCTGGCACACACTGAGCTATGATATGATATGATATGGCATTTATAACGCGCCTGTACACAAGTGTTTTGCTAACGGGACTTTGGAGGTAGACCCCAAATGCCATCTGACCAGTCAAGGAGGTCGCTCACTCTCTCTTCACACTCCCACCATGTAGGAAGCACCACCTCCCTCATTGAGAAACTCTCCTACATGAAGTATGTTTCAGGTGCCGCTTTACTAGGGGATTAAACTCTCTTGCTCACTCCGGATGTAGCGCCAAGAAACCGTTTGTGGTAGCCGTGCGCTCTATAAAGAAACATGTATATTCAAGGGTACGCGTCCCCAACCACGTAGACCCAGGGGAGAAACAGAACAAGTAACAAAGAAGGAGTAGGGCACGTGAACCACACCACTAAAAAGATGAAGCGGGGTAAATTGCTCTCAGTATAGGAGCTCAATGAGGGGATAGGCCAGGTCAAGGATAGTATAAAATCAATCAATCTTTATTATACATATGTCTAATTACATTATACATAGAGCTGAGTCCATGGTAAAACAGCATCAAAACAATCAATGTTAGATATCTACAGTTAAAGTGCATATTTATCTAATGAACATCCTATAATGTAGGATGGGCATAAAGTGCATAATCCGGATACAATTCAGAAACATAGTGCACAAAAACAAAATCCAATGTCAAAAGTAATGAAAAAATATTCAAAATAAAATATGCAAAAAAGAAAAAAGAAAAAAGAAGAAGGGAGGCAAAACATAGCAGGGGTATATGCAGAAAGTAATATCCCCTGTGAAGTTCTAAGATTGTCCCCAATTACAAATTGTATTTAAAATGACCTGACAAGCTAAAAGTGCAGCAGTAGTAAAAAGAAATGCACTACTTGTCACCACTCCGACCTAGTCAACGACCAGTACCTGGTGCAGCTACCGTCAATCTGCTGTGCTACACTTGTATCTAAGAGTAGGTAGTTTCGACGACCTGCAAAAATTGTCTAAGGCGTCTATCTATCTCTTTATCAAAAAAAGAGAGAGAAGGCTTGACAGTCGTCTTCCTCAGGACAGGACAATAATGGTTATAATTTATTAAGAACACACACAGTTTTAAACAGAGAATAAATGGATATCTTGATGTTATTCCATATGTCCTTTCTTGGCGTGATTCTTTCACTTTGTGTAAAGCTGGTCGATGCGTTCCATCTTGACTCGATTCATAATTAAGCTACATCAAAAGAATAAAGAAACAAGGAAGAAGAAAAAATAAACCTTACTCAAACAGGCACGGAAGAGAGCCAGATACCAACACCGCGACATACTACTTACCAGGCAGAACAGACCTGATATTACCAACCAACGGATTGTATGCATCACTACCTTTAATTCTCATCATGATCAAACACTGGCATCTTCTCCAACTCAACAACCCTGAACTGGATTGGCCACTGTTTGCTTTCAAAAAGGGCAAAAATCTTAAAAACTGGCTCTCACAAGCAGACCGAGCCAAACCTGCCCCTCGACAATCTACTCTTCAATCGCAGTGGGGTTTTCAACATATTCTGGGGCATTTCCCATGTGGCTTCTGTAATGCTTGTAAATCCACCACGGCCTTCTCTACTGTTACCATCAATGAGAGAGTATGGTCCCTCAAGCAACATACCAGACAATTCTTGCAGGTCGGCGAAACTACCTACTCTTAGATACCAGTGTAGCACAGCAGATCGACGGTAGCTGCACCAGGTACTGGTCATTGACTGTTTAGGTCGGAGTGGTGACAAGTAGTGCATTGTTTTTTACTACGGCTGCACTTTTAGCTTGTTAGGTCATTTTAAATACAATTTGTAATTGGGGACAATATTAGAACTTCACAGGGGATATTACTTTCTGCTTATACCCCTGCTATGTTTTGCCCCCCTTCTTCTTCTTTTTTGCATATTTTTGTTTTGGAATACTTTTTCATTACTTTTGACATTGGATTTTGTTTTTGTGCACTATGTTTCTGAATTGTATCCGCATTATGCACTTTATGCCCATCCTACACTATAAAGGAACATGAACACGTGTTTAGCACAGCCAGACACATGGACTCTTATTACAGCACTTTTTCTTTACCATGTCTGTAGTGCACCTAGACACGCAGGCCATGGAAACTGCACTCTTTGCACCCAGGGCTCAGTGTGGGAAGATGCTCATAAAAGGTCAACATTGACATATTAGCGTCATGTGATCAGCTCATGCTGACACAGCTTGTAAACTCTACACACATTGTGCATCCATTCACACGGCATTGTTTGCATAAAGACCAGGCTGCAAACGTATACACACAGACTGCAAACATTGCCCATGTTTAGTTTAGTTTCTTTATTTATACCGTGCGCCGAACCCTGAGGTAACTGGGCGCCAAAGACTTAGAGCAAGTTACAACAGATTATAGACATACAGGAAAATAACAGTAAGTGCAAATGACCGGGTTACATGGTGGTCGAGTGGCAGACACAGGAAAAAAGACATTGGTTAGTATGTCAGACAGTGGGAGAGTTGTGGTTCTTGCCCTAACCACAGGCAGGAATACGGGCCTCCTTCCGACTTTGGAGGTAACCACGCCGCTATTTGCAGCATGGCTGCCTCCAAAATCGTTTCGACTCCGCCCTGGTGAATGGAGTAATTACCGGTCCATTCCAAGGTTGGAGGGGCCGGTAATTCCCCATTCACCAGGGCCCTTCCCCATTCCCATTTGAGCCCCCATAGGGCTCAATGGGATTGGGGAAGGCGCTAATAACGGTACCGTAAATTACGGTACCGTTATTAGCACTAAAGTCCCTTTGCGGGTCCCGTCCTTAACGCCTGCTAAAAGCAGGCGTTAAGGAAGGACCCTCAAAGGGAACTCGTAGTAGGGCGGTAAGGGTTTAACGGCACCGATCTCGTTACCAATGACCGTTAACCCTTACCGCCCTACTCGGAATGAGGCTGACTGTGTTGTGATGTTTATACTGTCCGATGTGTGTACACAGGTAGACAAACATAAAGTAAGGAGCAGTACACTCGAGGACTTACTGTTCGTTGTGTGTGACATTGAGCCCTTTATTGCCATGCAACTGTCTAAAGGAGGCAAAGCTCACTCTAGACAGACCCAATAAAGACGTCTACAGTTCCCCAGGAACAGAGGGGGCGCCTGTGCTGTAGAGCACCTGCCCAAAAGTGTCACACAAGGGCAGACAGAAGAACTGATGGGAATTCAGAGGTCAGGTGACCCCTTTCACCCCCCCCGCGTGACAGGTGCGGAGTCGTGATGTCACCAGTGTGCCTGTACAGTCTCTCCCCGGATGTGCATGGCAACGGTTGCTAAGCATTGCACTCAAAGAAAGACATAACACATGTACGCATTTCCACGCCGCAGCTACCCTGATATTAAGGACTAGGCACGCCGTCTCAAGGCACTCCCGGGGTGTATATGTGTGATACAAGAGTACTCAGGCTGCTTTTGGTACGGGCTTGCAAAGTGGAAAAATCACTTTTGTAGGCAGCGGCTTATAGCGAGTTGGCCTGGTGTGTTAGATAGCCTGGTCGGGCTGGGGCAGAGTCAGTGAATAAGGTGGCCCCCGCGTTTCTTAGAATCCTGCACAGCGCAGAGAGAACCAAGGGTTGTATTGTCACAATGGACTCCTATGGGCGAGGGGCAGAAACCATAGCTCAGATCTCTCTACAACGTTGTTTCTCCCAGACCCCGCTCGTTCCAATTGCCTAAAAATGCTTCTGGTGCCGTCTCTGCAGAGGAGGAAAGCGACAGGTTACCCCTAAAGCAGGAGTATGCAACCTTTGGCTCCCAGATACTTTGGACTGCAACTCCCATGAGCCCTAGCCAGCATAGTTAATTAATAGGGATCATGGAAGACGTGGTCCACTGTGAGATGTGTAAATCAGGATTGTGGAGCAGAGGTCCCTTTAAACAAGTTACACAATCGGCCTTTTAGACACAACATACAATCCTGCGTGTATTGGAATGTAAGGAACAGGTTCTGTTGTATAAAGGTCTATTTCTACGTCGATTGGGGAAGAATTAAGAGCATTGCAGCAATAATGTGTTCCATACCCCAGACACAAGCTCTATCACACCCCCTCTCTCTCGTGAACACTGGGTTACAACGTCCATCTCTGAATGTCAATGCATGCTAGTGTGCAACTTCTACACAACAACCAAAGGGACACGACCTGGAGTAGAATCTGCGAAATGCGGCCATTTCAGGAAATCATCATTACATTTGACCAAGTTCCTGAAACTTGCAAAATTAGCGGGAAAAATAATCACCTGCACTTTTTCAGCAGATAAACTCCACAAAAATGGCCTTTGTGATTAACACAAATCACCAGAGCCTAAAAAAACGACAAGTTTATCTGCTGTATTTTAAAAGCAAATTCAAGTAAATCGTTTTAAGCCATAGTTTGCATTTATTTTGTAGATAACAAATGCTGCGAATTACTTTTGCAGTTTTTCTTTTCAGCAAACTAAGCGAAAACTCTTTAAAAAAAAGTGCCCATATTCTTCTAACAAAGAAATCATGAAAATTGGCTTACGATTTTTTTCTGCTATTCTACCAGAGATGTCATTGGAACACTATTATAATGTTCACACTGGCCTGAGGAGAAATAGCGTTAATTTCACCCATTTAGGCTGGCGGAATAATTTAAAGTTCACAAAGTTCTAATAAGGAAAGTAACCATGTCCGTCCATATTTCTTAATTCAAATTGTTTGCCTGTTAAACAATTCTTCATATTTCCATTAATAATAATAATATTGTCAATTTACGGTAGTACTTGACAAACCGGATCGTCCCTGAGCTTCAACAATTATGTGTCATTACTAGCCAACCTATTATTAAAAAATGTATTGACCTTGGAAAGATCAAATTTTGAGTCAGCAATACAAATAGAGAAACCTGCCACCTGCAGGTTACACACAATCAATCCTATGCAGCAGGCACACGAGCCCACTGTACTGTCATACTGCTTCCAGCTACTGAACTCTCCCACTGCAGTCTCACTTTGAGGATCCTACAAGGTGGGGGCCGGCGTTCATGGAGGGTGCTTGAGGTGAATGATGATTTGCACCCGGGGAAGGGCGCTCAGCCAATCAGGTGGCTGGAACAGCGGGCGAGAATACACAATCCCCATCCTGCTGTCCCGGTCCCACGAGGCCCTTTCTTGGTGGCACTTGTTTTTCTTCCTTTTTTTCATAGCGGGGGCAACAGGGACCCTCTCCCTATTGCGTCTTCATCCCATCCACTTACCTGGTGGTCTGCAGCATTGCGCTCTGGTCCAACAGCTCCACCCGTCTGGCCGCCATCGACATGGAAAAGGGACTTCGAACCTTTTACATATGGCAGTGGCCATCTTTTATTTCTTCCCATTTTTCATCAGGAGATCGGCTGCGCTAGCGGTGCAAATGCCTTTCATGCCCTGCCAGGAGGGCGGACATGGCCTTTAACGGCCCACAGACCGAGCTGAGGCCCTCCCTTCGCTCAGGCCTGTCTTAGTTGGAGCTGGCCAGCCGTTAAAGGCCATGTCCGGCCCTCGTGGCAGGGCATGAAAGTCATATGAAGGACACACTTTCTGAGGGCTCAAAACTTGCGTAGTAGGATAAACTGGGGGCAAATTGACCCACATGGATTTAAAGAAAGGGGGCTTGCAGAATATCGCTCTTCGTATCACCAGTACCCTTCACTATACTGTTGTATTTTCACAACACCCTGATACTATTGAGAGTGACCTTCATTATTTAAGCAACACTCATCAAGGCTTTGGAAGTAGCCTGGCGCGTGCTGGCAGCACCCAGCATAGTACAGCAATTTGTGTTGAATGTATGAACTAGCACAGGGACAGTCGTGGGCATTGTATCTCCTGGCGCGATAAGGAGCAGCGGGAACAACCATCTTCCAAAGGTCCATGGTCATCGTTGGACCTGGTGGTGGCTCCAGGGAGTTGGTGATGAGCATCAGACTTGAGAAGGGCATCCTTATCTATGGTTATGAGAGGACAGGGGTCACCATTATGAATGGTTATGACCTCTGCTACCTTTGACAGAAATTGCAGAAGAATTCGAGAACGTTGGACCTAAACCTCCAATGGACAGGTGTGGGGGTTGAGAGGGGCAGCATTTCTAGAACCTAGGAGTTTGAGCTTGTACCTTGGAACACAGAGTGGAAAAGGGGTGGGGGGGGGCTTTTGAGAACAGCTGTGGCGTAAATGCAAGCAGTTAGCCAGTATTGCTTGAGAGCTGGAAGAGGACTTCCGGGGGTGAGAAGTCAAGGATGAAATCCGTAGAATGGAAAGAAGCAAAGTGGGTGGGAAAGTGGCCAACTTGACCAACAACTAAGGTCAGGCGGCCAAAGGCTATGCATGGAATCTGTGGCACAGCGTTAGGCCAGGATGCAAATTGCAAACCACGAAAGCTCTACATTTCAACATCAGACTTCTGCTGTGACACCACTAAACAGGACCCAGAGAAAAACGGGGTTACATAAAGTGCAAAGCTTTAAGTAAATCACCAGTACAAAGCCAGTACTCCGCTGTCAGATCAAAAAAAAAAAAAAAAAAAAAAAAATTAATTGGGTGTTTTTGGGCCAAAAATGTTCATTACTGGTGACTGGTCTAAAATAGTCACCTTGTCAATAAGACAAAAACATACTGATTCATTAAAAGAAACTTAATTTAAAAATTAAGTAGCTGCTTTGTTAGGTTTGAAAAAGATTTTCTGAAAAAAACAAATGATTCAAAAAAATTGCAACAAATAGACTCCCAATAAATAATGAACATTTTTATTCTAAAAACATCAATTATCTAAAAATGTGCTATTGCTGGTTTCCAATTTCAATGTCACCAATTTGCTTTGAATAAAAACAACCCATTTCTATGGTTTTCAGCCAGACTCCGCATGTTTGTGCAAAAAGGGAAACACTCTTACCCATCTGCCAAAAAATGAAAAACTCGTACCCAGCTGCCATGTTTGTTTACTACTTAAGTGTAAGTGTGTGGGTGGGCGGGGCTGGAGCAAATTTGAGATGCGCCGAGACATCTCGTGATTGGCTCAGGTGGAACTCCGTGAATCAGGCCCCTGGCGTTTGCCCAAGATCACAAGGTTGATCTGCAGTGCTGCTCCCCACCCTCTCCGTCCCATGGTAGAGGCATTCTGCGCTGGGAACTAAACAGCAACAAAAAAGGTACTAACTGCATGTCCAAATCCTTGATCTTTCCTGCAATTCATGTCCCACTACTGTACATATTGGGGAGGGCTAAGCGCACACAGCCATGGAAAGTTACATACTCCAGGACCCGCCCTCTGTCCATGCCCATCGCATCCATTCCAGGATGAGTTATGAATTCCACCGGAGCATCTGTCAGCAAACATTAATATCCTAAAGGTATCATTCGTTTCACTTCCTGACAGGGGCAGAGGAGGAATGCGGACACCGGGCGGACGCCAGGAGCGCTCACCGTCAGCAGCTCGGCATTAACTGCTTCAAAGGGCCCCGAGGAAGGAAGGCTGCTGCGAAACCCAATACCGATCTTCCTTCTCCATCACTGAGCTGCCTTGCTAACCCGGAATGCCCGTATGTTTGAAATAAATGTGTTCCACTCAGGGCAGGAACACTGGTAGCAAAGGTGTGCATTGTTCATGGCACGCACTATTGTCAGATTTAGATGAAATATCGTACATCTATATATATATATATATATATATATATATATATATATATATATATATATATATATCAAGCACGAGCCCTTGCCCCAGAGGTCCTGACACCTGTATCCAGCCTGAAGGATAACGGTTGAATCCCGGCTGGCCATCTCAGACTTTTAATGCAGCGCTTAGAAGCAGGAGCAATTCCTCGTGAAGTGCTATATAGAAAGTGTTGCTACGATCTTTATACTTATACATGGCCTGTAATAACTATATAAAAGCGGATCCCTCTAGTTATCCGTTGGCCAACTCGTCTGGTTTTTGCTTGGCACTCTGGGACTTGCAGTTTTATCATAAAAAATTCAAATTTAGGAAGACTACAAGTCTCAGCTCAATCATCATTGAATCAAAAAAATAACCGCATTTAATTTTTGTGCGGTTCATCCTGCCAAGCAGTAATTCCACACGTGGTTCACTGATGAGCAGTAATCATGTGTACACTTAAAAAACACTCTGTCCCTTAACTGCTTCACGGCTTCACACATTAACAGCAAATGCTTAGCAATTTCTCTCTGTTTCACATCTTTGCAAAATCTACAAAAAACATCCTCTTCTTTAGCCAGACCATATGATATGATAGGTTATTTATAACGTGCTTAATACACAGAGGTTTCTAAGCACGGAACCGGGGATTGAACCTGTGGCTCTCTTTGTCTTCTTGCTTCCAAGGCGAGCACATTGCCCCTGTGCTATCCTCCCAAGAGGATCTCTCCCCTTGACGAAGAATATCTCGACAGTGTTTCGTTTGGCCATATCAGGTTCAAGAGGAATCAAGAGGAATCTCAGGAAGGTGGAGCGAACTACTCTACTAGAATAACGCGATAGGGATGGAGCCAGAATACCTTGTTTTTTGTGATCTCTTTTTAGGTGAGCTAGGGAGGGATATGTGTGATATTCCATCACCGTATTAGCCCAATCCGCTATATGTAGAGCCTTCTTAACTTTATCTGGGTTGCCTGTAAGATCTAACATAGACCACCCCGTCTCTGCCAATTACAATTTATTTTTTCTTTATTTGATTTAGTTGTCATAACAACTTTTCAAATAGGACGAGCCTCTTTATTCCGGACAAAGCTGGGAGTCTGCCAAGCACACATGCTTCTCCGAAATCCAACATCAGAGAATTTGCTGATGGTTCTACCATCTTCCTATGAAATGATAGGTTGCCCCAAAAGGCTCTAGCCTTCAATGAAATACGGCCCAGCTCATATTGAATTATTAGATGCAGCGTGGAGGATGGAAGACAAAGGACTCTTCACCAGATCAAGGCTTCCAAATGAGGCAAATAATCTATTAGGGCTGGATCATATATTTCAATCCCATAAAGTTGCTAAGGGATAATCTTGCCCTCAAAAAACACGGACAGGGCAAAAGTGAAAACTTGCCAAGTTTAGAATCCACCCTGTGCAATCAGTTTGCTAACTTAACGTCCTTGGTGTGGAGCCATGAGCGAATAGAAGTAAGAGAGGGTCTAGTAGTTATCACAAATCCAAGATATAGAAAAGAGTCGATCTTCTCCACTGACTCTGCTTGAACATACCGCTTGAATGGAACTTTTTTCTCAGTGCTCGATAGTTGCATTACCTGTGTTTTTGCAGAGTTGATAGATAAAAGTGTTCCACTTTTATCCACTTAGGAGTGTTCCACTTAGGTGATTTGAACCGGTGGCAAGGAGATGCCAAGGGCAAAGAAGCCCTTGAGCTGGAACAATCGCTTACTAATGCAGCATTAACAATACATAACGACAAACCCGATCCACATTGGAGGCCACATCTTGGACTGTGTGGCAACCTGTGATATGGCCATTTGCAATTTTAACACCAACCACTGAATTTGGTCAGCCCACTGCAAGGTTGAATGCGAAATCTGTCTGCCCGCTCCCAAGAAATTACTTTGTGAGTCACCTAAGAAAATTCGAAACAGGAACTATAACAAACTTAAGACAGGAAATCTAGAACTCTGTATGCAAGCTGTTATGAAAGAAACCTAGGAACTAGATTTCCCAGACAGACTTGCAGAAATTTTCAAATTTCAAATCGCCCAATTACTAGATAACATTGCGCCATTAAAAACAAAGACCATCACAGATCGACCTAATCAACAAGACAGGTTCGCCCCTGACTTAAACATTTTAAAACAGGAAAAAATACAAGCAGAACGCATCTGGGCAACAAACCCAAATATTGAATATAGAAATAAATGGAAAATATTTAGAACAAAAATACAAGACAAGGATTCTCGAAGCAAAAAAATTCTATTATAATGCTCAAATTGAACAGGCTGGACATAACACCCAAAAACATTTTGAGCTATATAGACCCTGGGAAAAACCTACTGCACTCACTCAAAGCACTAACCCCAACAAGGAAGATTGCGAACAAGTGCAAAAAAGCTTTTCAATACAAGGTCTTATTAGCCAGTAACAAAACCCAAAGCTCAAAAAATATCACAAAGACTTCCTCAGATCAAAAGAAGGACATCTATGTTAACAACGCTACTCATATGTCCCATTTTGATTTTCAAACTATGACAATCGCCGACACTATTCAGATGCTAGAACATATTAGGCCTACTTCCTGTATCGCGGATCTTCTACCATCCAAGACCATACTTAATAATACCAGCATTTTTGCACCTTTCTTCACAAGATTAATAAACGCTTTCTTCGTACACAAGAAAGTTCCCACCTCTATTAAAGAAGTAGCAGTTACGCCTATTGCTAAGAAGCCAAGACTTAGTGCTAAAGACCCAGCAAACCTACCGCCTACAACAAATACTCCTTTCTTGCTGAAAATACTAGACTAGGCAGCTACCATCCAATTGCAGGCTCACTTTGAATCTGCGGCCGCTTTTCATCATAAACAATCTGGCTTCTGCAGAAACTACAGTACGGAAAGTGCATTATTGGACCTGCAGACACAAATGCTAAAAAGTATAGATGAGGGTAAAACGGGCCTGCTCATTTCATTAGATCTCTCTGCGGCAGTCAATCTCTTAGACCATGACAGACTACTGGAAGCACTGGCTGAAATTGGAAAATGTTCAAACCACATAGTAGACTGGATCCACTCTTTTCTGAGTGAAAGAAAATCTAAGTTATGTTGGGGTACGGCTTGCTCAGACCCTACTGCCATTAAATAGGGAGTACCACAAGGGGCCTTTATTTCTCCAATCCATTTTAACATTTATATCAGGCTCTTATGTAACAAACTAGAAAGCATGGACTTTCACTTCACCAACTACGCCGACGACTTCCAGCTTACTACAAACCTTAGTGGTGACCACGCTGAAGATACTAAAACCGTTAACCACGTATACTCAGTCATCCACGAATGGATGACTGAAAACTGGATGTGCTTCAATAGCTCGAAGACAGAGTTTATGATCTTTGGAACCAGTCAGTCTAGAAGGAAATTGGATGAAGCCTGCACTAGATTCACTTTAGACACCTGTACCATCAAGGTGGCCGAAAAAGTAAAAACCATGGGCACAATATTTGAGGCATCCCTTAACATGGATGAGCATGTCAACTAAGGGACCAAAATGCTCATTACCACCTAACCCGAAACCTTTGTTCGAGCCATAATCATGCCCTGGCTGGATTATTGCAACGCCCTACTATGTGGAGCAAGCAAAAAGAATATGCAAAAACTACACACTGTTCAAAACGACGCCATCAGGATAATCCACAACACCACCAGGAAGGAACATATCTCACACTGCAGGAAGCAGCTTCACTGGCTACCCGTAGAGAAATGAATTCAGTTTAAGACGCTGGCTCTGGCCCATAGATGCCTATGTGTAGAGGCTCCAGTCTACCTAAAACAAACACTAAGAAAATACTCCCCAAGTAGGACTTTGCGCTCAAGTGCCACACACCTTCTGGTTATCCTACATGCTAAAAGAGCTCAAGAAAAGGGCAGATCTTTCCCTGCTAAGGCAGCCACAAAGTGGAATTAACTTCCCATATCCTTGCGATCTGAGGTCAGTTACACGCAGTTTGGAATACATCTGAAAACAACTCTGTTTGAGTAAACTAGTCCTTTCATCCACCTAGCTCTCCCTCCAGTCTTTATGTTGTCTGTTTTGCGCCATGATGCCTGCGGGCTATGGCGCGGTAGAAATAAATATTAAAATAATAAATAATGAATTGGCACTGACAAAGGCAGAGAAGCCATTCTACACATGTTGAAGACCGACCAGGGTATTATTAAAGATTAGATAGTCATCTGCATAACCCGTCCATAGAGGGCTTAAAATAGATATTTTCGAGATTGCCAAAGCCGCAGGCTGCAAATATTGGTCTAAGTCTGCCATATACAACTTATAAAGGTAGAGGGCTAACACGCATCCCGCCTCACGCCTCTACAGGTTTGTATCAGGTGAGACAAGACCCCTTGATGATTTGGGCTAACTTGTATAGTGGAGTGGTTATGGAGAGCGACTATCTATCTCAGAAGACCAGGGGGAATAACCCACTGCTGCAGCTTGTGACATAGCAAGGCGCGGTCCACCGTGTCGAATGCTGCTGCAAGGTCGATTGAGGCAAAATACACTGGGTTACTCCCCTTTGATCAAGACTGACACTGAATGCACTTAAGTAACATGCCATTCGATTGGGTGCCCATCCCCTTTCTGAATCCTGTTTGCCATTTAAATATTAAGTTCTGGCTAGTAGCCCAGGACTCAAGATGTTCCAACAGGAAACAGGAGAAGATTTTTGAGTCTGCGTCAAGGATTGCAATCCGGTGGCAATTGCTTGGATTCACTCTATCGCCCCTCTTAGATAAGTATGATGCGGGCACTATCCCAAGTCGAAGGAAATCGCTAAAAAGTCATGATATCTGAAAATAGAATATAAAGGATTTCCATCTAGTGTGACAAATTTGTTTTAAAGAGACAGTTTGAGAGTCCATTGGGGCAGGGGGCCAGTGAGTTACTGATTCTCCCAATTAGATTTATACGTTTGGGCTGTGAAAGGCCGATGTCAAACTGGGCACCATAAGAGGCTGCCTTAATCGTCCCAGAAGGGGACGGATTTTGGGGCGGGTCATAGAGTGTTTCAAAATGTTGTAGCCTGGCTTCCTCTGTTACAGCATTCACCAGCCTACCCACTTGGATATTTCCTGTAGCGTTAATCAGGGTCCAGAAGGTCCTTGAATTACTTAGACCCAATGCAGCGAGCATTGTTTCCGAGTCCAATTGAAGGCGATGAGCTCTAGATGAACGGAGCCAACTTTTGTACCCCTGAATATGCTTCCTTCTTATTCACCTCTTTGGACTGATCAGATAGGCAGGAGTCGTTTTTAATATGCCTAAGTAGGAGTCTCAGTACTCTTCTTCTATTGACCACCTCCCCATTATATGTATGTAAGTGAGGAGAAGAGCGCGGCTTCCTCCTGCCGGCCCTAGGGATGTTAGGGGCAATTACTCCACCCACGAAGCACTCAAAGTTCTCGACCGAGAAGTCAATCTGCATTTCATGCTTAGACATAGATGCAGTTGCTCCAACAAATGTTTGAGTGACTTTGGTTAGCATATGCAATGTCCAATGTAGGCGATTACCCTGATTATTCGGGATGACTGCTCTCCACCCCAAATTTGTAGCAGTGTGGCCGTTGGCAATTCCCAATGGGTCAAAATAAGCTGCCAAAAGGGAGTGGTCAATAAGCCCCCTCCTTAGAACTTGAAAGCAGGAACAATTGTCCCATCAACCAGTGCCCCACAAAAATGTAATCGATGATGGAGGAACTCGGCCCATTAGACCAGGTTTCCGAGGGGGGAATATCCCCTCTTACCGAGCCATTAAGAGAAAAAAGCCCCATGCCTGCAAAGCGGTCTGCCCTCACTCTTCCGTTCTTTATTTTGAAACCCTCATTTCTTGAACCTGTTTCAACCCGGCCCATCGCCGAAACACAATCTGAGTTTAGATCGCCTGACAGCAGAACGTGCCCAGACGGTGTAGTATTGTACCAATCCGCAACACGTAAGGCAACCAATTAAACCACTTCCACTAATGCTCCCATGCCCCAATGCCAATAGAAACTGATCACCAGAACATTCACTACCAAATTGGGTACAAATCTATTACGAGTGGCCAATATACCAAACTGAACTTCAAAAGATGTTACTTACTATCTTGATGAACGGGGAAAGTTTCACCAGAGTCAAAAGGCCACCATGTGGATGACCATTGTTGCCCTGTCGTCCCGCTTGATGGACGACCTTAAAACCATCAAAGGCCGGCTGTCACTTAAGCCATGTTTCCTGCAGGTTTACAACTGAGTGATTTCTTAATTTGCGAGCCAAAGAAACATTATTAAACCGACGAGTATGATTTCTGGAATTGAATGAGGATACCAAGAAACAATCAGATTTCCCATCTGCGAATTCAGACATGGCCCCCCTGCCCACAGACGTAATAGCGAGCAGGAGGCCATAAGCCATGACCAATCTCAGCTTTCTTCATAGGCCATAAGCTTTCTTTTTAGTGCCAGAACTTGCTCTTCTACTGAGGCCCTGGCAGCAATGGTTGCTTTCCACCATGCTCCTGTTGGAGTTCCCTCAGTTGAGTCTTCCCCTGCCAAGAATTGATATTAAATGGCATTAATCAAATTGGAGTTCCCTCAGTTGAGTCTTCCCCTGCCAAGAATTGATATTAAATGGCATTAATCATCTCAAATGGTCACACTCCTTGAGTAGGGTGTCCATAACTAATCTTGATTTTAAATAAATCACCACTTGATCAAGTCTGGATCTATCAAGAAATAATACACTGGCCACATCACCGGACATGATTCCGCCCAGCGTGGATATTTCTTGTAGGAGGGACAGTATATTTGATCGATTCAAAACTGAGGAGCGGGTTTCTGGAATCACGCTTTCAATCACCACAGTTAGAATGTCTTTCTGCCTTTTCAGCTGTTTTGTGCAGTGCGATGTGGGCAAACCCAGTGGACCCTGCGGGCAACAGTCCTCTGTGGGTGTCTCAAACGTATTCGGGCCTCTTTGTATAGTCTTTAACCCTAGGATAGCAGAGGGTGCGGCCCCTTGTTGTTCGAGGCAAAGTGGCTGCCAAGAATGATTGAGAGATGGTGGCATTTTTGGACTGCAGAACGCCATCGGAGACACCCTGGGGGGAGCCGTTACTGCCACTGGGGCTCCTTGTGGACCCACCACTTCAGGAGATGGTACCCCTTTTTCCTCTCTCTACCCACCCTTTAAGACTGGAACCGAGGGCCTAATGGGCTGGCTAGTGACCGGTCCTGTGTCCACCACTGACTCCCCAGCCCAACTGAGCTGGGACAAGGCAGCCTTGACTGCTGTCTGTGCAAATAATGAGTTGATAAAGCCTCATGCGCTTTGCTTCTTTAAGTTTTTGGACGGCGTATTTTTAGATTTTTTTCAACTGTACAGCCCAGAGTCTTTTGTTCAAACGGGATTTCCCCAACAACCCCAGTTTTGTCACTGGTGCCATACTCAGGATTTCCTCAACCAAGTCCTTAACTGGTATCCCCAACAACCCCAACTTTGTCACTGATGCCATACTCAGGATTTCCTCAACCAAATCCTCAGCTGGTACCTCCTAGATACTGATGTCAGATGGTTTGTGGTGCTTCTCCGGGACTATGTCTATTTCCTGTAGTTCAATTGCTGGCTTCAAGGATGACCGTCGAGCCGACTCTAACTTGGGAGGCTGCCCCTGAGGTAGTGCCTGCCGGTCTCCATAATGATGGTTATTTGCCAAAGGAAAGCCCAAAAAGGCTGTCCCAGGAGTCCCCTGAGCTTCCTGGACAGACACGACAGCTGGGTCCTCAGCAGGCAGCATAGTCTTCGAAGCTGTAGCCATTGACCCAAGCTTTCGTGAAAGAAGAAATTCCTGGGCAGCTGCGTGAAGGCCAATGTTTTAACATTTGAATAGTAGAGATTCCAGGAGGGCTGTATTTGCTTTTGTCTCTCTCGGAATGCCTTCATAAAGAGAGACTAGTATGCATAGCACCTGGATTATTTCTGTAAATAAATCATCTTTCTCTCCACCTTTACCACACTGCATTTTACACATCACTGCGGATAGTCGCCGAGGGGCCAGGGCAGTGGGTGATGGTACCGGCGATAATGAGAAAAATTGAGTGCGTGAGGTGCCTTGAACATTTTGTTGAAAGCCAGAGCAATCGAGCATATCTGGAGGAGTGCCCACCATCGAGAGATTTGATGGTGTACTATCTGCATGTTGGGCATTCTCAGGGGAAACTTCTTGCACCTGACAATTATGATGGTCGCTAAAACATAGTTTGCAGCTGGGATAGGCGGCACTGTCTCGCGTGTTGCTGCGAAGAAAGACGTGATTAAGTTCAGGCTTTGTTTTTTAGTTTTTTGCAATTGATTTCCTCTAGAATGCTGGAAAGGGTTTTCAGCCCGAGGAAAATCTGTCTCCGCGCAAGAGGGCAGGAAGGAGAGAGCGGTGGCTGGCAACATCTCATCGTCTGTGATGGGTCGAGTAAATGGAGAGTTAACTATGGTGCCGCTGCGCAGATCATACATTGTTCCCCGCTTCGTGGCAAAACTTTCCACTCACTGTCTTTTCACAGTCGATCAGAGGTTGCAATCCAACGTGACAGTAGACCAAGCGACGTGGTGCTGTGCTCCTCTGCCGACTGCCCAACACCTAACACACGGCACACACACAGCGCGTGCTCTGTTGTGAAGTCTTTGTAGTGCCGTACCGCCTCCAAAAATAAAAAGTGAAAGCAGACTCCAAACTCCTGTGCAAAACACAGGCACTCCAAAGTCTGTGTGAGTACTGTGAGACACCTAACACACTGCACACACACTGTGCACACTCAGTGCCGTTGTGAAGTCTTTGTCGTGCCGCTCTGCCTCCAAAAATAAAAAGTAAAAGCAGACTCCACACTCCTGGGAAAAGCACAGGAGCTCCAAAAGTCTGTGTGAGTACTGTCAGACACCTAACAAACTGCACACAGATATTAGGCCCTTCTATGAGAGACCAATGGGCCTCATTACAAGTTCCCTACTTTACCACCATGGTGTAAACTCTGTTTACACCATGGTGGATGGCGGATTTACCGCCCCATTCCAAGGTGAGTGGGGCGGTAAATCCCCATTCCCCATTTACCCTTCCCCATTCCCATTTTTGCCCCATAGGGCATAATGGGAGTGGGGAAGGCGCTAATTACGGCACCGTAAATTACGGTGCCGTAATTAGCACCAAGGCGGGTTAGCGCCTTGCATTTTAACGCCTGCTAAAATCAGGCTTTAAAATGGTAATCAGGCGTTAAGGGTTAACGGCACCGACGGCGCCGTTAAACCCTTAACGCCTGGGTTGTAATGAGGCCGAATGTCTCAATTGGATGTCAGAACCTGTACTAGTCTTTCCTTCAATTAAAATGTGTTCCTTCCCTCGCCCTGTTAGGCTTTAACGTTAAGAGCTGGTTGCAAGATAGGCTATCAGGTAACTAAGGCACTGAAACTATTGCGGTAGAGATTTGTATGGCACTTGCAGTCCCAGGTTCGTTTTGTGGCATTGGCAACTCAGGCCTTCAAACTTACAAGGTCTGTACAAGAATTACCATTGAGAAGCATTATTAAAAAGCATGCTGTTGCAGAATAGTCACTCAAAAATGTGATTGTCTTAAAAGATGGGCAATAATAAAAAACATATATTAAACATCTTTTTAAAGAAAGTTCCTATGTAAAATTTTGCACAAATAATGTTTAAACTCCTTTCATTTCAAGCACTAGGAGGCATCCTGCTCTCTGGCACTAATGAAGCAAACACTGCTGTAATAAAAGCTATCAGAAGGTGGCTTTTGCTTCATTATTGCCACGAGGGCAGTGATTAACACACGCACAGGAGGCTCATCCATTTCACAAAATGGATGCGTCCTATAGCTTGAAATGAAAGGGGTTTAAACATTATTTGTGCAAAATTTTACATAGGAAATTTCTTTAAAAAGATGTTTAACATATGTTTTTTATTATTGCGCATCTTTTTAGACAATCACATTTTTGAGCGCACTATTCCTTTAAGTGGTAGGAGTCATGCATCACAAGCAAAGTTGCTTATGTCTTAAAATCAGATACCCTCAGATGCCCACTACGTCGTACACTTATAAACTCTCAAAACTCTGTCCCTAAGTGAACAGAAAACTCAGCAGCCCTGCCCCGCCTCTCCCTAGGTTAAAAAATAGCAATGACTAGCAGAATGGTCCCTCATAAAATATGTTCCTGGATGGTGGTTGTTAGGTTTAGGTGCATTTATTTTAATATGAAAAGTGGAATTATAATGTCTATTAATCTGGAAAACATGTTTGCTTACTTTTGTAGCTGCTATTAGCAGTGAAATGACAGATCAAAATAGGACCAGGACACAGTCACTCATAAGCACTAGGACAGTAGGTGTTTGCGACTGTAGAGACCTTTTTTTCAGTAGGAGTTATTTTGTCCTCTTCTTTAATAGAAATACTGGAATTAATCAGACATACATACACATGTGTAAATAATTCTATCAGAGTTATGCGTATATATGTTTTGTTTATAGTAAACACACTTTATTCTGGGGGTGAAATGCTTAGTTAATAGACCATACCTTAGGTGAGGCAGAAATAAGAGTTCACCAATTCCAATCCTTTCATTGGAACTACTGAGCTCCTGTTTCTGCGCTCCATAATCAAATGATCTCATAATTCAGGCGCACTCAATCTACCACTGGCCGGTTTGCCTGTTCCCAACCCAACAAGGCAGCCAGTGCTACATGCTCTGCCATTGCAGCGGGGCTGCTGCATAAGTAAGCCCGAGCATGTGCCATGTTACTCCCCTGAGGAGGCAGACTGCAGTGCTCAGCACCCATATTGCAGACTTGGGGTCCCACCCTGTGGTTGGCGGGCATTCTAGGTTTTCAGAAGTCCCGGCAGAAGGGGTGCAGGCTGCAGCAGATGTAGGGTGTATTTGGTGGGGAGCTGCCTGGTCTTCCAGATCCAGCCAGAACCGTCCAGTAATGTGGGACCACTGGCAGCCAGAGTCCGGCCAATCAAATGGAAGAGGATCCTGTGGCTCACCTGTGGCTCTCCAGTCTCCGAATCCCGAGGTTTTTCAGATCTTCCCTGGGGATCCAGAGAAGAGCAAGACACCCTGTACTGCCTTTGGGCAGCTCTGATGAAACACCCCCAATACTATTAATATAAGTTTAAGCCGGCTTCTTAATAATACAGTTTATGGGGCTTTACCAACTTACATCTGTTCCTGCGCTTACAAGGAGATCTTGTAGACAGGTTGTGCAATTGCAGGAAGATAGAGATGCTTGTCTTTACGCGATGCTTAAGACTGTGTAAGAAGACATGTGGAAGGAGCAAAGCATTTAGATGTGTGTGACCTTAGCAGGAGTGTCACCTTGCCTTGAAAGCAGGCCACAAGTGCAGTGTCCTTTCAACTAGAGAGAATGTGCCCTCAGCACATTCTGAAGAACTCAGCGCATAGAAGTCAGATCACCGGCTTAAGTTTCCACATTATGGAGCAGGGTGAGAGGGTCAGGGTCCCACAAATGCCTCTTCCAGGGGCCTCACTCCAGTCTACTGTGTGACCTTGCATTCCCCAGCTGCAGGAAGTTGGGCGGTCAAGTCCTTCAGTTGTAGAACAAAAACCTAGCAGACCAACAGCAGCAACAACAACAAATGAACTGAATGTGACAAAATGTGCAAAGGGCATGTGTGGTATTTGTTACTTGCTGCACCCAGAAGAGGTCTGTCTGGATTAAAGCACTGTATAAAAAACGAATTATTAATGCAGGCAGACTGTATGGAGTGGAAGAAACTTTCATTATGGCTGTATAATGCTAGCGTGTTAGCCAGGTCTAGCCTCCGGGTCTTTCCAATGTTTCAATTGAATTGGGCCAAACCTCCTGTGGCCGGGCGCTGTTACTCTGACAAAGGAAGCATAAAAGCTTCAAGAGGTCATTTTCTGTTTCTGCTCCCTGCTGGCAGCTTTACTTTGTTCTGCTGTGCAGGAGCCAATGAACCTGTCCGGTGGTAATCTGCAGGTACTCGCCCCTCCCTCCATTGCCTTATCTAGGATTTTGCCACAGAGCCGAGGCTTATAGTATAGACACATTGGGCCTCATTACGACCCAGGCGCTAATGGGTTAATGGCGCCGTAAAAGGTTGCGGCGCCGTTAACCTATTAGCGCCTAATTACGAGGTCCCTTCGCGGGACCCGAACTTAACGGCTGGTTTTACCAGCCTTTAAAGTAGGGACCCGCAAAAGGACCTTGGTGCTAAGTACGGTGCCGCAATTTGCGGCACCGTACTTAGCGCCTTCCCCATTCCCATTGAGCCCTATGGGGCAAAAATGGGAATGGGGAAGGGCCATGGCGGCATGGGGAATTACCGCCCCACCAACCTTGGAATGGGGTGGTAATTCCCCATTCCGCCATGGCGGACACCGGCATGGACCATGGTGCTAATAGCACCATGGTCCTCCGCCTGGGTCGTAATGAGGCCCTTTCTCTAAGGATGCATGGGTGCACACAAACTAGTGCAGAGTCACTTTAAAGGTGTACTTTCTGGACAAATGCAGACCTCTCTAAAATATGTTAACTTAGTAGAGACATGTTTTACCCTGCTTTCAGCTCTTTGGTGTGGGGGCAGTGAATATGCTTTATCAGTCATACTCAAGGGGCCTCATTACGACCCTGGCGTTAACCAATGGTGCTATTAGCGCCATGGTTAACGCCGGTAACTTACAGAATCCGCCATTGGTGAAATGGGGAATTACCACCCCATTCCAAGGTTGGCGGGGAGGTAATTCCCCATTTACCATTGGTCCTTCCCCATTGCCATTTTTGCCCCCTAGGGCTCAATGGGAATGGGGAAGGCGATAATTACGGTACCGCAAATTGCGGTACTGTAATTGCCTTCAAGGTCCCTTTGCGGGTCCCTACTTTAACGGCTGGTACAGACCAGCCGTTAAGGTCGGGAGCTGCAAAGGGACCTCGTAATAATGCGTTAAGGGGTTAACAGCGCCGCAACCTTTTACGGCGCCGTTAACCCCTTAACGCCTGGGTCGTAATGAGGCCCAAGGTGTGGTAAAATCAGATAACTCACCTATTGGAAGGTTACATTAGGACACATATTCTCTAGTATCATCTGTGTACCACACAACTTCCTCCCCATGGTCATATGTGATATTACCGAAGCAAATTTCAGAGTGGTACATTTCACCGGAACCAAAATACTGAACAAATACAGAATTCTTTTTTTGTTTGTTAATTTGGGGGTCCCCCTCTCAAGCCGCTGTCTTTCTATCCTTATAACCCCAACCCCATCCCGACCCATTTTAACCCCTTACCGCACTACCCTATATATATTTATTTAATATTTTCAGTATTTTGCAGTTTTATAGTTGCAGTGAAATGTACCACTCTGAAATTTGCTTTGGTAAATTGACTGGGTACCCCTCCCCACAAGCAAAGCACTTTAGTGTTGTTGCACTGAAAGCACTTTTCCGTTTCCAAGTGTTAAATTGGGTGTGGTATCAGATATGTGCTCCAGTGACACAAAACGGTACCAATTGAAACTGTTTGTGCTCCCCAAAAACGTATGCACAATTATCTCACTGCCCTTTTGTAGTCGAAAACCTAAAGCTACACCAGATCAATGCATTCTTGCTAACACACGCGGTCAGGTTTCCCCAATTTTTGGCAAGAGGGCCTCCCAAATATAATTTTGAAATGGGCCCCCGCACATCTTCTGCCAGTGCTGGTGCCAGCTGGTAAGAGATCCCTGCACACTGCTGCGGATGTGGGTCCTCAAACTTCCCGGGCTTGTTCTTTGTTACCATTGGGTTGTGGGTCTGCGCGTGTGCCACTGTGTGAATGAAATGCATGCCTAAATCAGGGCATGTTAGACTAGTCCCTGTACCGGAAGTAACAGAACATCAGTTCACTTCAACCTTCCGGCTTCTGTGTGACTTATATGCTGCAAGCCTGGAGAGAAAGCAATGGAACACTGAATCAAACAAAGCATGGAAAACAGAAAGCAAAGCACGGGTGGGGGTTGGGGGGTAGACGGGGGCTTGGAGAGGGGAGTGGGCAGGTGGAGGAGAAGTGGGTGAACAGGAGACAGAGGGCCTCATTACGAGATTGGTGGTAGTCATGGCGCTATTTGCGCCATGACTGCCACCAATAATGGGTTTGGCACCGATGTAGTTCAATGGGGATTTACCGGTCTAGTCCGACCCTGGCGGGACCGGTAAATTCCCATTGAACATGCTATTCCCCATTCCCATATGAGCCCTTATAGGGCTCAATGGGAATGGGGAGGGTGCTAATAACGGGCTTGCGACGTGCAAGCCCGTTATTAGCGCCCTGGTCCCTTAGTGGGACCCGTAAGGGACGTGTGGTCTGACCACACATTCCTTATGATCCCCGCCAAGGGACCTCGGAATAGGGCGGTAGGGGATTACCAGCACCGGTCTCTTTACCGGTGCCCGGTATCCCTTACCACCCTACTCGTAATGAGGCCCAGAGTGTTCCTAGAAGAGCTGGAACTTCGGTTCCTTCCTGAAGCACGGGCGAGATAATAATAATTGATTTCTTATATAGCGCTACACACCCATTGGTCTCAGAGCACTGAAAAACCAGAAGACATTATTATCCCAGAGTGGCATTCAATGTATCTACCTAGAAAGGATGAAAGGATGAAAGGCTGAGTTGAACCTGCTAGGATTCAAGCGTGCAACAGCAGGGTGCGCACAGATATCAGGGGGGAACGCTTACCTCATGGTGCTATTTGACCGGCTATGATGGCACCAAACATATGTGTGTGGCTGTGTTATTCCAGATTCTGGGCGTCTGGCAGCAGATGGCTTGCTTTCTGCGTGTTTGTTTCGTGTGTCACTTAGATTCTAGTCTGATGATCTTGTGGTTTCTGGTGTTGAGATGGTCTCCAGAGATGGGACGTTTTTCTCTGCAGAGCCTTTTGAGGGTGATGCCGAAACTGGGGGGAAATAGTGTAGCTCTCTGAGGATTGGGGTGATGTGGTCGTGACTCGTCAGTTGTGTGATGAGACAAGCTGTGGGCTGATGAGCATTTTTCAGTGGGAACAATGAGGAGATTGGAACACCAGCAAGCCGGGCATTGCCCCATCCAAGTGGCATAGGGCTAGGGCTGTGGCTTGGACAATGGTTCTGGAGTCTGTGGGGAGGACAAAGTATTGATTATCCAATGCTCACTGTTAAGTCCTGGGGTGGGGGGGTGGTCCTCTTTCAGATTGTACTCTGCTCATGTTGTAGGGCCAAAAGAAGAGTATGCAAACAATTAAAATGAAAGAATGGGTAGAATAACGTTTGTAGATATAACCCTTTTGCAACCACAGCATAGGGACGTCTTTAAAGGAGGGCAAACAGGGCACTTGTCCTGGGTCTCCAACTTGGAGGAGGGCTGCACATGTCTGTCTGATCTAAAGAAGTCAGTTTCCATTGTTCAGCCAACATAAACAGCACACAGGAAGATATGTTATGGAACGCTGCTGAGGCTAAACCTATTGCCTGTCTGTTGTTGACAAGTACATTCTGCTCTGATTAATTCATCCTGTAATGCTTTCTATGTTCACTGTGGTATACTGTAAGGGTGCAGAAGTAATGGACCAACACAAAGGTGGCATGCTTATGGCTGTAGAGTCTTATTATCATCAAAAGAAAAGGAAAAACCGAGCTATCTCAATTGCTAAGAGGGGTTTCCCTGCCTCAAATGATAACTAAGGGAATGTCAGAATGCCCAGCAAATCAAGAACGTCCGCCCTCATGTCAAACCTACCTTGGTCCCTAACACTTAAATTCAACTAAACATAATGTTTCTGTGAGGTCCAAAAGGAGGCCTCCATCCTTCTGAACATAGGGATTTTCCAGTTCGTGGTAAGGTTGCCAGGAAGAAAGGCCTTTCTTTCCCAGGCTTTCCTTCAATGTTTGCAACTGCCAGAGGGAATGACTCCCTGCCCCTGGTTTCTTCTTCTTCCTTCGGTGTACAAATACCATAGTGAAGAACTCCCTCCCCCGATGTATTTGTCTCTTCAAGAACTGTGTCGAAAAAGAGGTATTTGGCTTCTCTTGCTTCTTTGCTTGTTTTGTCGATTGACTACCTGGGTGGCTTCACTACCAGGTATTGCAATGATGAACAACTATTTCTCTGCTTGGGCCATCTGGTATACTCTCCTGCCAGTTACTGTTACTATGATGAGCACTCTTGATGCCTTGGTATTCTTTTATGGGTGCGAGTCCCAGACTCTCATGTTCTGGTACTTTGGGTAGTCTAGCTGGTGTACTCGCCTTCCAGGTAATGTGACTATGATGAGCACTCTGAGGGGAAACTGAGGGCATCCTCACTTCATTCTCCCCAACATTCTCTGCTTTTGGATCCCCACCCTGGGGGTGGGGATGCGAGAGAGGATCACCTGGGTAGGGGAGATGTGGGGCATGGTAAGGGGATGTCCTTCGGTAAGATGTGTTATCCCTCATTTCCATTCCATGATGAACCCTCAGTCGAAGCCACATTTTTTGGGATATTGTGACCCCTTTCCGTTTGCCCGGTCTAACACCAAAACACATCATCACTCTAGAAACACTAGCAAGAGGGTGAAGAAGAGGAGGTCCACGGGTGAGACATGGTATCCCCTTTTTCCTGGTGAGAACCAACCTCACCCTCCTTCAGGCATTATAGGCTGTTGCAAACCATTTCCCCCTCATTTTCCCTCATTCACACCATTGTAGTACTGGGAAAAGGAAGGGGCAACTAGGAGTAGTGCACATTAACATGTAATTTTACCACTCTAGCACTGAGACGAGGAAGAAGCCTACAGACCCGTTTAATGGTCAGACATGTCCCGACTAACCCACAAACTATGGTCAGGCAATTTGGCCTGAGGACTCACACCTGCAACCTGTCAAATGGTTGCAGGTGTATAAAAGGTGGAGCTGACATTGGGAATGGGGAGACCAGCAGGGGAGAAGCCGGACAGACAGTTGCGGGCCTGAAGAGGGCGAAGTCCCGTGGAATATGAGGGGGTCGAGGAAGGGTCCTGTTGGGAAACCAGGACGCCGGCAAGAAACTGAAAGGAACTGAGGCATTGGTGCTGGGACGGGCCATGTGAGGGCCACATTGTTGAGAGCCTCACTGGTCAGTGCCCGCAGCTGGAGCTGCGGGCCGAGGAAGAATTCTGATAGCTGTAAACTGCCGGCAGTGATCGGAGCAGAGCGCAGCTGCCGGCAACCAGCAGAGAGAGAGGAGTGAACTGCGATTGGGGCTGGCAATCCACTGAGAACGTACCAGGAAGAGACGCCAGGGACCGGTGAGTGAGAAAAGGGAACACTCAAATCGGGGCGCTCCTAGGGACTGTTACGTGTCAAAAGTGAATGCTGAATGAATGAAAGATGATGTGTGATATAAGGTGCACCCAAATAAAGGGTTGTGATGAATACCACAAATAGGAGGAACTATGAGCAAAAGCAATCAGAGCTTTGAACTATTGCATAGCTAATGAAAAGAAAGCTTTTGACAAGCATATGAAAGCTTTTGATAAACCTATGAACAGATTACAAGTTGGTGTGAAGTACACGTACAATATATTGAAAGCATAGAATGAATACAATGGGTCTCATTATAAGTTTGCCGGTACAGCAACAACGGTACTGGTAAGTTTGCTGGTACCTTTGCTACCATACCAGCAAACTACGAGTTATGCTCATAGGTGCCCTTACAGCCACCAGGTCTGATCTGGCGGGCAGACCGGAACCCATGAACAGATCATGCCGGAATCACCAGCACCATTCTGAATGGTGCCGGTGCATCCGGCCTCCCCATTCCCATTGAGCCCTACAGGGCTCGCATTGGGAATGGGCAGCATTTTTTACCGGCGCCCTGGAATGGGCATTTACCGGGTCTAGCAAGGTCGTAATGACCTGGTAATTGCCCATTCCCGGGTTTTGGTAAAAAAACAACTCTGGCGGCAGTCGTGCTGGTTTTACCGGCATGGCTACCGCCGGCTACTGCCAGAGTCGTAATGAGACCCAATATATTGAAAGCAAAGAATGAGTCTTATAAATTGCAATGTAAAGCAAGTATGGAACATTGGTGAGGAGTGTGGGAGCACCGTGGTGAAGGGAAAAGAACACCACAAAATGAACTGTATGAAAGAAATCATTGTGGCAAGAGACTGGTAAAGAGGAAAATACGTTGTGGCAAAGCCAAAAGGTTGGCAAGGGGAAGGCCAAGTGAGTGTGAACCAGAACAGTTACAGAAGAACCTGTGTGGGCAAGCAAGCCTAGGGTGACTGGTTGCGTGACCTGTGATGGGTGGACCGTGTGGTAGGATAACTGCACCTACTCCGGGTATACCCTGTCTGTAAAAGTGAAAGAAACACACACAGAGCAAATAACAGTGCATGAAAAAGATTGCAGAAGTGATGCAGAAGAAAGCAATCTGTATGAACTGTCAAGAGCTAGGAGGAGTGTAACATTGATTTGGAACTGGTTTGAATATTGAGAGACTGAACTTAAGCACCAGTTGATAAGCTGAGCAAGCTGATGTCTTGGGGAAGGGAAACCTGAGACCTTATGAACATGGTTGCCACCTTGGGGAAGGGAACCTCGCGGCCCCTTTTTGGAACTGTGTTGTCTTCTTGGGGAACGGACCCCCAAGACTTTGTGGAACTGTTTTGAACTTGAGGAAGGGGAGCTGTAAAGCAAGCCCCATGCTGGAAGAAGTTCAGAACTCTGTTTTGAACACTGTTTCTTTTATTATTGACACCCCTACACACTGTTTAGCTTTAATTGTGAGGGCAAGTATAGGTTTTGGACACAGACAGACTTTTAAGTTGAACTTAGTGACTCATACTTTCCTTAGTTTCTTTAGGTATGGAAATCCCAACTTAGCCTAGGGCAAGTTGGGCCTTAAACCATCCTGACTTTTAGGGTAATAAACTACTTTTGTTTGAACTTTGCATCTGTTGTCTTTGTCTTGCTTCGTGATGCCTTCACAACTCATGATAACTCTGCATTCCAATATGGTTCTTGACCTTGGGTCCCAGACCCTGTACATGCAGGCTTTCAGTGTTTGCCAACTTTTGTCCCACTGGCTTGGGACCTGTACGCATCCCCTGCTGCTGCATACCTTTCTCACCGGTCTGCGGCAGTGTCAGGGCTCTCTGGGTGCTGGCTGTCAGCCTTGTGGTTTCCCCGCCGTTGCTCGGTTGCCTTCATTCTGCCGAGGCTCGCAAGGCCAGCGTTTCTCCTGGCAGCTAAACTTCTGCTTCCAACGCTCTTTGGTCTCCTGGTTCGCTGGGGCTGTCTTATTCAGTCTTTCTTTCGTGTCCGTTCGACACCGACCGCCTCTGTACTCGCTTTCCCCCTTTTCCCCTGGCACGCTTTCCCTTTTCGCAACGTCCCGGTCTGTTCTCCTTCTCCAGCTTTCTTGAACTTTGTGGTTCCTCCCGGGAGGGCTGGTCAAAACGTCTAGTCAGTTCTTACTTTTTAAAGTACACATTGTAATGAATTGTCCACATTGACTATACTGCTTGTGTTGGTTCTGTGGAGTGTTCCTCATCACTCTGTGCATCTTCCTCGTCACAGTACCACCATTGTTATGATTCACTCACATGGGTAGTCCCTACTCTTCTGCATCCCAGTACCTGTTAAGGAGGTGAAAGTGTCTACCTTACACCAGTACATGAATTTGTAGGGGACTATGGGATCCTGTATAGGGTGAGAGGGAGGTTGTGAAGGGGTAGGTGAATATTGTGTTCTCCCAAGAATGTCGTCCCTCGTCCCATAAGGGATTTCCCGGCCATGTGATCCTCCCATGGTGTACCACCCAAGGGGGATTATTGGACTGTGGCCACTCTGCCCTGGCCCCACTAGAAGGGTCTCCCCCTATGGGAGAAGGGACGATATCCAAGGATTTGTGACAATAGTTTGTTTGTACATTCACTACGGCACAACTCCTGTAGAATTCTCACATTTCTGTGGCAATCCTATTGATCATGTGCAATAGCCAACATGGAAATGCATATTGATAAATGTGAGTGATGCGAGTGGTCAGAAGATAGCTCAGTGTGTTAAGCACTAATTGCAGAGATCTATGTTCATATGCAAGTTCACAAAACCAAATTCCAGCAAGGCCGACTCTGCCTTTCTTACGTCTGAAGTTGATGAACCTGCACGTATAGGTACATTGTTGTGTGCACAACAGGTGTTATTATCAGCCATGTACCTGCACCAGATAGCGGTTGCTATTAAAACATACATAGCATCAGTATATACAATTCAAAGCTATATCTATACTTTTATAAATAACAGTTTTACAAGCCTATGTTTTCGGAGATTTTAAGGCTTTAAAATTCATAACAGAAACCCAGATAAAATCTTTTAAAATCACATCAGTTAGAAAGCTGGTACTTAGATTCCTCCCTTGATGATGGAGACAATGAAGCAAGAATCATTCCCATTTTGCATAATACACTTCTATAATGTTTTGTTTATAATAATTGTCATGTTGGCCTATGTGATTTGTACACTTTCCAAGTCAGTTCTACAAAATCTGATTCTTTTTATTCATGGTAAGAACTGGAAAAGAAAGCAGTAAAGTGCAGAATTTGCGGAGTGGGTACACATTGTAGCGTTCCCTCTTAACCAATGTGTGATCCTCATCACATTTTACATCTTTTTGCCTAACCTGTAAAAATGATCAGTCCTAAACCTTTCACAATTGTTGCCCCTTCAGAGTGATTTCATTCTCAGGGTGTGGTCTTCAAAAATGCTTCACTCATGGTTTCACTGTCTATAATGTTGCTTGTTCTATAGTAGTAAGCAATTATATAATGCACACCACAGTCATGGGTCTCTTTGCTCTCTAATGGGAACACTGCTTGCAAACCATGTCCCTCTTCTAATCTCTGTCTGGATACATACACCTTACTGGAAGCTTCTATTCTTCATCTACTATCTATGTTATGGTTTCTGCAGCTTTCCACGTACTACCAATTGGTCTCCTGAATCCATGCTTGAGGACTTGTGCATTCTGTAAAGCAGCTAAGTCGAGTACTCTGTATATTCTGGATAAATGCACCTTTTTCACACGATCTGTGTCCTGCATTTATATCATGGCTGGTGTACCTTTCTCGTGGCTGCTATTACTGAAAAGTGTCTCGTACTTCTGCTAGAACACAAGTACCTTTGGCGTGGACTGCTAATGTTGCCCTTGAAATGCTACTTGTTTATCATTTTGATTACAGGAAGAATGAAGAGGGTAAGGGGACTGAAAGGGAGTAACCATGCTTGTTTTGATTGCTTTATTCGACACCTGTATGGTGCTTATACACAAATGTTCCCAAGATCCACAAGACAAGATGGGCGGGGGCGACATGGCAATCACGAAAGTTGAACAACAAACGGTTGTATTGGCCATGTGACAATCCTACCGTGCAAGTGCTTGAAAAGGTGGTATGTGCAAGGGGAATGGGGTAGAGGGTGAAGTGCAGGAGTGAGGTGACCCCAGATAAGGGGGCAGGGAAGTGCTGGTCGGGCTAAGGTGGCAAGTGCCAGGGGAAAAGGGGGAAAGGGAGGATGAGTGCTGTGGACAGGGAGGACCAACTTGGGCCAGTCCGGGGAAGGGAGCCCGAGGGCACGTGCTGGCAAAGGATGCTGGGGGGACTGGTGGGGGGTGGCCTGGCCCCCGTATGACTCTGAGGGGACCAGGTCCCAGTCTCAGCGGCAGAGGGAGAGTTAGCACGAAGGGTGGGATAGGGAAGGAAGAGGAGAAAAGGAAAGTCTTGAGAAGTTCCCAGAACTTTAGAAGATCTGACTCAAGTCTGAGGGGAGGAGTGCGGCCGTTCCAGAGGGAGGAGCCAGTCGAGGAAAGGGATCTACCTTCCACTCTTTGCTTGGAGAAACGTTTAACCTGCAGAGAGTTGGAGCCAGAGCACCTAAGGACTCTGGCCGGAAGGTATTTAGGGAAGGAAAGCTGGATTTAAAGAGATCACAGGCACCAGACAGCATCGTATAAAATGGCCCTGGTAAATACCCCACGGCAACAGTCTGATTCTTTCCTGGATGCCCCTGTGTCTTCCCCTTCAGCAGATTTAGTGAAGACCCTTAAGAATGAGTGCCACCCCATCAAGGTGCTCGACTAAGATGTGACATTGTGGCCTTATTCCTCTCTCCATTCCAGGTGCACTTCCTTTCTCGTCTAGGTTCCCACCCAGTTTTGGTCCCGTCTGTAATGGCAGTGGTGTGGACATTCCACATGCAGGAGGATCTATGAGATGCTTGACACAGACCAAGTCAAAATATATGTCTAATGTGTCCAGTGGCCCATCCAGAGGGAACTGGGCCTGAGGATATTGTAACATTTTCATTTATTTTATTTTTCATTTTTTTAAAGCGCTCACACAGCCCGCGGGCATCGAGGCGCTGTTACAAGAATGTGTTGGGTTTTAGTTGCGTCATTGTTTTTTTCGTCTTAGTTGCGTATTTATAACACGCTTAAACACCCAGAGGTTTCTAAGCGCGGACCCGGGGATGGAACCTGCATTGCTTTGTGTCGTCTTGCTTCCAAGGCACGCACCTTGCCGCTGAGCTATCCTGCCATTTTCCTGTTGCTCTGAGCCACACACGCCTGTTCAAAGTCATCTGAATGCTGCTTTGCAACATCTGGATTGGTTGTGAAAATGATTGTAATCGCTATCACTGCAGGCCAGGAAATTACATCACGTGCATGCACCACCCACTCTCTAATAACAGGCAGCACCTGGGGCCAATAACCAAAACCTCTGCTGTGTCATCTACCAATTGAGAGGCATCCTTGCTTTGAAACTATGGACATGGCAACTTTTTGAGAAAAACAACAGCCACTTGTTAGTTTTTGGATGAATACCTTCAAGACGGTGTTAAAAACATGTAAGCCGTTTGAAGTCATCCAGAAACACACCTACGTGGCACCCAGAGTTATGGTCCTATCAACACTGCTGCAAAAGCCATGGGCCAAAATATAAAACTTCATAAAATAAGAAAAACAAGCATTGGCAAGGCCAATAGGAATTCAGTGCAGCCCAACTTCATGGCTAAAAGACAGCAGTTATAAATGATAATCAGTAAAGTATGGCAAAACAGACACACTTCAAACAAAAAAAGTTGCCTACAATAAACACTGTTCTCTCAAGTCTCAGACATCTGGGACACTTGTCATTTCATTGGCAACAGAGGCAACCATTTTAGACACAGTGACGAATCCTATCATGTCATCCTTTCTCCCCCATGAGGGGGAGACCCTTTCCATGAGGCCAGGGAAGTGTGGCCACTACCTAATTGTCCCCCTTGAGGTGGTACTCAGTGGGCAGATCTTAAGGGTAGGCATTGCCCCGCTGGGATACAGGAAGGACATCATGGGATAATGTGGTATATTACAGCCACACCCAGCTTTCTTCCTTCCTCTGTTCACCTAAAGTCTCCCATGTCTTTATGCAATAGTACCACTAGTACTGGGACGAGGAAGATCAGAACTGACTCTACTGAACTGTCACATCAATATACTGAGATGAAGAAGTTCTCCACGAGAAAGAACTCACAAGACAATCCTATTGAGCAGTCTAGATTTTTTGTTCCTTGGGACTTAAAAAGGGAAAAAGGACTAGCAACATTTTCAGTACCTCTCCGCAGGCACTGTGAGCAACGCAACGACCATGCAGACGGAAGAGCTGAACCTGCAGCTACGGACCGGGATGTGGTAGAAGACGAGACAGTGTCCCTACCTGCTTTGAAGAGATCCAAAGGCCGGAAGAGGCCGAGGCTCCCGACGCAGAAGAGCGCTGAAGAAGACGGTCCAGCAGGAAGTGTTGGGGAACAGCGTATGGCAGAAACAGAAAATAAGGAAGAAAAACTGTCTGCAGATGCGAAGAGGCCCAAAACTGAGATGAGAGAATGGGAGCCCATACAGAAGGTACGTCGGGTGGCACAGAGACCTCAAGGGGATTTTTAGAAGCCAATACAAAGGGCTCTGGTAGGCGAGAAAGAGAAACACAGTGACAGGGGTCTGGCACCCAAGAAGCCAATATAAAGGGGTATGGGATCCGAGAAAAAGTATACACAGAGAGACAGTGTTCCTGGCAAGGGAGTGTACCAGGGGTAATGTGAAGAATCAGCCAAAAATGCACAGGGGTCAAGCACCCAACCGTGCATGAGGACAAGGTCCTCCAACAAGCTTACTTCTTCGTCACAGTACCTGGTAAGGTTGAATACTAGGTCTGTCCAAGTGAGTCACTGGACGGGCTCATCAGGGGCGTGAGAAAGGCCAGGGGAAGGGAGACATTCCCCCTACTCTGTTGAATGCCCATTATATAGAATTGTAAATGGACGAAGACGACAGTTAAACACTTTAGTTCGTTTTCAAGTGTAAGAGATAGAAGTAGGATTTTGACACTGGGAGGTGGACTCTTTATTTCTGGAAATTCTGACATAGGGTTTTCTCTTTACTTTCTTTAAAGAATAAAGGTCTTTGCCCAAAACCATGCCACCTGTGTGTCAGTGTCCTCTTTCCAAACCCTCACAACACAAGTTGAATGCTCACCTTTCAGCAAAGCGCAAGAAACATAAAAAGGAGGTATTAATGACACACTCCTAAGGTGAATGAATCTTCATTCACATTTCCATTCTGCCAATATCCAGACCAGTCGTGAAAGTTGTAAATTCTATGTACAATATTTGTGACTGAGGTACTTAACACTATTTCTATCAGCCAGCAATGTGCTCTTACCAAGCTTTCGTGCAGACAGATAGAAGGCTGCAAACACACATTCACCCTTACAAAGATGGCATCCAAGATTAAGGGTAGTTTATCAGACAGTCACATTTTTTAACATTGGTGAGAAGGATGACTGGCCTGGGCTCAACATACATTGACAAACAAGTCATGTATGCACTGCAACCACGGTCCGAAGAAAGAAAGACGTGGAGCCATTAAATTGAAAAATATCTTGGCGCTGTACAAACAAACATCCAATTTGACTGCCTAAACTGTGCCCAATGTACATATGGTCTTGGAAGTACAACACATAAAGGCACTAGACTGAAAAATTACAGCACGGGTAAAAAGGAAAAGATGCACTCCACCTGATTGTATAAATCACCGAGTTGAAAAGTGAAAAGACAACAGGAAACATCACAATTGGACTTCCTACAAAATAGGAAACGGTTATTTTGTGCCACCTCGCTAAGATTCCATGAAGTACAAAAATACTGCACATACAGAACATTTTACATACATGATCACGTGTACATGAAGAAGCGTGTTATAAGTGTACGGATAAAGCATCTTGAGTGTCCTGAAGACGGCTTCGAAGGATCCCTTAAAAAATATTTGGTCGTATTGGTGCTCTGTTCGAAACTAGAAACACAAACTGGTGTGGACACGAAAACGTGAGAAGAATGCCCATAGAGCTATTTGGCACTAGCCACTCACCCTTGTTACTAACCCAACTTAAGATTGTCGTGAAAAAAAAATCCAACACATGACAATGAAAGTAAATGTCTGAAATAGCAATTGGGCTCGATTTGATTGGATAACCATGTTGACGTGTATTTGTTTACCTTCTTTTTTTAAAATCTTTTATCAATGTGTTTTTTTATAATGGTATCTCAATAAAAATGGCATATGTATTTGATTAACCTATTGTGCTACTATTGAATTTAATTAATATAGAAGTACAGGACGTATACTGGGGCTTTCCCCACGGCCTAGTTGTGTAAAAGCTGGGTAGCTATCGGTGGATAATGCATGTTGCTCTTAGTTTATCAGACAGCCATCGCTCACTCACTCAAACATGGCACCAGGATCAGGCATAGAATAGTAGTATAGAAGAAAGCTAAGCTCACCCTCAAAAAGACGTCTGGGATCAGGCAGAGATTAGCAGAAATCCACGTTTTACCTCATACCGATGCTTCCCACACCAACTGACCACAGAGCACTGGGGAAGGGTAATAACTTAAGATTTTAACTTAAGAAAACACCCAAACAAATTTAGAACCTGTCCACATCCACTGACGTGTTTTTCTTGCCATAGCACCTATGCATATTTTAGAAATGTTTACAGGAGTGTAGAGGAGCAGCTGCACGCCTCTACAGTAAACCCTGCCCCCCTAACTCCCATATGTTGGAGACGTGAGATTGTGCCGTGTTTGACACCTGCAGTTGTGCCAATAACGTGACGTGTGTTCAAGAGAAGATACCCATTGAGCCAACCCTACCAAATGTATCCCCGATGTGATGACAACCTAAGGGAGGAATTCCATGAAGGAATTTGAGAAGGAGCAGAGAAAAGAAGCCAGTGACGTCCCAAAAAGTATGCATGACATCTCGGGATACTGACTAAAGAGAATGTATGAATCCCAAAGAAACTAATGACGAAGTAAGGAATCGAGTGAACTCTCAAATATAAAGGAAGAAGATTACACTTGAATGAAGTACTGCCGAAAATCAATCGTTCAATGAATTGTACAGATGCTGAAACGCCGGGTAGACCAAGTCATCAAAGAAGCTGGCTATATGTAGTGATTAGAACGCAGGCAAAGCCCCCACTGTATAGAAGCTGGACATCGGTATCATGAATTTAGTAAGGCAGGACCCATGAAGCGGGAAGGGAAAGATGTGTTGCAGTAAGAATAAGCTGAATCGTGGAGCTGCATGGTGAGGCTGCCTGGCCTGCAGTCAAGATGGAATCAGCCAAGGTAAGCTATCTATTCTGGAAATGAGCTAACGTATGAAGGATGAATCATCCTTTGTTACGGTGCAAAGAAAGAACACCAAGAGTGCCAAGTTTAATTCATTTAGAGCATTTAAAACCTGCAAAATGGACCAAAATCGTGGTCTCCTGTGACGAGAGCCAAGGTTGAAAATAGAGTTCGGACTTGGAGTCCCAGAACACGATAGTGAGAGCTCTCACTCCCATGTATTCTAAAGACAAGCATACTTTGCAAGGCCAAGTTCAAAGACAATCTTCATGGCAGAAGGCATGGGCGACGGGAGATGCTGGGCTAATTGGGTGGGGAGGTAGCATCGTGCCCTATCTCCTTGAAACTGGGTCTGGTCTTACATGCTGCTAAGTGAACCGAATGTTCCAGACCTGGCACAAGCGTGCCAACCAATTAAAGTAGTGCATATAACGAAGGACCTTATAGTTTAAAAACCAATGAGAAACTGTGTATCTAATGTTTCTGAAGATGCCATGTTTTAGGGGTAGGCATATGTTGTCCACATTATAGTGGGCAGCCAATTACTATCCTAGTTCCTATAGAAGATATACTTTATGTTCCCCTTAAGCCAATCCTGACCCTTAGTAGGTTTTTCATTATTGTCAAATAGTATGACGTCACCTCTGGTGTATTTTTTGTATAAAGTCTATGTTTTGTGGCAAGATTGCAAAGAGAAATCGAGCGTATGTCCGTTGATGTTCGTTGCAACTCCCTGTTTTAGATAATTGTTAATAATACAGTACTTTGCCTTCTTCCTGAGTTGGCTCGGTTATTTGAACTCAAAATGTATCAATGTGATCCCATCCATTACATGCACGTTCCTAAAGGGCCCTAAACTCAGGAGACAGAAGGTTAATGTGCTATTTTTCCAACACTGAAGCTGTGTAAAAGAAAAAAGTATTTAAAGTTTATCATTAAGATGATCTGTCATTTTAGATGATTGGTATGGTAGTTCACTGCTGTGGCTGACTCATCACCTAAGTCAGGGCACTGGCATTGGCCGATAAAGTCGTCAGTAAACATGCCATCTCAGGAAGAGACAGCATGGTATGAGGGTTTGGATCCATAACGGTGATGGCAAATGCTACATGTGCTGAAATCATATTGTCTAATTAGCCTCACATTATTTCCCAGTGGTTGGTTGCCAACCTACAAGCATCTCTTGTGCATTTCTTGTCATTTGAAATATTTCTGAGACACTCATCAAATTACAAAATATAAATACACAAACCCGCTTACTTTCAGTGGCGGGGAAGTGGGTGATGAGGGAAAAAAAACATGAGAATTTTTGAACATTTGAGTGAGTGTTTTGCGATCTTTCTACCCCCGGCTCTGTGTGTCCTTTCAGGGGGGCCCAATTCGCCATCTGTTATTGTTTTCCCCAAAAATTGCTGTTCTATAAAAATCTTTGACTGAGAGAAGCGGGACAGCTGCAAAAAAAAGCCCAGCTAAATTTAGTCAGGCGTCCAGATCTGTTCTGCCCAGTAACATGCTTGATATCAAACTTGATGAAGAGACAGCGAGGAAGGGATGCTGGGAGTTGACATGTTTCTCCCACCCGCTGGGTCGGCCTGTGCACCAGCCTGCCTCCATTACCCTCTGGTTAGCTTCATTTTCTAGTCAGCTGCCGGCTGCCTGGGATTCCTGACGTATCAAAATGGCCGCCAGGCTCGCTCCCCTGGGCGCTGAGTAGGATTATTTCTGGTTGCGTAGGCCTTTATCAGCTCTTCGTGAGAGCTATATTTAGAACGCTATCCCAGGGTGGCATGCGCCTGGTGGCACTGAACATAGAAGGGTCTAAAAACAATACAATGCTCATTCCCCCAGAGGTGGTGGGCAGGGGGTGGGGTTTCTAGCAGGTGCAAGCCAGCTGAAATGATGGAAAAGGCTCACAGCCCTCCGAGCTCGTTCCCTCCACCTATGGCCACGTGCAGTCAAGCACATGGGGCACTTGCTTTATTTCCATTGGATATTCGTTCATTTAAGACCAACAAACGTAAGTCACTGATGCTTATTTAATATAATACCCTATTACTCAGCACATAGACATTCGATTCACTTTTTGAGGAGGAAAGATGTGTCGACCCTCCAAAGATTCAAATCTGTGTTCTGTAGCTCACAGAGGCACTGAACTTACTGGGCTATCCTACTGGCCGGGGGTGCTCATTTGCGAAGGCTTTAAGCCACAAAGTGTGCCTTGCATTCTGGGCCCATGCAGTCATGACAGGGTTTTGCATAGCAGGGAACTCGGGGGACCCCCACACAGCCTCTCCAGACACCCAGGTAGGCACTGGTCAACTGGCCCCAAGATCATGGAGTCATGGGTCAGACCCTTACCCATTTGAGGGCAGTCATAAGTGAGTGTCCGTCTCAGGCGTGTCAATGCAACTGCATCTTCTGCATCCCCCCCACTGCGCACTCATACAATGCTTATTTGTTTCCATACAACAGAAGATGAGGCGCAAGCAGGGGTGTTGCTAGGTCTGGAAACGATCCGGGGCTAAGCTAATGTTGTGACTGGCGGGACATGGGGCTAGCTATAGCCTTTTAGTTGTAGCCCGTGAGCTTCTATCTGGGGCTACAACCAAAAGATCCGGGGCTATAGCCCCCCCAGCAACTCCCTGTCGAGTCCTCCCCTACCGGTGTGCCGGCGAGGGAGAACATGTGCATTGCTCCACAGGTCGTGGCCTGGCTGCGGAGCTAAGAAAGAACAACATCCACACGTGTATCTGGCCTGGAACTGCCTCCCCCTGGAGTGGGCGTGGCTTTTATTCAAGCTCCTTACATCACCGCGTTGCGGGACGTAAGGCAAACACAACATTCCTCCTTTTTTCCAACAAATAATAACACAACATACTAACTGTAATCATGTAAAACTGATTCAACTTAACTCTATTGTGCAATCTAGTCCAGCACAGTTTGTGGTTCTACCACTTATAGTCTTTTAACTTGTCTGGGGCTCTCAGCGCCGTTCTTATGGTGTAGTGCCCGCATCTGGGGGCTGTCCTGACCTCGTGCCCTGTGGTGTCTCACCTGCCTTCTCTGGAGACGCCTCGCTCTGTTCATCCACCAGTCCGTCTGTCCCCAGATTCACGGTTGACTCCACTTCCTCCGCAGGTTGGTAGTACTCATCCTCTGGTGGCGGTCCAGCTTCCTCCGACGGCTGCTGGTCCCCGTCAGTCCACACTTGTCGTGGTACTCCCTTGAACCATGATGCATTCCTGGTGATCTGTCGCCGTCCTTGTGTGGCCGTTTTCATGGTTCTTCGCCCTTGAGTTATTGTCCAGGGGGCCATGTCATACTGTGTGTCCAATTTCGTTTTCGAGGGGTTCCTCTTCACCAACACTTGATCACCGACTTGGTGACTGGATTCCTTGGCATGTCTCTTTGTGCACATCCGCATATTCGCTGTGATCCTTCTTTGGTGAGTGCGCTCGCTGTCGTAAGCATCCGTGCCACGGCTTGGGTGGTGTGGAATGGATGAATTTATCACTGTCCCATACATGACATTTGCTGGTGGTAACCCTGTGGTGCTGTGGGGTGTCACTCTATAGTTCCATAGGAATCAATACAGGTCCACCCTCCAGGGGCTGGAGTGCGCCCGGGATAGGCGTAGCACCTTGTTGAGGGTACGCATGAACCTCTCCACGTCTCCATTGGCTTGGGGCCATCTCAGCGTGATTTGGTGGTATTGAATGTTCAGATCATCCAGGTATTTCTCGATTTCCGCCCCTTGGAAGGGTGGCCCGTTGTCGCTCCGAATGTGGCGAGGTAGACCATGGGTGGCAATAATCTTCTCCAGAGCCGGCATCACCATGTCCGCAGAGGTAGATGACACAATTTCCACCTCGGGAAATCCTGAGTAGTCGTCGATTGCTACCAACAGGTATGTGCCTTCCTGGACCATGCAGAAGTCAACGCTGATCGCGTCCCAACTTGATGACCCCTGTTCTGCTGCTTATATGGGTTCAGGGTTCGGTGGAGAGCTTGTGATTTGGCACGACAGGCATGCTGTTATGAGTTGTTCCACCTTGGTGTCGATGTGCGGGAACCATACTCGGTGTCTGATCCTGGCTTTGGTCCTGAGCATGCCTTGGTGACCTTCGTGAGCCAGTGCAATGACTCTGTCTTGTAGCCTTGCGGGTATGATGAATCAAGCTCCTCTTAATATGAGACCTTCCTTGGTGACTGACAGGTCTTGTCGTACCGGGAATATGCCCGTGAGGAAGTCTCTTGCTTCGGGTGTGCGATTGTGTAAGTTTCGCAGAAACGATTTCCATTCGCCAGAGGTAGCTTGTATGATGTCCTCGATCCTGATCACTCATCGGTTTCATCGTGTGGACGACCTGGCAGATGTGTTCCTCGGTTTCTTCTGCCACATTCACTTCCCTTGATGTGGCCGCTCTTGGGTGTCTGGACAGGAAGTCCACAGGGTTGCTAGTTCCAGGTTGGTATGTCAGTTCAAATTCGTACTGTTGCAGGTGTAGCAGCCATTTCCCTATCCTCAGCCTATCCTCGCCAGGGGGGAGGGGTGTGAGGAGGATCCTGTGAATATGGGGATGAGCGGCTTGTGGTCCGTGTATGCTTTGAATTTTCGTCCATACAGGTATATGTGAAAGTGGCGGCAGCCCTACAGTGCCGCAATGGCCTATTTCTCAATGTGGGAATACCTTTGATTAGTGGGAGTTAAAGCACGGGATGCGTAGGCAATTGGCTTGGACTCACCTGTCTGGGCCACTTGGACCAGGACTGCCCCAAGGCTGACAGGGCTGGCGTCAACGTATAGTTCAGTTGCCAATGTAGGGTCGTAGCATGCCATTGTGGTGTCGGCCGATAAGGACGTCTTGATCTGCTCGAAAGCCTCCTGGCAGTTGGGGCCCCAGACCCATTTAGTGTTCACTTTCGTGAGTTCCCTGAGTAGTTCGGACATCGTAGCCAGGTTGGGGATAAATCTCCTGCAGTATGTCGCCATGCCCAAGAAGCTGCGTACTTCAGTAGGCATTGTTAGGGGTGAGGCTTCCTTGATGTCCGTGACTTTTTGTGGGTCAGCTGAGACTCCTGCACCGTAAAACACATATCCGAAGAAAAGGATTACATCCTTCATGAACTCACACTTTTCCCGGTGAATGGTTAGCCCTGCGGCCTCCAGCCTGCTAAGTACCATCTCGAGGCGGCGCATGTGTTCTTGCTTGTCGCTGGCATGGATGAGAATGTCATCACTGACATTGAGTACCCCCGGGATGCCCTGTATGACTTCCTGGATGGCTTGCTGAAAGACTTTGGCTGCTGATGATATGCCGAAGCTCAGTCTTTTGTATCGGCGCAGACCCAGGTGGGTGGAGAACGTCGTAATGTACCTCGAGTCCCGATGCAGTTTTAGCTGATGGTACCCAGCATTGAGGTAAATCTTGGAGAACACCTTTGATCCAGTGAGGCCTGTGATGATTTCATCTGGTGTGGGGGTGATGTGCCGTTCCCGCTTGATGGATGCATTGGGGAGGCGCATATCGATGCAGATCCTCACCTTCCTCGGTTGTTTTGGCTTCTTAGTCACCACCATGGGAGAAACCCACAGTGTCGGCCCAATGACCTCCTCTATGATACCGGCTTTCTCGAGCTCACGCAGCTCCTTTTCAACTTGGTCTCTCGTGTGAAAGGGAGTCCGTCTGTGGCGCACCGCTCGGGGCTGCACTGATTCGTCGATATGGAGTTTGATGAGTTTGCCTTTCAGGCATCCGATACCTTTGAGGAGACCTGGGTGCTTGTCAAGGAGACCGGCAATTTCCGATTGGTCTGTGATGTTGCAGATGAACCGTATCAACTCTAGGTCTTCTGCTGCATCCCCACTCAGCAGGCACTCGATGCCCACATCGACAACATACACCTTGGATTGTAGTGTTCAGTAGCCTCTGCTGAGAGTTGTCTGACACCGTCCTACTGCTGGTAATGGATTTTCACACCCGTAGGCGAATAGAAGCATGTCTGTCTTCTTTAGGACTGGGGGGGGCGTAGCTTTCGGAACATGGTAACCGGCATGATGTTCACCGATGCCCCAGTGTCGATTGTCATTTCAGTCTCTTGGCCTTGAATGGCCACTAAACATTTCTATCTCTTTTGCTGTGACACCGTCGCCATCGCCTTCTTCGTCAGTGGATGAGTTGGCCGTCTCGACACGGTGGGCATTGGCCTGTTTTTTTTTTTCTGGGCCTTTTTCTTGTTGCGGCGGGGGGTGTTGTGCGGGTCCTGACGATCTGCAGACCCTTGCGTAGTGATTCTTCCGGTCCCATGCTCTGCACGTGGTCCCCTGTGCTGGACATTTCGCCTTCCATGACGTACACCTCCACACCATCCACATTCGGTGGGCCCTGGGGTCCTTGACTGCCACCGAGAAGAGTTGTTTGCATCGCTGGAGTCTTCTCTTGACTGTTGGCGGCTGGCAATTTGCGCTATCGTCACAGTTGTCAGTGTTAGCTGGAGCTTCTGCAGGCTGGTGCTCATGTGTGCTGCCCTTGCATGTAATAGTTCCCTCTGATGTCCGTATTCTAGGATTGTGGCTAGTGATATGCCCTCCTCGCTCAACACCATTCTGCGTAACTTTTACGAGTGTATGCCATTGATGATTTGGCATCTGAATTCTTTTTCGACGTTGTCGAACTCATATGATAGTGTGAGTTTCCTGAGTCTCGTGTGATATGCGTTGAGCATTTCCTCTTCTAGCTGGATGGTGGTGCAGAAGATGAAAGTCTTGTAGTCCGGATTTAGTTGTGGCATGAAATGAGCTGTGAGGACGTCCTTTGCTACCTTGTAGACGTCTAAACCATCTCCGATGACGAGTGAGTTGAAGATGCGTAGGACTTCATCACCCACATTGAGCAGGAGGTGCAACCTCATTTTCCTGGGCGTCGTGATGTCTTTGCAGTCCATAGCCATTTCAAATTTATGGACCCACAACAGCCATCTAGGGCCCACAGATGAGGGGTCTGTGTAAGGGTCAAAAGGTCCGAATGCCATCGTGGTTCCCCCCATGCGGTCGCGGGGACGGTATTGCGGGTGACAGATTGGCTGCAATCCTCGATGTCGTGCTAGGCCGGGGTGTAGATGTGCCTGACGCCATGATGTGAGGACATATGGGTTGATATGGGGAGCATGCGCCGAAGTGTCTCACCTCGGGGAGATGGTTGCTGGCAGTGCTGCATTTCCTGGTCTGCCTGGAGGTCTGTAGGTCTGCTCCACCCATGCATTGGCATCAAGTCAGCCTTTCATGTGTTGGGCTTGTATAAGGTCCATATTGTTTGTGGACAAAAAGTATGGATGCTGTGTGCCAGATTAAAGAGATGGCAGAGAAAAAGAAATGTGGTTTTTAAAAAATTATATATTTTTTTTTTCAGTGGGGATGGGCCGGTGTGCCGGCGAGGGAAAACACGTGCGTTGCTCCACAGGCCGAGGCCTGGCTGCGGAGCGAAGAAAGAACGACACCCACATGTGTGTCTCTGTCGGCCCGGAACTGCCTCCTCCTGGAGGGGGCGGGGCTTTTATTCAAGCACCTTACGTCACCGCATTGCGGGACGTAAGGCGTACACAACACCTCCTAGCAATGCCTCTGGGCGCAAGGTAAACCGCTGCAGAGACAGCCACACATGAAAATACACCCCTGTGCGAAACAAAGATGCAGGTTAATGAGCGGCAGCCACTTCCCAGGCACACCTGCTTGCTGCTTCCCACAACAAATGAAGGCATTACAAATCTGTATTCTGTGGTGAACCTCGACTCAGACACACAACATATCTCTTAGCCCCTGTGGCGGAGGAAGGGGAGAATGGCAACGGCCTGGCTGCACAATGTAGACAAGGAGCGGCCGTTCAAGCCGTGCTGCCAGCATGGAGGGAGAAAAAAAGACTTATCCATTCCAGGAAACAGGCTTCAGCTTCCCTCGCAAATGAATAGCAGCACAGAGGAAATAGCAGTGGTAGAATTGGTGTCTCCCATGTAGAAGACCGGGGTTCAATCCCCCATTAAGAACCATATAATATAATAGGTTATTTATAACGCGCTTAATGCCGAAGAGGTTTCTTAGCGGGGACCTGGAATTTGAACCTGTGTTGCTCTGCGTTGTCTTGCTTCCAAGACGAGCGAGTTGCCACTGAGCTATACTACCCATGCCAAACCATAGGTAACCTGAAATAACATCTATAAAACCACAAAGACATAGTGAAATAAAATACAACCTTAATTCATGAAGCAAGAGAAGCACAGGGAGCCATACTTACCATCTACCAAGGAGGAGCAAACCAGATAAACTTGAGAAAAGCCATTATATAGGAGAGTTCATTGGAACTCCAAGTTGACTCAACTGATATTCGGACTGACCAATAGGGGATGGCATACCCTGGGAGGATATGATGTAAGCTCTACTTCCACCAATGGTGAGCCAGACAGTTCAGCCAATCAGTAATCGGCTAGTGGGGAAAGACTGAATAAGAGGAAAGCCAGTTGCGTTGCGAGTTCTCTCAGCTGGGGACTGGTTTCCTATCTTGCTGGTTTTGGGGAACACAATAGAGGAGAAGCCTGAAACAGGGGAAGGCAGACTACATTATGCCTGGTAGCTACCCCGGTGTGCTGACGAGGGAAACCTGAGAGAGCCCAGAGGGGGAGAAGAGGCCTGCACCCCTCTGATTGAGGAGCCCAGGGGAGCTGGAAAAAAGGCAGCCCATTGTGGCATGTGGGATGGGCTAAGCAAGCTAAAGTTCCCCTGTGAAGAAGGGACTGTGGGTCGCCTGACTACTCCTAGAGGCCAATAGGCAAGGAGAGGTGAGTCCAATTCAAAGGAGTCACTTAAGAGACTCATCCCCTTGCTCCGAGTTCAAGATACACTATGAGAGGGTGGGCGCAAGAGTGAAGATACCCCAAGAGAGTGGAACGAGAGTCAAGAGAGCTGGGGAACGAGGCGAGAAGGGATGAGCACAGTATAAAGGAGTTGTGCAAGAGACTCAACCCCTTGCTCAGAGTGTAGATGCTCCAAGAGAGAGGACAAGGGTGGAGATACCCCAGGAGAGGGGGAACGAGAGTCAGGAGACCTCAATAGAAGGAGAGAGGGTTGAGATACTCAAAGAGAGACGGCAAGAATGGAGATACCCCAGGAGAGGGGGAGAGAATTAACACGCCCTGGAACCGGGATAAAAGAGAGGAATTCCCTTAGTGGAGTGAAAGTGTGTGAAGCCCTGGAGGGGAACAAAAAACTCATGAGTGGGGTAAACAATTGAAATGGTACCCTGAGGTGCCAGGAAAAAGAGAGACTGAAATATGTTACGTAAGACTATGTTTTGAATGCCATTTGAAAAATGTAACCATTAAAATGGCACCTGAAGAACCTCCTTTTCAGGGGAGAAAACCTGGAACAGAAAGAGCAGTCAAGTATATTTTTAGCTGCTAAACCCTTCTAGACTAATGTGTGTTTGTTTCTATAAATGTAGTAGGCTAGAATGGGATTTGGGCTAGGGACTTTATATGAGAGTAGTAGGTTATTTAGGATTTGGGCTAGTGACTTTATCTGAGAGTAGTAGGATATTTAGGATTTGGGCTAGGGACCCTATATGAGAGTACTAGGATATTTAGGATTTGGGCTAGTGACCTCATATGAGAGTAGTAGGATATTTAGGATTTGGGCTAGGAACTTTATCTTAGAGTAGTAGGACATTTAGGATTTGGCCTAGGGACTTTATATGAGAGTAATAGGATATTTCGGATTTGGCTCGGGACTTAATATGAGAGTAGTAGGATATTTAGGATTTGGGCTCAGGGCTTTATGTTTTGTTTCATCCTGACAAGAATACCCTTCCTTTGAACATTTATGCTATGTGATCTTGTACCGCGCACCGCTGCCACTTACGCGGGCTCTTGGTGCTCTGGCGGTTCTGCAATGGAAGGTGGGTTGGGGGATTGGTAGTGGGATTGAGAGGGGAGAAGAGCAAGAGAGCTTTGATGTACTGTTGGTGGCTTCAGTTCAGAGAAACCAGTCACTGAGCGTTGGTGCGTATTTAGTTGGTAGCCGTCATGTAATGACTACAGTTGTAAAGCCCAAAGCTTTTGCTTAGGCTGGCATTACTTTGCATGATGACACTGCAATCTTTTATACTGGTTAGGGGCAATAAAGCTAAAGCCATACTCATTTTTGCTGTGCATGTTTCTTTAACATATTTAATTTATTATATGATTATATATGATTATATTTAATCATATATTTATTTATTGTCAGGTTCGTTCATACGTAAATTGTGTACTTTTGAAGGCATGCTATAAAACAAAGTATTATTAAAGCTCATGAAACTCAAAGAGTAGCAATTACTGACATGAACTATAGCTGGAAAGATGTGATCAAGTGCTTACATTGCAGACTGAGCACAAATCCCTGTTTCACCACTTAACCAAAGTGGGTGATACTAGGCAAATCCCTAAGTCTCAGTGTCTTATCAGAGAAAAGCTTTGCTCATTGTTTGCTAGACTTTAGAGTTGCCCCATGTATATAATAGTGGCCATTGAGATATTAAATGGTCTATTTGCAAGGACAAAGAGTGAATAACAGACATTTTATGCAATTTTAGCCTTGGTCCTAGTAAATAGTGGAAATTCTGATTTTGCGCTATTTAACCTTTACCCTTGCGAACAGACGCTACCTTGACATATTGCATACCACAATTATTAGTTGCTTGACTGATTCATGGTGACTTCTTGTAATGTCACTTGGCATGAGGCCCTCAAATGTCAAAGGCTGATGACACTCATTGTAAAGTCGTTTTCTTCTGATGATGTCAATATTTAGGCAAATTAGGAAGTTTGCATGTCTTTGGCTGCCTCTGAAATGTGTCCTGGAGGCAAGACTAGCGGGCCAGTGCCCTCTATGCTTAATGGTCCTCTACTTGTTTAGTATTTTTGTTGGTACTGTGTATGTGTTAAAATGCCAAATGCACTACTATGTATACTTACACCACAGGTTACGTATCTACCTCTCCCACTGTTCCACTAATGAACCCCAGCCCCTTTTTGTCTTACAGAGCCAAGCGCAGCAAGGCCAACAATGGTGGCATTCCGGCTCTATACCAGACCACTTACATTACATTGTTATTAACAAAAAAGTGGATACAAAGGAAAAGAGGTGTGCAAATGGCACTGTACACAACCGCACACAGCAATGTGCCCTGTGAAAACATTTTCTAAAGTTGACTCCCCTGCCACCCTTATGAGAGCTGTTCACACCTGTCACACGAAACAGCCCCTTCTGCTGAAAGACAAGGGTAAATGGCACCAGGGTGACAGCAGACTGTAGCATTAGCCTACCTTTCTTAAGAACCACTCGCAGATGGTTGCTAGGGTGGCTCAGGGGCATATAGCCCCGGGTATTTTGGTTGTAGCCCTGGATAGAAGCTCACTGGCTACAACCGAAAGGTTAGCTAGCCCTGAGTCCCGACAGTCCCGACATTGGCATAGCCCCAGATCTTTTCCAGACCTAGCAACACCCCTGACTGCTCAGATTCCAAGAAGAGGGGAGACGGAGAGCAGGGTACACTGGACATCAGAGAGCAATAGCCCCTTTGCCTCTGTGGACCAGACAACCTCTGGCCATGATAAGCCGATTACTGGCAACGCTCTTCTGAGCATGTTTTCAGCACAGTGGCATACCAATTAATTGGGAGAGCGTTCAGAAATGATTGCAGAATGCTGACATGAAGAAAGTTTAGGGATAGTTGATGAAGTCGATTACTCACAGTGACGTCATTTGAGGGTCACCAGGGGTCGCAATTGCGACCTCTCTTGTTACCCCTTTGGTCTCCCTGGCTACCCCTAACAACATTTTTTTAAAATTTACAAAAATATTTTTTTTAGGTTTTTTACATTGAAGCTCCCGGGCTGTGGACAGTGGCTCTTTGTTTCTGGAGTGTCTGGAATTTATGTTGAGGCCTCTTAAAAAAACAGGGGGAACCACAAGTGTAACACTTTGAGCAGTGACCCTAAATAAGAAAGAATAGGAATACCAAATAATTTGTCTTTCTGGAATTCTATACAGTAATTGCTAGACTCGCTAACGGAGTGAAAGGTCATGTCCTATCACTTCCCACGATGTCGCTTTGGGGTGGGGTGAAATGACATCATTGTAATGGCTTGGCAGGCAAAGAATGGTGGTCTGGAGAGTTGCCCAGAGGAATGCCAGAGGTTATGATGAATTCTAAACCTTCCAGCCATCACCTCTTTGTTTTTGATCAAAGGTCAAGGGTCATGTGATGGCATTTTGGTGAAATGGCATCCCTGATTACTCATAATAATTTAGCATTTATATAGCAGTACGAGCCCTCCTATCTGCGCGCATTTATTGCCCTCGGAAGGATGAGTTTGGCCCTGCCAGGATTCGAACCTGCATCAGCAGGCTCAGCACAGACGTCAAAGCAAGCTCTCTACTCGCTGTGCTACCGGACCAGCTCTGTATAGTGTCGCAAGTGAAGGGCTTGATAAAAGCATGATATGGAAAGGACAGTCATAAAATGCACCCTGATATCTGAAGGCTTGTTTATGATGCTATAAAAGTATCAAAATAAATAAAAAAGATGGCCCACGCTGCTCCCCACACCATTTCAATTAGTGTGTGCCTCACACAGACTCTTTAGTTTAAGCGCTGGTTTTCCATTATGAGTCTGCAGTCGCCACCCCCAACCGTAATGAACAAAGTGGTGGAGCGGTGCAATTGTCGCACCAGTTTCCGCTTCTGTTAAGTGCTAATGAATGGTAATTAGCACTGTGTTTAAGAAACATTCATTTCAAAGCCACTCAGGTTTTACATCTGCTTCCTGCAAACTAAATTGTATCACAATGTACATTTCTTTTGAACTTTGGAATACCGACGAGTCCGCATATTTGCCTGCTAAATGCATAAAAAGGGTTCACTTTTCTGTGTCGCTAAATTTCTTTCACAGCCTGCAGAGCAACCTGTTGCAAGCCTGTATCAGACAATGACTAAGAGCCACTGACTTTATCACACAGCCTCTTCTGGGCTGTGCCTTTGTAACTTAAAAGCAGAATAACCCTTAGGGCAGTTTACAGGCATCTCAAGTTCTCCCAGATCAAGTGTGAAACAATCAGCTAGTCCTGGCTTTTAGCCACCCTTCCTGTTGTATGGTGGTTGTTGTAGTCCAGCATTCAGAATAAGTACTGCTAAGAATGCAAAATGGCGTGCCAAAGACGCTAAGACTTCAGACTGCGACTTGCACGCATTCCTGTGATCTGTTTCATCACCATCTGCGACTCCCCAGTTATTTATTATACGTGAGAAAAGTGGGCAGTGGTTTGTGTTAAGCTGATGTTTATGGACACTCCCAAGGGGCGCTGTGGCATCATTTGGTACGCCTTTTGAAGTTGTCCTTAATCCCAAAAAATGTGCACCTGACTTCGCCCCAGCCCATTAAACTCTCAGAATGCAAATTCACAAAATATCCCATTTGAGATGTACACAGACATTTGTATTGCAGGCTCGGCTTCTGTTTGCCCCTTAGATGAAACACAAGCCGAGCCAGACCCCCTAGCTCAGCTAATGAAGAATTCCCTGTCTCCCCCACCTCTCCAGAAACTCATGAGATTAATCAAAGAGCTAGAAGAAAGAGCTGGAGACTAAGTAGAGTCTATGAGGCTCCAGCAGGCAGGTAAACTAACGGCCGTCCCTTATCTGCCATCACTATCTGGGGGTCTATGTGAAGGCATTCGCTGGAACTGAAAAAGGAACAGCCGCAAAACAAAACATCTGATGATCACCAAAATCTCACCTCAGGCGCTCTCATATGTCCCTTCCTAGGGTCTCGTCTCCGTCTGGTCTGATGAGAAACTAAGAGGCGTCACTAGAATTAGTCTCAGACACATTTCAGGGCGAGTCACAAAATGGCACCGGAAGCACGAGTGCGATGGCCAACGAGCTAACCACAAGACTTTCCACAGTGCTTGCGTCAGCCCTTCGGAGCAGGGTTCTCTTATCACCCTCTCCTCTGAATGCTCTGCCCATTGCTCAAGGCTTGTTATCAGTCCTAAGTCGTCCTGATGCAAGGCCACAACAGCGTCCTGTGTTCCCAAAATGGCCTCCCCTTCTTGTAAGTATGGCCGAGGGCGGAAGGGGTGAGTGGAGTCTGTCCCAGTGGAATTTTTCTTAAAGTAGCATTAAAATTGATCTTTTGACACAGAATGCGATGGAAAGAGTTCTTTGGTGCAAGATTTCATTGGTTGTCACTTGTGTGTTGGTGTCACGTGAGCGCGACGGCAATGTTTGCCGTCGTGCATGCGCTGGATTCCTAAAGTGGGTGTACTCAGGCTAAGCAGGGTGTGCCGGGAACCCAAAGAGTAAAGACCTGTGTCCCGCGTCTCCTTTCAGGTACGGGGGTAAGGCCTGACTAGGGGCAGTGCTCCTCCAGCCAAATACCCAAGGGCAAATGAAGCCCATCACATATGCCAGTAAAGCGGTCACCGCAACAGAACAAAGGTACTCGCAGATCGAGAGGGGGCTGTCAGCACTTCTGTATTTACATTCTGGGTAAGCCTGTCTCAGTAATCACTGATCACAAGCCACTGATTCCCATCTTAACGGGCTCCTCATCCAAACCACCCCCCAGGATAGAGCGGTGGATGCTCGCTCTCATGGAATTCAGAGTCAGACTGAACTACAGGCCAGGAACTTACAATCCTGCTGATTATTTGTCACGACATCCCAGGAGTGTCAGTGATCAGGAAGTGACGACGACAGTGGACAGTGATGAACATTTCCGCTTAGTGGTGGACACAGCAAACCCTATAGCCCTGACACTGGAGGAGGTAGCAGAGGCCTCGAGAGAGGATGAATGTGTCCGGCTAGTTCAAGAGGTAAGTGGTGAGTGGAGGTCGGTATTATCCAGTACCACTCGCAGAGGCTGGGAAACTCAACGAGAACTGGAACAGCTGTGGTGAGGCCGACACAAACTCTTGGTAACTGGTGATGGATTACTTATACGGAGCCGCCAGATAGTAGTTCTGTGGACATTGGTGGAGAGAGTGGTGGAACTGGCACACTGTGGCCACAAGGGCACAGCAAAGACAACGGCGAGACTACGCCCCAAGGTATGGTTCCCAGGGCTCGAGACAACGGTGGATAAGTATGTCAGAAGGTGTATTTGGTGCCAGGCAGCTTCCCCCATAAACAAGGAGCCCAGCATAGAATCCATGGCGAGAAGTAATAACCCCTGGGGCACAGTACACATGGAGTTTGGGTCGACAGGAAGAGGATTGTACTTTATTGTAATGATAGACCAGTGGTCAAGATACCCGGAGGTAGAGCTGGTAGAGTCGACGTCCTGCGAACAGATCATCCAAGCGATGCAAAAGGTGTTTGCCACCCATGGATTCCCACGAGTAATTTGCTCCAATAACGGACCACCATTTCACGGAGGAAACTTTGCAGAATTCATGGCAGACTGTGGCATCACACACAGAAAAGTGATGCCTGGATGGGCGAGGGCAAACAGAGAGGCTGAGCGCTTCATGCAAATGCTCAATAAAGTGTTCTGCATAACCCAACGGCATGGCGGAAAACTGAAAAGAACCCTATACCAGTTCCTAAGGGAATACCGATCCACCCCTCACCAATCCACAGGGTACCCCCAGCTGAAGCCCTCTTCAACAGATGCCCACGAGGGCTCATTCCAGAGATGGAAGGCCGACCACCAGGCATCATCGATGACCAAAAGACATCAGAAGACCGACTAGCACTCAACGAGGGAGAAAATAGCAGACGTCAGCTCAAACCACCAGAGAAGAGCAGAGAGATCAATGAGGAGAAGCCTCCCCAGCCTGAACTTGGATAGATAACATACCCCCGAAGAAGATACTGGGGATGCAGAGCTTGCGCCAGGCGACCTGGAAAGAGAGAGGGGAGAGTCAATGTCAGAGGAGCGTTACCCCCGCCGAGAAGGCCGTCAGTGCCCCATGCGTTTCTAAGACTACATCATGGGCCAAATCTGAAACCAACCTGTGTTTCCCTGTATTGCCCACGTTGGGCCCACTAGATGTTCATGTTTTATTACATGCATGTCTGTCATGTTGACAGCAGTTTGTGCCTAAAGGCTGTGTTTAAATTTCGTTATGAAAAAGGAGGAATGTGATGGAGTCACGTGAGCGTGACGGAAATGTTCGCCGTCGCGCATGCGCTAGATTAATAAAGTGGGTGTACCCAGGCTAAGAAGTGCGTGCCGGGAACCCGAAGAGTAAAGACCTCTGTCCCGCATCTCCTTTCAGGTACGGGGAGGGGGTAAGGCCTGACCACGGGGGTCCTTGTTGCGAATAAGAATATCACAACTTGAACGCATCAAAAAAAAGCTGCACGGCTGGGCAGTCAGACAAATGAGATTGTTTCCACTTAAAATACTACTTTATGAATTTGTAGGCATAATGCTAATTGTTCACACATTTCTGAAGCCTTGGATAGCTGGATATTTGCTGCTCTAGAGCCATCTCTCAAAAAACCAGAGTTTGCTGTTGGAGAGAGAAGTGGGGCGAAAGCAAGAGAAACTCAGAAGAGTAGAGCCTAATAGGGGAAACAACTGCTCCCCACTGACTCCAGAGGGTCCATTTCTACCGGCAGAACAGTAGCTAGACAGGGCCACTTCTGACTCCGTGATCACATTGGGTACAGCGGCTGCCAGAGCCCTATTTGGGTCGCTTACTATGCAGTCATTATGGGCGCCTTAGCTAAGGTCGGGAATGACTTAAAAATCAGACAACAAAACACTGTGACAATCGAACGGAGCACAACTAACATTAAGCACATTGGCCCTAAGTATGAGGTTTCCAGTAGGCCACCGTTACGGTAACTTTAGCTTATCCGTTTCTGCTGCCCGATATCCCGGTAATATCAGGATATTGCAGGCGGCGGTGGAACGGTAAGTTCCCATTCCCCTGGAGTCCTACCGGACTCCAGGGGAACGGGTAGACTGAAGCACCGGCATCGTTGTTAATGGTGCCGGTGCTTCAGTGATTTATCTGTCGGTAGGGGCCTGAACTACCGGCAGGTCAGGTCTGCCGGTGGTTCACAGCCCCTGCCGGCAGACGCAGAGTTAATCCCGGTCTGGAAAAGATGGCAGTAATGTTTTTACCGGCACCTTATTTTCAGACCAGTTCACTCCTAATGAGGGCCCAGCATCAGAGCACACTCTAGATTACCCTCCCAATCCCACTGAAATATGAAATTTCCGATAACAACACATCGAGAAAGAATCAAGAATTGGTATTGCTTAGTCAACTGGACCATGAACAACATACATCAACGTGTGTGCCCAGGACAACATCCCACAGCGCAGGCTAGAGGCCGGAAAGCCACTAGGTCGATCACACGATGCCAGGGACATCACAACGGTTTTAGACACTTCAAACATCAGCATTTGTACTCCTTTTACAACTGGATGGAAAAAACGGACAACAAAACTGGTCGAGATAATAAACAACTCAGCAACAAGCCATACGCCAGATCACCTTTTGTTATAGAGTAGCCAATGGGAAAACACCTCTTGGGACAGCTTACTCACACGAATATCATTAGGAGAGAATATATTAAAAAATATGGATATTTATTCAAGAAAGGAAAATAGAGAATATTATTTAAAAAATGTAATTAGAGAGGTCGACAATGCAATTATTTTATATGTTTTTGTTCCAGGCATCTTAGAAATGATTTTTTATTTTTTATTGTTTTAGCTGAATTTCATCAACTTTACAATATTTTTTTTACAAAATTTCAAATAGTCAGATATTTCACAAAAATACATTCTTGTTAATTGACAAAGGGAGATACCCTGTAACTAATTCGTTCATTTCAAAATTTGAAATTGTCAAATATTTCATTAAAAAAAACAAAACATTATTAAACGACACAGTATGATTACATTTGAATAATTCATAAAATCAACATAAAATCTGCATAATTTTCATCTCATATATACATTCTATGTACATTTTGATGATTACTGCTTGAATTCTTAAACAGGTTGTTGTTTAGCATAACATTTTAGTTGCTATCACACTTTTGTTCGTTCATTTATTTAACATAGCATAGTATAACTCGTAATACGGTTTGGGTTCAAGATAAAATCCCCCAGGGTTCTCAAAGTCATTCTCACTTTAATTGATTTTCTTCAATTGTAATGAATTTAGGAAACCATTAGCACCAATCCTCACTGGCGTTAAAGTTCCATTAAATATAATGTGCCATAGGAGGTCAGGAGTCATTTGGTCGTACTCTTGCAGAGGTTTTTTCAAGTATAATATACGAGACTGTATTAGTGATTCACACTCAACTACCAAATGACGTAGATTTCGATCTGTCCTGACTTTTTACAAAATCGACACACATTTTCTTGTTGGGAGATTAATTTGCGTCCTGCCTGGATTTCTCTAGCAGGCCATATATTAAATCTCAGGCGTAAAAAGTCTGCTCTATGTGAGTGAGAAGAGCATCTGTTCATATACGTTTCAGGGATCTTAAATCTTTTATGTTGGAATAGATATGCATTTAGGAGATTTAGGGTACATTATCTTTGGGCATTACAAGTATCAGGGTTGTGCTGCCATTTGGAGAAAGCTCTCCGAGGCTGCTGGGGGTGTCACAGCTGCATTGAAACTCTCCAACATCTGTGTCTGACTTGTCCAGTAACGAAAATAAATTACAGAAGAGGTGTTCGGATGTTATGTAGATACGGTTTATGATGTGGGAGTGAAGAGAATTGGAAGGGGGAAGGGAGGATAGCTCAGGGGCAATGTGTTTGTCTTGGAAGCAAGACGACGCGGCCACAGGTTCAAATCCCGATCCAGCGCTGAGACACCACTCGCTGGTATTAAGCACATTCTGAATTAATCATTATCATTATATTCATGAGTTTACTGAGATTCTGTGTGGACGATTTTGTTGGAATGAAAGATGACAGAATTATTAGAACTAAATCAATTAATCAATATTATGTATACAGCATTTCTCTGATATAGTACGATCTGTAGGCGTGTGATTGAAAACTACTGGATTCAATATCAGTGTCTAGAGGCATGGAATGCCGTACTTGGCAGGGGATTCTGGGTGGGACTCTGAGTTGGTGAGACCGGGGTCCTGGGCTAGCTGGGGGTGATCTCGACCAATGCCATGCATTGATACTATGGCATGAACACCAAATAATTCTGGACCTCTTCTCTTGGTCCCCTCCCTACGACTGTCTTGTCGGTCAGAAATGTGGGGGTTAAAATCACTGCCTCCCTAGCCATGGATGAGCAGGTGGCAGCGGTCTGTTAGACTGCCCATTTTAAATGCTGGGTCCTGCAGAAGGTTCTCCCTTTTATCCCTATAGTCTGCCAAGCCCCGGTGGTCGCTGCCCTAGTACTGAGAGTATTAGACTACTGTAATTCGCTCTACCTAGGGCAGCCTCTCTACCTGATTAAGCAGTTACAACTTCTTCAAAATGCAGCAGCTAGATATATCCTGCGCCCTCCGTTTGGAACACACATGTCCCCTCTGTTGAGGCAACTGCATTGGCTCCCCGTTGCGGCTTGGAATATGTTCAAGTCCATGTGTATTGTGCATCAGGCCTTTTACGGTATTGGAGCAGAGTATCTGCAATCCAAACTTGTGCACTATTCCCCTACTAGCCCTCTCCGCTACCAGTCGACCTTCCTGATAGCCGTCCCTCGGTTTAGGCTAGCTCGCTCAGGGGGGCGTGCTTTTTATGTCGTGTCCGCCAAAGCTTGGATTGATTTTCCTCTTGCTTTGCAGAGGACTGTCAATCACCTTGTCTTTCGGCAGAAACTGAAAATGATATTATTCTAAAAGCGTATTGTTATTATAACTTCCTTTATGCCTCCAGCGCCATGATACCTTTGGGCATACATGCTCTCAATAAGTTCCGATAACATAACATAACATAACATAACATAACATAACAATAAGATATCACTGACAGGTGTGAAAATGAAGGAAAACACTCAGTTATATATGGTAGAATATCACACATAGCGCCTATTTCTTACCTTTGCAGGTGAAGCACTTGATGTGGAAGTGCTTGGCCTGCACCCGCAGCACCTCGCCCTTGCAGGGGTCCCCGCATTTATGGCACTGAATGAGGGGCTTCTCAGCGGCATGGCTGGGATCCTGGGGGTGGGCCACTGCAAGAAAGGAGCACAATTGTTACACAGCTGGCAATACTGAAGGGTGACATACAGATGTTCATTGTGGCACCGGTTGGCATTATAGTGCCATGCACGCGGCTTACAAAGCCAAGATACTGCTTTATAATACATTGTGCTAGCTATGCATTAACAGACGTTATGTGTTATGCGCAAGTTATGCATTAACGACATTAATGTGTGAAAGAGATGCACTAAGAGTGCACCAATGAGTAACTGTTTAGTCAAGGAATGCAGCCCAAACATCAATAACTGAGTAGAGAAATGTATTCTTTTTCCAGAGTTTTAAAAACAAATCTATTTAAAATGTCATACCCCAATTCAAAGTTGTAATTTCCACTTTCCAGCCATTACTACACTTTTCTTATGGGTGTCACCTTTGCTGTGCGAGGCAGCCATGGCTGACAACAGCCCGCCAGCCCGAGCCAAGGTAAGATCAAGGGATGCGAGGGCCTCGGCGAGAGATGTGGGCTGATACCAGCCATGGTTGCCCACCCCCTCCCATAGAGGTGGGTAAAGCCATTCGCATGCCAGGGTTTAAACGGGGGCAAATGTTTTATTTTTTCTCTGGACATTATCTCTGGAGGAAAAAAACAAAAAGAAACAAAGATGGCTGCTGCCATAGGGAAATGGGACTATGTACCTTTTCCATTTCTATAGTGGCTGCTGGGAGACAGGAGGAGTGCCGGGAGTGGAGCACCAAGCTCCGGTCTGGCAAGTAAGTGGGGATGGATGTGGGGAAGGGGTTTGGATTGTTCTGGTGGGTGGGGGGATGGGGAGGCTATCTGTTACTGCCCCACATTAAAACATGTTTTTTTAAATGGTGCTACCCGGGTGCGAATTTACCATCTTTTAGTTTTAGTTAATTTGTCATTTTATTTACATCTCCCACCCCTTGTTCGTCATTTGGAGAGGGAACAAAAAGTCACTGGATAAGTTACTACTATACATTAATTCTGTAAATGACAGGATCAAATTCACTATGGAAGTTGGTAGCCCTACGATTCATTATCTGGACGTGTAATTGGAATTGGTAGATGGAGAAATCATCACAAATTTATTCACTAAACCAACTGATGTGAACAATAGCTTACATTACCAGAGTCACCACCCAAAGCACCTGAAAGACAATTTACCCTACAGTCAGTTCCTCCGGGCAAAAAGGATCACCTCAGTTGAATCTACACTGTCAGTTGAAATGGATAAGATGACATGCAAATACATGGAAAGATGATATCCTGAAAATATCATAACTGCTGCAAAAGAGAGATCTACTCAGAAATCAAGAGCGGAATTACTGAGGAAGAAACCAGAACATAAGGAGATACCCTTTTTATATACTCTTAAATATTCGAGTCAGAGTCATCAAATCACCCCTCTGATAAGAAAGAATTGGAGGATTATTCAAATGGACCCCCAACTTCAGAAACTTTTCCCTGAACCACCACTGAAAAGAGGCAAAAACTTTAGGGACCAACTAGTGAAAGCTGAACGTCCCCCATATTCACGACAATTAACATTACAGACCAAGAAATTCAGAACTTTTGCATGCCTACACTGTGAGAATTGTAATAATATCACTAAAGGTGACTATGTAAGACATCCACAAACAGGAGCCAAGATCAAATTGAGACAGTATGCTACTTGTGATACAAAGTCAGTACTCTATGCATTTAGTTGCCCTTGCGGGATATATTATGTGGGCCAGACCATGAGGAAAATAAAAGAAAGATGCAACGAACATAATAGTAACATCAGTATGAAGAATGAGCGGTCACCAGTGGCACGACATTTCACAGACAAAAGACACTCAGTAGCCCAATTAGGATACCAAAAGATTGACCAACGAGAACTATTTTGGATTGACAAACTAGACAGCATGAGCCCGTATGGGATGAATGAAGACTTTCACCTGGGTGCTTTCCTTTGAAGGAAATGAGAACCATACCTTTGAACACCACTGGAAGATAGGCAATCCTGTAAAATATGCAAGATACATAGACCTGATGATTCCAATTACTGACTGGGTTCTATACTGAGGACTAATCACTAACCGAGGACCACAATATTCACCAATGAACAGTAAAGTTGGTTCATATAGATAGACACACAATAGGTGAGACTGTATATATGAATGGGCATAGAGATCTTACCCGGGAGCAGCATTAATATGCTTTTATAGTACATTTATAGAATTGGTGAACACTTCTCAATAGTAACCCAATAATCAATGGTTCAGACATCCTGTGATCCGATAGGTGACCCATGCATACCACACTTAAGAAAATTGGATCCCCGGCATGGCCCTTTAACTATACCCAATTTCTTTGGGGGTACTACTCTTTAACACAATGACCAGTTGGTGACAGAGTGAACACATCACTAAAAACAAATGTTAAATGAATGTATAATTCTTCCTCTAAAACGATGAGTGTCTAACATTGCTATGTATATTAAGGAAGATTGTGAACAGAGGTGCTCGAAGGTTTGGTCATCCTATACTCCAAAACCTTGGAGTGATATCCTTTGGGGGGAACCCCAATCTGACATTTAAAAAAAAAATGTTTTGGAAAGGGACTCTTAGCCTCTCACTAACTGAAAATAAGGACACTATTTCCTAGCTATTACATCATTACCGATGATTATTGATTTAAGGCACACTTATTGAACTGTGTTTGTGTACGCTTACAAATATTCCCCCTTCATAGGGCCTTATTATGTTTTCCAGTTCCTTATCCTTAGTATATTGTACTATTGTGAACAGATTACAAGAATTTAACATTCAGGTACATGACCTATAGATACATTATGGCCATGTCGACTTTGGCCCGCGCTGGAGATCCACCATCGCCGAGTGCGTAGGTTATTGATTCTAGATACCATTCAGCCTCTGTCATGCTATGCATACAACCCCTTTTTACAGTTGCATGACACGTGATGATGACATATGTTACCATATGTTACCAGGTGACGTCATCACGTTTGCACCTTACAAACGCCAGCTCCTTCTTCCTTTCATGAATCCTGACGTCCTCAGAAGTCACGTTCGCAATCCACAATGGATTGCAACGCATAAGGATCCCACGTGCTCTATCTTATACATCATGCCCCCAGCTTCATAAAACTCGATGAGGCCTTTGAAAATATCCCATGATTTGGAGTAGAACCAGTAAATTACATCCCGTCCATAAAAGAATATTTTTTTTCGGATACGCACGACGTGATACCGTCACATGTTTCATGCTCGTACACGCAAAGCGCCATTTTTTTGAGTTATTCAGAATACCGGCATCTGTCTAAAGGTACGTCTGCATTCTACAGTGGACACCGCCTTATGGGGACTCTGCTATCTTCAGCCATTTACTTCCACAGAGGTAAGACATAAACTAGACAATTATGAACTCTTAAAGTGACCCCTCAAGATACATTGACTCAACATAGGCTATAGGCTATTAAGAGTTACTTACCTTTTTCCTTTCAGGCAGACCCTGAACCTTCAATACCATTCTATAGAGGACTTCACTGAGTTGTTCTTTCCATATCTAGGAGAGTGCAGGTAAGCTACTTATACCAGCTCCTGTTCTTCACATACCTTTAACTGATTAATGCAAGCAGTCAGTACTCCCTCTACCCCTTTTCCTATTTCCATTAGGGTAACATGGGATTTTAAATTTCCAGATTTCATCCATACCATACTATGAATTCTTGGAACAGACACTCTCTACTGCATTAAATGAACACCTGGAGCAGACCCTAAAGGTGGAGCTGATCCTTATTAAGGTAGGCAGTCCCGTATACTAATAGAAACCTCAAAACACTGATGTACATAATGGTGAATTCTGTACTGCACCAACTCCCCACCACCTATATACTAATTATCATTGTAGGTTCCCTGTGAAGACTTAGATATCACCAAAACTGACCCTTATCACCGCTGAAATTGCAGCTTTATGAAAAACCTTGGAGCACCCATGTGAGGTAGGACACTGCACACATTGGTAGTTATATGAATAGTCTCATCTGACTACCTATAAAAGACACTTACATGACACTATCTTCTTATTGTTGTCATTCCTTAGAGTTACCCATGAAGAATTAAAGAATTAAAGGATACAAAGAATGTCTTCCTACTGATGTAGGCCTTGATGCTACCAAACTTTCTCTCCTGATGAAGGGATAATATTTCCCGAGTGCGTTGAGTTTTCTCTGTGTTATTATCAATGAACATCACAGAGACTGTTTGTTTTCTCAATATGATGTAAATATAGTGAAAACATGTACAATAACTTACAAATTGCCTTATGAGAAGCGACTGAGCCACAAAGATAGTAGCACCTGTGAATAAAACAGTGAATTATTTCTGAAAATCAATTGTTTAAATTTAATTGACTTGAGAATATTTAACTATATATCAACATTATACTTACCTGTAACCTTCGGGTGAAATATAGACTTACTCAGATATATTGAACTACCCATAACCATACCATTGACCTCCTATTTTTGAATTAGCACTTGGAAATCGCTTTATTTATTGTCTGTCTTGGGACAGAAACCTTCAGTGTGCAGAGGACGCGAGGGTTCCACAGCCCGTGGATACCTTTTTTTCCTCTGGTCCTTCCAATCACACAACCTAGTGGCAGGGTTGTGTTTTCTCCTCTGCACCTCGTTACTTTATCTAAACCCAGTAGAAGGCGAATAATATAGAATTGAGGTGTGTATATGTGTTTAGTCCTTTTCTTGTCAGTATTTATTTCGATAATAGCTTGTCAAATGTTTTCTGTGTTAATCAGGGCCCCCAACACCCAATGCTTATGGTTAAACTTTCTTTTTTAAAATCCATAAATGATTTCAGAGTGCCTTGAGTAAGGCGCCTGTGGCTGCATTGCCTGGTCGTGCTGCTGCAGACTTGCAATGGCCTACTTGTTGCTTCCATTTCAGAACATTTGCTACATAGTTATTCTTGCGACATATTAATAATATACGTATTACTTTTAACATCACATGTTCTCACTGTTAAATAAAATCCTGCAGTGCTTTGAATCAGCCCTGCCACTCTCCGCCTCGACCCGGACTTCCTTAAATTCTGGAAGCTCCTCAAGGCCTTCCTTTTCTCCTCTTCCTTCTCTCTGCCTCTCCCATGGTAACCTTTCCTCTCCTCCTTTTCTCGTTGCCTTTCCTCTGCTATCCTTCCCTTCCTCCTGCTGCCTACTGCTCCTCTGAGTCAAATAGTACACCTGTTCCCCCTACCCCCGTTCAGTACCTTGCTCTTGCCTTCGGGCCCTCCTGCACTGTCCCCTGGCCTTCCTTGCACTTCAAGGGCATGTTCCCCTTGGAGGGCCTCCCTTCCTTGCACTTAATCCAGGACACTGCTCCACTGGGTGCACTTCTCCCCTTCCACTCCCCTGCACTTTTTGTATGTGCACTTGCACGATCCAAATGATACTAGGCCTTGTAGGATTGTTTGTCTTGTTCTCCGTTGCCCGCCGCCCCCCATTGCCTGGTTGCGCCTTGAAACACTTGTGTATAGGCACATTATAAATAACCTATTAATCAATCAATAAGCACTACACAAATACCCTACATGACATAACATAGGTCACATGAGTAATTGAATAAAATCATTATGTTTAAACAGTGGCTTGGCTGGTATGATAGCTCAGTATGTTAAAGACTTCCTGCTTAGATGTGGGTATAATCTGCATGTCACAGGTTTAAACCAAGGTTAATAAAATGAATTCCCTTAAATGGCGATCAGCACAGGAAACGGGCCCGAACAAAACCTAGTGGAGCTCCGGCAAATATTGTCTTGCCGGAACGCTGCTGGACCTCTGCTTTATCTTCAGGGTCTGGGTACCCCAGAAAACTCTCTGGACTGTCACCAAGCTGAGCTCTCACCCACAAGCAGCCAGCACTTCAGAAGATGCCCATTTAAGCCTGACATTGCCTCTGACAGAAACAGCCAAAGCCTCACATCCCATTCAAACTGGTATACATGCCTAGCAATTTACACACATGTATTGTTAGGCTGAGTAGTTTGACCAATGAAAAGAGCAAAGTACAACTTCCATTCCTCACTCAAAGGGTTTCTTGCTAAATTACTATCACAGACAACGATGAAATATACAATTGTGGCCATTCTTTGTTTCCCAAAATGCCCTTTTCTTCTATGCAAATTGCCAGACTTGGGCTCCATGAAGAGATAGGGTGTTGAATGGACTGGATCGGGGCCACGCCCCTTGGCCACTCACCCTTTGGTCCCCGCAAGGAGGAGGGCGTTCCTAGAGAAATGATTTCCATTTCCAGCACTGCATATAGCACATTACTTATACAGGTGCTAAATGCAAAACTGCGATAGCAAGTCCTATGTAAACATGTTTTATCTCTTAATTGCGAAGATGCAATGGTATTTGTCCTGTTGCCTGGGCACTGAAATTGATTGCTGTTAGTCACTGGTTGAGGTTTTTTCTTTCAGACATATTTCCCTACCACCTGGTTAATCTTCAGGCAGGAGACTCATGTCTGTGGTTGTTGATCACATTTGAGAAAGTGGGTCTGCCTTCGTTTATCACACTTTTGTAACTAATAGAGCAAATGTGGGCTTTCCTCTTTGCCATCCCTTACTGACAGTGTCCATTGGCTAGGTGGGCTTTGCACCTGTTCAGGGCCCGTACTTTGACAAGGGCACCCTGTCCAAGAGCAGAGAACAGTAGGGAAATCGTTCCCTGAGAAGAGGGAGGTTTGGTTTCCCGGGAGGATAGCTCAGGGGCAACGTGCTCACCTTAATAGCAAGACTACACCGAGCAACACAGGTTCGATCCCCGGGTCCGCGCTTGGAAACCTCTGGGTATTAAGCGCCTTATAAATAACCTAACATATCATAGGCTTGCAGTAAACAAGATTGAAAAACGGCGGGAGAAAGTTACTTATATTGGAAATAAAATTTTGGGAACAAATGGGGGTCTCAAAAAAGGCATGGAAGGTGACTTTGCCTCAGAAGACGAAGAGGTCTCGGTATGGTCAAAGTTATGGGGAGACACTCCCCGTCAAGTTGGCAGCTTTCAGGTCCTTCTTGCAGGATATCCCCTAGGCAGGGTTCCCGCTGAGGTTCCAGGACTTCCAAGGGCAATTCATTCAATGCTTCCAATTTGGGATGCATGTGATTTCTTAGAAAATATTTTACCTAATGGAGATTTGGCCGAATTTATTTCACCGAAAAACTAAAATAACTTTTTACCTTTTCCATTTTTCTTTTTTTATGATGCTGGGGTGACCCCCCCCTGCAGGCCCCTATCACCCCTCTGTTCCCTAACTTATACCCATATCCCACACCCACCTATTATGCACTATACATATACCACTTTACCTAACATTTAACGGTGAAATAAATGTGGTTACTCCTCCTTAGGTAACATTGTATTCGGTGAAATGTAGGTATACGCCAATTTCCACTGCAAAGATTTCAACTTGTGGTTCATAAACACCTTTGCCCCCATCATGTCGTGATTCCCTCCGCATTCACAGCACTGAGTAACAGTTCCCGGAAGTTTGGTGAGAGTAGAATCTCTTGACAAGGAACTCAACATCCTGATCTCTCCAATGTAAAATAACTGGCTAATAAGGCATTATTTAGCACACACTGGCATTACCTGGACATTTGAGGATGCACTTGTCATATAATGGCCACTCCTGGCCTTTGAGGCTGCACTTGGCATATGTTGGCAGCACCCGGGCATATGAGACTCTACCTGGAAAGCCAGCCTAAGCAGCATACGCTGGCAGCCTGTTGGCATTTGAAGCTGCACTTGTCACATGAAACTGGCACCTGCGCCTGTGAAGCTGTACCTTTCCTTCCATGACTATACCTGGCATGTGCGGCTAAAGCTGGATAGCCTCTGCAGTGTGTGCCCTCGCCAAACAATGGCTGCATCGCTGGCACATCACATACACACTTTAGCTATTATATAGTTGGTAACTCAAATATCCTTTATCACTCTTTATCACTCTTATACAAGTTGTCGTTTTTGTTTACGTGGCGATGTCCTTTCATGTTGTGTCATCGAGGGCGATAATCCCCATTTGTGACACCCTGAGGAGTGAAAGGGATTGTGATGCTGCTGTCTATGATGTCATTGAGTGTGTGCTCTCAGTTACGCTACCCCTGGCATTTTGGTGAATTGACTTCCCACACTAGTCCTTTTTCACTATTTACTACTTGAGAATAGTGAAGAGTGAAAATGAACCAGCACAGACTGGGAGCATCAGAAAACAAGAAACCCCAGGGAGAAGGACATTAAATAAAATGAAAAGAGCATTATCACACATACAGGGTAATTCATAGAATTTCGCAGAAAAGTGTCGCAAGCGGCTGCGCAGAGTGTCCGCGTGCGATTGTCTGCGCCAGGCGCGTGCACCAAAACCGATTTCCGCGCACAGCGTATTCATGGATTTTAGGCTCCCAAACCAGCCGTGGCGCAGATTATCGCAGCGACCCTGCAGCAGCGCCAGTAACGCCCCCAAGAACGCCCTCGCGCAAGGAAAAGCCATCAAAATCGCTAAATCATCGCAAAGGGTTGCGCTAACCCTGGACCAGTTTACAGGGCTGCCAAACAAGGAACGCAAATCGGGTAACGTTCATATCAGGGGTACGCGGAAAGTTTTACATGCGATTAGCCAGGGTACGTGTATGACAGGGGTACGCGTGAAGTTTTACATGGGTTTAGCCAGGGTACGTGTATTACAGGGGTACGCGGGAATTATCACACGCGATTTGGCTGGGTATGTGTATGACAGGGGTACGCGTGAAGTTTTACACGCGATTAGCCAGGGTACGTGTATTACAGGGGTACGCGGGAATTATCACACGCGATTTGGCTGGGTACGTGTATGACAGGGGTACGCGTGAAGTTTTACACGCGATTAGCCAGGGTACGTGTATTACAGGGGTACGCGGGAATTGTCACACGCGATTTGGCTGGGTACATGTATTACAGGGGTGCGCGGGAATAATGACACGCGATTTGGCTGGGTACGTGTATTACAGGGGTGCGCAGGAATTATCACACGCGATTTGGCTGGGTACGTGTATTACAGGGGTGCGCGGGAAGTTACACACGCGATTAGGCTGGGTGGGTCCTCACAGGTGTTCCCTGTACACCCTCCACGGCCCCTGCAGGCAGCCCACAAAACAGGGGACTACCCTGCACACCTGCTCATGTCTCCCACCCCCCACCCCCCCAGCAGTGTGGGGCACCCTCCACCAGGCCCCCACTCATGTCCCCTATCACCCCCACCCCCCAGCCACCATGGGCAGCCCCCACCAAGCTCTCACCCATGTCTACCACCACCCCCACCCCCCAGCACTGTGGGGCAGCCTCCACCAGGCCCCCACTCATGTCTCCCACCACCCCCACTCCCCAGCCACCATGGGCAGCCCCCACCAGGCTCCCACCCATGTCTACCACCACCCCCACCCCCCAGCCACCACGGGCAGCCCCCACCAGGCTCCCATCCATGTCTACCACCACCCCCACCCCCCAGCCACCATGGGCAGGACCCCACTCATGTCTCCCACCACCCCCACCCCCCAGCAGTGCAGGGGCAGCCTCCACCAGGCCCCCACTCATGTCTCCCACCCACCCCCAACCCCCCAGCCACCATGGGCAGCCCCCACCAGGCTCGCACCCATGTCTACCACCACCCCCACCCCCCAGCCACCATGGGCAGCCCCCACAAGGCTCCCACCCATGTCTACCACCACCCCCACCCCCCAGCCACCATGGGCAGCCCCCACCAGGCCCCCACTCATGTCTCCCACCCACCCCCACCCCCCAGCCACCATGGGCAGCCCCCACCAGGCTCCCACCCATGTCTACCACCACCCCCACCCCCCAGCAGTGCAGGGGCAGCCTCCACCAGGCCCCCACTCATGTCTCCCACCACCCCCACCCCCCCAGCAGTTTGGGGCACCCTCCACCAGGCTCCCACCCATGTCTACCACCACCCCCACTCCCCAGCCACCATGGGCAGCCCCCACCAGGCCCCCACTCATGTCCCCCTGCACCCCCACCCCCCAGCCACCATGGGCAGCCCCCACCAGGCCCCCACTCATGTCTCCCACCCACCCCCACCCCCAGCAGTGCAGGGGCAGCCTCCACCAGGCCCCCACTCATGTCCCCCTGCCCACAGGCCCTGACAATCCTCAAGCATGGGCCTCATGGCCAGCCACCACAGCCCAAAGACACAACCAAGTATTACATGCGCCCATGATACTACTCCAATGGAAACAATGTAAATCAACACATGTGTCTCACACACACACAATGGTTGCAAGTGAACCTGAAAACCCATATCATGACATGCATGAAAACAATGAGATGAAACCACACATTGAAGAATGAAAAAATCCAAATAATGTATTAAAAACAACAGTAATGGCAATCAAAATTAAACAAAATACACAAGTAAAAAAATAACAAAATTAAGCTGGCTGTCCCTTTTCAAATTAAAATCAATAAATGATAATCCAAAAAAATGTCTTCCAAGTCCATAAAAAGGAAATGAAGGGAAAAAAGAAATAGAAAACCATTGCTCCATTGGGAAAAAATATTCATAGTAAAAAAAATATCCAAATCCAAAGTCCAACTATGTACAAAGTATTCAGGGTCCATCATCCCAACAGAAGAAATGAAACCTACCAAAAAACCTGTCTAAAATGGAAATATATACAAAAGGTGGAGCAGTGTCCGTCGACTCCAAATAAAAATAAACTATAAAGAGAGTTTCCCAGACCCCCCTTCTTTTGTATAAAGGAAACCTATCACTAAATAACTATATATAATGGCGGCGGGTCAGTCCAGCGGCTCACTTAGTGGTGTTCCGGGCCAGGGCATCATCGAACTCCTCGTCTATGTCCCGGGGGCGGTCCTGTTCCATGGCCCCAAGGGTCCGCAGGGACGCCGACATGTTCACCTCCAACTCCCTGCGGATTGCCTCGAGGCACTCGGCCCGCCTCAGGGCCCTCCGCATGGAGTTCTCCGCCCTGACCATCGTGAGCCGCGCCTCTTCGGCCCGCCGCCGCTCCGCATCTATGGCGTGGCCCAACCGCTGCCACACGGAAGACACTTCCCGTCCAGGGTCCTCCTGCCCTCCGGCCGATGCCTGCCCCTCCGATGTTGAAGGCCCTGAGCTATCGTGGCTCCCACCTACAGCCTCCTGCTGCTGCAGCTGCTGCTGTCCATGTGCCCTGTCCGATGGTGCCTGCACATCCTCCTCCAGCTGGGGTGCAGTCGTTGATGTGGCCACCCCTGCTGGACGTCCGACTCCCGACTGTGGCAGGGATCTGTTGTCCACCAGCCTGGCCGCACGGTCGGAGGCAGCTCCACAGGGCACCCAGGTGACACATGGGTGGGAAGATGGCATGGAGGACGACTGGGGCATAGGGGGTTCCGTGGAGGAGGGGGTCGGAACAAGGTCCAGGAAACGGAGGAATCCAGCCCTGGTGAGCTGTCCCAGTGGGTCAACGCGGTCAACGAGCCATGCGAGAAGACGTGCAGACTCATCATGAAAAGACTGCAGGTCAGCTCGCATGGCCCGTTGACGCAACGCCACCCCACACTGGACAGGCTCAACCTGGTGCACGATAGCCACATCCGCAGGGAGAGGAAGGCCAGGTGTTGTAAGCCAATCCCCTCCCTGAGAACGTGTCTGAAGGTAGGCATCCCCGCTGGTGCAAGATGATGCAGTGACAGGAGCAGGGACAGGATTGCACACAGGCACCTCCGCCGCGGCCTGTGCTGCCTCCTGTCCCTGATCCTGCACTGCACCACTAGCACCAGTGGAATCCCCACCCCCAGACCCTGCCTCTGTCGCTTGCACGGCCTCCTCCTCCTCCAAACCCCCACCAACCTGGATGACTCCGTGCCATCTTCCTCCGTTGCGCCATGTGGGGTCCCAGCTGCCCCTTCTGCTGCCGAGGAGTCCAACTCCAACCTCCGCCTCTTGGACCTCCCCTCGGCAGCTGCGGCCTGGGACGCGGCACCGGACTCCTCACTCCCCGACGAGATCAGAACCCTGGAGGGGATCCGGGCCTTGCGTCTCCGGCTGGTGGTGCGACCCCTGCCGCTGTGCTCCACAGCACCTTCTCCGCCCTCTTCATCAGTTGACGCTGCAGACAGGGAGAAAGAAAACACAGGCATCAGGGCACTGTACAATGGACTCATACACACATGACAGTCATACATGAGTGGCATTGGTAAACCTCAGACATGGCATCACAATCCCCAACACACATGTCATTTCAACTTGCACACATGAGCCATACCACAGCCGTATTGCAACAGCCAGCACCATCCATTCACATACAACAGCATGAGCAGCCAAAGGTCATCCACACATCACATGCAACATAGGGAGTACACTACACATGCACACACACCACCAAACTTGCATGCATGTGTACACCTCCGCCAACTGTCGCAGTGTTCCGATCGACATCCATGGCACACCTGACAATCATTCCTCTACATCCTGTGCCATGCAAGCCCACACACACAAGCACCATCCATGTGTCACACATGAGACCCCTCGCATGTGTCACCCTCACGGCCCTGTCCACCCCCCCTACTTGCCCACATAAAAATACATGTTCAAACTGCACACTCCTGGCACACCACACGCACAGCTTACAATCAGTATGCATGTACACTTACCGCTCGACTCCAGATGGGTCTGCCTCTAAAGGACCTGGACGTGGAGCGCTGGGGATATGCGTTCCGGGACCCTCATCTGATCTTCCGACAAGTGGCCCCGGCGCCCCTTAGCATCCGCTGCCTTCAGGAGGCGCCGGGCCTTGTTGAGGGTCCTGGACCTGAAGTCTTCCCAGCGCTTCCTGACACGTTCGTAGTCGCGGACTGCCACCTCCTCCGCGTTGATGGCAGTCACGATGTCCATCCAGATCCGAGTCCGTCCTTCCTTGTCGGCGCGCAACCTTCCGAAGAGGGCATCATACTGCCCCAGGACATGCTCCACCAGGACACCAACTTCGGTGGCAGTGAAGCTGGTGCCCCTCTGCCTCCTTGGCCGGGGGTTGCCACTGGTGCCAGATGTTGCAGTGCCCGACATGGCAACCCCAGAGGCAGGAGTGGGTGGGCAACTGGGTCCTGGGGCTGGGCTGTGGGGCGATGGAAAAGCAGTCGGGAGTCTTCGGTTCCAGCAGGGGTGGTAACAGCAACAGCACCCCTGGCTGATGTGCAGGCAGCAAATGTCAGGGCACGTGGGCAGCAGGCAGTCAGGCAGCAGCAGATGGCAGGTGGGAGCGTGCTCAAGGCTCTGGGGGGGCAGTAATTCGGCCTTCTGGGCAGGAGCGTGGTCTTCCGTGTGTGAACGCGTGGCCAGCTTGATACGGAGTGATTTTGCACGTGAAAATCCAGCACGTCTGCGTGTAATCCGAGGAAAGGCCCTTAGCGCGTAAGCGCGTCAGCACACGTCTGTACATTCATTGGCCCAAAGGCCACCAGCGTAAGCGCGTCTATGAAGTCACGTGCACGTTGAATATGGCACACGTTTGAAATGTTGCGTGTTAAAAAAATGAAAGACACGTCCGAGTGTCAAAGTGTGTAATTGGTGGAAATGGCCTTAGCGCGTACACGAGGAAGTGACAAAGCGTGTAATTGGTGGAAATGGCCCTAGCGCGTACACGCGGAATTGACAAAGCGTGTAATTGGTGGAAATGGCCCTAGCGCGTACACGCGGAAGTGACGCTGGACGTGTGGGCCTGCATAAAAGGTACGTGTAGAACACCATTTCCTTGTACGTGCTTTTCGTGGAGAGCGAGTGGGTGAAATCTGTACTTCTTGTCGTTTCACACGCGATTTACTTCACGGCGTTTCAAGTTCGTACTCCCTGTTACCTCTGACAGCTTTTTCTCTTTTTTCTCTTTTTCTGGTTTTCCTGGGCCTGTTCCCTCAAACAGCGTTCCCTTCTACTGTTGTCCTGTCTCCTCAGACAGCGTACAATTCTTCTTTTGGCGGGGGTGTTGCAAATGCGCACACGCGCTTCTTTTTCACGCTCTTTTTCCTGGCAGACGGTGAGTCACGCACGTATCTAACATCTGTGCTTGCCCCGTGTGTAGCCTACCCCTTCAGAGGTCATTCTAGGCTGCGTGTGACACGCATACATTCATTCTTGTGTAACTGGGTGCCACAGCGTAGTGCAGGTTTTTTTTTCCGCACACGTGGTCTAGGAGGGGTTGCGTGCACATCATCTCCCTTTTTTGGGCTTCCTGTGCGTTGCGTGACCCGTCATCTTTCCCCAGGGGTCACATTCAGCCTTGCTAGAGCAGTAGGGTACAATTACCATCTGGTACCCAACCCCTTTGACCCCCAATTGCCCAGGACAATAGTTTACAGCCACTCCCATATGCACATTAACATCAGTGCCATGGTTGGGAGGCGAGGAATCCGTAAGGGTGGCAAAGGTGGACGAGCCACAAGTGGTGGCCGTGGTGGATCCGGTAGGGGACGTGGTCGTTACTTGCAGGGTGACCCTGTCCCCCCATGTGTGGAGGACCAGTTAAGGGCACCCATAATCCCTCCCACCCCCCCTGGTTGAGGCTGATGTGGCTGACACCATCCATGCTCAGCCCTTGTTGGACCAGCCCATTGTGGCACCAGACCTGGCTGACTCCATGGCTGACTTCCAGGTCAGCAGGCCTATGACACGTGCGCTGGTGCACGTTGATGTCATCAGGCCACGTGGATCAGGGGCAGCAAGGTCATCTGCTGCCCCAAGTAGGCAGGGTGGAGAGGCTGCAGGGGCAGCTGCGGCTCCATTCACCCCAGCTCTCACACACCCAGCCAGGACAGTGTCGGTCCTAGTCCATCCTGCTGACATTCCCCCTCATACCATTACACTTGAGCCAATGCCTGCACCAACTCCCATGCTGAGTGTGCAAACCCACACTCCTGATACAGAGTCCACCAGGGTTCCTGCCCCTAGTGTCCAGAGCGGCGTAGGACACTCAGGATCACCACCACCTTCCAAGTGAAAGAGGAAGAGTGCTCGTCCGGCACAGGCTGATGCCCCAGACACGGCTACACAGTCCGGCCCGTCGAGGAAGCCCAGCTTCACGGATGCCGAACTGAATGCACTTGTCGAGTATGTGTCCGCACATGATTACGAAATGGTCATTGTTGCAGGATCCAAGACCACACCTGCACAATGCCAGGCACACTGGCAGACCGTTGCGGACATCGTAAGTGCCCTTGGAATCGTGAGGCGCACAGCCAATGATTGCTATAAGCTCTGGAATGACCTAAAGCGCAGGGCAAAGAATAAGCTGGCCTCAAGTCATGCCGCAACTCTAGTGACTGGAGGTGGGTCTCCAGTAGAAGACATGGAACTCACTCCACATGAGTCAGTCGCTGGGACCTACGTCACGGAGGAACAGATCCAAGGTGTGGGAGATCTGCCTGATTATGAGGCATTGTCCGGTGAGTGCACATGCATGTGTGTGTCATCCATGTGCATGGTGTGTGTGTGAGGGCTTCTGTTTGTGTGCCAGGTGAGGGTGTATGCGCCTGAGTCGTTTGGGTCACCCATGTGCTTCATGCAATACATTCTGCGCAGCAGCATTTGGCCATAGCAGTATCCCTTCTGCCAACAGTAGACATCTAGCCCAACAGCACGCCAGTTGCCCTTGAAGTGTCACCTTGCCACAACATTGTTGCTTATTTTTCTCTGTTCATTCAGGCATATTGTTTGCATTCCACCACTTTTACTAGGCATTTATCAATCCTCTAGTCACATGTCTCACATGGCTATGGTAAAGTGGAGTGACTTTGTTACCTGGATATCATTTGTTTAGACATGTCCCTGTGCAATCGGACCATTTTGGACTGGCAGCTCCAGGTGAAAAATCAGACCTGTTTGAATTAGAAAAGCTATTACATGAGGGAACTGGACTGAATGAATAAGTGCTGCCCTCCTCTCCATCTTCACTCAATAGCAATGGTACATGCCATCTGTGTGATGGCATGTGTATTTCACCTGGCAATCACAGGCCAATGTGTGATGCCACTGCTAGGCAGCATGCAGAAAATGTGTTCATCTTCCATCTTGGTGTCATCAGTGTGTGCCATTTGCCTACCCTTCATACGCAGTGAGGGTGCATGCATGGGAGGGTTTTAGTCATGTGGGACATGTGTCAATCAAGTACTGGTTCTGTTGCTTCTCAGCCCTCATTGTGTGCCATGGTGCTAATGCCTGTTTCCATTTGATTGCTTTTATCCCTTTGCAGGGGAAGACACACCTGATACTGCTGGGGTTGTGGAGATGGTGCAGACCCAGGAGGGGTCTGAGGGCTGACCGACCACCAGTGAGGGACGTGGTGTGGTGGTGCGTGAGAACCCACAACTGCTGCAGTTCGTGCTCTCAAGGGGTGTCTCTGGCTGCACCTCCCCCGAGCTGTACTCAGGTGTTGATTCGGATGATGAGACCTACGTGCCGTCGCAGGTGAGTGTTCCTGGGAGGGATTCTGTTCTGTCCGACCCACCTGCACCAGGGTCAGAACCCTCAATGGGGATGTCAGTGTTGGCAGCTACGCCTTTGGTGGTTACGGATGCAGGGTCACACTCCGCGACATCTGATCCTGTTCCTGGGCCAGCAGATCAGAGGGGGAATGCAGTCTTGCAGCCTCAGGCAGTGCCGGCACAGCAAGGCGCAGTTCTCCTTGCCCCAGACAGGTGTGATGCCCGCCGACGTGGTGGCCATACGCCACCTGGCAATACCACATGGGAGCAATCCATTTACGGTATGGCAACCCAACAGGCAGCATCATCAGAGATGATGGCTCAGGCCATGGATAGGGTGGCCACTTCCATTGTCCCCCCCGAAAGGCTGATGGAGCGACTACAGCAGGCAACCGACTCCATCTGCCAGTCACACAGGGAGGACATGTTGGCGTCCAACAGGGACAGGCGGGCGGCACTGGCGACTCTGCAGGAAGCCATCTCCATAGAGTCCCAGGGCCACAGGGAAGCCCTGAGGCTGGAACTCCTTCACCTCAGGACGACTCTGGTTGAGCTTGATGCTACAACAAACCGAAGGACAGAACAGCAGCTGGAGCGTCTCACCCGTACGCTCCCAGCTGAGATGCAGGCAACTAGGGCGGAGGTCCGGGCATCCCTTGAGTTGTTGCATGGGGACCTCCGCACACTCATCCTCCAGAACGAGACCTACCACACCCGCATGCTTGCAGCCATGGAGGAACAGACTAGGGCCTTGCGTGGGCTGCCTCCCATAGTGCCACCACCTCCGGATGCAGCTGCACAGGGTGAGAATAGCGACAGCAGTGATACTCCCACAATAGGGTAGCCGTGTGGGCCATGAGCCCATGGAGGTGTTTTTTTTTCGCAAGATCCACACAGGTGGGTTTTGGTGTGCACCCTGTCCTCGGACCTCCTGGGTGGCCTCCCCAACACCCCCGGGCCCATTAATGGCCATTTTTGATATCTTTTTTTTTGGGACAATGTGTTGCCTTGTGTGGCTCCCGTGGGCATACGCTGCATTGTGGCTGGGCACATGCAGGCTTGTCATGTATTTGGTTCAGATGCTTGGGTTTTTGTCACACACAGCCCTCCTGCTTCCCGTTTCCATGGGCTTGCAAAGGGTGTGCCCAAGTGACATTGACGTACATGGTGACATTGGACTCCCACTACATGTGTGGGTAGTCTAGTCAATACTGTGTATACATTCCTAGTGCATATTGCTGTTGTGTTGTACACTGCATGTTGCATTGATGTGTAACTCATCATCCATGTCTACCTCCTAATTTGCAGGTCCTTTCCTCATGTCTACACAAGGCCCTCCACTTTGGAGATGGAGTCCATGTTGGCAGCAGTGCACCTACAACTCTACATGGCGGCAACACTGTACAGTTGGAAGTGGTGGGAGTGCAGGCATTTCCAGGTGGTGAGACTACTAATTCCTTACATTCGTAATGTCATGTTAATGGTAGTTTTGAGGGTCAGTTCAATTAGGGACACTGTACTTTGTGACACTTGTGTCATGTTGTGGGGATTACTTTGTTTACCCGCACATAGCATGACATGGCATGGTGTGTCGTGTGGCGGTGCTGGGGATGGGTTGGGTGACATGGCACTGTCCTCATGTTGCATTTTGCAAGTGGGTATTCATTTTAGCTGCATTAATGTGTTTTTTCACGAAACTGCATTGGTGGTGTCTGTGTAGGTAGGGATGCACACATTGTAACACTTCCAGGTGAACAATCTCAGGCTGATATGGTTTTGACGGTTGATTCTCCAGACATTCAGGATCAGTGTCAGGTTGAGTCATCATTGATTGTCAGATGATATGTGCCAGGGCAGTGTGCACTCCACAGGGGTGTGATTTCTATGTGAAGTAATTAGCCACTAGCTGTGTACGGACTGCCTCCCCCCGTGCCCTTTCCCCTCCCATGCACAGCGGGCGTGCATGTGGTTGGGGATGTGGGGGCACCACCATGTCCACAGCCAGGCCCCGGCGTGTTGCAACATTGTGCAGGACACATGCTGCCACTATGATCCTGCACACTACTGGGGGAGCGTATAACAGCTGCCCGCCAGAACGGTCAAGGGAGCGAAAGCGTGACTTAAGCACTCCGAATGTGCGCTCCACTATGCCCCGGGTTGCAATGTGGGCTGTGTTATATCTTACCTCGGGTGGCGTGGTGGGGTTCCGAATTGGCGTCATCATGTGGAGGCTGAGAGGGTAGGCACTGTCCCCTGTGGAGGTGGTGATGGGTATCATTGGTGGGGTTGTGACCTTGCTCAGTATCTGACATGCATGCATGTGCAGTGGCATTCATACTCACCAAGCAGCCATGTAACGCCATGCCGCCCAGCTTCTAGGTCCCGGCTTAGGGTGGACATTCGGTAAATGAAGCTGTCGTGGGTGGACCCGGGATAGTTGGCATATACTTAGGTGATGATTCCCTTGGCATTACATACTACCTGCACGTTGATGGAATGCCAGTGCTTGCGGTTCCTATAGATGTGCTCAGATGCCCTGGGGGGACGTAGAGCCACATGGGTGCAGTCGATGGCACCTAGCACTTTGGGGAATCGTGCCACACCGTAAAAATCCAGGGCGGCAGCATGCCTTTCTGCAGGTGTTCTGGGCAGGTATATGTGCCTGCGGACTGATGGGCGTGCAGTGATGATGTTCAAGACCTGGTGTAGGCAGCGTGACTGCGTGGCCTGTGACACCCCACCCACTATGGCACTTGTCCGCTGAAATGATCCAGTGGCTAAGAAGTGCAGTACATTGAGGACCTTCTCCAGGGGGCTGAGGGCTTGGGAGCACAGGGTGGGTGATGTGAGGTCATCCTCCCACTCACTCACCAGGTCCAGTATTATGTGTGGTGGAAACCTGTACCTCCCATACACCTGGTCATCAGGCATCCCGAAAAGGCTGGTTCTGGGTGTGAAAATTCTGGCCCTGACTATCCTCCTCCTCCTCCTTTGGTAGCCCACGGCCACTGCTGCTAGGAACGGTATATTCATCCTGGCGTCTGAGCTTGTTAGTTTTTTGCGCGCAAATGTATGCGTCGCGGGTCGACGTATGCCTGCTTCCTACTGGCGTACGTGTTTCTTTGCGCGTTTTGTAGGCGAGCGTGTGAAACTTCCCGCGCACCCCTGAAATCCAGTACCCAGGCCAATAGCGTGTGGAAATTCCCGCGCACCCCGGAATACAAGTGCGCTGATGTACTCACGTGTGTAAGTGCCCGCGCACCCCTGAAATACACATACAAAGGCCAATTGCGTGCACGCGCACTTTTGTCCAATTACACGCGATGGCACTCTGACGTGCAGTCTTTCCACGTGTGCTCCGTCATCACGTGCTATGAGGGAAACACCCGTGCGGGTCACGTCACAGACGCGTTTACGCGCTGAGAGCCTTTGGTCCAATAGCGTGCTGACGCGCTTACGCGCTAAGGGCCTTTCCTCGAATTTCACGCTGACGTGCAGGATTTTCACGTGCCAAATCACTCCGTATCAAGCTGGACACGCGAAAACACACGGAAGACCACGCTCCTGCCCAGAAGGCCGAATTACTGCCCCCCAGTTCCCCGAGCAGCCTCCCACGTGCCATCTGCTGCTGCCTGCCTGCCTGCCTGCTGCCACCGTGCCCTGCCATTTGGTGCCTGCACATCGGCCATCTGCAGGGGTCCAGTTGCTGTGTCCACCCCTGCTGGAACAGAAGACTCCCGACTGGGATAACATCGCTCCACAGCCCAGCCCCAGGACCCAGTTGCCCACCCACTCCTGCCTCTGGGGTTGCCATGTCGGGCACTTCGACATCTGGCACCAGTGGCAACCCCAGGCCAGAGGGGCAGAGGGGCACCAGCTTCACTGCCACCGAAGTTGGTGTCCTGGTGGAGCATGTCCTGGGGCAGTATGATGCCCTCTTTGGATCGTCCCGCACCAGCAAGGAAGGACGGGAGAGGATCTGGGCCGACTGTGTGGTTGCCATCAACGCAGAGGGGGTGGCAACCCGCGAAGTCCAGAAGATCAAGAAGCGCTGGGAGGACTTGAGGTCCAGGGCCCTCGTGAAGGCCCGGCGCCCCGTGGAGGGGGGCCGGGCCCGCATGAGTTCCATCCAGATGAGGGTCCTGGAACGCGTACGCCCAGCGCTCCACGCCCAGATCCTTGAGAGGGAGACCCGTCTGGAGTTGAGCGGTAAGTGGCCAAGCATTGCTGTGTGAGACAGGGCATGTTGCAGCGTGCTGGTTGTCTGATACTTGCCTGTATGTGTGACATAGGCCAAGTACGCATGTATGTGTGCAGGGACATCATGGTGATGCATGTGCGACCAGTGATGTGTGAACCACATGGTCGTTGCATGTGTTTAAATGCGACATGGGGAGCCCTATGCAGATTTTACACATGAGAGCATGCCAGTCTCTGTTCCTGGACATGGGTGGGGGTGAGGGATGGGTGCTGATGCCAGGTACATATATGGTAGCCATGTCTGTGTGCCTGACCTGCATGTCTGTGACTTGTGAATGCCATGGATGCATGACACATGTGTGTGACAATGCACAGATTCACTGATGCAGCCTAGTTATCCTTGTATCCGCTGTGTTTGGGGTGTATGAGGCCAGATGGATGTGACTGAGGTGAAGTGTGTGCATGTGATAGGCATGACCCATGATGCATGTGAGTTCCATATCATTGTATGTTTCAAGAGTCCATTGGACATGTATGGAAATGTCCATGGCATGCACCATGCCTGTTACTGTGTGTGTTTTGCCTGGACTGACCCATGTGTTGTGGAGGGACATGATGGAAGTGTACTTTGACAGTGGTACTCATCTGCTATTGCTTCCTGTCTAAGGGACCATTGTACAGTACCCTGATGCTTGTGTTCTATGTCTCCCTCTACGCAGCGGCTAGTGAAGAAGAGGGAGGAGACGGCGCTGTGGAGCAAGGCGGCGGGGATGCCCCCACGGCTGCAGCGGAAGGGGTGGGTGAGCCCCTACAGGGGCCTGCTACGGCGGAAGACGGTGAGGAGCCATCCAGGTTGGTGGTTTCCACAGAGGAGGAGGAGGCCGCCACTGAGGCACACATGGGGCCTGGTGGGGGCATCCCTGCTGGTGCAAGTGGTGCAGTCCAGGGGCAGGGGCAGGAGGCAGCACAGGTCACCGTGGAGGGGCCTGTGCATGTCGCTGTCCCTGACCCTGTGAGTGCACCACCATGCACCAGCAGGGATGCCCCGTCCCAGGCCCATCCGCAGGTAGAGGGGATGTCCATGTCACCTGGCTCCCCTCCACCTGTGGACGAGGGGACCCGTGGCCGTATGGAGAAGGTCCTGATTGGGGTCGCGATGCGCGCGGGTGCAATTCGTGATGACGTGCGTGCTTCCCGGGAGGAGCACGCACGTCATCACGAAGAGCACCGTGCCGACGTGGCCCAATTGGGATCTTCCATGTTCGGGGGTTTCCTGCATGTGTCGGCCAATCTGGCGGCCCTCTCCTCCTCTGTGGAGGCTATACGCCGTTCGTTCTCCTTGCCGTCTTCCGGCCCAGATGCCACCAGGGCCCCCTGTGGACCTGCCCTGACCAATGCAGCCAGCTCGGTGGGGATCCCATCCCGCCACAGCCGGGAGTCGGAGGTCCAGCAGGGGTGGACACTACAGCAACTGTACCCCAGCCGATGGAGGATGTGCCGGCATCATCAGGCAGGGCACGTGCACGACGGTGTCGGTGGATTCCATCAGCCTGGATGCCGTCGTGCTGGCAGAGGCAGTTGCGTCGGAGGCAGCAGCAGAGTCAACGTGGGAGGCATCATGGCTCGGGGCCATCAACATCGGAGGGGCAGGCATCGGCCGGAGGGCAGGAGGACCCAGGACGGGAAGTGTCTTCCGTGTGGCTGCGGTTGGGCCAGCAGATAGGTGCGGAGCGGCAGCGGGCGGAAGAGGCGCGGCTCACGATGGTCAGGGCGGAGAACTCCATGCCGAGGGTCCTGAGGCGGGCCGAGTGCCTCGAGGCAATCCGCAGGGGGTTGGAGGAGCAGATGGCGACGTCCCTGCGGACCCTCAGGGCCATGGAACAGGACCGCCTCCGGGACATCGAAGAGGAGTTTGATGATGCCCTGGCCCGGAACACCACGGAATGAGCCGCTGGACTTGCCCGCCGCCTTTGTATATAGTTTTTTAGTTTTAGGTTTCCTTTGTTTCTTCTTATGATTTGGAGTCGACGGACACTGCTCCACTTTTTGTATATAGTTGCATTTTAGTTAGGGTTTTTTGTAGGTTTCCTTTGTTCAGTTGGGCTCATGGACCCTTGGATGTTTTGTACATAGTTCTTCATTGGATTGTTTTATTTTTTTGTTTTTATTTATTCACCATGGAGCAATGGTCTTTGCATTTATTTTTCTCTCTCGGATTGATTTTATTTTTAATGTGACTTTGGACAACATTTTTTTGAATTTGGATTTGTAGTTTTAATTTTTTTTGACGGACATGCAGCTTATCTTTTTTTCATTGCCATTGTAGTTTGTTTAATTTCATTTGCATTCAATTTTTTTTAATACAATTTTGTTTTCATACTTCACTGCGTGGTTTCATCTCATTGGTTTCATGCATGTCATGTTGGGTGTTTTCCCATTCAATTGCAACCATTGTGTGTGACGGACATGGGTTCATTTGCTTTATGAACATTGGGGGTGTAACATGTAATTTCCATTTCCATGTGGGTGAATGGGTTACTTGGTAGGGCCTTTTGGCTGTGGAGTGGAGGCTGACCATAACGCACATGATTGGGGATTGTGAGGACCTGGGTGCAGGGGGCCATGAGTGGGGGCCTGGTGGAGGCTGCCCCTGGATGCTGGGGGGTGGGGGTGCAGGGGGACATGAGTGGGGGCCTGGTGGAGGGTGCCCCTGGATGCTAGGGGGTGGGGGTGATGGGAGACATGAGTTGGATATGAGTGGGGGCCTGGTGGAGGGTGCCCCTGGATGCTGGGGGGTGGGGGTGCAGGGGGCCATGAGTGGGGCCTGGTGGAGGGTGCCCCTGGATGCTGGGGGGGTGAGGGTGCAGGGGGACATGAGTGGGGGCCTGGTGGAGGGTGCCCCTGGATGCTGGGGGGTGGGGGTGCAGGGGGACATGAGTGGGGCCTGGTGTACGGTGCCCCTGGATGCTTGGGGGGGGGTGCAGGGGGCCATGAGTGGGGGCCTGGTGGTGGCTGCCCCTGGATGCTGGGGGGTGGGGGTGCAGGGGGACATGAGTGGGGGCCTGGTGGAGGGTGCCCCTGGATGCTGGGGGGTGGGGGTGATGGGAGACATGAGTGGGGGCCTGGTGGAGGGTGCCCCTGGATGCTGGGGGGTGGGGGTGGTGGGAGACATGAGTGGGGGCCTGGTGGAGGCTGCCCCTGGATGCTGGGGGGTGGGGGTGCAGGGGGACATGAGTGGGGGCCTGGTGGAGGGTGCCCCACAGTGCTGGGGGGTGGGGGTGGTGGGAGACATGAGTGGGGGCCTGGTGGAGGCTGCCCCTGCACTGCTGGGGGGTGGAGGTGCAGGGGGCCATGAGTGGGGGCCTGGTAGAGGGTGCCCCTGGATGCTGGGGGGTGGGGGTGCAGGGGGACATGAGTGGGGGCCTGGTGGAGGGTGCCCCTGGATGCTTGGGGGTGGGGGGGATGGGAGACATGAGTTGGACATGAGTGGGGGCCTGGTGGAGGGTTCCCCTGGATGCTGGGGGGTGGGGGTGCAGGGGGCCATGAGTGGGGGCCTGGTGGAGGGTGCCCCTGGATGCTGGGGGGTGGGGGTGCAGGGGTACATGAGTGGGGGCCTTTTGGAGGGTGCCCCTGGATGCTGGGGGTGGTGGTGCAGGGGGCATGAGTGGGGGCCTGGTGGAGGGTGCCCCTGGATGCTGGGGGGTGGGGGTGCAGGGGGCCATGAGTGGGGGCCTGTTGGAGGGTGCCCCTGGATGCTGGGGGGTGGGGGTGCAGGGGGACATGCGTGGGGGCCTGGTGGAGGGTGCCCCTGGATGCTGGGGGGTGGGGGTGATGGGAGACATGAGTGGGGGCCTGGTGGAGGGTGCCCCTGGATGCTGGGGGGTGGGGGTGATGGGAGACATGAGTGGGGGCCTGGTGGGGGGTGCCTTGCAATGCTGGGGGGTGGGGGTGATGGGAGACATGAGTAGGGGCCTGGTGGAGGGTGCCCCTGGATGCTGGGGGGTGGGGGTGCAGGGGGCCATGAGTGGGGGCCTGGTGGAGGGTGCCCCTGGATGCTGGGGGTGGAGGTGCAGGGGGACATGAGTGGGGGCCTGGTGGAGGGTGCCCCTGGATGCTGGGGGGTGGGGGTGATGGGAGACATGAGTTGGCCATGAGTGGGGGCCTGGTGGAGGGTGCCCCTGGATGCTGGGGGGTGGGGGTGCAGGGGGCCATGAGTGGGGGCCTGGTGGAGGGTGCTCCTGGATGCTGGGGGGTGGAGGTGCAGGGGGACATGAGTGGGGGCCTGGTGGAGGGTGCCCCTGGATGCTGGGGGGTGGGGGTGCAGGGGGCCATGAGTGGGGGCCTGGTGGAGGGTGCCCCTGGATGCTGGGGGGGTGGGGGTGCAGGGGGCCATGAGTGGGGGCCTGGTGAAGGGTGCCCCTGGATGCTGGGGGGTGGGGGTGCAGGGGGCCATGAGTGGGGCCTGGTGGAGGGTGCCCCTGGATGCTGCGGGGTGGGGGTGCAGGGGGACATGAGTGGGGCCTGGTGGAGGGTGCCCCTGGATGCTGGGGGGTGGGGGTGATGGGAGACATGAGTTGGACATGAGTGGGGGCCTGGTGGAGGCTGCCCCTGCACTGCTGGGGGGTGGGGGTGATAGGGGACATGAGTGGGGGCCTGGTGGAGGCTGCCCCCGGTGGCTGGGGGGTGGGGGTGGTGGGAGACATGAGTGGGGGCCTGGTGGAGGGTGCCGCTGGATGCTGGGGGGTGGGGGTGCAGGGGGACATGAGTGGGGGCCTGGTGGAGGGTGCCCCTGGATGCTGGGGGGTGGGGGTGATGGGAGACATGAGTTGGACATGAGTGGGGGCCTGGTGGAGGCTGCCCCTGCACTGCTGGGGGGTGGGGGTGATAGGGGACATGAGTGGGGGCCTGGTGGAGGCTGCCCCCGGTGGCTGGGGGGTGGGGGTGGTGGGAGACATGAGTGGGGGCCTGGTGGAGGCTGCCCCTGCACTGCTGGGTGGTGGGGGTGATAGGGGACATGAGTGGGGGCCTGGTGGTGCTGCCCCTGCACTGCTAGGGGGTGGGGGTGGTGGTAGACATGAGTGGGGGCCTAGTGGAGGCTGCCCCTGCACTGCTGGGGCATGGGGGTGATAGGGGACATGAGTGGGGGCCTGGTGGAGGGTGCCCCACAGTGCTGGGGGGTGGGGGTGCTGGGTGACATGAGCAGGTGTGCAGGGTAGTCCCCTGTGGTGTCGGCTGCCTGCAGGGGCCGTGGAGGGTGTACAGGGAATACCTGGGAGCACACAGCCAAATCGCGTGTAGAATTTCCCGCGTACCCCTGAAATACACGTACCCAGCCAAATCGCGTGTGGAAATTCCCGCGCACGTACCCGGCCAAATCGCGTGTGGGACTTCCCGCGCACCCCTGAAATCCACGTACCCTGCCAAATCGCGTGTGAAACTTCCCGCGCACCACTGAGATCCACGTACCCAGCCAAGTCGCGTGTGGAAATTCCCGCGCACGTACCCGGCCAAATCGCGTGTGGAACTTCCCGCGCACCCCTGAAATCCACGTACCCTGCCAAATCGCGTGTGAGACTACCCGCGCACCCCTGAGATACACGTACCCAGCCAAATCGCGTGTGGAAATTCCCGCGCACCCCTGAAATCCACGTACCCTGCCAAATCGCGTGTGAAACTTCCCGCGCACCCCTGAGATCCACGTACCCAGCCAAGTCGCGTGTGGAAACTCCCGCGCACGTACCCGGCCAAATCGCGTGTGGAACTTCCCGCGCACCCCTGAAATCCACGTACCCTGCCAAATCGCGTGTGAGACTTCCCGCGCACCCCTGAGATCCACGTACCTAGCCAAATCGCGTGTGGAAATTCCCGCGCACGTACCCGGCCAAATCGCGTGTGGAACTTCCCGCGCACCCCTGAAATCCACGTACCCTGCCAAATCGCGTGTGAAACTTCCCGCGCACCCCGGAATACACGCACACGTTATTTTTTAGTCAGCGGGTGTCCGTGTTTGTGGGTACCCCTTTGCACATCATTTGTCCTGGAGGGCCACAGTATAGGACATTCATCATAGCTGTATATAGGTGCTATTTGTTGGCGCACCTTTTGGCGCACATTTATTACAGGTGCAGAGACGCTACCGCCTGCTTTCTTGTGGCGGTCGTGTTTGTGCCTGTGCGCTGGTTCGACCGTGCGCTTTTCTGCCCTATTCGATTCCATGAATACGTGTTGTAGGCGAGCGTGGGGGCGTTCCGCGCACTTGCACCCTGTGCTTCCCCCGTGACACCCACATTTTGGCAAGTTGTTCCCCATTCCGAGTGTTACGCCCCATGTTGTGTGCGCCGCGCTATGTGCGATTTTCGCTGTGGCCTGTGCGATTTTCGCTGTGACCTGGCGCACGCCGTTAGATGGCCTGTGCGCCAACGTGCGCCGCGCAATTTTTTAGTGCACATCCAATGGTTTTCTCGCGCACGGCCTTCCATGAATCGATGTGCGCTGCTTTTCGTGCGATTTTCGCACTTGCACTGCAAATCGCCCGTTTTTGGCCACTTGCGCCGCGCTAATTATTCCATGAATCGGCCTGATAGTTTGCTACCATTACCCAGGTATAGGATTCAAGCAGTGAGCCTGAAACGGTGCCAACAGACCCATGCTAAGTGCCCTTGCTTAGCTCAGGTCCTTAACACAGACGGCAGGATTTTACAAGCTATGATGGGCCGCCCGCCATAGGCGTAGTCAGGGTAGGGCCTGAGCGGGCAGGGCCCACCCAAAATCTATAAGTGCCCACACAGCAGCGCTGTGTGTCATTTACAGATGTTAATGTCACTGCGGTGTGTCCAACTACATTAGCTTTAGGCCCCTCTTGTGAGACAATCCTGACTACGCCTCTGGGCCACCCGCCCAGGTAATATTGTCTGTTTGCACCCTCGTGGGTACGTCAGCCAATTAGGTTGGTCCAAGCCGGGTGCTGATGCAACTGCCGGCCATCTTCCCTCCTGCCCCGCCTCTTCCTTCTTCTTGCCCCACCCGTCATGTCCCTCCCATTGTTTCTCATCTACACATTACTCCTAGCACCCTGCTGGTTCGCCTCGGGTTCTAATAGCAATAAACATGTAGGTGTAAGTGTCTAAGAAATGGTTGTTCTAAAGAGCTGAATCGTTTTATAAGTATTGTGTACTTATTGAGTCGCATGTGCAAAACCCTATTTCTAGACAGTAGCTTAGATTTCTGTGAGTTATACAGATCCCCCCTCCCCTTTCTCATTAAAAATAACCCTCTAGCCAGGGAACAATACGACATATTCAATTTGCTAGCAGTCACATTAGAAGAGTGTTAAAAAACGGTTTTATCCTACAGTAACAATTATAGAAAATGCTCATATTTATATAGTGCTTGATGTCAGCTTTCTCCTGCTTCTCGGCGCTCTGGTGATAGATGTTTTTATTGCCGGATTTAATGGAAATCAACCTTATCGGGATTCGACCCTCTAGTTGCAGGCTGAACTAGGATATCACGGTAGAGCGCTTAACTCGCCAACTTAACTGTGCTAGAATAAAATAATACATTATATCTTTATAGACCTGCAGCGAGGGCCGTACCAGGCGTTATGATCCCTCATACCGGTACGGCCCGAGCTGCAGTTCTATAGAGCTATTAGAACACCCTCAGGGCCTGATTCTGAACTTGCCGCAGTGAATGTGCTAAAAAGCAGGAGTCACTGCGCCAAATCAGTATGCCCAGGCTCCACCAGTATTTTCAAGTGGACCTGGGCGTCCTCGTAGGGCACGACAGTACACCTTCAGGATTGCGCCTGTTTGTCATAACGGGCGAAAACCTGAAATCTCAGCAGCATTTTTGTAAAATAACGACATATTCGTTATTTTACAAAAATGCTGCTGAGAACATGGGTGTACATGAACAACTTCATATACATCAAAGCAGGCAGCTTCAACGTTGCAGAATACAACGTTGAAGCTGCTTGCTTTGCAAACACTGATTTGCAGGCTGTAATGAATCTGCGGGCTATATCAGTGCGTATAGCCTGCAGATTGACCAATCAGCTTCCCAGAAACACCACTAGGCTGTTCTAATAATCTTAACCATTTTGTGGTCTTTAGGGTGTACAGCCCTCACCGACGGCTGTTCAGTCTTGGTCCTTTTCCCCTGTTCCATTTCAGTGTCCCGCGCAGAGGAACTAATTTGAGGGTTGGTACCCAACTCATGTGATTAAAAAGAAAACAAAATACGAATTGATAGTTAAAAAGTCAAGCTGTGCCCACGCACCAACCATGCAATCCCATTGAAAAACCCTTTGTAAATCAGGCCCATGGACTTTTTAACGGGGCCAATAATATAGGCTACTCACTAATGATGAGTTCTGTCGATGATCGTTTTAGTTCTGGCTAACATGTGGGGCTAAGCACCACCTAACCCAGCTGGAAATCCAGTTAAAAATGTTGGCAACAAAAATGTCATAGTGAAAAAATCGTGGTGAAAATACCTCTGCTGTGAAAAAGTTGCTAAGCAAAATATAGTTTAAAAATGTAGCTGAAAAGTACCCGAAAATACAGTGCTGCTAAGGTTTAGTGGGCTTGTGATTCTGCGCTGTATAAGGTTATGCTCGGGGTTAGGGCGGGGATAGGGTAAGAATAGGGGTTACGTTTAGAGGAAAGATTTTGGATTATTAAGTGTTAGGGTAGGGGTTATGGTAAGGATAGGGCTAAAGGGTTAATGGTTTTGGGTATGTGTTAAAGAGATGGGGAGATTGGAAAATGATGGTGATGTTGACACAGGATAGGGTTAGGATAACACTTAGTGGGTTATGGTACAGTAAGGATGAGGGTCATACTATCTACAAGGTTTATCCAAAGCCCTTTACACAAAATATTGTATATACCCTTATTATTACCCAATCAAAATTCACGCTCAGAAGGCGGAGTCAACCTTGCAGGGATGTAAACCTGTGACATACCGACTGCAACAATGAGCGATTAACCCGCTGAGTTACCTTACCTACTAAAGGTAAGTGTTAGTGTTGCAGTTAGCGTAAGGCTAGGTTTAGGATTACAACCAGGGTTTGGGTTAGGACAATGGCTATGGCATTTGTGGCTAGTTGGTGATGGGGTGGGATTAGGTTCACTGCTCATTGCTATTTATTTGGGTTTTTCGATTGCGTCAATGCAAATAACATGCTTCGCGCACTGAAGGGTTAGTGTTTGGTAACGGTTCAGGGTAGAATAACGGGTTATAATTAGGGTGATTGTGGTGGTTTAATTAGAGGTTTGGGTCTTTATTAGGGTTACAGCCTTGTACTTTTGTGTATTTTGAAAGCGTTTTTTGGGAGACATTATTACTGGCAACATTTTCACACTTTGCATTGCTTGTATTGAATGACTACAGACCAGCCGTGCGTGCCACTTCCCACGTTTCTGTGCCTGGATTCTGGGAGGAGGCCTGTGCAGCCAAAACAGACACGTTTAGGAAAGTCAAAACTGTTGGCGTTGCCAATGCTCGCTGGCATCTGGGGACAACGTTCTCTATGTGCACCCAAACATTCCTCCCACTCTCTCCACTGCTGGAATTAATTGCTAGTCTCGTAATGAGAATCAAATGGTTCTGTGTAATAACAACCTAGAAAAAGGAACCCAAAGTAAAAATTGAGACATAACAACAAAGAGATAAAGGTACAAATGCATAACTAAAATTAAAATAAATGGTATTAGGAAGCAAATAATAATGAAGGCTCTTAAATTAACGCAACTAAAATAAATGAACCATTTTAAGCGACAACACCACACTGTTAGGCAGAAACCTGTGCAGTTCCCTTAGGGACCACTGCAAAAGATTTAAGACTACAGGTGTTTGGCAGTAAACCCACTTGGTAGCAGTCTGTACCACACAGATTCACTTGGTAGCTGTGGCTGAGCAGTCAGACTTCTCTCAAGAAGAGTTAGACAGTATGCAGAGTATACACAATAGGTACAGAGACACAGTGGTACAAACAAACACTGACAAGAGCTTTGGTGTAAAAGTATATAATTATTTATTTAAAAACACACTTGTAGATCACACTAGCAAAAAAAGAGGTAAGTAATTTCAGCACACAGTCATTATCATATATATACAACCCTATTCACTTATTAGACAAGTCTTAGTGAGAAACACCACTTATTTTCAGACAGAGGTGAGCGCTTAACATAAGATGACACTCTAATAAGTTGTAAAGAAAGGGAGGGAAAAAGGCAGAGTTAAAGAAGCGCACAAGTTTCAATACTTTCTCAACTGTTCTACTGGAGAGCAAGGAAGTCAATTGCAGAAAGTAGAGACTTTACTGTCACCCCGAACGATCTGTCGCAAGGGAAGCCAGGTGGGACAAAGTACCTTAAGTGCGAAGGAAGTTCCAGCAAGGGCAGTTGTTCCTGGTAGCAGGTGCAAGTTGGTGTTTCGTCCAGAGGAAGAAGAGGTCTCGCCGTGGAAGAAAGATGAAGGTCGTTGCACTGCCAGGGAAGAAACCAGCTGTGGAGTTCTCCGGTTAAAAGGCACTACCCTTCTCTTCGCGGTAGTGGTAAACTGTGGTATTCCGGTTGCCGGGGTGCTTGGCACGGGCAAGGCGGCCACGAGATGCTCCAGGAAGGTGAAAAGAAGGCGAAACTGGTTATCCCCACCAGTCAAAGGAAGAAGACTCTCCTGACTGGAGATCTCCTCTGTCGTAGGGAAAAGTGGTGAGACGGTTCAGCAGGGCTCCACTGGTGGTGTCGTCGTTGCAGGTCGGCTCATCTTCTCCCTCCTCGGATTCTTAGGTCATGTGGCGACTTCTGAAGTTCCAGTCCCCAAAGCCCTGCTTTTATGCAGCAAACCCCCATTCACTCAGCCTAGCTGTCAATCAAACATGCTAAGTGGTGAGCCGGCCGGCTCACCACTTGGGCCAATCACACAAGAGTGCGACTTGAGTTACCAAGGTAACTCAGTCCACAGTGCCTAAACCCCCTCCCACACCCCCTGTGGTACCCAGACAGAGTGGCGCCACTTTTGGAGGCTTCTGTGGAGAAGCCCACCAAAAAGTGGAACAAAGGGCTCGACTCGGGTTGGAGTCACAGAAGAGAACACAAACGCCATTTTAGAATTGAGTTCTGCCAAAAAATGCCAACCAGTGAATTAATATTAAATAAATAAACCGGCGGTATGTTCGAGGCTATAAGAATTAAATAATTAAAGTTGGTAGCCTCGAACAATGGGAAAATCCCATAGAGATATATTTGTGGTTGAATATAAAAGTAGTATCCACTGCCACCAGCCAAAACTCGATCGGGGGGACGGAGACGTGCCCCCTCGAACAACAGACCCCAGGGCAATTGAATTGCCCCGACCAGTACATCCACAATATGATGGTTTGTACTGGTTTCTGTTCATAATTTGGGACTAGTAAAACCAATGGTGACTTTACATGCCTTGGGAGACAGTAGTCAGTCACAGGGTATGGAGTCTATGTTGGGGGGTCGCTACGACACCCCTGTGTTACGGCATGGAGGGTGCTGTGTAACCCACATAAAATAAAAACACATGAGACCCGATGGATTAAAAGACCCCATAGCCCATAAAACACATGGAAGTGAAAGGAACACCTCAAATCATGTCTAAGAGTGGGAGCAAAAGAATCTCACTCTTAGCAGGAGAGAAAAAAATCCAGCAAAGCTGCTGGGGGACTCACTAGGTTTGGGAAATCAGCCTTACAGAGAATTCTCCCTAACACTCGCCCCCCCAGACTAAGGGACAGGAGGATTTAATCCACTCCTGGGTGAATCTCATACCTCTAGTCTGTTACAAACACCCTAGAGAGACCATCAGCATTTTGGTGGTGACACCCTAACTTATGTCCAGTGGTAGAGTCAAAGGTTTTCCTTTGTAAGCTATATGACCTACAAACCCTTTGAGGAACATTAGTCTTTTTAAAGTTATAGGGGAGCTGGTTGACCAGTCCCTCAGAAGCTGGTACAACTTCTGAACCTGTGATAGGCTTTTTCAAGGGGTCCTTATAAAGGATTCCCTTAGATCTAGAGGGGCCTCCAGAGGTCCTCACCACCTCTCTGTTGGGAGAAGGTTGGGTTTTAGGCCTCTTGGTTGGAGGGGATGGAGATAAGCAAGGTACATGCTTCTTCTTCCTCTTAGATCTACCTTTACCTACTTTAGGAATTTCCCCCTTAAGACTAGGAATTGGGTTGGAGTCTTCTGTGGAAGGTTCAACAGTCTGAAGGTTTTTGGCCTTAGACTTTTCTTTTCTGGTTTTCCACCAGCACTGAGAATTACCAGTTCTCTTAGGCCTAGTTAGGGTTCCAGTAGGTCTATCTACCTCTTCCTCAGAAGCAGGGGGAGTCACAGACTCTATAACTGGGGGAACAATGATGGAGCTTGGTTGGGGCTCCCATTTCCCTAACATTGTAGCCTGAAATTTGCCTTGGTCAGAGGTCATTTTACCAACACCAGGGCTTGTAGTGGGGTTCTCAGTAGAGGTTCCCACAGGCTTAGAGTGGTTCCTTAAGGTGGCCTCTCTAGCCAATTTGGTTTGGTTCTGGGTCTCCATACTGGGAAGCCTGGGGGTACTGGATACTACTCCTAGAGTTCTTAGATCATTCTCCAGCAGGACTCTCCCAGGCACCTCAGTCTGAACACTGACAGGAATCAACACTGTCATGTCATTACACTGAATGAGGGCTGGTAGAATTGGAACCATTTGGACAGGGCCTCCAGACATCTTAGTGGGACCTTTGGGTGCCTTAGCAACATCCTCAGGCCTAAAAAAGCTTTCATCCACTACTGTTCTGCTGGCCCCAGAGTCTCGCCTGGCAGGAGTATCCTGGCCATTGACAAGAACACTGTCCATATAATAAACTTTTGAGTTTTCTGGTATGGAGTTGTACACACTCCTATTCTGATCATTAACCAGACCCATGGACTCTACTGTTACACTTGCTTGGAAACCCAAAGGTTCTTCAGCAAAGACTTCAAAGTGAGCACTAGCCATTTGGACTTCCTCCTCAGGAGTGAAGGCTAAGGGGACTGTGCTGATCCCTGCAGGTTTACCCTTACATCTGGGATCTCCTTTGATGTGGTCAGTTGCCCCACAGAGATAGCATGTTCCAAATGCTCTCTGGAAGGGTGGCTTGGCCTGACCTCCTTCTGGTTTGTGACCAGAAGGTACACTAGCCTGTTGTGGTGTACCCTGGGGCTTACCCTGGTTATTTTGTGGTTTGGGGCCCTCTTTGGTTTGGGAGGTATTAGAAATCTCTTGGTTCCCTTTTGGTGGCTGCTTTCCCTCATCCTTTTTCTGAGTGACCCCTGAATCCTTGGGAGTAGCCCTGTTGGAAACCCACAAGTCAGCAGCCTTAGCTAGTCTTCTAGGATCTAATTCCTTCGAATCAGCGAAGTGCTGTCTGAGCTCAGGTGAGCAGGCATCATAAATTGACTCCAACATTACAAGATTTCTCATTCCCTCATAAGTGTTCATCTTGTAACCCTTAATCCATCCCTCTAAGTTTTTCAAACACTCACTCACCCAGGTAGCCCAAGGGGTATCATCATTCTTTTTGGGGGTCCTAAACCTCTTAAGGTACTGGGAAGGGGTCTTCCCAAATCTAGCTATTAAAGCTAGCTTCACACATTCATAATCCTTCCTATCCTCCTCCCCCAACTCCATTACGACATCAGTTGCAACAGGGGGGAGCCTGGAGAACAACCAGGAAAGTAACTGATTTCCTGTAATGTTCTGGAGCCCATGATTATATTCAAACAAACTCAACCAGTCCAACACATCCAACTTAGGTTCATACCTACCCACCAACTCCTTAGGCATCCGGGGTCTTTTGGGACTGGAACTCTTAGAGGATTCGGAGAGAGAAGCACTTTCCACAGACAATTTTTTCATTTCTAGCTCATGGTTGAGCTCCATTTCTCTGAGCCTTAGTTCTTGGTGCCGTTGTTCTGTTTGAGCATTAATTCTTTTGAATTCTAATTCAAGCTTCATTTTTTCTAGTTCCATATATTGAGGATTAAGTGTGGGACCTGGTAAGGGTCCAGTAGGTACAGCTGGCAGGGCAGGTAGAGGCCCAGGGGAGACAACTCTAACATCTTCCACCTCCTCTTCTGCTTCTGACTCAAAGTTATCAATGCTAACATTCATATCAATATCATTGCTGTTAGTTGCTGGAGTGGTAGGTTCCTCTGAACCACCATCCAGACTTTGGTTTGCTAACAACCTTTCTATTAGCTCCTTTTTCTTGCCTTTAGTCAGGAGATTCTTATGCTTACAGAGAACTCTTAAACAATCAGCAGTTTTTGTAGCAAGGGACTCTTGACTATAACTTTCCATAGTTGACATGTTTTAGAAAATACTTCTTTAGTGCTAAGCTTTGTGGTTAGTTGTACTAAGGTATCTATAAGCACACTAAATTGTATACTCAATACAAACCCCACCGCTGTACACCATTGTTAGGCAGAAACCTGTGCAGTTCCCTTAGGGACCACTGCAAAAGATTTAAGACTACAGGTGTTTGGCAGTAAACCCACTTGGTAGCAGTCTGTACCACACAGATTCACTTGGTAGCTGTGGCTGAGCAGTCAGACTTCTCTCAAGAAGAGTTAGGCAGTATGCAGAGTATACACAATAGGTACAGAGACACAGTAGTACAAACAAACACTGACCAGAGCTTTGGTGTAAAAGTATATAATTATTTATTTAAAAACACACTTGTAGATCACACTAGCAAAAAAAGAAGTAAGTAATTTCAGCACACAGTCACTATCATATATATACAACCCTATTCACTTATTAGACAAGTCTTAGTGAGAAACACCACTTATTTTCAGACAGAGGTGAGCGCTTAACATAAGATGACACTCTAATAAGTTGTAAAGAAAGGGAGGGAAAAAGGCAGAGTTAAAGAAGCGCACAAGTTTCAATACTTTCTCAACTGTTCTACTGGAGAGCAAGGAAGTCAATTGCAAGGCCCACTCTTGGAGAGAGCAAGCAGAAGGGGTCCAGGTTCACCAGTGGGGTTATGCCCAAAGAGTCTTTGTAGATAGTTCGCACAAAAACGATGAAATTAAAGTCAGGAAAAGTTAGCTAGGTTGTCCCAGGCCAGCCCAGGTTAGAAAGTTGAGGCTTTACTGTCACCCCGAACGATCTGTCGCAAGGGAAGCCAGGCGGGACACAGTACCTTAAGTGCGAAGGAAGCTACAGCGGGGGCAGTTGTTCCTGGCAGCAGGTGCAAGTCAGTGTTTCGTCCAGAGGAAGAAGAGGTCTCGCCGTGGAAGAAAGATGAAGGTCGTTGCACTGCCAGGGAAGAAACCAGCCGCGGAGTTCTCCGGTTAAAAGGCACTACCCTTCTCTTCGCGGTAGTGGTAAACCGTGGTATTCCGGTTGCCAGGGTGCTTGGCACGGGCAAGGTGGCACGAGATGCTCCAGGAAGGTGAAAAGAAGGCGAAACTGGTTATCCCCACCAGTCAAAGGAAGAAGACTCTCCAGACTGGAGATCTCCTCTGTCGTCGGGAAAAGTGGTGAGATGGTTCAGCAGGGCTCCACCGGTGGTGTCGTCGTTGCAGGTCGGCTCAGCTTCTCCCTCCTCGGATTCTTAGGTCCTGTAGCGACTTCTGAAGTTCCATTCCCCAAAGCCCTGCTTTTATGCAGCAAACCCCTGTTCACTCAGCCTAGCTCTCAATCAAACATGCTAAGTGGTGAGCCGGCTGGCTCACCACTTGGGCCAATCACACAAGAGTGCGACTTGAGTTACCAAGGTAACTCAGTCCAGGGTGCCTAAACCCCCTCCCACACTCCCTGTGGTACCCAGACAGAGTGGCACCACTTTTGGAGGCTTCTGTGGAGAAGCCCGCCAAAAAGTGGAACAAAGGGCTCGACTCAGGTTGGAGTCACAGAAGAGAAAACAAACGCCATTTTAGAATCGAGTTCTGGCAAAAAATACCAACCAGTGAATTAATATTAAATAAATAAACCAGCGGTATGTTCGAGGCTATAAGAATTAAATAATTAAAGTTGATAGCCTCGAACAAAGGGAAAATCCCATAGAGATATATTCGCAGTTGAATATAAAAAGTAGTATCCACTGCCACCAGCCAAATCTCGATCAGGGGGGACGGAGACGTGCCCCTTCGAACAACAGCTGGTCAAGTGGCACAGCGAGTAGAGCGCTCGCTTTGACATCCGTGCGGAGCCTGTTAACGCAGGTTCGAATCCCGGCAGGGCCAAACTCAGCCTTTCATCCTTCCGAGGTCGATAAATGAGCACCACACACCATGGGTAATAATAAGCAGCGCTCAGATACCTGAGGGTTCATAGTGCTATATAAATGCCTAATTATTATTTATTATTTTTTATTATTAACAGTCCCCGGGGCAATTGAATTGCCCGACCAGTACATCCACAATATGATGGTTTGTACTAGTTTCTGTTCATAATTTGGGACTAGTAAAGCCAATGGTGACTTTACATGCCCTGGGAGACAGTAGTCAGTCCCAGGGTATGGAGTCTATGTTGGGGGGTCGCTACGACACCCTTTGGTTACGGCACAGAGGGTGCTGTGTAACCCACATAAAAAAACACATGAGACCCGATGGAGTAAAAGACCCCATAACCCAGAAAACACATGGAAGTGAAAGGAACACCTCAAATCATGTCTAAGAGTGGGAGCAAAAGAATCTCACTCTTAGCAGGAGAGAAAAAAATGAACCCCAAAAAATCCAGGAAAGCTGCTGTGGGACTCACTAGGTTTGGGAAATTAGCCTTACAGAGAATTCTCCCTAACACACACATTTTAAAAGACTACAAGCAATACTACTTTCAAAATAATAGCATTTATTTTCATTAGAAAATTTCCATCATTACATCTCAGGGGAGAGGAGGAGCACCTGAACACAGTATCCCCCACCCTTCCACCCCCAAGCAGCCCGTCTCCTGCCTCTGCCCTCCTGCTCAATTACCAGAGGAAAGCCACCTGAGCACCTCCCCGCGAAGGGTTAAGGCATGTCTGTAATGGGCTTCATATGTTACTGAAGCAGGTATTGTTTTAATGAATGTGCTTCTTTGGTAATTCTGGAAGCAAATGTAATATCGTTGACAGCGCACATATTTCATATCAATATTTTTAATACATTACAACCTTTTATAGAAAATAATATCGCATTTCTACATATGGCTATTTTTACTAGAGTCATTTTAAGAAACTATTATTTGTATGACTTCATCTTGACTTTGGGTTATTTGTGTAACTATGTTTAGACTATCTTTGGACTCTGTATGCATGTATGTAAATATGCGTGTATACATATATGTAAATATAAATAATAATATGATAGTTTATTTATATAGCGCCTATACACAATGTGTTTCAAAGCGCTTCAAGGCAAAGGAGGGAACAAGGGAAAATACAGTGACATTCTTACAGGCCAGGAACAGTAAGAATGTGAAATTAACTATCGTACTCGGCCTGATGACATTTCAGATAGTGCAAGAGCTAAGACATAGATAAGGAAGGGAGGAGGAGAGTGGGAAGGAAATGCAAACAGACAAGTGACTACCGTACTAGGCCTGACAACATTTCTGGTAGAGCCGGAGAAAAACAAAAGGTGAGGGAGAGGGGTGCAGAAAGGGAGGGGAGGAACAAAACAAGCGACTATCATACTAGGCCTGACGACATTTCAGATAGTGCTGGAGAGGTTTGGGGGGCAGTAAGGAGGGGGAGGAGACAGACGAGGTTGCTATCATACTAGGTCCAGGGACAATTCTGATAGAGTAAGTGCATAGAAGAAAGTAAGGGGAGGAGATAGGAAGAGGGAGAAAGGGAGAGGAGGAGAGAACAGAGAGTAAGCTGTCAAAAAGAGTGGAGAAGCAAGAGTGGAGAGCGAATACAATTACAGAAGTCAGTAGTAATACATAATGTTGTAAGCCCATGATACAAGATGAAGATGGGAACAGCACGATTCAGGGCCACCATGAGAAAGGGTGAAGTACCGTGAATCAATGAAGTCCATAAAAGTCAAGTCCAGCATTGGCCATAAGACGGTGATGGTGAAACCAGAATGTATCAGACAGACTCCTGCAGGAGTAGGCTGGAGGTGGGGGAGGGGGAGCAGGGTAGGAGAATAGTTTTGCATGCATCTATATGTATAGCATTTATAAAGCACAAACCTTGCTCTAAAGCCACCGAGCACTATACATAGGGGATGCAAGCAGGGCTTACACAAAGTGTGTGGGGGCCGCAGAGGACCTGGAATGGGAAGGGGAGCAAAGGAGAGGGGAGCTCCAAAGGGAGAGAAGTACGGTTGAGTGGTGTGACCAGCGATAAGCGAGATGGTCTCAAAAGAGTAAGGTCTTCACTTTGCTACCAAATTGTAGGATAGAGAGGATCAGTTGTATCCGTCTTAGTAACTTGTTCTCGCGATGGGGGGCATAGAAAGAAAAAGCAGGTTTCCTACTTGCTTCCCTCTTGGAGTTCTTTTGTTTCACGTTCGACTATGATGTGTCTTACGCTGCTGCATTGGCCTCCACAGATGACAAATATTCCGTCCAGGTAGTGTGGGGTTGTGTTTCTGACTGCTTTGTAGGTGATGCAGGCTGTCTTGAACACGGTGCATGCCTGAGGGGTAGCCAGTGGAGCTCCTAGAGGAGGGGCTTGAAGCAGTCCACTGTCCTTAGTCCTGTGACGTGGTGTCCTGCAGCGTGCTGGACGGCTTTCAGGGGGTTCAAGGTGGCATCTGGGACACCTGTGATTAGAACATTGACTCCTTCCAGGTGAGAGGCTACCAGGGATTGGATGGCTGTTCTGAAACGTGGGGAGAGGATGAAAGGCTAGACTTTGTGGAAGAGCACAGGTTGTTTGCGTCTTCTTGCAGATGTGTATTTTGAATGAGGGTCACAATCAATGGTAAAGCTGAAAGATTTTTCCACTGAGTCAGAGTTGAGGAGTGAATCCATCAAGCGTCTTTTACAACACCCGATTCTGAACTTGGCCATGCTTAGCAGGGTGCCCTAGTAGAATGAATTTGGTCTTTGTTAGTTGAGCTTCCGGTGGTTGCACGGCATTCCGACTTGGATGAGGGACAGGTCGTGCTTGAGTCGATGGATGCTGTTGATGTAATTGATCTTTAGGTAAAGCCGTGTGTCACCTGCGTATTGGTGCATCTTGATGTCAGTGTTGGAAAGGACTTCCCCCAGTGGGACTTTGCAGAAGTTGAAGCCTTGGGGACAGGATGCAGAACTCCACAGATTACTGGGCAGTGCTGGGATCTGATAGGGACCAACTGAAAGAGTTACTCTCTGTCGTAGAGGTACAAGGCGAACCACAGCAGGACTTTTCCATCAAATCCCAGGCACATGCCAGGGATGTAGAGGGGGGGACTTCATGGTCAATGACGTAGAAGTGGGTAGAGAGTTCAAGTAGGACTAGTAAGCACAAGTTCCATTTGCCCAGCATATGTACGGAGTGGTGCACCAATCCAATACCATCTCATCTTTATGGCTACATTGACCAACACCTAGATGAGCGCGTCACAGCGGCACCCTACGTAGCCCACCTTCTATTTCTGAGTGAAATTCACTCACCAGGACTCAGACACTTTCATGCAACAGTGCCTCAATGCCTATGGGCTGTAAGTGTGCTTTACAAATTCAAATAAATAAATAAATACAATGCTATTGATGACTCAGCCTCTCGCGCCCAGTTGTTGCTTTTTTTAGCCACATGTACAAGGCAGTACCCGAGGTTTTTTGACCTTTTGTACTTGACAAAAGTATCTGCAGGAACGTGTTTCCCACTGGCTCAATGGTCAAATGAAATTTAAAACGTTTCCATGAATTAAACATGTGTTTAAATCACATTTCGAACTTTGTGCACATGAAGGACTGTGCCAGGAACTCTCCTTCTTGGTTGTTTGTGATGAGCAAGTGACCATGGCTGCTGTTTATGCTGCCACCAGGTCCACTAAGCTATGCAACATCTTAGGCTGTCTTCCTTCTGATGAGCCTGTGACCTTGTGCGCCTTAAGTTTCTGAATCTCCTGCACCATTTTTCATCAGTAAACAGCACTGGTGGGCTTCCTCCGAGCCCCCATTCACTCATTAGTTTGTGAATACTGAATAGAAACATGAGTTCAGCGATTCATATTATCCCTGGATCCATTGTACACATTGACTCTTCTAGCCATTCAGACTCGCAGAGCTGTGGTGTGCTCCCATTTCGTTTAACGCACACAGACTGTGTTTTTGTAGGATTGTCGTTGTGGAGTCGGACACTTCCGCCCACGTGGGTGCTGCTCTCGCTCTCCTGGCAGCCGCGTGTCAGCACTTGGCGCTTTGCAAAGCTTGCCTTTGTTTACTTCCCTGGCCAAATATTTGGAGCCTCGCCAATGCCTCATTATCAGTGACTAATTAACACGTGTTAATTAACGTAAAGCAGCTACACTGCAGTCATATCATGCCGGGGACGCCTATGCTGTGTTTCGCGCTGCAGTGTGTTCGCAATTAAAAAGCACAAGCGAGGATGCACCTCGAAAGCTCCTTGGGGCAGCATGTTGGCGCTACATAAAAAACTGAAATAACAATACATTTTAAATGAATGCTGTCATTAGGGTCATGATCCAGCATTCCTTTCATGGATTGGTCATGGATACAGTGCCCGTCGCAGTGCGCTGCCTCATGGATTTAGGAAACACGGAGGAAGGTGGGGGGAGGTGGAGGGGGCTAGATAGCCTAATTCCCATCGGTAATCTATTATACAAAGCGCAATATGGTCGTATTCTATAATGGGGGTTTAAAGCAGAGGTAGGGGAAAGAGGCACCGCCCGGACAACCAATCACCGTAATAGTTTGCTTTCAAAGTTGGTTACTGTGAGTGCAGGTTACCATGGTAACGGCCAGCAACTTACTCTGACCCGTTCATGATAGTCACACATGCATTGCTGGTTAGTGCAGGAGGTAGTGGGTAACAGCATTGTTCTTACCAGACAAGATAGGCATTATCACAAGTCAAAACATCACATAAGAAGGGGTGTGTAAGGCAGCAAGTCCATGAGTCTGACATGTGACATGCTAAATAACAGAGTGCAATACCAGAGGACATAAACAGCCCGGTAGGACTCTGGGAGCAGAAAAACACAAACGGGACCAAAACCGAAGCACTGAGTTAGGCAACATTGCAAGAGGATGTCACAAATATGAGGTGATTGCTCAGTAAGTTAAGCGCTCGCATCAGCTGCCTGCATGCATCCTGAGTCGCAGGCCCGAATACCAGCAGCAGACACTCAATCATTCATCATTCATGGGTTGATAAATTGGCCATAGGATAACAAGAGCACATGTTTTGACAGTGCTTAGAAGCACTGTGTATCTGGCATAAACCACTGCACTAAAATGTGAAACTATTATCAGACAAGCGGTCCCTTTCACTTTACCACCACGTCCTTCTGCCCGCTGTCTGGCTTTACTCAGTGAGCTAGGTCTTCACGCTGAAGAAAGGCACTAAATCTGCCTGTCCAACCACATATGTACCGGTGCAACCTCTTTTTAACTCCCCTATTTGTAGGAGGCTGTATAATTGGGAGAACCCTGCACCTAAGGCTGTGTATGTTGTGTACCATAGCAGGCTCCCCAGTGGATTTCAGAATTCGCGCCAGAAGGAGTCATTGCCGTCTCATAGCGCTTTCTTGCCATGTTCCTGACAGAGGTGGGCGCGGAATAATGAATATTGCTGGTAATTAATCAAAAAGAGTTGGCGTCGAAGAAATCGAGTTATTTCCTCCTCGCTGCTCTTCCTGTTTATAGTCCAAACAGGTGTTGACTTGGAGTAATGGCGATCACCTGGAAGTAATTGAGTCATTACCACTTAACCTCTCTTCCTGGTTATTGTTCAGAAAGAGCTGGAGTCAAAGTAATGAACATTACTGCTTAGTAATCAAGTCCTTACCACTTCAACTTCTCTTTGTCTTCATAGTCCCAAAAAGCATACATCTATCAGCGCTGATCTCTAGAAGAAGTTCCCTACTCGGATAAGACATATTAAGACACTTGAGAAAGGTGCAAAATGCAGTCGTCTGCTCGCTCACCGCTCAAGCACTATGCAGGGGAGCAAGGCTATATGTACTATTGAGAGACGTTCCGGGGGTGTGACATTTGACCCTACCCTGATTAATGAAGAGTTTGGGGATTACTTCGAGGCGATTTACTTTGAGGATCTTATAGAGGTTGAAGAGGGATGGGGAAATTCGTCCCCTCCTACCCACCCTATAAGGTATATGCCACGGAAGAAGACCAGGAGATACCATGAACGCTCATACTATTTCAGACCAATTCCTAGTGGTCCAATGATCGACAAGTAGTGTTGAGAAGTACCCACTCAGCCAGCCCTACAGATCAGGATTGGTGCAAATCTTCCCCAACGTGGATGAGGCGCCCCAGGCTGCAACTAAAGAGACCTCAATTGACAGTATTGACTAAAGCGCAGAGAAGCCATGTTACTGACGTCACTAGAGACACCACGATTTAGCAGCGTTAGACAGGAAGCACACATGCCAACCACACATCGGGACACAACCACACACTCAAATAAACGAAGAACACGAGCGTACAGTTCTATAGTTAGAGGACAGATACATGTACATATTGCTGTTGCTTTTATTAATTTATCATTAGCTTAACGTAGCAGCGCAGAAAACGCAAGAAGCAAGAGATCCTGAATAACACTTGCAGCTGCTTTTACGCAAATAACCTTATGGAACTGCAGGAGCACCTATGGGACCTGACAGAGCCACGTGTGACTAACATATGAAGAACATAGAATAGCATGAACCGTGTAGGAACTGCATAATGGTTTAGGAAAATTACAGCAGGCCACAAGCCTCTCAGCAAGAGCTGAGCTGAATTGAATTCAGGCTGGACCAGAGCAAACGTTTGTGACAGGACCTGCTGCCAAGGCCACCAGATATGAGTGACATTCCATTCCCTGAATGACAGTAACACCAGCTGCAATAAATGCGAAAAATTCTTCATAATTCAGAGCGGCAGAGCTCCAAATCATGGTCTCAGAAGACGTAACCCGGCAGACACAGACAATGGTCAGCAACCAGCGCTGAGGCAGAGAGCTGATCTCACGCTACCAGACAGAAGCTTGCAACAAAGATGTTACAATGCAAGACAAGTGTTGCACTGAGCAAAAGAGCACTCACATAGAATAAAGTAGTACACACAAGTTACAATGCAGATGCATTGTCATTCTTATTACCTTGAGAAGGTAAACTAAGAGGTGAGAACCTTTATGTATCCTAGACGTTGGGACGTCAGCTCTAGCCAATCACAGTTCAGTATCCTTGGGGTGGGTAGCAACAGGCAAGAACCAATGACAAGACCCTCACACTGCAACACTTTTAGAGATAGCAATTTGGGGATGGACCAGGCCAGCCACCCGACATGCGAGAGCCAGCAGATTAACATGTATAGTGTCCACTATAGTTAGACTATTACTCATTACCCAATCCAGTAGTGCAATAGGTTTTCTGGAGAGGGTCCCAGGTTGTGACGTCACTATGATGCAACTTTAGGACAAAACTGGCCTGCGAGCCAGGAGACGTTGCTTGGTCCTCTGACTTCTTCTATCCTTGTACTGATCCTTGTTGGTTTTGCATTAATAAACCTGCAGTTTGAACTTGCTGTCTGGCTGGGTCTGCGTTCTTTTTGGGGGAAGGTATTGGGCCTTCCAAGAGTCCGCAAACTCCTAGTGGTCCTCCAGTCTACTTGGGAGTTTGTCCCAACAAGGTACAGCAAGAAGCCACATGGTTATTAGATGGTTTCGCAGATACCGAGTTTATCGGGCGAGGAACGAGTGGCTGTCAGTTCAGACTTTACAATAGATGAACTCAAGAAGGCAAAGTTCAGTCTTAATTCAGGGAAGTGTCCCAGACTGGATGGGCTCCCAGCGTAAATCTACAGGATCAAGTAGACAGTGCACTTGGATTTCTTGTGAATATATGTTTAGAGTGAACAGGAACAAAGATGTGCTTCCTTATTCTGTGCGTCTTGCCACCATCTCGATTTTACTTAAAAAGGACAGGCCACCTGAGTCTTTGGGTAGTCATAGGCCCATAAAGCACACAGTGGCTGCACTTCTCTTGGGAGAATGATTTTTGGGCCTGTGTTTCTGGCATGGGTCAAGTTATTATATTCTGCTCCTACAGTGGCAGTAATGGCCAATGGCATTTGCCCAAAGAACTTTGAATTGACAGGGTTTTCCTGTATCTCCCTTATTGTTTGTTCTGACTTTGGAGCCACTTGCCATTGCTATCAAGGAAGATGATGGGAGCGTGGTTCTTCAGTTCCATTGGCGATGCAGACATTGTGGTTGTGGGCCAGTGGTGCACAACATGTGGCACGTGGGTAAAATGTGGCCGTTATGACATTATATCTGGTCCTCCAAATCAAGAAGTGTTGCCTGGCCTAAAGTCAGTCAGTCACTAAGTCTGTCATGTCAGGTGTGTGAGCCTCTGTAGTCCAGTTTTTGGCTCTGCATCATATGTGCAGTTTTAAAAGAACCAGGTATTATGTCTTACAGTAAAAAGTAATAAATACAAATGACACCTTAAAAACATGTTTTTAACTCATTTGTGGATCGATGCGCCTACCACCGTACATTTGCATTGAATGTTTAAGCCACAGTATGGGACTTGTGTGGTACATTCGGTCCTCCGGCGATACAAGTTGTACACCCCTGTCGTAGGCTGACGATCTGTTGTTGGTGTTTCAGGATCTTTCAGTCTCTGTACCGGCCCTTATGCAACCGATTGAGAAATGTGGAACCTTTTCTGGCTATAAAATAAATTGGCTCAAATCTGAGACAATGCATTGCTCGCCAACGTGTCGGAAATGAGATCTGATGACTCTTGGATTTCATTGATGTTCTCGCAGGATGTTGTATTTGGGTATATGGATGACATCAGAGGTAAGCTTGTTGATGAAATAAAATGTGGCTTCTGTGGCAGATAGATCATTGGTGGATTTGATGAGATGATATTCATTGAAGCTCTCGCTCTGGGCAAGGTAAATGCATTAGAAATGACATCTGCCCCACGTATTAGCTATATTCTCGGCATTATGATACCGCTTCCTGCCGCTAAGTCCACCATGAAGAAGGTAGTTTGAGTCAGGGTTTCTTGTGGGACCATAAACCGCAGAGGATGAGATTGTGAAAGTTACAGCTCCCATGTGAGATGGATAGTATGGGTGTTTCTAACTTTTCGCACTATCATCTGGTGTTCGCTGCAAGACATATGCTGTCCTTTTTGAGGAACGATTCGGATGCTTGGACGTTGGCTGAGACCAGTGCATGTGGCCCAATAGAACGGGCCACATTGCTGATGACTAGGAATGGCAGCGGAGTACAACAAATGCACCGACAGAATTTTTGAAAGATTCTCGGGATGAACCATCTAGACAATTGTATGGAGAGGCTTAATCCGGGAAGGATGCTTCTCTGTGGCTTAACCCATCCACCAGGTTTGACAACAAACCCTTATTCTGGCCCACTTGGTACGTGGGAGGCACCCGGTGGGTCGTGGCATGTTTAGCAACGGGAGACTGCTCTCCTTTAAGAGGCTCAGAGCCCTCCATTCGCTCCAGAATTGCACTTCTGGTCAGTATAGATCTCTGAGGTCTGCTTTGTGCCCAGTGGGTCAGGGTCTGGACACTGATTTAGTTAAAGCTGCCATTTTGAAGACTGGCAAGTGAGGGCATAGGGCCTCTTCGGTTTACCGACTGCTGTGCAGTACACAGACAGGAAATGCCAAGTTGCTCGTGGCATGGTCTAATGTCCTTGACTCGGAGATGACATACACGATATGGGTTTCAATTTGTGGTAAAATATCTAAAATGTCTTTTAGTTTGGGCGAAAGGGTGAGACGGATCCAGCTGTTGAGCAGAGTTTACTGGACCCCGGAAAGAATGTACAAGTGTGAAATGATTGATTCAGATGTCTGCTGGGGAGATGGGCATAAAACCGGCACTTTGGAGTGTTTGTTTTGGGATTGCCAAGTACAGAATTTGTGGTATGATATTGCAGCTGTGCGGATTGAGGCGTTGGGAGTGGACCTGGATGTATGATATTGCAGCTGTGCGGATTGAGGCGTTGGGAGTGGATCTGGATGTATGATTTTGCCAGCTGATGATTCCAAGCTGGAGGACCTTTCTTATCCAAAGAAGTGTTTGCTTTCTAGAGTTTTAGCCGCGAAGAAGACTCTCCTGTGAGAACAGAAGACTCCTACTTATCCAGTTAGGTCGGTTTGGCTGCAGGAGATGTAGGCTCTGTCCCTGATTGAGGGGGGTCTACTGAAAGAGCAGAAAAGGAGCACGATTTTTGAAGCCATTTGGGGGTAGATTTGGGGATGTGGATCTTGGTTGAAAGGAGGGTGGATCGAGGTTTCATTCACTATGTTTCTGTGGGGAATATACGGGCACGATGGGAGGGGGTAGGTAGGGTATTGCGTGTTTCCTTTCTTCTCTCTCTCTTTGCTCTGTATTTCAGCCATTGTGGTTTCTGATTGTGTCCATTATCTTGTATATTTTTATAAATTGTCAATAAAAAATAATAAAACACACAGGAAGACCAAATGCCAACTTAAGTTATGACTGCTGCACAACGTCACCTCTCTGAACCTTTGCTGCTGACATTTGAGAGATTCCGGCGGGTCAGTTCTGTGTACAATATCTCTCTTGATCCACGTTCCCACCTGCCCTAATCCCATCAGGGCTTTGAAGGAGTTTTCCTGGAATGTAGCACGTAGAAGATTCCAATATATACATAAATAAATAAATAGTCCATGGTTGGACTTGGTGTAATGGCGATATCCTGCACATAATCGAGTCATTGTGGGTCATTACAAGTCCCCCGGTATCTCGCCGGTAATTCCAGGTGGCGGAGATGCCGGTAAATCCCCATTCCCTATAGGACTCCTTGGGGTGGGGATGCCGCAGTCACGGGCATCGGTAATACTGGTGCCGGTGATTGCAGCAATTCTCTGCTTATAGGGGCCTGAACTTCTGGCAAGTCAGGCCTGCCGGTAGATCACAACCCCTGCCGGCAGACTTGGAGTTTTCCGGTCGGGAAAGGTGCCGGTACACGTTGTTACCGCCATCTTATTTCCAGACCGGCAAACTCATAATGAGCCTCATTATCTTTCAAACCCGAGTAACAGACTTGATGCTAAAATGAGCGGGACTGGATGGCATCTACGCGCGGTAGATCACTTTAGGCAGGAAAAGGAAAGAGATATGAAATTGCATTAGTCAATCACGCACCGAAAAGTTGAACATTTGCAAAACAGTGCTAGCGAAGCGACACAGATAAGAGGAACACACTGAAAAACACAGCAGATGTCCCGAGAAGGAGGGAGCTGTTTGGAGCAGTTCGGACTTAGCGGGGACAGGGGGTTTGGAGGTGGGGTCAGGGAGGAGTCAAGAGGCACGCTTCGGCCATGACATACACACACAGAAGTCCTACATTGTTACATTTCCCCAAACTTCCAAGTCATCACGGACGTCAGTGATGATGTCATCTGCAATGGAAATACGGCTCTAACGGGGTACGTCATTTGTGATGTCACATTTAAAGTAATATATCACGCATTGTATGAGACCTCCAGAGAGATTGTAAAATAAACTGCATGCATGGTCCCGGCACATATTCTGATGTCACCATGTGTGTTTATTTTTCACGATAAGCACAGTTTTAAATGGTTATAATACATGACAGCCTGTAAAGGGTGAGTTCCTTTATAAGGTCACGGAACTCTGAGGTGACTTGCAATATCCTTTTTTTTCATGCAGAAGGATTTGTTCCTTATAATCCAAGGCCTTACACATTCACCCCCTTTAATACTTGGCCTCTTGCTTAATGTAAGGGGCCAATACAGGATCTGTTGTGATCAAAAAACAATATGCAGCTCCTAACGCGTTGCAGAAAAATAGTTTGAGCACTTTAATAACATGCATCTAAAAAAAAGTGTTCCTTTTGTGTTTTAAAATAAGATTTAACATAAACTCCAGCAGCGCAAAAAATGAACATGCTACCATAAACAGGTACTTATCGGTTATTGGCTGTAAAGTGTCAAAGAAAGCGATTTTAGAAGAAAGGAATTTGAAAAGTAGCAGGCACTGTGAGATCACAACTGAAGTGTACTAACTTATTTCAGAGCAGTGGTGATGTCATGTCCATACTAAACATCAATAGTGATGTCACAACTAAGAACATTATTTGCAGTCTAGTAGTGTCATAAGCATTCACTTGTAACAAGAAAGGACATCACTACTGCAATTGAGACAATGTATTAGAGTTGAAATGTGACATCCCAGTGCCTGCTGCTTGGGCCAGCACAGAGCAGAATCTCAGCTGCTGCAGGACGCCTTAAAGCTTTTCAGATTCTTTATTCTGAATTAGCTTCATGCGACACTTTAGTCCAGGGTGGCCAGATTTTCAAAATTAAAAACTGGGAAAGGCCACTGACATAGGAGCAGGACCAGAGGCACAGCCGTGATAAACACAAAAAAGGACCAAAACATAAACAGGAGGCCGATTAAACTGTAGGCTTGCTTCTGTGTCTGTGGCCTGTCTCCGTGCATTTTAGAGGCACAGGACACTGCTTAGAGGAGAGAGGGCCTGGCGGAAGAGAGAGGGTATGGGGATGGGGTGAAAATCGAGTGGGGAGAGCGGTAGACGGAACGAGCTCGAATTTTTCAAACAGGTCTGTCAAAAAACTGGGACAGTGTCTACCCGATGCTCAAACCCTCGCACGTTTTTTTAAATGAAAAAAGCCTCAAGACATAGGGATGGAGGGGAACATTCTGGGGCGTGTGGTCACCCTAACTTTCCAGCCATTGATAGTTATGGAATGTTTTACAGTAGCATGCTTATTTTGTGCACCGCTCCAGTGGAACCCATGAGAGCAATACTCTTGTTGCATGCTATTACTTGTTTTAAAATATAAACCCGTTTTTAAACATATTATATTAATTCCAAGACCTGCAAAATTGGATGCTTCCAGTTGGATATCAGAGAAATGTGGGTGTGTCAAGGAAGTGTGTTAATTGGGAAGAGGTACACGCCCACACAAGTACAAGCTTCTTATGCATATCATTTTGGAGTGACAGAAAAAGGTTTTTTCTGCATGGGATGAAATCAGTTACCCTGGAGCAAGTTACTGAAGACCAGACCACCCATTCAGGGTGTGAGCTTGGGCATTTTTGTGAACCAGGTGCCACTCGCACTCCTCACACAGATTTTTCAGTCGTACTAAGGGACACCCGATTGCTATGTGAATGCCACGCTCAACAGCAACTTCAGACGTTAATTAGGAGTAACTTACACCGGAAGTAACTTTACAAGAAACACGTATTTGTTGGACCGCGCTTTTGTGTGTACGGTCATCAAAAGTGTAATGGGTCACCCCTTCTAGGGGGCATGGTATCTCCCAGGAGCTCGTAGCAGTAGCCACGTGACAATACTGAATGAAAAGGAATGGGCGGGCTCCCGCTCATTCAGGCTTGGAGCACAACTGAAGTTCTGTGTGTTTATTGCGCAGCACCATGCTGGTGCTGAGTAGTTAAGTGAGGGCCTGCCCTCCACCATGCCGGTGCCCCTGCTGGCAACACTGTCTATCCTGGCTGCCTGTCAGGCCAGTAGAGACCCTGCTGGGCAACTCTACTCCATACAGGCCAGTGCAGCTGCTGGGCTACACCAGTGTTGGATGCTGTCGTCGGCCTGGGTGCCCTCAGGCCATGGAAGAGCCTGTGTGCCCACTGGCTGACTGGGTGCCCCCCCCCCCACTATGGAGCTGTGCGCTGGGTGCCCCCAGCCTAGATGTCACGACGGGCACCCCTGACGAATGCAGGGTGATCCCTGCCTACAACTGTGCTGTGTGACCGCAGCCCGAGGTCCGCTGGGTGCCCCCAGCATGTCAGCTGGGTGCCCCCAGCCTTGGTCCGCCTGTCATGGGTGCCCCCAGACCAGGACATAACAAAAAGCAGCAGAGGACTTGCCTTTGCAATCAAGTCTTACACTGGGTCCATTTATTTAAGCGAAATGTGCTGAGTGCTGAGGCGGTGGGCTTTAATGCCCAGCAACGGCCCTGGGTCAAAGTTACAGGCTTGTTGGTGCCAGGGCGTTGAAGAGTGCCCCGCCACTGTTACCAGGTGACATTGAAGAGGGCCCTGGCACTGTTACTGCAGGGCATTAATGAGAGACTGCACAGTTACCAATGGCACAGACGAGGGCCCCTGGCATAGATACCGATGGCACAGACGAGGGCCCCTGGCACAGTTACCGATGGCACAGACGAGGGCCCCTGGCACAGTTACCGATGGCATTGATGAGGAGAGACACGTGTGCAGCATGGCAGGGGTCAGGATGTGGCAGGAGGAGGCGGCGATGTGGACAGATGGAGTCAGCAGAGGGCTAGGCAGCAGCCTGGAAGATGGGCAGGCAAGGTCCAGGTGAGGAGACTGTGGAGACGAGTGGCGAGATGCGTCAGGCGAGGAGAGAGGGCCACCGGCCGGCAAGGGCGTGACAGAGAAGAGGGTCCCCCATGAAGTGAAGCCCCCGATGAAGCGAGGGGCGGGGAACCCAGGTACTAACCAAAGGGCTCAAGTCACTGCCGGTAAAGTGGGCGTTAAGTGAAAACCTGTGCCATTTAATCTGCATAGAAAGGTGCGGTGCGCGCGCCATATGGCCAGGAATGCATTCCCCACCAATTAGATCAGCGCAAACTTTGTACAAAAGGTCTCCCCAGCCAATGGCTGGCGGAAAGCAAAAAAAAATAAAACACTACGCGTGCGCCCTGCCAGTGTTCCACACACCACACAGCAGGAACTTTGCGAAATGCATCGATGAAACTTTTTTGGTGCATGCTTTGTTTATTTTTCATTGGTAACATCTGCTTTATAAATCCACGTTTAGCCTGTTTAAACATATGCCCGATTGCCTTGTGACACGTTCCACTAATGCGAGAGGGATTCGTTTGGCTTCCACGCACCATTGTTGCCGTCAACCCGTGGGTTGCCGTCAGCCCCCCCCGCCCCCCCACCAGCAGGTCTCCAGTCTGCAGAAAGGCCGGTTCTTTGGGGCAGTGCTGGTAACTTGGTGCAGGACGCAGTGCCAAAGGTTGGGCGAGCAGAGCAAGGCCCCCGAAGGTTCAAGGCTCCGTTGCCTCCACACTTAGGCAGAGGTCGGTCTGACGTTCTTGCATGGCTGGCACCCACAGCCCCTGAGCTCACCGTATTTACAGGCCTGTGTTGGTTTTGCATTGATCCCTCTCGCAAAAGGGAGCGGATTGTGGTGCAGACAGGCAGGGCAAGGCTGCCGGAACAAATGGCGTGGAAGAGACTGTTGAGCGAGCTAAGCCTTTCTCTCAATGGAAGCCCTGGTGCTCAACATCATTTCCAGCCAAGGTGCCACAGGGCCGGTCAAAGGACACCAAGGGACGGGGCAGTCATACAGACGCCGCGCAGTCCCGGTGACATCAGCCAACTGGTTTCCAGCATTTGAGTAAGGCCGGCAGAGCGGGCACCAGGGGTGTTGCTAGGTCTGGAACATTTCTGGGGCTACGCTAATGTCGGGACTGTCGGGACTCAGGGCTAGCTAGCCTTTTGGTTGTAGCCCCTGAGCTTCTGTCCGGGGCTACAACTAAAAGACCCGGGGCTATAGCCCCCTTAAATCCCCGTAGCAACGTCTCTGGCGGGCACAATGGGACTGCATCCTGCAGCCACCAAGAGGAAAGCTCTCGAATGTAAGAGGAGATTCCCTCCACCGGCATCTCATTAGGATCCACCAGGAATAGGTGTGCACCTACTGGAGGTGGAAGACCAAATGAGTTGCCCATGACATTCTATGTATTTTTTATTTATTTAAAAATGTACCAAGTGTGGACCACAGAACAGTCAATCAATAAAAAAGAACGCTAAAAAACATCAAAAAACCTACCAAAAACAATATCTGGCAGCCCCCCTACCAAGCACAAACATAGCCAAATAACCTGTTGTATGGGAAGGTGCCCGCTCGGTGGGTCTGCAACCATGTTTTAACTCGCTGCACACTTCACAGAGGAGAAATATCAATTGGCATTTCAGTCTGGTCCCACCCACCTGGCCAGTCCAGCAATGAAATGCTCCTCTGAACAAGAGCACCAACAGCAACCCCAGACACGCATTGTGGTCTAGTCAGGCCTCATCAGTGAGGTGGATCTGTGCCTCTCTAAGCACAGTGAGCAAGGGGACAATGTCTGGATTACCCTGGGTAAATTAGGGTGAAACCCCAGGTTTCTACATTTAAAAAAAAAAAGGCCTGGGAGACTCTCTACCAAGAGCGAGCACGGCCAAATAATCTGTTTTATGGGAAGGTGCCCCCTCGGCAGGTTCTACAACCATGTTTTAGCTCGCTGTACCATACACAGACGAGAAATATCCATTTCATATCAGTCTTTGTCCCAACCACTTGGGCAGTACTCCTCTCCTCTGAACAAGAGTACCGTCAGCAACCCCAGACACGTGTTTCGGCCTAGTCGGGCCTCATCAGTGAGGTGAAGCTGCCCTCTCTAAGCACAGTGAATAAGGGGTCCAAGTCTGGATTACCCTTGGTACCTTTTACCTGCGGGAAAACACCAGACGTAGAATGAGCACCAATATACCAATTGTAAAGGAATCTTAATGTGTTGCCTAGTGCTTTATAAAACAGGACGGTCGCAACAGAAAGCACCAGGCACTTCTTTGCCTAAGTGGGCAGGACTTACCATTCAGCAGTGGGCATGCCTGCAGCCTACAAATGAGGCACCCCCCAAAACCTCCACCGGCTTCCTATGTGAATTCAAAATATTACAGAGCTAGAGGGACGTAGGCAGAAAATGCCCAGGAATAGCCCAGTATTTAGCTGATTTGAACCTTGGTCGTTTTTGTTAGCGGCACCTGTAGGTGGCCATGAGAATAACTGCACGTGTGGGTGGTCCCAGGAGGCCCTTTCTACCCAGAGAAGGCAACCTACTACTCCAAAACACTACAGCACGGCCCATTCACCCAGCAGATGAACTTCCACCGGAGAGTCCTAAGAGAACTGCCGTGTGAAAGTGGCTCTGAGTAGCAGGTAGGCAGGAAAACAACTCAGTCTTTTGTCCCATCCATTCTGCGAGCTAAAAATCTCGCACCCTATGATATTCAACCAAGATATTTCTATAAGATATTTTTCTGCAGATGATTTTCAATACTATACATTTACTGCACTGTGTATGCCACCAAAACAGTATGCCTCATAAGTAGAGCTGGGTGAGCCCGGTGAGGCTCAGGCTGGCCCGGGTCAAAACTGGGGCTCCGCCTGTCAGGTTAGTCCCTGCCCAAAGCAGGGACCAATCACGAGCCTCGACTGGCGTGCACGGCAGCGCCTATGATAAAATAAAGTCTTTTTAAAAACATGCTTCCTTGACGTGAAGGCGCGCACAAAAGGCATAACAGCGTTTCATCGCCTGTGATTTCTACGACTGGATTTTAAACATATACGAAATTACGAAAAAGGTAATCAAAATGTTTGGGGGGGTGGGAAAGGGCAGATAAGGGGTTGTGGGATTCGTGAATAGTAAACAATAGGTGACGTAGGGGGGTTTGGGACCCCCGCACCAAAAAGTTTAACAAAAATTCGATGGCATTTTCGTAATTTTATACACATTTAAAAGGCATTCGTAATAATGTCAGATGATGGAAGAACATGGTACCGTACAGAAGCACTGCGGCATGACATCCTGTCCCCCCCCGCCTCCACTCATTGATTGGCTGGGATGGGACGTACGTTGGGGGAGTGGAGCAGAGCAGTGACTGTCAGTGACTTTCAAGCATGTTGTTTCATAAGGTAAGTGCTTCCTAAAGGCCCTTGTTTCCGCTGCCACCGCACTGTCTCCACCAGCGCCACCATCCCCTTTCTCTCTCCCTTCACCGTGCCACCATTCACATTTCCCCCACCTCTTCCCAAGTGCCACCAGCCCATTTCTCTACCCTCCTTCCCCATGCCCATTTTCTATCCCCCTTGCCCGCGTTACAATCCACAAAATAATAGTATTAAACCCCCGCCAAATGACTACCACCCTCTTTTCTCTCTCAAGCTCCCTTTCTCTCGCCAGCCCCTTTCCTCCACCCTAGCCTTGACGCTCACATCACCATCCTAAAAGAATCCTGACACAGACTCCACCCTTCCCTGGTTTGCACGCCCATTTCCCTTGCTCAGCCTGCCTTTGGCCCTAAGCACCAGGCCAGACCTGCAGGCTCAGACCTAGCCATCAGACCCCTGGTTCTCCCAGCTTTATCCATTTGTGGCAAACTGGGCACAAGCAGCGGGGCTAGGCGCAGGGTTGTCCAATTACAGGCCTTGAGGACCGGATCCATGCTGGGTTTTCAGGACACCTCTCATTAATATTCATGAGATGAATTTGCATACAACGATTACAAATGTATGCATATTTATCCTCATGAATATTAATGAAGGATATCCTGAAAATCCATCAGGATTCCAGCCATCGAAGCCTGGAGTTGGACAACCCTGGCCACTAGAGACATAAAGAATGTTTAAATGTTAACAAAATGGCCATCATCAAGTTCAAGTATACTTCTGAGGCTCCACAACTCAGAGTTATTCTTCAAATAATACCTTTGACTTCTTGGGTTTTACCTTCACTTCCTAACCTTTTTTTGCCATTTTCTGGACTTAAAGATCCCTCAGCACCCAGTCAGTTTTCCTGGAGGGTGGCCTGTATGTGGCAGTGCAAGTCAGTATTTCATCATGGCCGCCTCAGCCACTCCCCTGGGTCTGCCATTTGCATTTTCACATGACCTTTGCCCCGGGTCCAGTATTTCCCCCTTGCCTCGCTCCTCATCCCATTTGTTTCTGTGCACACCTCCCCACTTACCTGTCAGTGCTCTTCATCTTGGCCTCTTCCGCCTTGTCCCACTCACTGTAAGCTCGGAAGTGGAAATAGTAAAAGGACTTACTCATTTTACTTTTTTCCTCCACCAACCAACTTTTTTTTCTAGGTTTTTTAAAGGAAAATACACTGAGACAGTTTCCTTAAATAAAATCACTATTAGTACCCTGGACCCAGTCCCTGTATGGTAACAGTGTTAAGGAGCCCGTTTAGGAGCAGCCATGGATAGTAATGGCCTTGAGGCCTCACTCAGGGGGCTTGGGCTGGTGGGACGGTCTCTATTATTGACAACGTTGTATGTTATTTCTGTTTGAAATGACACCCTGTTCTTAAATAAATACAAATGTCTTTGAACTCTAAAACTAAGAGCAGTGGGGTTAGTGGTCGAGAACTACAGGGTGCAAAGTTAGACAGAGAGGCCATCATTCCCTTACTTGTGTTGGTCCAGGGCGGCGTGCAAAGGATGCGTGTTGTTTTGCGCCCACTAAAGGGAGAGTCCCACAGTTAATGCACGGCTGTCATAGCTCTCCACGCTATCACACTGAAACCGCTTTTTCAGGACATAAACTCCGGGGAACACAAGTCCCTTTCTCTGTCTTCTATCACCTTTGACACCGAATCCCACAATGGGTAAGTGTCTTTCTATTGAAGCGCTCCAGCTATTTCTGCAGGCACAGCTGTTGTGAATACTGACGGTGGCTTTGGCCTTTTGTGTGTCCCCTGAGGGGTGTGAATGGTGCGGGGTTAGAAAGGGGAGGGTGCACAAAGCTGCCTACAGAGGGGAGCCATGCCTGAAAGTAATGGCGACCCTAACATGCCTTTTCGTTCACTGTGTTTCTTTCACTTTTGATAGTTCACTTGTAAAACACAGTGCTGGGGGTGGAGTGGAGGAGAAGCAGGACACAAAGTGGAAGGGGCTGTAGTTTGGGAAGAGAAAGGGAGGTGGAGAGACGAGATTGTGGGGGGTCAGATGTACAACTTTTTTTGCACACTTTGCCAATTCAGTGTGGTCCCTCCACGCACCCAGGGACCTGCAATACCATTCCATCCCATCGAGTGGCACCTGTGCACAGAATGCAGACAGTGGCCATCATTCGCTGACTCGCTGCCGCCACCACCACGCCTTCGTGTAGTGGCCACTGCAGGAAAAATATCCAGGGGAGCCAAATCACCACAGCACCCCTGAGAATGCACCATTCTAACATGTGTGCACATAAGTTGCTCTGATGAAAATCTCCCATCCCAGGATTATGGTAACCCAAGGGGCAGGGGCTCACTCTTGTACACACTATATCTAAATATATATTTAACATATCAAATTGTAGATTAGATTACTGTAATATATACATTCAAAGATATATATATATATATTTATATATATATAGTAGGGAAGTTCATTTGAGCCAAGTCAAACATTCCATCGCTGGAAGTTCACCTCCAGTTCTGAGCCACAACAGCAAGGCATTGTGGGTATGCAAATAATCTCAAATGCAAACCTTTTTCATCCAGGAAATTGTCTTTGAGGGCAGTGCTAGTTTATACAGTTTTATCAACCCAAGACAGACATTTTGCAAGGCTGTCAGAACAGCTACATACCTGGTTTCACCCTTATTAGGGATCATCAGTGCAGTATAGTGCTGACAGCCTTGTGCTTGGAGCATTTGGCCATGTTTTCACAACACCAAGAAAGTTATGGTGGGTTTAAAAAGGTTTGAAAAAAAAACCTTTCACCTGAAATGTGAAAGCAGGAAAGTTAATTTGAGCCAAGTCACACATTCCACAATGCCACCTATTAGCCATCGCTTGAAGTTCACCTCCAGTTCAAAGTCACATCATCAAAGCATTGTGGGTATGCAAATGAACTCAAATGCGAACCTATTTCTCCAGGAAATTGTCTTTGTCTATGGTGGGAGTGCTATTATTCAGGTGAAAGTTTTTTTTTCAAACCCACCATAACTTTCTTGGTGCTGTATATATGTATACATGTGTGTATATATACACACCAGTCTATACTACACTGAGCATCTCTAATAGGGGTGACACCAGGTATGTAGTCTGCACTCTTGAGAAATGTCTGGTGTAGGCTGGTTAAGCTATATATAAAGAATAACTGCCTGATACGACAAAGGCAATTTTCTGGACCAAACGACTTGCATTTGATTCTAATTTGCATACCCACAATGCTTTGATGATGTGGCTTTGAACTAGAGGTGTACTTCCAGCGATGGCTACTGGGTGCTATTGTGGAATGTGTGATTTGGCTCAAATGGAATATTGCACTTTCACATTTCAGGTGGAAGAGTTTTTTTTTTCCCAAGCCTTTTTAAACCTACCACAATTTAGCTGGGGTATCAATAGATTTTATCTCAACATATAATCTAACGCTCTTAGCTTAACCTTTGACCTCCGAGATGTGTGTGGTTTGAATTCCAGCAGAGCTGATTCATCCCTTCATCCTTCCAGAGTCAATAAATTGAGTGGCACTTTAAAGTAAGGCTGATTTTGAAAGTGCTTGGAAGCGGGATGGTTCTAGTATGAAGCGCTATATAAAAACGTAATACTATTATTCCACTCTGTGTCTTCACCTCTTCTTACCCAGAGCTAAGCAATCCCTTGTGTTGGGAGGCTCAATCACGCCGTGTCACTTTCACTTGTGACCCAGGAAGAGGTTTAACAGTGGTGTTTAATGGCAGGCCTTGTGCTATCTCGCGAGATAAGAGGCGGGTTCTGCCTTCATCACAGAAGCCTGAACAAGATAAGGCTGACTCCTGGCGGCCAGGGCTGCTTCTGGAAACACAAGTACACTTTAAACGTACCTCCAGGACAGCCAGAAGACATCAGAAACATGTCAGAACAGATTCCCAGAATCCCCCCTCCCACCAAGATCCAGTGGTCTGGGCGTACCCTCCAATGGGCAAAGTAGTTTGGACCCATGCTGGCATTGACCAATGAATGGGACCAGAGACAAGCATTTAGGAGAGGCGTGTACAACTCTCGTCCTGAGGGTCCACTAACAAGGTCGCGTTGTCAGGATATACTTTGGGAATAAATTTGCATATAAAGGACCCAAAGGAGCAATCATTTACATACTCATTGATAAACTGAAAAGTAAGTTTGTGGGTTTATGGGCAGAGATGTGCACCACTGGCAAAGGGTGGCAGCGAACAGGGCAGTCACTAACAAGCCTAGGTCGAGGAGGCTACATTCACAATGAGATTAAGTGTAAGGGATTAAAACTACAGGCTCTGAAACGGAGTTGTGGAAATTATGGCCACACCCCAATGCTGAGCACAGTGTCTTTGCTTTGGTAAGGTGTCATGGTGGACTCCCATGCTGATCTGATTGCAAAGGACCTGAGCAAAGCAGATATGATAGGTTATTTATAATGTGCCTAATACCCAGAGGTTTCTAAGCGCAGACCCGGGGATCGAACCTGTGGTGCTCCGTGTGGTCTTGCTTCCAAGGCGAGCACGTAGCCGCTGAGCTATCCTCCCGAGATGGCGCTCTGCCCCGATCCTTATACCTCAAATCCATCCTGATTTATGGTCCCACCTGCACCATCCCGCTACTCACTCCCTGGCTTCCTCCCATCCTGGATTATCACCTATGATCAGTTCATGACCCGAGTACCTCATTCCAAATGGACACGGCAGGCAACCGGCTCCCCTAAAACCCAATAAATACAGTTCAATGCTTGACCTTGTCCTCTTCACCTCCTCAAGCTCCTACAACAGAGGCAATCTCCTCAACCTGATAACACAGAGAGTTATTAATCCAGAATTTACAAAAAAAACACCCTCCTCCCCTCAGCATAGAGTGATAATTTCGATCACACTATGTTTGAGCAAATGCCACATTTCAGATTAAGCTACCTGGAATCCTCCTCTCCACCACCCCCAAAGTACTTTCCAGAGAAAACCCAAACTCTTCTCTCACCTTTGCAGATTCCTCACCAAAAAACTGCTCAAGGATATTTCCATGTGAACACATCCAGCCACCCCTCCAACCCCCTGTTCCTCACAATGCCCTATTTATTTTTTGTGCAACACTTTATTTTAGTTTACAGTAATAACATCGACAAACAATATTTGTAACACAAGCAGAGCAATATATACATTTGAAAACCTCAATGTATTTACATTTACTCCCCCATTACCCACTCCCTGATTCACATCATATTTCTCTGGATTAGTACAGTGTCAGAAATGTACCCCAAATCTTCTCAAATAAAACCCATTTCTTCTCCCTCCGATATAGCACTCTTTCATTGTCAGCCAAATTTTGCATTTCTGTAAACCACATTTCAATAGTCACTGGGTCAACGGGCTTCTACCCTCTTAATATTAGCTTTTTTCCCATCATTGCACTTCTAAAAAACACTTTTTTTTACATGTAGTTAGATCTTCCAGTAAGTCATCACTTCCCAGAATTACTGTCTTAAAATCGAGATCAAGCCTTCCAGTAAGAACTTTTTCACAAATCTTATTGTATTCAAACCAGAATCCCCTCGCCCTTGCGCAATGCCTATTAACTCTGTAAATCCTCCTTGGACACGCAAGTCCAAACTTTGGAACCTCGCCGGACCCTGCCCTGGACCCCACCGCCTGCCAGCAAACCATGTTAATGTGAAAATGACTGAGGAGAGGCCCAGCGAGCGTAAGGCACATCCAACGCTAAAGCAATAGTCACCTCTTATAGAAAGACCTTATTCATGGCAAAACAAATGAGCCCATCTGGCAGAAAGCAGAATCTCCTGTGAAAGTCCCAGAAGCTCTTCCAGGCAGTCTGGGAAACACAGAACATTTCAAAATGCTCTCGTGTCAACTGCAGGCATTGTTTAAAACCACCCTAACGATCTGAGGTTTGGTTAGCATGCCACAACACTCTATTCATAAGGATGTCCGACTGCACCACACTGAAGATGAAACACGTATGTGGGTGCCTCCACCCTTGCGAATGGTCTGTCTTGGGTTGATAAAGCTGTGTATAAAGTAGCAGCTGTCCTATGACAATATCTCAGATGGAGATCAAAATGTCAGGTTTTGGGCTAATTTGCATACCCACATTGCATTGACTTGTGGCACTGAACTGGAAGTGAACTACCAGGGATGGCCACTAAGTAGAGCTCTGGCTTATTGACTGAAATGTCCTTTTTGTCAGGCAAACCCAAGACTGCTTGAATGAGCTCTGACAAAACAAATTCCCGGGCCCCCAGAAGCAGATCTAGACTAAGCTCAGAAGGTCCACTGCCACCTTCTCCCTCTGAGCCAGTCTGCATAACCCCGAGCTGCTTCAGCTTTGAGTCCATTACTATCGACCAAGCCAGAGAACTACTCTCAATCTCGGTTAATCGGAGGTACCTCGGGGTGCCCTTCCTCAGGCAGTGACCAGAGAATGAGGAGATCCCCAGCATTCATGGTGGCAGCAGTTATCTGCTGCACCCTAAGGAATACCCTCAGGCTCAATGGCCACTGTCTGCAACACATGCGTAAGAAACTACCCCCGTCCCAGAATGTTAACCCGCGACAGCCCTACTGAAGCCTTTGCTTGCTTGTCCAAGTCACTCGAGAAGTGTGTCGTCATCACATTCTACCAGCCCTTACTCACAAGAATTCCACTCCAGGTGCTGCATGGTAGATAGACTGCTATGGTCTCCGCCCAGGAGGACACCTTGTCGATTGCAGATGTGGTGCTGATGATCACGCCTTTCCTCTGACCTGCAACATTGGGTGGAGTAACGCGTGGCACCTTACATGAGCATCTTGGTGCCACCGGGCACGGTACGACGTCCTTTCATCGACACCCGTTTTGTTCAACAATTGTTTTTACAAAGAGTCTTTGCCGAAAAAGCTCATAGAATTGTTTTTGGGGGGTGTGATAGGGCATATGAAGGGTTGGGGGTGGTCGGGAACAACAAAAAATAAGTAGAGGATGAGGGGCTTGGAGGGGGAACCCCCCAAAAATAATTGTAAATAAAGTTTTTTCAGCACAAACTTTTCATAAAAACACCGGTCGATGAAATGACATAGAGCCCCGGGCACACCCGCTGGTGGTGTAGATTCTTCTTGCCCAACAGAAGCCAATCAATGATATTGGACCCCTTTCGGTCAGCTGACCCCTGATCGCAGGTGGTGGAGCACGCAATGCCCTCTGCTTCCTGTTTCCTCTCCCCTTTACTGCACACTGGCTTCCTGTCAGGTAGATCCAGCGATGAGTCCGCAGGTCATGTTGGGACCCGCGCCGCATGAGTGGGATCCTGACCCGGCGAGAGGAATGGATGGGGAAGAGTGGATCCAAAGGGAATGGCATCAACTGGACCCCATCCTGAAGCCACATGCTGCCAGCATTCCCTACCACTGTCTTTGGACTCAGGTGCACAGGCCAGGGCTCTCACTGGGTGTCCACATCTGGGCTCTCACTGGGTGTCCACATTTGGGCTCTCACTGGGTGTCCACATCTGGGCTCTCACTGGGTGTCCACATCTGGGTTCTTACTGTGTGTGAAAACGAGGGTTTGTCTGTGAAGTTTTACTCGTCTACTGGTCTTTACATGCTTATTTTCTTAACTTCTCTCAACCTTCTTGGGGTTGATCATTTTATTATCAAATTGTTGATTTTGTCATTTTTCTTGTGCTTTTTGTATTCGTTTGTAATGTGCGTCCGGTGTGTTATAAATGCCATATCATGTCATATCATTGTAAACAGATATATATATATATATTTTGTGACAATTATGTTTTGAGGAGACACTTAAATGAAAAGTGCTGTGTATTTTTGTAGATGTTCTGTCGGCTTTAAAACGCCTTTGTTGTCACAATTTTCTGTAAATCTCTTGCACTAAATTATGCACAGGTTGGTGCTGAGCAAATTGAGAATTACTGTTATAATAATTATTTGAAAGATTCGAGAAGTAGTACCAGCAGGAAGGTGGCCTTTGGCTTTTTGTGCACAGAGGATATAAGGGGCCAGTCTACTGAATAAGAGCCCCCACCAATATAGTGATGTGGCTGGGGGCCTGGGGAGGAATGTAGGTTCACTGCTAGGGAGATCAGATGGGTGAGGCGGCAGCCCCTCGGGCACATGACCTGGGTTAGAGAGGGTGCAAGGCTCCGTCAGCTCTTGTAATTTCTTTTGCTCTTTTTAATGGAAGTGGCCGAAGTGTAGGCCTCGGTAATAAATGTAGCCACATAGTTTCAAGGGCTTAAGTCCCTAGTTATGTCACAGAGGATATTTCATCAAGTTGGGGTGCACTAAGCAATGTGTGATTGGTCACACGCACCAGGTGGCGCGTCAAGATCACCACTTGGAAGTTGGAGGGCATCCACAAGGATTGGTCAAAGGAATGAGAAATGGCTCAGCCACCCTGAAAGCGGTGCGTCAGGACGCCAGGCCATATCATGGCAGAGGGCCCAGGCCCTTACCCCGTTCCCAGGATATGGGTCCTCAATGGGTGACCCAGTTCGAGATAGAGGGTTGTCAGGACAGGAAGGGGAGGCTGCCCCCAGGGAAGGGGACACTGGGTTGGCAGGGCGAAGTCCTCTTCGCACCCGCCAGGTGATATCAGAAGACTGGGAGCAGGGCCGTTAGATAGCCGCGGGAGACGCGGATCGGCCTCTTCTGCTCCGTACTTGCAAGCGTCAGGGAAGCTTGTCCCACCCACTACTCACTAACAGTGTTTTGTTTCTTTGCAGGTATGCTACATGCATTGTTCATGTCTTGTCGCAGATAGTGGTTACACAGGCGATCGAGCAGAGCAAAAACCTCTTTGCAGAAGAAATGACCAGTGAAGGCAGCCTGATCCTGATGTCTCTCCAACTCCATGGCGGGTCTTGGTTCCTGCACAGAGAGACGGTGACAGGAGCTGGGCTGCTGAGTGCTGCTTCTGTGAAGACTGCAGCCTACCCCCGAAGACAGCGCAACCTGCTGGGCCGCTTTCCAGGTCTCTTTGCCAATGGGGGGCCCGACAGACGTCAAAGTTAAGGGACATCGTGGTTACCAAGGAGACAGACGAACACGAGGAGTGCGGGTCAGGCCAATCCCTCTGGAACCAAAAACCCTAGTTTTAGTCGCCTGTTCATAGAGACCGCTATAGTTCATTCCTCGGGAGACTTCATTATTTCAGACATTGGGATTCTGAAAACCCAGTTGGTTGGCGATTTAAATATATATTTGTTATTTTATCCCCCATAGGTTAAGGTTTTATTGGGGAGCTGGAGCTCGCAGTCCACTGACTCGTGCTAACATAACCATTATTGCATACTGTATGTAAACATATGTTTTTGTTAGAAATCGTGAGTAGTGTGGGGGAGGGGTGACCGCACAGCTGTACTTCCGTTTTGCTTATGTAATGATAACACGCATTTACAGCAGAAGACAGATTGGTTTCAAGTGTTTTTCCTCTAATGTGCTGACAAAATAACTTTTCCAGCACGCGTCTGCTATTGCATGATTCAATATTCACAGGTGCACGCAGACGCTCCGATTGACTGATGCTTCCCCTAATGGGCTCGACGGAGGGGTCCTGGAGCAATGAACATTCTTTTAAGTGAAATCGATCAATACACATCCGAGGTCGGAGGTAATAAACTGGCCAGAATAGCACTCAAGGTAAGAGGCGTCCGTTTCAAGATGGCCGCTCTACATGCGAAAGTGAATGATGCACAGCGGGTGATAAGCACAATCTTAGGTCCAGAGAGTGCCACACTGGGAGATGTTTGTGCTAAGATCCCGTCTGTGCGAGGGGGACGAGAACTCCATTTTTTGTGAGAAACTTTTCCTGCTCTTGCCGTTCATTCAACAAACATGTGCATTTTGGGAGTTGTAGTCTTGGTTAACTTTAATTGCACTATTTCAACGTGAGCTTTTTTATAAAAGGAAAGCGGTGGACTGGAAAGCAGAGGCCTAACAAGTGAGGTCTGAAGCTAATGTAATTGGGCTCACCGCAGTGACATTAACATCTGTAAATGTGACCAACTTAAAAATGTCCAATGTTCATTGTCTTTCATCTATGTCAAGAACAGCCCGTAGATTCCTCCTGGTGAAGTGCGCTTTACAAATGTCAAAATAAATAAATAAATATGTGTATGTCTACTTTTGGATTGTTCCGTGTAACTGTTATTTACTCCCCTCCACAACCTGGTCAGAATGTCCCTCAAACTCACCCAATTATAAGAAGCTTACCACTTCCAATCAAATCTGATTTCTCATCTACTGTGCGTTCTTTTGTGATCAAAAGAGCATTGTTCCTCCTGTATATAAATAAATAAATGCCTGCGTAGTGCTGCTAAGTGGGCATTCACTGATTGTGGATGGGCCTTGGCCATCTAGGCCCTACTCTGTCTACGCCGCTGATGGAAAGTAGTGTTTGGATGGCGTGGGTCCTGAGCAACTGCCTGGATGTTACCTGTGCTGTACCGACGCCACGACATAAAGCATCCATTCTGCTTCAACACAGGTACTGTGTGGTTTCAGCTATTGTATCGCACATTAGTATCTCTACTGTGCATACTAAGTAAGGCTACTAGATGACTGTGGACCAATCCTGGGCTTTCACCGCTCCATCACTTGCAATCTGGGAATTGTAGTTTTGTGTCCCTTTAATAGTAAAAGCAAAGGCCAGGACTGGAATAGAGTGGCCCCCGATGGCACGTAGTAACCCTAGCATTAGACCACACTTGTCTTCATTTATGATGCAATTTTTGAATGATACCTTGCTCAGCTCTTCCTCTTGACTCCAGTCACACACCCACCCACTGCATCCCTACTCTGACAATGGAGGGCCACGCCCATTCCCTAGAGGGTCAAGAAGACTTCATGGCACGCGAATGCCAAGTTTCCAAACCTGGACTTTCCACTATCAATGTAATGGCTTCTGCGAGCTGTGGTCCTCATCATCTAAAACTGAGAAGTGGGGATTAAGCTCCTAATGCAAAGTTGTGTATAGTGCTATGCACTCACCTTGTCACCCCTGCACCACCTACACCAGGGCCAGCATTGTCGTCCTTTCTCTATCTTCTAGATATATGTTGCCCAATGTGTTACTCTTTTGGTTACTTTTCTCCAATCTTACCCATTCCTCTGACACTCAGGCGTATTTTTTGTTGTTGCTTTTTCGAGAGACATTTTATATTTATGAATTAAAAGCCACAGGAAAGTTCAATAAATATACCGTGAAAAGGAACAGAAGAAATATACACCGGCTTCCTGCTCTGATTCACACATAATATTAGCCAGTGCAATGGCAATAGCAGATCAGCTCAAAAGTAAATATGTCCATGCGAACAGTCATCCCGGTCCCCAGAGAGGTCAGTGAGATTATGAAACCGGCCAGATGAGAGCAAGTGAAGAGGAGGCGATAGACAGAGGTTCCCGCTGAGGAGGAGACCGCCTTGCCTAAAGTCTGAGATGCTTTCTGCAAACGGGAGCAAGTGCAGGTACTTGTTTTTAGGTAGCAGAAGAAAGACGCATCCTTATGCTCGCATTCCTCAACACAACAAGTAGCTCAATCCCTAACATTTACATAAGTAGCTCCTTGCTAAGAATTCCCTTACTTCCAACCACATAACTTAAACAAAATCACTTTCTTTACCATATTGTCGGCATTTATAGCTCACAAATATCAGAACCACAAGTCGCAGAATGCAAAGCGATCTGAAGGGCATAGATTACCCAGACACTTCCTAGCGACTACCTAAGAACTCTAAATCGTGGCTGCCATATTTACATACATTCCTGGCTTGCGACATGATGCTTCAAAGAGTAAGTGGTGTTGGTAAGACGAATGCCGTGTTCCTCAGAATTAATAGTGTCTCTTGTTAAAGTGGCAACAGACTATGCAGCTTGTGGCCCAAACTATACAGACTATACAGCTGACATGTGACCCCATGTCATCAGTGAAAAAGTCAGCCAATCCTGGCTTTTCAGACAAAACTACATTTGGTAGTTTGATGTTTACCATTATAAGTCTAGGGGTGCAAAGGATTTTGGGGTAGAAAGCCATACATGTCTGGAGGCATCACCAGTTGCATGGAACCTCTTGACAGCTAGAATAATATCAAGTTTCATAATGAACACATCTGGAATTTAGGTCACTGAGATTAAACAGTGTAGGGCCAGTTGTGCTATCTGCGGTTGCTCCTGATTGATCCTATGATCCTCTAAACGAGGAATCTGCCATATTCTGTTCTGCACATGTTTTGGACTATGACTTCCATGATACCTTACCATTGACTTTGCAGGCTATGGATGATGGGAGTTGTAGTCTGAAACAAGTGGAAAGAGAATGCTGCAGATTCCTGCCGTAAGTCTACACCACATTCTTGCATTTTCGATTCCAGAAAGGAAATTGACCTATACCTTTCTAACCTAAGACATATGAGTTCCACGTTGTGCATATGTTTAATTTAGTTGTTTTTTAATGTTTGCATTTCTATACAGGGAAGGCCGGGCCCTAATGAACGTCACACAACTTCACCGAAAGTTACGTTTCTCGATGAACAGACTTGACTTGCAGGACTTGAGGTAGTGGGTGAACTGTAGCAGGACAGCACAAGAAAGAGAGGCAAGTCTTTCTCGACAAGTGTCTCTATGACTACAGATGCTGAAGACTCGTTCACAGACATAGAAAAAGGCTCAGTGGCTGCTAATGAGGGTTTTATTGAATAATAACGTCCTCAGGTAATTCTGATAGGGGGTGAGGAATCCAGCTGCAGATCCGGTTCCAGATTCTAGGATGACACATTCACACGGGGCTCCCTGGAAACAATGAGCTAACAATAATAATGTAGCTTTCACGCCCGGGCTGGGAGGCGGACATGGAGTTTAACGGCCCACCAGTCTGAGCTTTGGTAGGCCCGAAAAAAGCTAGGTCCCTTTTTGGATGACGGCTGCCATGGAAACCATGTTGCCATTTTTTAAATACATTTTTTTCCTCCACCGCGAGCAGCGGTGCACAATCGTACACGGCAAAGGCGGATTGTGATTGGTCAATCTGTCTTTCCCTGGTGCAAATACATATTCACGCCTTATTCCTCCAGCTTCTAAGCACTTCATTAAATTGTGTTACTATCATTACTCGCGTGTGGTACTTCATGAATTAACCTTGGAACGATGAAGGGATGAGTCAGCCAAACCGACATCTCGAACCCATGACACACGGCACGCATAGACTGCTAGATCGGCCCACCCGGTGTAAAGACAAGAATGTGACTGGCAGACAAGGGAGGTGGTTATCGGCCTTGAGCGCTTCATGGAATGGGCAGTGGAGACAGGCGGGCACCCTGGGAGAAGTGCCCAGGCACTGCCGGGAACGGTCTGCACTAGCCCAGTGGTTGGTGGAGACGCACTTACTGATACAAATCCTAAACCATTAAAGGGAGGGTCGCACCTAAGGCTGGAATGCCAGACCTCTGGCCAGCTCAAGGTCACCAATGTGCATCAGTGGTCTCACGTGGTCCCACGCTACATGTAAGAAGCTCACCCAGTCCCGTGCCTTTTCTGTGCATCTTGGCACTTACACTTTTGCTTTTGCACCCAAATGGAGGTCTCTGGGGTGAGTTGGCAGTCTGGGCACAACCCCGACTTGTAATGTCTCGTTAAGCCACGCCCAGCGAACCCAAACGAGCATGAGGATTGGTTAAGAGCCACAGTCGCAGGCCGTGAAACCATCACGTTCGGTCATGGAGCGAGCAGGTCAATTCAACCAGGATGAGTACTCTGGGGGTTCAGTGCACCTGCTCTCGTGATCTGCGGACATCCCACAGGTCACAGGATTTTATTCCGTCAATGGGAGGGCTGTGGTAATACCGCGGCTTATCCACAAAGCACTCGAAATAACGGGAACCACGAAATGAGGGACACCAGACAGATATTACACCTGCTTAGCTTAGTGTTGCACCTCGATGGCAAAGTTTTGGAGGTGCACAGGGAGTCCCTACAGACTACAAGTGTTCACTCCAGGCTCTATTACCTTTTCAAGATCGAAAACATGACTCTTACCATTGAGTCAGGTGTTTGTAGCATGTATTGAGACTTGGGTAAATTGCAACCAAATAACTGCCATGAGATATGGCGTCACCACAATCCTGTGCAAAGCGGGACTTTGTGACAGAATGGCCATCCAGTGAGGGTGGGATAGCCTGAGCTTTTCTGAGTTTTATTAACATTAAATGAGGCAGGTAATTCATTTGGTGAAAGTGAGGTCTGCTGATCAGACCCCCAGCCCCCTTTCATAAATGTTCCATGTCAAAATTATAGTGCGCACATGTGCCTTTGCTGAGACAGCCTACACGCACCCTCGTATCCAGCTCTCTAGAGTCTCAGAGCAGGTTCAAAGCTCACATGTGCAAGCCAGACAGCTGCTTGGAGACTGGGTTTCTGTACACTGGGGCGGCTTCTTAATCATCTGCATCGCTGATCAAAATTATAATAATTGTCTGCCTTGGTCAATTTGGTGGCATATGCATCTTTAAATAAAAGCCATGTCCAGATGAGGGGCGGGGACTGCAGACATGAGAAGGGGCGGAGTTAGAGGAGCCAAAGAGCAGGGCTGGGTCAAGAGAAGAGTCCCACCACCTTGGTTTCTGTTGGGTCTCTTCTCCTTTTCCTGTCCCCATTTCCTGCAGGCAAGGTGATGTCATTAGGCAAAGAACACTTGTTACAACAACCTGGATTGGACCCCTTAAGGCAAATTGGCTTTGAACCAATTCCCTGTGGCATTTTGCCTTCATGGGCAGAGGGATTCATCTTCTTCTTTGATTCATCGTTATATTTTCAGGAAGTAGAAAAAGAACTCACAGGACCTCTGTTGGGGATACAGTCTATTCATCCTGTGCCGTGAAGGTGACGACAGAGGGCACCCAAGCCAGAGGAGAGTTCCCTCATCCTAACCATCCCCAGAGAGCAGTGGGCGTTGTTGCAGACCAACCACTTTCTACTGAATGCACTGGGATCAGGCTCCTGATCACTGGAGGTGAAGCGTCCCCTCTAGATACTAGCCAAGCTCCCTGCTGTGTAAGTGCAGAACAGAAGGACTCCCCTTGTCCTAGAACCCCTGGACTGGGACTCCCAGCAACTTAGAGGCCCAGAGGCAGCTGAAACCTTTTTTCGCTTCCTCGCACTATCGACAAGCCGGGTAATTCATGTTCACCGAATTTGAGCCGTCACAGGGCCTGCAGTGCACTTTTTTGGCACTCTAGGCAAACTGTAGAACTGCTTGCTGCACTTTGAGCCATACAGACTCTCGCTTCACCCAGTGCCATGGATCGTCTTGAGCAAACCGATTGCAGGCTCGACATCGCGAGAGCAACTGGCTCGAGTAGCGGCTTGACTTCTGGAAGTCATTAAACTCACTGTCTCGAATGGCAACTCGACCCAGCAGAGACATCGTCTCACCTCTGCCTCAACCATTGCCCTGAATGGATTGGAAGCCATCATCTCGCTGTCTCAACACCAACTTGACCCATCGGGGGCCCGCATCTGCGAACCGACACCACGCCGACTGCCAGTTTCAGAGAGTCCATGTAAAAAACTTGAGAGTTTTCCAGACTCTCACTGGATTTTAAAGCAGTCATAAAAGCATACCGAGCTCCTTAAACTGCCCTCTTTTTAGGAGACGGTCCCAGATGCAGGTTGAGACCGGCCTCAAGTTTAGAGACGGAAGCTGAACCTGAGACAGGGCTAAGCTACGGCCATCTCAGAATCAGCGGTGTCGCACCCAGTGCACAGCCGTGTCACAGATGCAACCGATAGCATCTTACTAAAAGCCTGCCCTATAAATGGTGTATCGCCACTTTTACTCCCTAAAAAACAAGCAAATACTTTAAAAATAAAAGATTCCCAACAAATAATAGGAAACAAGGCACACATAGGAGCCCTTCACCCTCCTTTTAATAACACAGCTGCAATGACAAGGTTGGATGAGTATGAGTGCAGGTCCTGAAGAGGAACTCTAAAGTAGAAAAGCATCTTTTAACTTGCATGAATTACTGGTGCAATGAAGCATGGATGACAAAAAGAGTCCTGTTTCAGCGTTAAAATGCATTCTCAGATGATTACCATTAGAAACACGTATGGCTTTTATTTACTCCCAAAAAATTCATTTTACTCTCACTTCACAAAGCAGAGAGTGAAATAGTCCAACTTCAAAATCTTACCTGGAGCCCTGCTTACTAATGACCCATATACCTGTCTGAACACCGCCTGAGACAGTGGGACTCACTACCTTAAATTCAGCTACCTCTGGAGTCCTCAGCTGTGAACCATCCTTGTACCCCTCCGCCCAGCAAGTAACTGTACCCACGTTATGCCTTCTCTACCACCGTAGAGGCTTTTTTCCCTCATGCTTTTTGTTAGGGTACAAAAACAGCATACACACACCTTGATGTTCCTTTCTTTGGTGTTCTTGCCCTTCACTGCTTGTTCTTCGAGAATTTGCATCAGTCTTGAGCTCCCCCTCCACAGGCTACACCTCCATGACATGCACCTCTGTTTGCCTGCTCGGAGCCCTGCCCCACACTGACCAGGGATGTTCATTCTAATTGTCGTGTCTCTCTAAGTGATGAGCGAATGCAGTCGCCCATTGACTTTGAGGCCAAAACCAAATTCATATTTATTGCTTGATTGCCAAAAGCATCAACATCCACCTTAGCCCTGTCTTTGCAAAGAAAACTGGCTGTTTAGTGGGGATTTCCCCAGTAACAGTGGCATTGCTTATCAGGGACCGGAGAGCCCCGAGTTCCAAAACCTTAATACAGCGTCTAGATCCCCCAAGGGTGTACTTGCCACTAAGGTAGCCATACAGACATTGCGGGTAAATCACTGAAGCTCATGATGGATGCCAAGTACCGTCATTATTGTATGGAAAGGAGGCGGGTTTTGATCACCCATGAAAGCGGTTTGATATGTTGGAAGGGAAAATATGGAGGACAATTCTGGGATTGCCCAATGGTGTCCTGGTAGCCATAACAGACTGCAACTGGGTATGATATTTCTCTTCTCTCTTGCCATGATTAGAGAAGTTTAGTTGTACTTAAAGATAGGTAAAAGTTTTCATCATGCTTTATGGGGCTTAATAGGACACTCAGTTTATCCCGGAAAATACGTACGGATCCACACATTTACGGAACGATCCACCACCTTAATAGATCCTGCTCGACCTCAGCGCTGCCTTTGATCTCCTAGATCACAAGCTACTGCAGCAAGCTCTTGAAAAAGTAGCCAACTGCTCTAAAGAGGCAATTGACTGGTTGGCATCCTTCCTTGCCAACAGAAAATCGAGATCCTTCCTTGCCAACAGAAAATCGAGAGTACACTGGGGTGATAAATTCTCCCAAGAAACTAACATCTTCTGTGGGGTCCCTTGGGGATCGAGCTTGTCTCCGCTTTGATTTAATCTGTACTTGAGGTTTCTTTGTGAGGTACTGGATAAGATAAAGACTTATTTCACAAACTACGCTGACGATACACAGCAAGTAGTAGAACTAAGTGATGACTATGAAAAAGACAGCCAGACAGTCAATGATCTATACAACACCATAGAATCTTGGATGGATCGCAACTGGATGTGCCTAAACAGCAAAAAGACAGAGCTAATGATCTTTGGTTCCAATCCGGCTAGGGGAAAGCTATCTTTGAAATAAAACTCCTTCAAAATCAAAGACACCCAGATACAGGTAGTGAACAAGGTTAAGACCCTGGGCATGACGCTAGAGGCCTCTGTAAGCTCCGAAGCTCAAGCATCCTACGTGAATAAAAACTGTGCATATAATCTTAGACTGCTCAGAGCAATCAAGCCCCTTCTTATCGAAGCAAACGGCACTACTGTCGCGAGAGCAACCATACTGTCCCGCTTAGGGTATGCTAATGCACTACTACTTGGAGCTAACAAGCAAAGTATGAACAAATATCAGCTAGTACAAAACAACGCGGTCAGAATAATCAAACAGAAACGGAGAACGGAACATATGGGCGAAAATCAGAAAGAGCTACATTGGTTGAAGATTGAAGATCGAGTGCTGTTTAAATCCATGACACTAGTTCACAAGTGCCTACATGGCAAAGCTCCAGCATATCTGAAATCAAAGATTGCCCAATACTTGCCAGTATGTTCACTCAGGTCAGAAGCACTAGGACTCATCATAGGAAAACCACACAAGAAAGCAAACGGCCTAGTCAGAGCCTTTCCGATACGTTGAGCCACAATCTGGAATGGCATGTTCCTAAACCTACGATAAGAGACAAATGACCTTGTATTCAGAAAAAAGATGAAAACATTCCTGTTTAAATAAATTGGACTACAAGTCAGTTAGTAATATATACTGAACACATCAATGTTTGGTCTTCCTCCGCAGGCCAAGGGTCCTGTTTCTTTGTATTGTCCTTGCCGTCCTGTCTTTATGTTGGCGCCCTGATGCCCACGGGTTTTCAGTGCCTTACAAACCACACAACCGCCCGCCTGCGAAATGCCCAAGCATATCCCTCCATGTCTCTGCCACCCGAAGGCAGGCATAAGTACACTTAGGCAGAGCATTCGCAGCACAGATGTGAGTTTGCATGTCGGATTTAGGGGTGCATGTATGCAGCCGGGGATCTGATCGGATTTAGGTCTGTGTGTACGCAGTGTAGTGTGGAGCAGGAACGGTTCACGGGGGTTTGCATGCAGATTTTCCAAGTTTCACCTGAGTTATAATACATCATATGCATGTTGTCGGGATGCTGGTAACAGTTTGTGATTGTCCTGGAAGCAAGACAATGCAGAGCAACAAAGGTTTGAATCCCGGTCCCGCACTTAGAGACTGGTCCACGGTTTGAAGCTTGTTATATATATTTTTTGTATTTAAATGTTTTATTGGTTTGAAAAAAAAGTTCTTTTTTTTACATAAACCTTTAACATTATTACATCACATTAAAAAAAATATTAATGAATTATATTACTGCAAATGATGAGCACGAATCTATTTTAAAATATAAAGATCACCAGCATGTTTTGGGCTGTTTCATTTTTTGCAGAAAATGTCTTCCTGGTGGAAAAGGGAATCTGAGGTCTGGCCCCTGCCATCACACCATTTCCTTCCCTTGTGCAGTGTCAGCGAGAGAAAGGGTCACACTGCCATTTTCTGTATAGCATGTATCAGTAATAGGCTCCCGCCAAGGGCCGAGATTCACTTAAAAAGCACATGCTTGGGTAGAGATTGATTTAGACTTTCTAAACAGGCTTTTAAGCCCCATTGCATCCCATCATCAACCTGATCTGTTTTTAAGGATCCTTAAGGAGCGAGGAAGTGTTTGTGTTTTCATTGGATTGAGGCTGCGGTCAAGGGAGGGGGCGGGGCATCTTTCCCCTTATCCGACTGTAAACCTCGGATAAAGTGCTATTTGTCATCTAATACTATATGGCAATCTAATGTCTGGTGTGTCTCATTCTTTAAGCTATCATTCGTACTGTCATGTTGGTATTCAGAGGCCTGTTAGCCTCATTATGTGGAAGGGACTAGTTGGGGTGCTGGGTGGAGGGAGGAAGTGACGAGGATACTGCGGGAAGGCAGTTGTTAATGATAACGAAAGGTGATAAGCCGCTTGGTGTCCCGCCCCTCTGTACGAAGGCCCGACCCACATCACGGGCGGCGGGCCAGATCCATAATTACACCTACCTCACTTTGGTGTCTAAGGCTGGACGAAGCTCCCCAAAAGTGTGAGGCAAATATTGACGGGTCACAAAGCTAAAAGTTCATTTTCCAGCGGATATGCACGGGTCACATTTGGGGTTTGAACCCAGACCCCCTATAGCTTCCTAAAGCATGCCTTTGCATCCCTCCACCCCAGATGTTCAGCATGCCCACCCCCTTTCACCCAAAGAATATATAACATGTATAGATATAAACCATGCCCCACTGCCCTACTGGTAACTGGCAGGCCCTTCCTGGCAGGGCAGCGGGGCCGCTTAAAACTTCTGCTCTGTTGCCAATGTCGATGCGCTTAAAAAAAGAACTACACGCGCCGGGGGTGTTGCTAGGTCTGGAAAAGATCCCGGGCTACGCTAATGGCGGGACTGGCGGGGCTCGGGGCTAGCTAGCTTTTTGCTTGTAGCCTCTAAGCTTCTATCCGAGGCTACAACCAAAAAACCCGGGGCTATAGACCCCCAAGCTGCGCCCTAAGGACGCCTCTGATATGAGCGTTGGAAACAGAAAAGGGTTCAACATGCCCCACTACCCAGCAGCGGCATGCCAGAACCGTGGGGCATCTTATAGGTTCCTGTGAAGGATGGAAGTACTTCCCTGCCCTGCAGGGCGTTCATCTCTACCCCTGGGCGCCCCCAAACTCCCCCCGTATGAATCCACTGAAACGTTTTTAATGTTGCAGGGAAACACAATCGAATGATTCTGCGGTTTACCGAACCTGTTTACCCAGTACCAGCTGAGGGACAGCACTAAGAATAGGGGTGACGTTGATGTTCAGGGGTTCAGCTAATGGGAAGCAGAATAAATGAGTAGCACTTGGTTTCAATGCCAACCTTTCCAGTGGAAACACATTGTCACGGGGGTGTGAAATGTACCTTAGAAACAAACCACGTGTTGCCCTGGAATGTGGCACGCATGACCAATGCAGCATAGGACTTCACACAGAGGAATCATTCTCATAACAGCAACAACAGCAATTCTATTGATAATAATAAAGAATAATTATAGTAACATTTTAAAAAATATATCATTTTTGTATTATATAGTGATTGGTACCAATATTTTGGAGATTATGTAGCACTGTACAGACCAGATGTTAGCCAAATTCGATGTAATTACTGTACACATGGCTCATGTGCCTGGAGGGGCGCTGCAATCTAACGCCCAGCACGGGAGCCATTTAAACATAGCTGGGGGGAGTCACTGCTACTCCTCTGTTGCTTCTTGCAACCCCTGTGAGTTGCTTTACAACCCCTATGATTTTCCCACTGTACATTCGGGTCTAATACAAGATGCTTTGACATCATCAGGCAGGAAACAAGAAATGCAAGGAGGGGAAAAAACAAGAAAACGAGCCCTCCCTACCTAGGCCCCGATACTATGGAACAACATGAGTCGGCACATCAGTGCGTCGCGCTCCCTCGCACACTTCAGCAAGGCTCCTCCCTTAATCGTGACCTCCCTTTTTTCATAGACCGTGCTGTGCACTCCCTTGCACAACGCTTTGCTCATTCTCTGCAAGGTCCACGCTATATAGTCCTCCGTGCACACACATACAGTCTGCTTTCAGCTTTTGCTGGTTTTATTGGCTGCTGGTTTGCGCATGTCAACACTCATTGTTTATTCGCTTTAAGTAGACTTGAGTTTTCAAAAGAGATGTTTCAAATAAACATGAAATAACCGGCCATCAATGTCAAAGTGGCTCTGTGAGGCCACTTCTTGTGGCGTCCTAGTAGGGGTCAAAATGATGCCAAGGACGAAGGAAATAGAAATGGAGCTAGGTTTAGTAGGTGATTGAACACGCCTAGGATGGGAGAAGTGAGACAAATAGCTGAGTGCAAAGCTTTTTCTGCATTTTTGTTTTCAGGGTGCTGATAAGAGGTGTAATGCAGGGCTGTGGAGGGGAGGATTTAGGAGTGAGTAGAGTAAGAGGGTACTGAGAGGAAAAGGGAGCATAACGAGCAGTGTTAAGGTTAGTGAAGGATAAACTAGCAAATGCTGTGTTGTAAGGACTCTTCCCTCTCTGCAACCATCTAATGTAGGAGTCTGCAACCTCAGTAGCTGTTTTGGACTACAGCTCCCATCAACTCTAGCCATCATGGTCAATGGTGAGGGATCATGGGAGTTGTAGTACTCCACATTTGGCAAGATGACAGTTTCAAACCCTTGATCTACTGTATGCCTTTAAACCCTACTTATTACAGCACTCTATTGCACCCCCTGGCTAGGTTCATGCTCAATAAATATCCAAAATAAAATAAACCATCAAATTAATGGTTCCAACACAAATAATGTGAAATAAAAATAACAAAAACATTTAGAATTCTTTTCTCTTTTTTTATTTGGGGGTCCCCCTCACCCAGCCCCCCATTTCCACTACTTCTTTACCCCCCCCAAGTAATCCACCCTTTTCATTCCCTTACTCCCACAAATACTTTTACTAACAAATTCGAGATTTCTTTCGTTTTTCACTGAAAAAGCTTGTCGTTATTTGTATTTTGTTATAAACACTGTATACCAAATAAAGAGTCAAAGTGGGATATTTGGGTGCTATAATCACAAGGCAAATAGATTGGGAGCGGGTCTTATTCCGCTGCCACTTGCTATGACTCTGTCATGCGTGCTTAGTGGTGCCGGCAGCGAGTTGAAGGCCTTGCTTCCGCCTCAAAGCTTAATGCTGGATGCTTACTCTGTTTTCTACAACTGTCTCTATCTTCTGAATTCTGTTATGTTGGATTTGGGATGCTCACTGATGCCAAAAAAAGACGCATCTTGGCGCGGAGCATAATTCAATAGGACAAGATCACAACTCCCTGGAATATATTTGGATGTAACCAAATTCATGATGCCCAAGACCTTATTTGTACGTGTTTGTAACCATATTCTAAAGCACAAGCGCCCAGATGCCCTAGGGTTAGGTGCGCTATATAAATGTAATAAATAAATAAATAAATAAATAAATAAATATGAGCCTATTTCTTCATTGGCAAGAGGCAAAGATGAAACGTCAACTTCTTCTGATATGGCAGGTGACCCTCAAGTGACTGAATATGGGGTAGAAAGGAATTCCAAAGCTTGGTGGCATTGACGGGGAAGACCCAACCTGCGGAACTAACAGCAGTAGGTTATTTGAAGAAGAGCGAAATTGCTGACCAGGGAAGAAACACTGCAAACCAGGCCCACCAGTAGCCATTCCTGTCAGAGACAAAACACAGATATCTAGCCAGGGGCGGGGGAGTGCTGTTTTTGTATAGTTAAAATAGAGTGAGAGCATCAGACAAGGCATCCCTAAGGTGGGGACTGGCCCGGTATTTGGAGACATACATTGTCATTGCATGTGCCCTGTAAGAATGTTGCATCATACCAAGGAAGCAATCAACACATAGGGATGTAGATATTAGGGGACAGTGCATAGGTCTGTAGGGGTGCTGGGTTTCTGACAGATGGTGTGAAGGACCAGAAAATCATTTTGCAGGGCCTACAACTAATTTTGTTATTTTTCTTATTTTTTACAAAATATTATTGTTTGTGCACACTGTAATAAATGTGGTGATTCAGCAGCACCACCAACCAATCAGCTCCCAGTATGGAAAATTTAAAAGTGCATGGGTGCTCACATAAGGGAAAGAAAATGTATTTAAATTTGAGCAAGACCCTTTTGCACAAGCAATGGCACTTTGAGAGGCCAAAGGTTATTATTTATTCATTAATACAAATCTCAGGGAAAGCAATGCATTTTTGGCACAAAAATATTTACAGAATGTATCATTGATAACAGACTGGAGGACATGGGTTATTTTACAATGGGGTGAGAAAATGTGCCTTGAAGACCAGATGTTGCAGGGGAATGTGGAAACAAAAACCAGGGACGGGGACAGGACAGAATAAGATAGGAATGGGATGGTGGAAGAAGTGCTAAATGTAGGATGGAAAGGTGCTGTAGGGTTGTCCATGATGGGTAGAGAGAGTGGAAAACAGGGTGATGCAGTAGTGTAGAGAGCTAGGAAACAGGTTCTTCAGAAAGAAGTAGCACATTGAGGTTAGATGATTTAAACAGTGCTAGATTTGGATTTGAATGCAGAGGGAGAGGAAGAGCATTCCAGTTTAGGGGAGCGAGGAGACAGAGCAGAAATGTGCGCCCTGATGCCTGCAGGCTATGGCGCCTTACAAATAAACAAATAAAATAAATAAATAAATGACAGGGAGCACAAGGGACTCGAGTGGTGGCTAGGAGATGAGATGAGGATGATCTTAATGAGCGAGGAGGAGAGTAGGGAGTGAGATGAGCAGATAAGTAGGGTGGGCGAGTGCATGAATAGTTTTGAAGATGAGAAGTAGTTTATACTTAACCCTTTGTTTCATGGATAGCCAGTCAATCTAGCGACGGGGAGAGGAGGTAGAGATAAAGCAAGAAACATTGAAAAGTGTGCAGGCTGTGAAGTTGAGGACTTCGTCCAGAGGTGAAAGAACATAGTCGGGAAGTCCATAGAGGAGACTGGCACAGTAATCAAATCTAGAAAGGACTAAGGAGGAGATTGGCTGTTTAGCAGCATAGAAAGGAAGAAGATGACAGATTTTTCTGGTATTGAGGAGGTTGAGTTTGGCTACAGTGGCACATTTGGTGATGAAGACCGAGATATTGTGTGATGGGTCGAAGATGACACCAAGGTTACGAGCAAAAGCAGAGTAAGGAAGATAGATAAAAAGAGAAGAAGCGGGAGAGAGGGAGAGATAGTGTGTTTGGCTGGGAAGTAGAGAACTTCAGTCTTAGTGGAGTTGAACATGAGCAAGTGAGACGCCATCCAATATTTGATGGCGGAGAGACAGTTTGACATTTTTGACAACAGCTCGTCGGATAAGGAGTAAAAAGGAGAAGGAGATGTGAGTGTCGTCAGCGAAGAGTTGATAGAAGCCATAAGAGGAGATCAGCATGCCAAGGGCTGAAGTATAGAGAGTGAGGAGAACTGGACCAAGGACAAACTTTTAGGGAACTCCAACAGTAAGGGGGTGAGTGGGGAGGTAAGGCTGTACCAGGACACCTAAAAGTTTCTAGGGCAAGGTATGAAGCAAACCAAGCGAGGTCCTTATCTCTGATGCCAAGGAGAGAAGTTTTAGACAGAAGGTCAAAATAGTTGACAGTATCAAAGGCAGCTGAGAGTTCGTGAAGAATAAGAATGGACGAAAGGTGTGCATGCCGAGCGGAAGAGATGAAGATGCTGACATTGAGGAGAGCTGTCTCAGTAGAATTCAGCGGTCCAAAGCCAGATTCAAGAGGGTCCCGTAGGTGAATACTGCTCGCTAGGAATAATGTGGTAGAAGAGAGACCGGGCGAATGTTGACAGGACAGTTAGGATCTAGACCGGGTCTCTTAAGAAGTGGGATGACAGTAGCTGTCTTATAGGATGAGGGAAATGTGGCATTGTCAAGAGTGGTGTTGAGGAGGGAAGCAAGATGTGGAGTAACACTGGGAACTATGTGCTTCACAATGTGCGGGGACCCAGGGGCACAGGAAGGGTTAACATTGAGGAGTAGGGCAGTAATCTCATTCGGGTTGGTGGGAGCAAAAGAAGACATAGTTAAGGAAGAGGAGGGTGGGAGTGGTGGAGAAAAGTGAGCAGGCGGAGGCGATAGAAGGTAATTAGCAAGGGTATTGCAAATAGTAGACCTTTTGATGCAAACTACAAAGAAAGTGCATTTGCAGAAAGAAGGGGAGGAGATAAAGGTGGGCTTAGGAGGTGAGAGAATTTCGTTGAGATTTTTGGAGGCACCTGGGTTGGGAGGATTGAGATGAAATGAGAGATAGAAGTCACGTTTGGCAGAATCAAGAGTAGAGGAATAGTTTTGAAGAGCAGTGAGATAGAGTTGGAAATCAGAGTGCAAATGTGTATCCTCAGCAAAAGAAGTGACTGCAGGCTGTTTTTAAAACTGGCAAGTTTTTCATTTCTTACGATCACTTCTAATATGTACCGTGGTTGTAACAAGACGGTTACACTTGTCTTACTGAGGAAAGCACCTTATCAAACCCTAGAATAACCACACAAAGTATATTCTTTAAGAAGGTTATCATTCCAAGATGGTTAGTCTGGCACACTACTATTGCACTTTTTCGAAATACCCTTATGAAAGTAGCACAAATGAGGATTCCTGGCTGCTTTGCATAATATAAAAGAACATTGCAGGAACATAAGACATTGGCAAATATGTCTGTGATAAAAGGGCTGCGTGCTTGAATGACTACGTACTTAACACACACTGGGCTTGGGGCACATTTTATTTTTTACAAAACTCGCCCTACCTTTAACTTGTTTGTACCCATGAACTTGATTAACTAGAGCTTTCCAGAATGTTAGAAGAGGAGGCATGAGTAACTGCGGAGGCCTTCGATTTAAATTCTGGTAGTCCCATATTAGTCAATGTCTTCTTTTAATTAAAAAAAAAATGCCACGCTGACTCGTGTACTCATAGTGTGGGCATTCCTTCAAAAGGAAGACTTTTCATCATGACAGTTGGGAACACCCAACAACTGGGGTGACAGGTGCGCATTTGTGTGCTTCTAAGACTGGTGTTAGTAAGGCCATGTAGGACATCCCTATAATATTGGGGTACACTTTGGTTTAAGAGAGCTGAGTTTTGGGGAAGGGGCCAGGGTCTGTTGTTTTAGGACCGCTTGATCTTCAATTCCAACACGCAGGCGCTGTCTCGTGGGTGTAACAACTGGGGCATGCACGCTGCTCTCCAGAGGTACCTTGCCACCGTACGTTAATGTGTCCTCTGCAGGGATCCTCTGTGTGTAACCCTGAGGTCAAAGGCCCGAGTCACCGTGGGGCAGACTCAGTCTTCACTGTTATGCCCTTGTGTGGAGAGCTGGTGCCACCTGTTAGCGACATTGCTAGGAGCCTACACACACAGACTGACAGCAAAAACCACATGGAATCTCAAGGTGTGGTCTCTCAACAACCCCAGCCGGCAGCCGTCCAAAGGCGGTGGCACTGAACCGAGGGTAAGGGAGTCAGGTGACTCCTTGTGACTGGGTGGGGGTGGAGGGGTGGGGGCGGCACTTTTCCAGTGCAGGTCTTTCCTTTTACAAATCCTTTGGTAAATGGTGTCCCGGTGACTTGGCTCTGGTCCGAGCGGGCCAGGGGGTCTCAATGAAAGGCATGGAAGAGACACAGCAGTTACTGCAATACCCCCTGAGTATCCCTGGGGTAAGAAGTGAGCAAAGAGTGGGTTCTGCCCTGTGGCGTCATATTCAGGCGGTGCACCGCAGGGAACTTGGCAGGAGGCACAGCGCACACTGTGCTTTCTTTCACAACTCGGTGGTGACTGGGTTCGGCCGTGACAATGAGGTATGGAAACTCAGGGATCGGTATGAGGCCACAGCCTCAAAACCCAGCGCGTGCGACGCAACTACCATGATCTAGTCGCTAAGCTTTGGGTTTGTGAGCTAAGGCTGGCTTCTGCACTTGGCAACACTGTGTGATCCTGGGCACATTGACTACTGTCTCAGTCGCCTGGTTCCTTATCTGGCAAAAATGAGAGCTCGCAAAATAGGATGCAGTTCCGTGTAAACATAGGTGATTTATAAAAAATAAAAATATTAAAAACGCACATTCACATGGAACTCAAGTCGATAAAATAAGCACAATAGAGTTGGGTAATTACAATACGAATTCTTTAAGCGCCAAGAGGCAATCCATCAAGTAACGAGAGCTACATAAATAGTCACAACAACATAATATGCACCCCCCCCCTCATTTATTGGGTGCCATTAGTCTCTGCCAACGCCCCCGGCCCCTTTATTTTTGAAACCGCAGTAGGCTGGCACAAATACATTAGCACCTGAAAAGTGGCAAGCAGCTCGCGACAACATTATGTAAAATACAGCTCGGAAAATATCGCAGCATTCAAGGTTAGACATGAGTACACGTCAACGGTAGAAAGCCGAAAGGGGCAGTTCGGGCGCTGCCTTAGAATCGGCCCCTCCGTCCCCACCCCCCCCGGACCCCCCCCCCACCCGCGCCCCCGACCCCTCCGCAATGGGCATTCTGTTTGAGCGGTTGTCAAAATATTTCTAGAGAACCCAGTTGGCATATGTCTAGTTGGACTAGACTTCCAACCGCCACAAACAACAGCTGATGATGTAATGACTACGTGACAAATGGCAAGTGAAACGCATAAAACCAGCCAGGCAGCAACGTAACATAACTATAACTCTATTTGCCAAGGATACCTACCGATCGCAAACGGATCCTAACTAACCCTGCCACTTTCATCTCCCCTGCCCTCCTGAGTGCCCTGGAACTAGGAGACCAGCGCAGTTATCAGGGCTTCCCTACTCGGCCACGATGTGTGCTCCTCGGCGCATCGCATCGCCCCTCTCTGTGCCTCTGCCGCCCACCATTAAACACTGGACGCATTTTGAAACATAGGTAGGCAGAATATAAAAAAACAAAGGCATTTAAATGATCCTTATCGCCCTGCTTCAACGGTGCCACGAGGATATAGCGGTGCGAGGCGGTAGGGTGTTTACAATATCTCACCCATCCTATATCATTTGGTTTTCAAGGACTGCAAGCACCACAGTAGACCCGGGGCACAGGACGAGCGCCCCGAGGCTGCTGACAGTGGCATGCAGCGCTTTAGAACCTCCCCGCCCCCTTAACATGATTCAATAACACGCAGTGGGATGGAGCCGGCCTGGCGCATGGAGACTGCCTGCGCCAGCGCCATCGATCCGCAGCCATGGCGACGTCTCCGGAGCGGTAATTACCTCGTTCCTTCACCATGACAGCGCTCCCCGTTCAGCCGTGTGGGGGTGTCCGCGGCCGATGCAGCAGGCCAGCACTCCCGTGTGATGTGCGGTGCTGTCTCCGTGTATCCAGCAAGGTGAGAGGAAACCAAAGGCTCCAAAATGCGGCGTTTCCCTCACACGCAAATCAATGAAAATGATCAAAAATATCGCTCATCCCGGTGGGTGGGCGTAGAAGGGGCCCTCCTGGGCGGGCGGCTGCGGCGTGCTCGGGCTGACAGCAATGGCAGCTCCGTGCTGGACTCTGCCCCGGGGTGCTGATGGAGCTGGCAGCAGCTGCTGGCCGAAACAAATGCAGCATTCCCGGCCGCAGCCCTAGCCACTGACACCACCTTGCATTCCTAAAGCAGGGCGGCACGCCACATTCCCATCCAGTGACTCCACCCTGCCGTCAAAGCCCCCACCCCCAGCCAGGCAACGCAGTGCCAGCTACCCTCGCCTGCCCAGCGTAGGTGCGTGGAAGGCGTCCCTGCAGCGCCCAGCAGTGCGCGTGCAACTGCACCCCTCTGTCAAGCAAAGGGACCCCTGCTACCTTCACATGCGAAGGAAAGCTATCCTGCAGCCCAGCCATAGGGTGCCCATCTGAGAAACATCCTAACAGGCAGAGGAAACCCCTGCTGCCATCACATGCAACGCAAAGCTACCCTGCAGCACAGCCAAAGGGTGCCCATCTGCGAAACACCCTAACAGGCAGAGGAAACCCCTGCTGCCATCACATGCACAGAGAAGCCACCCTGCAGCTCAGCCAAAGGGTGTCCCTCTGTCAAACACCTCAATAATCAGAGGAAACCCCTGCTACCATCACATGCAAAGGAAAGCTACCCCACAGCCCAGCCATAGGGTGCCCATCTGAGAAACTCCCTAATAGGCAGAGGAAACCCCTGCTGCCATCACATGCATAGCAAAGCTACCCTGCAGCTCAGCCAAAGGGTGTCCCTCTGTCAAACACCTCAATAAGCAGAGGTAACCCCTGCTACCATCACATGCAAAGGAAAGCTACCCGACAGTGCTGCTAAAGGGTGCCCCTCTGTCTAACACCCTAACAGGCAGAGAAAACACCTGCTGCCATCACATGCATAGAAAAGCTACCCTGCAGCCCAGCCATAGGGTGCCCATCTGAGAAACACCCTAACAGGCAGAGGAAACCCCTGCTGCCATCACATGCAACGCAAAGCTACCCTGCAGCACAGCCAAAGGGTGCCCATCTGCGAAACACCCTAACAGGCAGAGGAAACCCCTGCTGCCATCACATGCATAGAGAAGCCACCCTGCAGCTCAGCCAAAGGGTGTCCCTCTGTCAAACACCTCAATAAGCAGAGGAAACCCCTGCTACCATCACATGCAAAGGAAAGCTACCCCACAGCCCAGCCATAGAGTGCCCATCTGAGAAACACCCTAACAGGCAGAGGAAACCCCTGCTGCCATCACATGCATAGAAAAGCTACCCTGCAGCTCAGCCAAAGGGTGCCCCTCTGTCAAACACCCCAATAAGCAGAGGAAACCCCTGCTACCATCACATGCAAAGGAAAGCTACCCTGCAGCCCAACCATAGGGTGCCCATCTGAGAAACACCCTAACAGGCAGAGGAAACCCCTGCTGCCATCACATGCATAGAAAAGCTACCCTGCAGCTCAGCCAAAGGGTGTCCCTTTGTCAAACACCTCAATAAGCAGAGGTAACCCCTGCTACCATCACATGCAAAGGAAAGCTACCCGACAGTGCTGCTAAAGGGTGCCCCTCTGTCTGACACCCTAACAGGCAGAGAAAACACCTGCTGCCATCACATGCAAAGGAAAGCTACCCTGCAGCCCAGCCATAGGGTGCCCATCTGAGAAACACCCTAACAGGCAGAGGAAACCCCTGCTGCCATCACATGCAACGCAAAGCTACCCTGCAGCACAGCCAAAGGGTGCCCATCTGCGAAACACCCTAACAGGCAGAGGAAACCCCTGCTGCCATCACATGCATAGAAAAGCCACCCTGCAGCTCTGCCAAAGGGTGTCCCTCTGTCAAACACCTCAATAAGCAGAGGTAACCCCTGCTACCATAACATGCAAAGGAAAGCTACCGACAGTGCTGCTAAAGGGTGCCCCTCTGTCTAACACCCTAACAGGCAGAGAAAACACCTACTGCCATCACATGCATGGAAAAGCTACCCTGCAGATCAGCCAAAGGGTGCCCCTCTGTCAAACACCCCAATAAGCAGAGGAAACCCCTGCTGCCATCACATGCAAAGGAAAGCTACCCCACAGCCCAGCCATAGAGTGCCCATCTGAGAAACACCCTAACAGGCAGAGGAAACCCCTGCTGCCATCACATGCATATAAAAGCTACCCTGCAGATCAGCCAAAGGGTGCCCCTCTGTCAAACACCCCAATAAGCAGAGGAAACCCCTGCTGCCATCACATGCAATGCAAAACTACCCTGCAGCACAGCCAAAGGGCGCCCCTCTGTCAAACACCTTCATAAGCTGAGGAAACCCCTGCTACCATTACATGCAAAGGAAAGCTACCCTGCAGCTCAGCCAAAGGGTGCCCCTCTGTCAAACACCCTAATAAGCAAAGGAACCCCCTACTGCCATCACATGCACAGAAAAGCTACCCTGCAGCCCCGCCAAAGGGCGCCCCTCTGTCAAACACCCTCATAAGCAGAGGAAACCCCTGCTACCATCACATGCAAAGGAAAGCTACCCGACAGTGCTGCTAAAGGGTGCCCCTCTGTCTAACACCCTAACAGGCAGAGAAAACACCTACTGCCATCACATGCAAAGGAAAGCTACCCTGCAGCTCAGCCAAAGGGTGCCCCTCTGTCAAACACTGTAATAAGCAGAAGAAACCCCTGCTACCATCACATGCAAAGGAAAGCCACCCGCAGTGCTGCCAAAGGTTGCCCCTCTCCCAAACACCCTCATAAGCAGAGGAAACCCCTGCTACCATCACATGCAAAGAAAAACTACCCGTAGCGCATCCAAAGGGTGCCCCTCTGACAAACAACCTAATAAGAAAAGGAAACCCCAACTACCATCACATGCAAAGAAAATCTACCGTCAGCGCAGCCAAAGGGTGCCCCTCTTGCCAAAAGATGATACTCCCTGAAGCGAAGAAAGTCGCTGCTACCCACCCACGCCAAGAAAAGCTCTCATGCACCACTCTGTCAACAACCCATATAACTGAAAGAAGCACCTGGCTGCTACCCTCTCTAACCAACAGAAGACTCCTTGCAGCCCAACCAAAATACTCCCACTGTCAAGAACCCAGAACATTAAAGAAGGCCCAGGTACCCTCTCTAACCAATGGAAGCTCCCTCGCAGCCCTGACTCCCACTGTCAAGCACTTAGATGCACAAAGGATGCTCCACTACCCTCTTCTGCCAAGAAAAGTTCCCCTACAGTACAGCAAAAAGGTGCCCCTCTATCAAACACCCAGAGAAGCCGAGGAATCCCATACTGTCCTCTCTGGTCAAGAGACGCTCACCTGCACCCTCCCCCCCAACAGACCAGACAATAGGAGCCCCGCTGTCAAACAAAGAAAGTTACCCTCTGATGCCAAGAATATCTCCCCTGCAGCACAGTCAAAAGTGACCCCTCTTTCAAGCCCGCACATCAACACGGGAAGCCTCTACTACACTATCATGCCCAGAAAATCTCCTATGCAGGTCCCAGCGGACACGCCAAAAGGTACCGTTCTGTAAAGCACCCAGATAAGCAAAGGAAGCCTTGGCTAGCCGCTCCCATCAAGAACATCCCCACTGCAGCCCAGCCAAAGGGTACTCCTGTGCGAAGCACCCAGATAAGCAAAGGAAGCCTCGGCTACCCGCTCCCATCAAGAACATCCCCACTGCAGCCCAGCCAAAGGATACTCCTGTGCGAAGCACCCAGATAAGCAAAGGAAGCCGAGGCTACCCGCTCCCATCAAGAACATCTCCACTGCAGCCCAGCCAAAGGGTACTCCTGTGCGAAGCACCCAGATAAGCAAAGGAAGCATTGGCTACCCGCTCCCATCAAGACATCTCTACTGCAGCCCAACCAAAGGGTACTCCTATGCAAAGCACCCAGATAAGCAAAGGAAGCCTTGGCTACCCACTCCCATCAAGAACATCCCCACTGCAGCCCAGCCAAAGGGTACTCCTATGCGTAGCACCCAGATAAGCAAAGGAAGCCGAGGCTACCCGGTCCCATCAAGAACATCTCCACTGCAGCCCAGCCAAAGGGGACTCCTGTGCGAAGCACCCAGATAAGCAAAGGAAGCCGAGGCTACCCGGTCCCATCAAGAACATCTCCACTGCAGCCCAGCCAAAGGGTACTCCTGTGCGAAGCACCCAGATAAGCAAAGGAAGCCTCGGCTACCCGCTCCCATCAAGAACATCCCCACTGCAGCCCAGCCAAAGGGTACTCCTATGCGTAGCACCCAGATAAGCAAAGGAAGCCGAGGCTACCCGCTCGCATCAAGAACATCCCCACTGCAGCCCAGCCAAAGGGTACTCCTATGCTAAGCACCCAGATAAGCAAAGGAAGCCGAGGCTACCCGGTCCCATCAAGAACATCTCCACTGCAGCCCAGCCAAAGGGGACTCCTGTGCAAAGCACCCAGATAAGCAAAGGAAGCCGAGGCTACCCGCTCCCATCAAGAACATCCCCACTGCAGCCCAGCCAAAGGGTACTCTTATGCGAAGCACCCAGATAACCAAAGGAAGCCTCGGCTACCCGCTCCCATCAAGAACATCTCCACTGCAGCCCAGCCAAAGGGTACTCCTATGCTTAGCACCCAGATAAGCAAAGGAAGCCGAGGCTACCCGCTCGCATCAAGAACATCCCCACTGCAGCCCAGCCAAAGGGTACTCTTATGCGAAGCACCCAGATAAGCAAAGGAAGCCTCGGCTACCCGCTCCCATCAAGAACAACCCCACTGCAGCCCAACGGGTACTCTTATGCGAAGCACCCAGATAAGCAAAGGAAGCCTTGGCTCCCCGCTCCCATCAAGATAATCTCCATTGCAGCCCAGCCAAAGGGTACTCTTATGCGAAGCACCCAGATAAGCAAAGGAAGCCTCGGCTACCCGCTCCCATCAAGACATCTCTACTGCAGCCCAACCAAAGGGTACTCCTATGCGAAGCACCCAGATAAGCAAAGGAAGCCTTGGCTACCCGCTCCCATCAAGAAAATCTCCACTGCAGCTCAGCCAAAGGGTACTCCTATGCGAAGCACCCAGATAAGCAAAGGAAGCCTCGGCTACCCGCTCCCATCAAGAACAACCCCACTGCAGCCCAACGGGTACTCCTATGCGAAGCACCCAGATAAGCAAAGGAAGCTGAGGCTACCCACTCCCATCAAGAACATCTCCACTGCAGCCCAGCCAAAGAGTACTCCTATGCGAAGCACCCAGATTAGCAAAGGAAGCCAAGGCTACCCGCTCCCATCAAGAACATCTCCACTGCAGCCGAGCCAAAGGGTACTCCTACGCGAAGCAACCAGATAAGCAAAGGAAGCCGAGGCTACCCGCTCCCATCAAGAACATCTCCACTGCAGCCGAGCCAAAGGGTACTCCTACGCGAAGCACCCAGATAAGCAAAGGAAGCCGAGGCTACCCACTCCCATCAAGAAAATCTCCACCGCAGCCCAGCCGAAGAGTACTCCTTTGCGAAGCACCCAGATTAGCAAAGGAAGCCTCGGCTACCCGCTCCCATCAAGCGCATCTCCACTGCAGCCGAGCCAAAGTGTACTCCTATGCGTAGCACCCAGATAAGCAAAGGAAGCCGAGGCTACCCGCTCCCATCAAGAACATCTCCACTGCAGTCCAGCAAAAGGGTACTCCTATGCGAAGCACCCAGATAAGCAAAGGAAGCCTCGGCTACCCGCTCCCATCAAGAACATCTCCACTGCAGCCCAGCCAGAGGGTACTCCTGTGCGAAGCTCCCAGATAAGCAAAGGAAGCTGAGGCTACCCGCTCCCATCAAGCGCATCTCCACTGCAGCCGAGCCAAAGTGTACTCCTATGCGTAGCACCCAGATAAGCAAAGGAAGCCTTGGCTACCCGCTCCCATCAAGAACATCTCCACTGCAGCCCAGCCAGAGGGTACTCCTGTGCGAAGCACCCAGATAAGCAAAGGAAGCTGAGGCTACCTGCTCCCATCAAGCGCATCTCCACTGCAGCCGAGCCAAAGTGTACTCCTATGCGTAGCACCCAAATAAGCAAAGGAAGCCGAGGCTACCCGCTCCCATCAAGAACATCTCCACTGCAGTCCAGCCAAAGGGTACTCCTATGTGAAGCACCCAGATATGCAAAGGAAGCTGGGGCTACCCGCTCCCATCAAGAACATCTCCACTGCAGCCCAGCCAGAGGGTACTCCTGTGCGAAGCACCCAGATAAGCAAAGGAAGCCTCGGCTACCCCCTCACATCAAGAACAACCCCACTGCAGCCCAAACAGTACTTCTATGCTAAGCACCCAGATAAGCAAAGGAATCTGAGGCTACCCACTCCCATCAAGCGCATCTCCACTGCAGCCGAGCCAAAGTGTACTCCTATGCGTAGCACCCAGATAAGCAAAGGAAGCCGAGGCTACCCGCTCCCATCAAGAACATCTCCACTGCAGTCCAGCCAAAGGGTACTCCTATGCGTAGCACCCAGATAAGCAAAGGAAGCCGAGGCTACCCGCTTCCTTCAAGAACATCTCCACTGCAGTCCAGCCAAAGGGTACTCCTATGTGAAGCACCCAGATATGCAAAGGAAGCTGGGGCTACCCGCTCCCATCAAGAACATCTCCAGTGCAGTCCAGCCAAAGGGTACTCCTATACGAAGCACCCAGATAAGCAAAGGAAGCCGAGGCTACCCGCTCCCATCAAGAACATCTCCACTGCAGTCCAGCCAAAGGGTACTCCTATGCGAAGCACCCAGATATGCAAAGGAAGCTGGGGCTACCCGCTCCCATCAAGAACATCTCCACTGCAGTCCAGCCAAAGGGTACTCCTATGCGAAGCACCCAGATAAGCAAAGGAAGCTGGGGCTACTCTCTCCCATCAGGAAAATCTCCAGTGCTTTGAAAAGATGGCAACCGCCACTTCTTCCTAAATTAGCTGTTAGTACCTGCTTTGAAAAAAACATGGTTCCCTTACACAGCCGCCTTTTCCTGCTTCTCAAAGATGGCTGCCACAGAACTGAGTACGTTTGCCTAGTTCTAAAATACATCCACAAGCAGAAGAGATTCCCTTGCCCTCAAATGGGGCTACCCGCAGAATGGACTGGCTTATTGTAGATCTCAAAGATGGCTACCCAAAGAACAGACTTCCTTTTCCTGGTTTGCAAAATGCCTATTGATATTTCAAACCATGCCATGGTATCAACAGTGATATCTCCTGAGAAGACAGGAATAGTCAACTGGAGACGTTGGAGGCTTCACACTACGCTGTTAATGGATGACCATGAAGTTCAGGATTTGGAAATATATATTGAGAACTTGTGAAGGAAAATGAGGACTCTGTAGAAGAAATAGGCATGTACTGGGACACTTTGAAGGACTTCTGAATGGGAAGACTAATTAGCCTGGTTGCTGCAGAGAAGAAGAGGGTGATCACCAAGGAAGACCAATTGAGAAATAAACTTTGCTACTATAAAAGGAACTTTAGAAGAAGCGGGATGGAAAGGGATAGGCAGGAGGTTACTAACACAAATGAGGGGAAAGGTCAGAGGACTTCTATTAGAATGGGTGCAAGGACTAAACAATACCATTGGGGCTATTGGGAACATGGTGAAAAAAATAAGTACATGTATTGCTTGGGGATTAAGAAATTAGAAACATCTAGGCTGATACTAGCGTTAGATGATGATTCAGGTTGGACACTGACGGATAATAAGGATATAGTTAACACATTCAAGGATTATTATGGGCTATTGTATGGTGAGGAAGTTCGCATACTAGATCAATCGATGGATTAATACCTTGGGGATATTGGGATATGGAACCTGACAGCCTGAAAGCAGAAGAAACAAGGAAGTTGTAGGAACCAATATCTTACGAGGAAATTAAGAAGGTGATAAAGAAATTGAATGGATTTAGCATTGGATTTCACATGATACTGAGGCAATGCATAGTTTCAATCTTAAACTTGATATTCAACTAAGCTTTAGCAAAACAGGTAAGAACACCCTCAATGGAAAAAGCCTTGATTAATGCCACCAAAGGGTGGCAAAGACAAAAGAAAGTGTCAAAACTACCAACCGATATCCTTCCTCAACTGTGATCTTAAAATGTTGACTAAAATCATAGCTAATAGATATTCTGAGTTAATGCCCAAACTCATCAATTATAGCCAAACTGGATTTATGAGAGGAAAAGAAGGGCCATCAAACATTAGGGTCCTTCTGAATCTAATAGAGCTGCTTCATGATTCCAATGAGGTGTTCATCACTTTTGATGGTGAAAAAGCCTTCAATAGAGTGCGCTGGGATTTTGAAGGGAAATACCTTTTCAAAGTGTTGCTTGCCAGAGAGCTTTAAAAATGTTGTGAACATGTTACATTCAAAAGCCAGAGTGTAAGTTGTGTATAATGGCGTGATGCCAGAAGATTTTAGGTTATTTAGGGGGACAAAGCAAGGATGACCTCTCTCCCCAATCAGGTATGATTTGTCTTTGGACCACTACTGCATACTATTCGGAGGAAAGACATAATTCATGGGGCACCATATAATGGAGATAATTGCAAACTTCATGCATAGGCTAACAATGTTCTCCTGCTCCTGAAATATCTGCATACATTGATCACTGTGGGGCTACATGAATTGCGGCGGTGTGGGGATTTACCTGGTTACAAACTAAATATATAGACGATTGAGACACTGGCAATAAGTAAAACCTTCCTTAAAGTACACCTAGAACATTGTGTATGGAAGAGAGAAAATGCATGAATTAAACATGGCCAGAATGGTGGGCAAAGGAATGGGCTGGTCGAACTAAGCAAGGAAGACAGAGATGCGATTATGAAGATACACTTGGCATCTTGTGTTGATCAAGATACATATCCAACATTGCACTATATTTAATACATTCTGGACCACATAGAAAATGTTTTGACGTGGATTGAGAGGGAACAGCACTTGCTGGAGATGTACTAGGCTGAGGGTAACTTCATCAACATCATCTGGGAATGTGGTAGTATTAGTTATTTCTGGAATGAAATAACAGGGAAACTGGAGAATATACTTGGAAGATCTACACAACTCTTTAGAGGCCTTGTAACTCTACTTTGGGAGGGAAGTGATAGGGGTATGACATGGGATCAGAAAGAGTGACTGATAAGGTGAGTGATATCTGGAAAGAAACGAATTCTCAGGCTGTGAAAGGGAGCCACCCCACCAAAATTTGGAGACTGGACAGTTCAATGAGCTACATGCGGCTTCATGCGTGAGTGATTATTGGGAGAAAAATAGTTGGAAGAAAATATGGAAAAAATATGGGAGAACTTTGCTAATTGGCTAAAGAAGAATAAATGAGTTGCAAGTGATGACTGTGTGGTTCAGAGATGTACTACGCTTAAATATGTTGTCATTTGACCACCACCATTTGTTTTCTTATCTGCCCTTGTCATATGTGTGTGATCTCAGTCTACGCCTTATGTATTGGTTATGTCTTTGTATGTTCTATTATTGTAATTGATGGACATTGTAAGGGCTTCTCTTAATAAGAGTCGAAAGCGTTATACCTTTACCACCCTACAATTGTCTGTTTTGGTTTGAAAATAGAATAAAATATAATTTAAAATATATGCCTCTCTTCAGAATGGACTGCCATTGTTTGCTTCTCAGAGATGGCCACCCACATAATGGCCTACTTTTTTCTGTTTTTCAATAATGGCTACCAACAGAACAGACTGCAATTTCCTGGTTCTCAAAGATGGCTACCAAAGAACAGGCGGCCATTTCCTGGTGCTCAAAGATGGCCACCACAGAACTGACTGCCAGTTCCTGGTTCCCAAAGATGGCCACCACAGAACTGACTGCCAGTTCCTGGTTCCCAAAGATGACAGCCCCTTGAAGGAGCTGTCGTTTGCTGGTTTCATGAGCGTGGATGGGGTCCATTGTGGATGGCAGAGTTGCCATTTAATGGCTTTAAAAGAAGGAGGAACTATTAAGAGACTGGCATTTTACACTTTACAAATATCGTGGTGGTGCCTCTGGTGAGGCTGACATTTTCGGATTGGTAAAAAAAACTGTTTTGAGTTAAGGTATAGGGTATGACTTGATAACATGAGACCATCCTACTTATAGTATTGCTTTTAAATAATTGTATTTTTGTGGGGGATAGATTTGGAATCCATTAAAACATGTGAAATATGGGGGAGGGGCTTCAAGGTAGCCATTCAGAAGGCCACGGATGGTGTTGAAAGTGATAATCGTTTTGAGGTTTGAGATTTTGTTGTTAAAACATGCACTTTAAATCTTGCCACCATATTGGGTAGAAACATCAGAGTTCAAGATATACGAAGGGATTTTTCTCTTTTTCTTTAATGCTGTTGATTCTGTGATTAATATAGTTACAATTCTTGGAACAATCCTAAACTATCACCACTCAAAAATTACCATGAAAAAGATGTTAAGGACAGTGAGGAGCCTTCCCCCAGCCCCACTCTGTTCAATATCATCCGTCCAGGGTTCACCCAGCCAAAGTAACTCGCCCCCTCAATCCCCTCCTCCCTCATACCACACATACAAAGCTCAATGCATGCTGCAGCCTTATGCCCGCTGGCACTCCTGCCACCAGACTAAGACAGTGGAGCGAGCGAGAGCTACCTTGGCATGGCTATAGAGCACTTCTACCCCCTGAGCGAGAGCACCCTCTGCATGGCTATACAACGCTGCTACCCCCTGAGCGATAGCTCCCTCTGCACGACTATACAACACTCCTACCCCCTGAGCGATAGCTCCCTCTGCATGGCTATACAACACGCCTACCCCCTGAGCAAGAGCTCCCTCTGCACGACTATACAACACTCCTACCCCCTGAGCGAGAGCTCCCTCTGCACGACTATACAACACTCCTACCCCCTGAGCGATAGCTCCCTCTGCATGGCTATACAGCATTCCTACTCCCTGAGCGAGAGCTCCCTCTGCATGGCTATACAGCACTCCTACCCCCACCCCCCGAGCGTTCACTCTGCATGGTTACACAGCGCTCCTACACCCCCCCACCCCCCGAGCGAGAGCTCCATCTGCACGGCTATACAGCGCTCCTACCCCCAGAGCGATAGCTCCCTCTGCATGGCTATACAGCACTCCAACCCCCTGAGGGAGAGCTCCCTCTGCATGGCACTATACAGCACTCCTACTACCTGAGCGAGAGCTCCCCCTGCATGGCTATACAACACTCCTACCCCTTGACGATAGCTCCCTCTGCATGGCTATACAGCGCTCGAGCCCCCTGAGCGAGAGCTCCCTCTGCATGGCTATACAACACTCCTACCCCCTGAGCGATAGCTCCCTCTGCATGGCTATACAGCACTCCTACCCCCTGAGCGAGAGCTCCCTCTGCATGGCACTATACATCACTACTACCCCCTGAGCGAGAGCTCCCTGTGCATGGCTATACAGCACTCCTAGCCCTGAGCGAGAGCACCCTCTGCATGGCTATACACCACTCCTACCCCCTGAGCGATAGCTCCCTCTGCATGGCTATACAACACTCCTACCCCTGAGGGAGAGCTCCCTTTGCATAGCACTATACAGCACTCCTACACCCTGAGCGAGAGCTCCCTCTGCATGGCTATACAGCACTCCTACCCCCCGAGCGAGAGCTCCCCTGCATGGCTATACGACACTGCTACCCCTTGAGCGAGAGCTCTCTCTGCATGGCTATACAACATTCCTAGTCCTGAGCGAGAGCTACCTCTGCATGGCTATACAACACTCCTACCCACTGAGCGAGAGCTCCCTCTGCATGGCTATACACCACGCCTACCCCCTGACCGAGAGCTCCCTCTTCGTGGCTATACACCACTCCTACCCCCTGAGCGAGAGCTCCCTCTTCATGGCTATACAGCACTCCTACCCCCCTGAGCGAGAGCTCCCTTTTCATGGCTGTACAACACTCCTACCCCCCTGAGCGAGAGCTCCCTTTTCATGGCTATACAACACTCCTACCCCCCTGAGCGAGAGCTCCCTCTGCATGGCTATACAGCACTCCTACTCCCCGAGCGAGAGCTCCCTCTGCACGGCTATACATTACTTCTACCCCCGAGCGAGAGCTCCCTCTGCATCGCTATACAGCACTCCTACTGCCTAGTGAGAGCTCCCTCTGCATGGCTATACAGCACTCCTACCCCCTGAGCGAGAGCTCCCTCTGCATGGCTAAACACCACTCCTACACCCTGAGCGAGAGCTCCCTCTGCATGGCTATACAACACTCATACTCCCTGAGCGAGAGCTCCCTCTGCATGGCACTATGCAGCACTCCTACCCCCCGAGTGAGAGCTCCCTCTGCATGGCTATACAGCACTCCTACCCCCTGAGCGATAGCTCCCTCTTCATGGCTATACAACACTCCTACCCCCCTGAGCGAGAGCTCCCTCTGCATGGCTATACAACACTCCTACCCCCCTGAGCGAGAGCTCCCTCTGCATGGCTATACAGCACTCCTACCCCCCGAGTGAAAGCTCCCTCTGCACGGCTATACAGCACTTCTACCCCCGAGCGAGAGCTCCCTCTGCATGGCTATACAGCACTCCCACCCCCTGAGTGTGAGCTCCCTCTGCATGGCTATACAGCACTCCAACCCCTTGAGCGAGAGCTCCCTCTTCATGGCTGTACAACACTCCTACCCCTTGAGCGAGAGCTCCCTCTTCAGGGCTATACAACACTCCTACCCCCCAAGCGAGAGCTCCCTCTGCACGGCTATACAGCACTTCTACCCCAGAGCGAGAGCTCCCTCTGCATGGCTATACAGCACTCCTACACCCCTAGTGAGAGCTCCCTCTCCTTGGCTATACAGCACTCCTACCCCTTGAGCGAGAGCTCCCTCTGCATGGCTATACAACACTCCTGCGCCCTGAGCGAGAGCTCCCTCTGCATGGCTATACAGCACTCATACCCCCTGAGCGAGAGCTCTCGCTGCATGGTTAAACACCACTCCTACACCCTGAGCGATAGCTCCCTCTTCATGGCTATACAACACTCCTACCCCCCTGAGCGAGAGCTCCCTCTGCATGGCTGTACAACACTCCTACCCCCCTGAGCGAGAGCTCCCTCTGCATGGCTATACAGCACTCCTACCCCACGAGTGAAAGCTCCCTCTGCACGGCTATACAGCACTTCTACCCCCGAGCGAGAGCTCCCTCTGCATGGCTATACAGCACTCCTACCCCCTGAGCGAGAGCTCCCTGTGCATGGCTATACAGCACTCCTAGCCCTGAGCGAGAGCACCCTCTGCATGGCTATACAGCACTCCTACCCCTGAGGGAGAGCTCCCTTTGCATAGCACTATACAGCACTCCTACACCCTGAGCGAGAGCTCCCTCTGCATGGCTATACAGCACTCCTACCCCCCGAGCGAGAGCTCCCCTGCATGGCTATACGACACTGCTACCCCCTGAGCGAGAGCTCTCTCTGCATGGCTATACAACATTCCTAGCCCTGAGCGAGAGCTACCTCTGCCTGGCTATACAACACTCCTACCCACTGAGCTAGAGCTCCCTCTGCATGGCTATACACCACGCCTACCCCCTGACCGAGAGCTCCCTCTTCGTGGCTATATAGCACTCCTACCCCCTGAGCGAGAGCTCCCTCTTCATGGCTATACAGCACTCCTACCGCCCTGAGCGAGAGCTCCCTTTTCATGGCTGTACAACACTCCTACCCCCCTGAGCGAGAGCTCCCTTTTCATGGCTATACAACACTCCTACCCCCCTGAGCGAGAGCTCCCTCTGCATGGCTATACAGCACTCCTACTCCCCGAGCGAGAGCTCCCTCTGCACGGCTATACCTTACTTCTACCCCCGAGGGAGAGCTCCCTCTGCATCGCTATACAGCACTCCTACTGCCTAGTGAGAGCTCCCTCTGCATGGCTATACAGCACTCCTACCCCCTGAGCGAGAGCTCCCTCTGCATGGCTAAACACCACTCCCACACCCTGAGCGAGAGCTCCCTCTGCATGGCTATACAACACTCATACTCCCTGAGCGAGAGCTCCCTCTGCATGGCACTATGCAGCACTCCTACCCCCCGAGTGAGAGCTCCCTCTGCATGGCTATACAGCACTCCTACGCCCTGAGCGATAGCTCCCTCTTCATGGCTATACAACACTCCTACCCCCCTGAGCGAGAGCTCCCTCTGCATGGCTATACAACACTCCTACCCCCCTGAGCGAGAGCTCCCTCTGCATGGCTATCCAGCACTCCTACCCCCCGAGTGAAAGCTCCCTCTGCACGGCTATACAGCACTTCTACCCCCGAGCGAGAGCTCCCTCTGCATGGCTATACAGCACTCCCACCCTCTGAGTGTGAGCTCCCTCTGCATGGCTATACAGCACTCCAACCCCTTGAGCGAGAGCTCCCTCTTCATGGCTGTACAACACTCCTACCCCTTGAGCGAGAGCTCCCTCTTCATGGCTATACAACACTCCTACCCCCCGAGCGAGAGCTCCCTCTGCACGGCTATACAGCACTTCTACCCCAGAGCGAGAGCTCCCTCTGCATGGCTATACAGCACTCCTACACCCCTAGTGAGAGCTCCCTCTCCTTGGCTATACAGCACTCCTACCCCTTGAGCGAGAGCTCCCTCTGCATGGCTATACAACACTCCTACGCCCTGAGCGAGAGCTCCCTCTGCATGGCTATACAACACTCATACCCCCTGAGCGAGAGCTCCCGCTGCATGGTAAAACACCACTCCTACACCCTGAGCGAGAGCTCCCTCTGCATGGCTATACAACACTCATACCCCCTGAATGAGAGCTAACTCTGCATGGCTTTACAACACTCCTACCCCCTGAGCGAGAGCTCCCTCTGCATGGCACTATACAGCACTCCTACCCCCCGCGTGAGAGCTCCCTCTGCATGGCTATACAGCATTCCTACCCTGAGAGATAGCTCCCTCTGCATGGCTATACAACACTCCTACCCCCTGAACGAGAGCTCCCTCTGCATGGCTATACAGCACTACTACCCCCCGAGGGACAGCTCCCTCTGCACGGCTATACAGCACTACTACCCCCCGAGCGAGAGCTCCCTCTGCATGGCTATACAGCACTCATACCCCCCCCCCCCAAGAGAGAGCTGCCTCTGCATGGCTATACAGCATTCCTACCCCCTGACATTCATATGTCCTCATCGGGCAGACCTGCTACTACACGGTATAGTGTCACTGGTGGGTACAAACAGTGCTTAATTTGTGGGGGTGTTTGCCCTGGCACTTATATTTGAGCCCCTACACTTATTGTCTCAGGCTCAATTTAAAAATGAAGAGAGGTGTTAGTCAGTGCACCCATCAACCACAATGAGCAGGTGCCAACTGTAGTGTTACCCCAAATATGTCGAGACTGTGGGGATCAGCTGTGGGTGGTGGCAGCAGTGGGGGGAACTGCCCCTCGCCCCCTGCTTTGTCACAGGAGTGCTAGTCACATTTCTGGGCCCTGGCACTCATATCTTTTTTACACATTAAGCACTGGGTGCAAATCCCAGGTCCTCTCCCTCTGGATAGACAGATAGGCAAGTGCCACTGCTGTAAACCACCTTGGCACATACCGGGGCACAGGAATCGGTTACTCTCAACACCTCAGTTTCCACACCCACCACCCCCTCTGTCCCCGTCACATCTTCCTCCCCTTACCTTTCACTTCGAGAATCCTGCCCCAAAGGGGCTGCACAAATGGCAGGTGTTGCGCTGTATAGGACCACTTTCAATTAAAAGTGATCAATATTGTTGCAATTCTTCAAAGACGACATTTTAGAAACACACAAACGGACAATGGACAAGAAGCCCAGTCCACTGAGGCAGAAACGTTGCTCAGTTTCAGCTGGCAGGGTGTGGCTACAGTCCATGACGTTGAAATGTGCACCCGCGAAGCCCCTGAACCACGTCGAGCATCCTTGGTTGGTTAATGGGTGCTCTGGTGCTGTGAGTTCACAAAACATCCCTGAAAGTGTTACCATTATTGCAAGTTAAGAGAATGAGTAAACGTTCTCGCTTGAGTAAAGGATGCAGTTTTGTAAGGCAACGAGCGCTGCAGGGCTGTGAAATCCAGCCCTAACTATGTGTTGTCTCTGGAGGTAGTCACTCTCTCACCCAGGTTCCCTTCAGAATCTTGCAGTCCCTTGCCAGATTCCTGCTCAGCGGAGCGTTCATGTCATGAATCCCAGAAGATAGGAGGCGGGTGGATTGGAATGGCCGATAAAATGTGGAACGTGCCTGTGAAGTGCTGTGTCAGTGCTGAATGTGCGATTTGAGCACTTTAGTTTTACAGATGGTCGCCGTGACATTATTATTTTAACACTGGGTACAGTGTAGTAGGTAGGTGTATACCACATCCATGTCTGAGACTATTATTATGTGTGTTCGTGAATGTGTGCATATATATCAATGTGTGTGTGTGTTCACTGAAGACATGCTACGGGGCATAGTGTTATGATGTTGTGGTAGCATGACATAATGAACGAAGTTTAAAAAAACATGCAAATTCCCATTAAATACTCAATTACAGGGACCACACCTGGCCCCCACCATGCACTGCTCATGACATCACAGATGACATCACAAATGGCATGATCAGTAACATTACTGATGAAAGGACCAATGTGTGCATGCCCTCAGAGAAAGGAAGACAGTGAGACTAAGCTCAGGGCATGTAGTAATTATAATTGAAATTGGTAATCTTATAACGCGCTTAATACACAGTGGTTTCCAAGCGTGGATCCGGGGATCAAACCTGTGTTGCTCCATATTGTCTTCCAAGGCGAGTGCATTGCCCCTGAGCTGTCCTCCCGTCAACAAGTAGCTATGATGCCTGTCTTCGGGTCATGCTCAGTGGCTACAGAAGCATGAACACTGTGCCCGGGACGTAGGTCACACCCAAATGCAGTACTCACAGGGCAGGCCAATGGGTACTGTGCGGGTGGACATAGCTAAAGTCCATGGCACAGTTGTGCCCAAGCCACGGTGGAGACCGTGGATGTTGGCTTATCTGGGTCATGGGAATACCTTCATGACCAAGGCAAAGTAACCACAAGACACAACTAATGGCAGAGGCATCACCAGGCACGTCATTTGCGGGTCACCAGGGGTCACAGCTGCGACCCCTGCGGTCTCCCTTGCTACCCCTAAAAAATATTGTTCTTTTTTTTTTCTTTTTTTTTTTACAAATGGAAGCTCCTTGGCTGTGGCCAGCACCATGTGGCTCTTTGTTTCTGGAGTGGCTGCCTTTTTTGTTCAGGCCTCTTAAAAAAAACAGGGGGTTCCACAAGTATAACACTTTAAGCAGTGACCCTAAGTCAGAAAGAATAGGAATAACAAATAATTTGTCTTTCTGGAATTCTATACAATAATTGCTAGACTTGTTAAATGTTTATTTCAGGCACACATCAGAGGGTGAGTCACTGATTTAGTCTGTTCTTAAACCCCTCAAATTCACAATGCAGACAAAAACCTCCAAAAAGTATTTAGAGTACAGTAAGCATTCATTTCAGACTATGGCCCTCATTAGGACTCCAGCGGAAAACCATGGTGCCATTAGCACCATGGTCGATGCCGGAGTCCGCCATGGCGGAATGGGGAATTACCACCCCATTCCAAGGTTGGCAGGGCGGTAATTCCCCATGCCGCCATGGCCCTTCCCCATTCCCATTTTTGCCCCATGGGAATGGGGAAGGCGGTAAGTACGGTACCGTACTTACCTCGAGAGTCCCTTTGCGGGCCCCTACTTTAACGGCTGGTCTAGACCAGCCATTAAGGTCGGGTCCCGCAAAGGAACCTCTTAGTAAGGCGTTAAGGGTTTAACGGCGCCGACACCTTTTACGGCGCCGTTAACCCCTTAACGCCAGGGTCCTAATGAGGGCCTATATATTTTGCTTTTCACAAGTTGCAGTTATAGCATGTTTTTTTTCTGCCGTTGTCTCTGTTACGATCATCACAAGACATTCCATCTCGGTGTCCTCGGTCACTTGACAAAATCCTTGTGCCTAAAAGCTTCTGAACAGTGTAGAAATGTTTGACCATAGCACATAAAGGGGCCTTTATTTCATTGTGCCACAATTAATGCTTTGTTGTAATGTGTCTATCTTTCCTATGTCCATGGCATGCTGTTCAGGATGTTTGTTTACATGTGTCAGGTAAAGTGTGCCGAGAGTGCGCTGCATTCGCCACTCTAATCTAAATTATTTAATACAGTGTTATGAACCCTCCCAATGGTATGTATGTTGCCAACGTCTGAAGCCTGAAAAGTAGATCCATGCAGGCTTGACATGTGGCCAACTTTGCACCAGACCTGCAGATGAACTGGCCTGCTGTTAAATCTCAGCAGTTTAATGGTATCCACTACAGAGTGCAATTTGCTTTCTGATTTTGAGAACATTCAGACATGTAATTGCTCGTTTTACTATAGCCGGTAACATAGCTATAGCCGGTAAGATAGATCAGTTGGTTGAGCGCTTGCTTTTGGGATGTGTGTGTTTGTTTGTTTGTTTGTTTATTTATTGTGCGCGCCGGACCCTAGGGTAGAAGGGCGCATGAGAACAAGTAGGTTTACAGCTTAGTTTTCAGAAGTTACAACTTTACAGAGCATGGCACCACAGGGTGAGACAAAAACAAGTACAGTCAATGCATAGCAAAACAATCGTCATCATAGAGCTTGCGTTACATAGTAGCAGGTCAGTCACCATCAGGTACAGGACAGGTGGTAGGTACATGGGAGATTGCAGGATACATATCATTCTCAGTGAGCCATTTTATTGTGTTCTGTCTGAATTTGTTAAACGTTTGGTCAGATCTAAGTGCATGAGGTAGGGAGTTCCATAATTGAGCTGCCTTAACTGGGAAGCTAGATCCTCCGATGGTGGTTAGTTTGAATCTGAGCACTAGGAGGCCGTTGGGGCTAACTGTTCTAGTGAGTCTAGTAAGGTTTTTTCTATTAAAGCGCTCTGTTAGGTATCGGGGGGCTTTGTTGTTTAAGCATTTGTGGATGAGAGATGCAGTTTTGAGGTTGATTTTTTCTTGGGTGGATAGCCATTTGTATTTCCATCTTATTTCGGAGATATGTGCTTTTCTGGGAATACTAAGGGCCGCTCTCAGTGCATTATTTTGGAGCACTTGTATTCTGTTGATTATTTGTTTCGTAGAACCTATGTACAGGGAGTTACAATAATCTAATTTTGATAAGATAAGGGCTCTGGCTAGGATAAGACAACTGTTGTCTGATAAGAATGGTTTCCTGGCTCGTATTAGTTCGCATGAATAGGCCGTGGATAAGGCCAGTGAATCCACCTGTTTGGTAAGGGAAAGGGTCGAGTCAAGGTAAAAACCTAAGGTTTTTACTTCTTTGGCGACCTTAATAGTGTTCCCATCAATGATAAATGCTGAGTAATTTCAGTTAAGTTTAGAGATGCGAGCTGCGGTGCCCATGATGATGAGCTCTGTTTTGTCATCGTTCAGAAATAGGCCGTGGTTGGCCATCCATGCCTGAACGATGCTATAAACTCTAGTCACCAAAGCCAGATCTAATCCGTAATCCCCGGTAAGTGGTAGGAAAATCTGGGTATCGTCTGCGTAGTTAGTGTAGGTGATGCCCAGATTGTCAAGATCGTCAAAGAGTGGCTTGGTGAAGATGTTGTAGAGTGTTGGCGAGACACAGGATCCCTGGGGCACTCCACAGGTGATGGGTATTGGGTCTGCTGCCGCTGAGGGAGAGAATACTCTCATGGTCCTGTCGCTGAGGAATGACTGTATCCATGCTATGGCCTCCCCTGAGAAATGGGCCGCAGAGGCCAAGTGGTTGCACAGGACTCTATGGTCCACCAGGTCAAAGGCGGCTGAGAGGTTTAGTAGGAGGAGTAGGGCTAGTTTACTCTTGTCTCTGAGTGAGTCTATTTGGGCCTTTAGGTCGATAAGGGCAGTCTCTGTGCCATGTTGAGGTCGGAAATTGGATTGGCGGACGCAAAGGAGCTGGTTGACCTCCAGGTAGTTCTGGATTTGGGTATAGGCTACCTTGTCCAGTATTTTTAGTAAGAAAGGCACCGTGGAGATGGGCCTGTAGTTTGTGGGAATGTTGGGGTCCAGTGTTTGTTTTTTCAGAAGGGGGAGTACCCAGGATTCCTTTAAGTTACGAGGAATGGTGCCCGTAGTAAAGGAGGCATTGATAAGTTTGGTGATGAAATGAGCTAGGTCTCTGGCAGCGTCCTTGATCAGTTGTGCTGGGCATTGGTCAACTTTGCAATTGGAAGGTTTAAGACTCAGAATAGTTTTCTCTACCTCGATCACTGAGACCTTAGAGAAGCTAAATTGGGTGTGTACTTTAGGTTTGGGTGTGGGCGTTGTGTTTGAAGGAGTTTGGGTTTGGGCTGATAGGGAGGCTTTCTTTAGAGCAATTTTGGTTTGGAGGTTGGACACTTTGTTAGTTAGTGCCAGCTTTAAGTCTGTGCACCAGCTTTTATCTTTGATGGAGTCATCCTGTGCTACAATAGGAGTTTCAAGTTCTTTTAGGATGGAGAAGAGCTCCTTCATGCTGGAGTTGGCTTGGGATATCCTATTATTATAAGTTTCTTGTTTTGCCAGGATGATGTCCTTTTTGTATTGCGTTGAGATGTTTATTAGGTTGGTTTTATTTACCGCAGTGGGATGTAAGTTCCATGCAATTTCGTATTTTCTTTTCTGAAGTCTTAGGTTTTTTAGGTGGGGTGTAAACCAGGAGTTCAGGTGCTTTTTGGTTTACTGTTCCTAAGTTTGAGCGGAGCAATGCTGTCAAGGGCAGAGGTCATAGCATTATTAAATTCCTCCACTAGAAGGCCGGGATCAGCATGGTTAGGTAAGCAGTTAAGTTTGGCTAGGATATGTGGCAAGATTTTGTCCGCCGTAATATTTTTCTTATTTCTAGTTAATGTGGCAGTGGCAAGGGGGGGGTGTTGGAGTGATGGGTCTTTTAGTATTGATTGCAAAGGAGATTAAGTGGTGGTCTGTCCAGATTTGGGGGGCAATAGTTGTGATGGATAGATTACAGTTGTGGCTGGGCATGGGTGGATGCATTCACCCTCTGCATGAAGCCTAGTTCTGTTAGGGTATTGGCTACGGCCGTGGCCTGATGATCATTGATATCATTGTACCCTAGGTTGAAATCTCCTAGCACAAGGGTTTGTGAGGAGTTTTTTAGCTTTTCAGAGATAACAGTGGTGATATCTTCATTGAAGGTGCCGATAGGGCCTGGTGGTCTGTATAGGAGGTGAATGTTTAATGTTTGAGAATTGGCGGTAGGTAGTTTGATAGAAAGGAACTCACAGGATTTAAGGTTGGGTGTGGAGGTGATTCTCATGGAGAGATTGGTTTTGGCGATAATCACAATTCCTCCACCTCGTGCGTCAGGTCTATCAGCTCTAAGGATGGTGTACTTGTCAGGGACTGCTAGGGTTAGTGCAGGGCCTGCTGCCTCGTGGAGCCATGATTCTGTAATGGCGAGGAAGTCAAGGTCATTTTCCAGGATAACGTCAGCTAAGTCTGTAGCATGAGCGACTAATGATCTGGCATTGATTAACGCAGCTTTTAGGTCAGGGTCTGGCTGTACCGTAAGATCTGCAGGTTCGAATCTCGGCAAGGCTAACTCAGCCTTTCATCCTTCTGTGGTCGATAAATGAGTAGCAACACAGGTTGGGTGATATTGTATGTATATTTGTTCTATATAAAGCGCTTAAGGGTAAGTGCTATATAATAACACATCATTATCATTTGGCCTTGGACGTCTGCTTGCATTCACTGAAATTTGGTAATATGGGCCTATACACACTGATATTAATGATACATATGGTGATCCATTCTTGTATGAAATGTATATCAAATTACAGTGATATCGTAACCATATTTTTCGTCGTGTACTTAGGCACAATGCTATGTGATGCCACTTCCTGTTTTGTCACGGGGGAAGGTTGTGTTCCATCGCTTCCTGTGATGCCTCTTCGGGGTGTGGTCAAATGACATCACTTCCTGTGATTCTATTCTATATTTATTTATATAGCGCCAACACGCCTGCAGGCCTCAGGGCGCTCACAAGACAACCAAGACATACAACAAGACAAAAAGAGGGACAGTGCTAACAGGTAGAGCTCAATTTCTATTCTTTATTGAATATAAATGTTTTTAATCCTTTCTTGGATTGGGCAATTGATGGAATCGATCTAAGTGACAGCGGTAGGTTCATTCCACATGGTTGGAGCCCATGAAGCAAAGCTGATTCCTCCAAACCTTTTCAGAGAGAAGCAGGTCTGAGACAGTAACTCATCCTTGTTTGAGCACAAGGAGCACCAAATTGGCGCCTTCTTAATTCAGGAACTAAGATACAAGGGGGCATTACCAGCTAGGCATTTGTATAACAAACTGGAAGCTTTGAAGTGAATTCTCTGTTGAATAGGGAGACAGTGCAGCTTCCGGCGGGCTGCAGAAATATGTGCCTTTCTGTCCATGCCATATACTGCACAGACCGCCCCATTCTGAATCACTTGTAACTTTCTGATATTGGCCTTGGAAGTTCCAATCAACGGACTGTTACAATAGTCTAGTTTTGTGTTAATTGCTGCCGCCCAATTAACGCTTTGTTCTCTTGTGCCAGATCAGGTCGAATCTGCCAAAATAAGTGTGTTACATAGGCACAGGTGATGTCAGCAGGGGTTAAGGGTCGTGTGATGTCACTTCCGCTACCCCTGGAATTTGGGTGAAATGACATCCTCTCTCGGGAGGATAGCTAAGGGGCAACGTGCTCGCCTTGGAAGCAAGACGATACAGAGCACCACAGGTTCGATCCCCAGGTCCACTCTTAGAAATTGCTGGGCATTAAGGGCGTTATAAATAACCTATCATGTCATATCATATCCCTGGGCGTCACTAGGGGGGGTGCTATAGCCCTGGGTCATTTGGTTCTAGCCCTGGATCGAAGCTCAGGGGCTACAACCAAAGGGTTAGGTAGCCCGAGTCCCGACAGTCCCGACATTAGCGTAGCCCCCGATCTCTTCCAGACCAGGCAACACCCCTGACCAATGGTCATGCCACTTATGTACTCCAAGGATTAGTTCAGCACCACCAGATGCATATGAAATGCCCCAGATGCCAGCCACTCATGACACACAATAACGCCATGACCTGTGGGTACTGGTTTAGGGGGTAATTCACATGACCCATGGTGTGTGGGTATCGCAAGGATACAAAGTCTTACACTGGACTTGGACAAAGACCAGAGCCTGTAGCAGTGCCCGAGGGCACTATTTACAAGGGTAAAGTGCTGAAGGTATGGCCATGCTCCATTCCCAGAAATGAGTACTCCAAGGGCATGGCAGCAGGACGTTCCCTCTGGTTACTGTGGGTATTTGCAGTGTGTCTGGGTTACGGTAGCAGGGTAAGCCCTTGACCTAGTATTATTTTTATTTTTAATTTTATTGTTGAAAGAGCGGACTTAGCTCGAGAGCAGCAGAGAGCTGTACGGATGGTGGGTAGCTGGCATTTGGGTTGCCATCTTTTAACAGTAGCGCAGTACTGTGAGGTATGTACGTTGGTATGTGCGTCCATTGGAATTAGTCCTTGCTAGGTGCTGTTGAAAGAGCCATGTTTTGAGAGATTTGCAAAACTGGTAAATTTTGGGGGCATTCCCCACTGACTTCGGGATCGAGTTCTTGAGGGTGGGCGCATAACACGAGAAGGATTGTTTGTGGGTCCACTCTGTGGGCGAGTTGTGATTCAAGTCGGTTGGTCAATTTTCTGCGCGAGAAGCCTATGCCACCAGATATGTGCAGGGTCGGACTGGGCCATAAAATTGTCTCGGGCACCAATGAAAAAGTGTCCCACAGTTGCAAATGACAATTCTTTGCTTTTGTGACAGACTGAGTAGTACCCAAGGGGGAGGTTTTTGTCTGGGGCGAGCGCCACCAGCACCGTTAGGATGCCTATAGAGTACAACAAATAATACAATATATTAAACTCCTCTAAAAAAAAAGGCTTTGCTAAATAAAGTGTTGCTACATTCTTATGAAGAACCATTAACAATCCCTGCTAACCTTTAGGCGAAGGGATGTTTATTTATTTATTTTATTTATTTTGACATTTGTATAGCGCACCTAAGGCGCTTGATGTTATGGTTACAACGCAAAACGTACCAAACAATGAACTTAATGAGTTACGTCCATAAATCGTCAGTCCCCCCTCCCCCCAGCACACGATGTCACGCTTATCACTCAGGGCATCACAATCGAAATTAACATGCCATAAATATTCTTTTGAGACCCTATTTTTCCATATGAATTAGCAGTCCCTATTGGCAGGCATCAAAGGTGAGCCCTAAAGAGATGTCGTTAACGACCAAGATTACACGACTGCACAGCTTGAAGTAGGAACGCGGTGATTAGAGCGCATGTATGCAGGCTCTGCAGCAGACAAAGCATCTCTGATAATATCCCTGTGTTGCGGGATAACGCCGTCTTTGCACCCTGCCGTGCCAGCAATGCACGCTCGCCTTTAGCCACACAGTGACTCTGCCGACGCATGCAGTACTGTCCCGTACACAGCTGATCATGAATTGTCACGATGCCGAAATCCGATTGGCTGGAAAGTAGTCTCTAACTCCATGCAGAAGCTGATGGTTGCGTAATTGACCCACCACTGTGTTGCAAACCTGAGCTTCCCTCATCACGGCTTCCTGTCCAGTGATTAGTGCGACGAGGTGGTTGCAACCTCTCTGTAGAAAAACACTTCCTCATTAAACCACCCAGAATGCATCCCAGTACCGTAATGAGGAGGGACTGAGGCCAGCGGGTTGAATCTTACAAATAGCACAGGCAAGTGTGGGATATGAAATTGGGGGAGGGCAACAGAGCAATATTTTAGGATGGGAGCTGAAAAGTGTCCTGCGCGGCCTAAGAACGAAACTGGGGACCCTTTAAAAGAGGCGTGGCTTAAGCAGTGCTTTAAGTGGAAAAATAGTAGTGGAAGTACTCGCCAAGCTACGAAGTCGGACGTTCTGGCACAGCGAATTAGTCGCCGGACATTTCGGCACAGCACCTTGGGCACAGGTCCCTTTTAGGCACACCCTGGTGTTTGCAGGCAATGCCCATTGAGATAAAATGATGTGCCAAGGATCACACACGCTGGTAAAGCAGTGTATCTGGAATCCTTTTACACAAACTTCCAGTTTGTTGTTAGGCAATGTGTTAAGAAAGTTTGAATATCCATTTAAAATGACGCTTTCTTTTTTGCTTATCAAAGTAGCAGATATCATAGCTCTAAACTAAGCTATAGAAGGGGAGTTTTTTATTGCTCGCTTTCATTGCCTAATTCAGTAGGTAACTGGAGCTGTGTGCGAGTTTTCAGTCCACAACGTTCCATCACAACTCCAATTACTTAAACATGTACATAGTAGAATAGGATCTGCTAACAACAAAGAAACAACTTAAAAAGTAATTTCCTAGGCTTCCCAAAATAATCCCTACTCCATCAAGAACACCAATGGTAACAGGTGGAGGCCACTAAGCGAAACATTGTTCCGTGCCCAGTGTGCTGTGAGCTCAGTAGGTGCATGTTCGTCTCTCCTTTTCTTCTGGAGGGAGGGCCCTGAAGGAGACATTATGGGCACTGAGGGTGGTGGAGGGAGGAGGAGGGAGAGGGCTCTGCTTTCCCCAGCAAAGGCAGGCACTGAGGGTGGTGGAGGGAGGAGGAGGGAGAGGGCGCTGCTTTCCCCAGCAAAGGCAGGCACTGAGGGTGGTGGAGGGAGGAGGAGGGAGAGGGCGCTGCTTTCCCCAGCAAAGGCAGGCACTGAGGGTGGTGGAGGGAGGAGGAGGGAGAGGGCGCTGCTTTCCCCAGCAAAGGCTGCAGAAGCTTAGTCCTTTAAGCTGCGTGAAATGAAAAGCTTTAAGTTGCACCTCGCCCCATAGTTGAGTACCGGTACTCTCTTGCAGATGTTGAGAAGGGCAGGTACTCAAATGCTCAACAATAAGAAGTGCAGGTACTGAGGGCCGGTAGGACTGGCCCATTTAAGGAACTGGCCTTAAGTAACTAAAGGAGTGGCCGAACGGAGGGGGTTGAGTTTTAGTACCTTGCTCGAAAGGGAGAGAAAACTATTTTTTTAAAGCACTCAATATAATCAGCTTCAATCAAACAACACCCCTCAAATAAAACGACATCCATTTCATGTTCCGCTCCCTGTAAGGTAGCGCAGTGTGTAAAGTGCCTTCCTCAGTGATATACCGCTATGCCACAATTCACAGTTTCCCAGGCCAGCTGCACAGATCTGTGTACAACCTCTAGACACAGATCCCTCCACCTTAACAGAAGGCCAGTGGCCCCACTCTTACTATTCGAGCCCAGCCCATTACCCTCAAAACGGCAACATATTTGTCAATTTACCACCCATAAAAGAAAGAAAAAAAAGTCAACGTGTCCTTTATTGATGGAAAGCAAATTAAAGCAGTGCTCTAAAGTGATTAGCAACAGTGAGGGTTTACTATGGCCATTTGCTTTCTTGCACGTTTTAATGCCTCCAGGCCATTCAAGTTCATCCCAGCTGCAGCAGAGGCACACAACACAGGAGAGAAGGGGTTAAATCTGCCTCTGCACAGGAGAGCTGGGGGAAATGTCCCTGCGGTCTGAGGGCCATCGAGGCAGAATTTAAAATCTTAGCTTGGTCTCTGGATCGGGTGGGCCCCGTCCCACTTAAAGCCCAGCTAATGTCATATATTCAGAACCTCAGCACAACAACATTGAGCTGGAAAATGCATGGCTGGAGATAATGTGGCAATAAGACCCGAGGTGGCGGGCCAATACTGCCCCAGGTAATGCCCGGGGCCATGGTTATAGCCTTAACAAAGACCCTGGCCATTACCTGCGGCGGTATTGGCCCGCCGCCAAGGGCCTTATTGCCATTAGCACCCCGGCCCATTGGATCTCAGTCGTGGGGAGGCTCGGAGCGGGGATGGCCCCGCTTCGAGCCTTCTCATTGGCTGAGGGGCTGCCACGCCCCCGCCGAGGACAAGGCGGCTAGAATCCCGGCCAATCAGAATGCTTATTGCATTCTGATTGTCTCTCGCCGGGTACTAATGTCGGGTATGAGTACAAAAAAACAGACTTGATAAACCTGCCATCATCTTGTACCAAGTCTATGTGTCTCTTAAAACCTCAAATTCTGCCTTCCTAATGTTTGAGATACATAATAAAGAGGCTAAAACTTGAAAAAGGTATAGGTTCTTCTCCGGGTATGTCGTGTTCAGAAGCCTCGCCCCTGATCAATATTCATGTCTCTGTCCTCTCTTGTTCAATAAACCACTTAATAAAGGGATTTGCTAGTCTTGCAAGCAGAGCTGATTTTCAACAGATGTGTTATACCGCCACCAGAAGCATCATCATGTCACAGTGATTACATGTGCTCTATTTTTCCAGCAAATGTATTTTTCAATGAAAAAAACATTTATCACAGTGGGCGCTGATAATGTTTCACATCTGTGGAATTCTCAGTTTAATGGTGAAACATGTAAAAGTATAGCATCAATCATTGTGTATGATTTGGGAACATGGATTTGCCTTTTGGTATGCTGCTGCACTGGCCTACACGAAAATGGGCACATGCATGAACAGGCCTGTACCTCTGCTCAGGAAAGGACAATAGGGCTGTGACAGAGTCAGCCACATGTTGAGATTTCGATACTGGCCAGAGCATTTAAAAATCCATAATAAGTCATGTGCCAAGTTCAACCAATAAGAAGCAAACTTCTGTCACCAACAGGAAGCATCTTCAATAAATCCACCAATGGTAAACCATTTCTTCTCTGACTCTACCAATAGGAAGCAATCTCCTCCTGTGAGTTCCATCTGGAGCCAGTGCACCCAAAACATGACAAAGGCAATCGTTTTGCATTTTGCAATTGTTGATTCCATTTTATATTTATAAGCATGACATTGCGCTGAGTCCATAAAGCATGGGCCCAGGTCCAGGAACATGAAAGCTGAAGGGCCGGGAATCAGGTGACTACTACGGGGGTGCGCTTAGCATCTGTAGCTGATTAAATACTTCCAACATTTCTGAACCTGCAGCTGAGACACGAAGCCTTCGGGGTGTGCAGCCTGCTAGGAAGGGCCATTAATAGCTTGTGATGTCTGTATCATCCAGAATCATCCACATTTCAACACACCTTTAAGTCCTTATTACCTGGGCCATAAACAATGTACAACAGAACCTTAACAATTAGCTTACAACAGGACCAAAAAGTACTGCTGGTACTGTACAGAATACAGACATACATGACATACATGACACACATGATGCCGCAGATCATGTGTATGATGGCATGGACTTCTCCATTATTACTGTTTGGGGCAAGATGAGAATATTGTGCTGGACCCAATACCAATTTGCCAGTCATGGCCATAAATACAGGATATCAACATTCCTGTATGCACAACATGCGAGTGATAACGGATGTAAGGAAGACCCCATGGAGCGATGACAATGTCCCCATTTCTGGCTGTAAAACATTAAAGCAGCATTCACGCCTTGCCACTTACCTCTGGGACACCGGAAATAACTGCTCCCTTCTGTCCTTACCTGCGAGTTTCACACTTAATGGCAGAGCTGAAATTCCATGAATATACAGGCTTGGCGGGGAGGGGACAGAGCACCATTCTTTTAGACTACACCAGAGTCCATGCTTTAAGCATCTGCCCCCCCCCCTCTTACAAACTCTCCATTCAGCCGTTCATTCTTTCATTGGCTTCTTCTGCACTATTTCCACCCCGACAGGCACCACACTGCCCAGCGAGAAGAAGGGAAAACAAAGACAAAGAGCTGTGCACAGCTTTCAACTCTATGATGAGGGAGGTGTTGTGGGAGTTCCAGAGACGGGGCGAGACGGGAAGGCCCGAGGGAAGGTACGTGGATTTACTGGAGATGTTTCACAATGGTAATGTGGCAAGAGTCAGGTACAGTCTGAAGGGGACACATTCCAGAGGTGAATTCATTCCAAACCTTCCCACCATCACCTCTTTTGGTTGGCAGGGTTCCGAGATGCAACAGAAGGTTTGGGGGAACTCCTCAGTACAGGCATTCGATGTCTATCGAAGTCTGCCCCAAGGCTTTATGTAGTGCTGATGTCTGGGTCTATGCCCCCTATGCCACTGTCACTGTGGCCAGCAATTCATTCTTTAGAAGCCTATTTTCGTTATTAAAGGGAACTCTAAGCAGACCCCTACGTCCACAGACTGAGGTATGTCCTATGATGTTATCACTGTCTTGCCAATTTCTTGTTGGATTAGGCCATGGGTGCACAACATACGGCCCGCGGGCCAGTTGCGGCCCGCCATGGTCTTTTGTCCGGCCGGGAGGCACAAAGACTTTCCTAATGGAGGGCAGCCCGCAGCCGCCCTCCATTAGGAAAGTCTTTGTTGTCTTCCGGGCCGGACAAAACACTGGCCCTCATTGGCTCAGCACACACACGCACCACGTCGCTCCTACGAGCCACGTAATGCGTGTGTGCTGCACCAATGGAGGGCCAGCACTACGGCTGGCGTGGTCCATAAGGATTGATGCCGGAAGGCATTTCAGCCTTGGACCACGCCAGCCGTAGTGCGATTCCAGTGTTCCAGCTTACCTGCCGCTTACCTGCCTTCCAGCACGTCTCTGGTAAGTGGTCTGTTTGTGTTTGTGTGTCGGGTTTGTTTTGCTTTATGTTTGTGTGTGTATGTTGGGGTGGTGGGTGTGTGTCGGATGTGTATGAATGTTTGGATTTGAATGTATTTTGTGTGTATGTTGAGATGTGGGGTTGGAGGGGGTGTCGGATGTGTATGAATGTTTGGATTTGAATGTTTTTTGTGTGCTGAGTTGGGGGGTGGGGGTTCGGGTCTGTATGGGTGCATGTTTGTGTGTGTGCTGAGTTGGGGGGTGGGGGGTTCGGGTCTGTATGGGTGCATGTTTGAGAGTGTGTGTGCTGAGTTGGGGGGTGGGGGGTTTGGAGTTGGGGGGGTGGGGTGTTCGGGTCTTTATGGGTGCATATTTGTGTGTGTGCTGAGTTGGGGGTTTGGAGTTGGGGAGTGTGGGGGTTTTGGGACTTTATGGGTGCATGTTTGTGTGTGTGCTGAGGTGGGGGGTGGGGGTTCGTGTCTGTATTAGTGCTGGTTGTGTGTGCTGATTTGGGGGGTGGGGGGTTTGGTTGGGGGTGAGGGGGCCATGGGGTGGGGGGTTTGGTTGGGGGTGAGGAGGCCATGGGGCATAGTGTTTGGTTGGGGGTGAGGGACATGGGGCATAGTGTTTGGTTGGGGGTGAGGGGGCCATGGGGCATAGTGTTTGGTTGGGGGTAAGGGGGCCATGGGGCATAGTGTTTGGTTGGGGCCGAGGGTGCCATGGGGCATAATGTTTGATTGGGTGTAAGGGGGCCATGGGGCATAGTGTTTGGGTGGGGGTGAGGGGGCCATGGGGCATAGTGTTTGGTTGGGGTGAGGGGGCCATGGGGCATAGTGTTTGGTTGGGGGTGAGGGGGCCATGGGGCATAGTGTTTGGTTGGGTGTAAGGGGGCCATGGGGCATAGTGTTTGGTTGGGGGTGAGGGACATGGGGCATAGTGTTTGGTTGGGGATGAGGGACATGGGGCATAGTGTTTGGTTGGGGGTAAGGGGGCCCTGGGGCATAGTGTTTGGTTGGGGGTGAGGGTGCCATGGGGCATAGTGTTTGGTTGGGGATGAGGGGGCCATGGGGCATTGTGTTTGGTTGGGGGTGAGGGACATGGGGCATAGTGTTTGGTTGGGGGTGAGGGGGCCATGGGGCATAGTGTTTGGTTGGGGGCGAGGGGGCCATGGGGAATTCTGTTTGGTTGGGGGTGAGGGACATGGGGCATAGTGTTTGGTTGGGGGTGAGGGACATGGGGCATAGTGTTTGGTTGGGGGTGAGGGGGACATGGGGCATAGTGTTTGGTTGGGGGTGAGGGGGCCATGGGGCATAGTGTTTGGTTGGGGGTGAAGGGGCCATAGGGCATTGTGTTTGGTTGGGTGTAAAGGGGCCATGGGGCATAGTGTTTGGTTGGGGGTGAGGGACATGGGGCATAGTGTTTGGTTGGGGGTGAGGGAGCCATGGGGCATAGTGTTGCACTCCAAGAATGAACCCAATAATAAAGCTAAAACAGGCACAGTTAGGAGATGTTCAGCTTTGGCTTTTTGAGGAAACCTGACTCAACGAAGGCCATATTCCTCTTTGGCAACCCAAATAGCAAACTGTAGCAGTCCAAAATAACGGCATGTCAATCTAGGGTCAATAAAATATATATAAGTTAATTAAACAGGCGAGATACAATAACTAAATAAAAATAAATTGTAACAATGGAAAATGTGCAGTACAAAATGTAAGTTTGAAATGCAAATAAAAATCGTTACCCCTCAAAAACATTTTTTTTCCATGTGTTTAGTACAAATTGGGGGTTTAAAAAGCCTCCTGCCACACCCCGCCTACCGCCCCGCCCACATTTACTTTTCGGCCCACTATAGCCCTCATGTAAGGTACTTTCGGCCCTCTGTCAAAATCAGTTGTGCACCCCTGGATTAGGCTATGAGTCTTAACTATACCAAGACACAATGGAAGATATTTTAGGCTAGGATGCTTGTATAAAGATCCTGTGGATGGCATGAGTGGAGAAAACGTTGTAGACATTGGGGTGTTGCCCCCCGTGGGAATGTTCAGGTAGAATTACAAGAGGTTTGCCTGGGGAAGCGATGGGGGGATTTTGTGGCGGGTGAAGGGAGGGGATGTTGAGGCAACCTAGACAAGCGTCCAATGCTGTTATGGTTTTTCAAACATAAGGATATGGGCATGGGGGCTCATGTGTCCTCAAGTGCACAAACGGAGGTCAGGAAGCTATTTCCCCAGCTTGGATTGGGATGTCTCCATCAGGGCTACTGAATGCAGAGTGTGGCAAGACGTATAGAGTCGGACGCTGTGAACGTGATAACACCACTGAGACCATGATGTACCCCTAAATCTAATGCTTTCGTTCTCATAGATGGAGACAGAAGGGGCTCATACCCCCTTTAGACCAAACACGTCTTATTTTATGGATTGTGGTAAGCATGTTAAATGTCTGGTGTATATGTCTATAATGATGTTGTATTGTGTTGCATTGTAAAGGCTTTTGCTACACAACAAAGTGATGATGATGATGATGATGAGAGAGAGAAAGTGAAACAAGTAAAAATAGGGACACATATGAGGGAGAAAGAAAATAGATGAAGAGATAGAGAGTGCATTCAAAGAGAAGGTGAAGGTCGGTCAAAGACTGCCTCAGAAAATATTACAAAGGAGAAGGGCTGTGACAAAGGAGAAGGACTGTGATGATGGAGAAGGACTGTGATGAAGGAGAAGGACTGTGATGAATGAGGAGGCTTGTGATGAAGCGCTGAACTAAGGACTCTGACAATGGAGAATTACTATGAAGAAGGAGATGGACTAATAAAGGATTGTGATGAAGGGGAAGTAATAGGATGATGGACTGTGTTGAATGAAAATGACTGTGTTAAAGGACTGTGATGAAGGAGAAGGCCTGTGATGAAGGAGCTGGACTGATGACGGATTGCGATAAAGGAGAAAGTATAGAATGAAGAAGTGTGACAAAGGAGAAGGACTGTGAGGAATGAGAAGAACTTTAACAAGGAAAAGGGTTTAGTGGAGGAGAAGTACAAGGACTGTGACAAAGAAGACTGGTTGTGATGAAAGAAATGGACTTTGATGAAGGAGAAAGACTCTGATGAAGGAGAAAGACTGTGACTAAGAAGAAAGGCTGGGGAAAGGAGAAGGACTCTGAAAAAGGAAACAGACTGACAAAGAACTGTGATGAAGGAGAAATGAAGTAGAGGACTATGATGAAGGACAGGGATTGTGACGAAGGAGATGGACTATGACAAAGGAGGCAAACTATAACATAAATAGGAGTGTGGTGAAAGAAAAGGCCTGTGATAAAGGTAAATGATTATGATAAAGGAGAAAATCTGAGCAAGAAGAAGGACTCTGACGAGACAGAAGGACTATGAAGAACAATTGATGAAGGCAAGAGATTGTGAAGAAGAACCACTGCGATGAAGGAGGACTGGCGACTGTGACCAAGGAGAAAAACTATGATGAAGGACTGTGAAGAAAGGGAATGTATATGACAACCAACTGTTAAAAAAGAAAAGGACTGTGATGAGGCACTATATCAAAGAGAAATTCTATGATGAAGGATTATGATGAAGGACGGATGAAGAAGGACTGTGATGAAGTAGAACGACTGGTGAAAGACAAGGACGTTAACAAAAGAGAAGAACTGTGACAGTAGACTGTGATGAGAGAGAAGCACTGTGAAGGACTGTGACAAAAGAGAAGGACTGTTATGAAGGAAGACTGCAATGAAGGAGGAATGTGATAGAGGAGGACTGTGATGAAGGAGAAGGATTGCGATGAAGGATGGTTAAGCTAGGAAAGGATTGTAATGAAGGATTATTTTAAAGTAGCTCTTTAATGAAGGATTATGATGAAGGCCAGATGAAGGACAAGGACTGTGATAGAGAAGAACTGTGACAAAAGTACCTTAGTGAAAGAAAAGGATTGTTATGAAGGACTGCGACAAAATAGAAGGACTGTAATGAAGGACTATGTCAAAGAAAGGAACCTTGCTGAAGGACTATGATGCACTTTGATGAAAGACTGTGACAAACTATAACCAAGGACTGCGTTCAAAGAGAAGAACTGTGATGAAGGAGAAGGACTGTGATGAAGGATTATGTCAAAGCAGAAGGCCTTTAATGAAGGATTATTATAAATGACTGATGCAGCACTGTGATGAAGGAGGACTGATGAAGGATCATGAGGAAGACGAAGGACTGAAGCAGAAGGACATAACCAAAGCAGTATGACTGTTGTGAAGGACATTGGCAAAGGAGATGGACTGTGACGAAGAAGAAGGACTGTGATAAAGGGCATTGATGAAGGAGGATTGTGACAAAGGCTTGACTATGATGAAAGAAAAGACTGTGATGAAGGAGTACTGTAACGAAAGGCAAGATCTGTGACAAAGGACTAACAAAGGAGAAGGGCAGTGACAGAGAAGGGTGTCAGTGAAGAAGAAATGTGATGAAGGACTATGACAAATGGGGAATTTGACAAAGAAGAAGCACTGTGAAGAAGGACTGTGACGAAGTACTGTGACAAAAGGACTGTGATGAAGGAGATAGACTGTGGCAAAGTAGCAGGAAGGATATTGACGAAGAACTGTGATGGAGGAGGACTCTGATGAAAGACTAAAAAAGGAGAAGGCATGTGACGAAGAACTGTGACGAGCTAAAAGTATTTCTCCTCAGCACCCTGTATCTTGTTTGTAATATTGTTTTGTTTATACTCTGGCAAAAAACAAGATCAGCGAGATACAATAAGTTTGGATTCATGGACATCAAGAAGGAAAAAGAGGGCCGAACTACAACGCATCCATACGCCAATCCAAAAGTCTCTATGCACAAGACTAGTTTGGCAAGGTTCGGTTTGCAAACGTTCAGTTTTTTGATGGTTTTTGACAACTTTGAATGATGACAATAGACCAAGAGGGTGGCAATGAATATAAGTGAAAGAAGTTATTAAGAAGCAAGAAAAGAAAAATAGAGAGGGTTTAAAAAAAGAGGGTAAGGGAAAGGAAGAGGAAAGAGATGTGGTCAGAGCAGCAAACCCCCTATTCATTAAGAAAAAAAAATCTAAGCCATCAAAAACTTGGGTCATCAAAATGCAGTCTTTTCAGGGAGCTGGACAAAGGGACAAAGATTTCATTTATATCCAGAACAGTGAGTTTGACATAACAAAAGCACAGTTCTTCTTTGAACTCACCATTTGGAGGCACAATTCTTCTGTGAACTAACAAAAGGAAAGAAATATTCTGTGGGGATCGAAATTACGATTGTATAAGCAGGAGTTAAAAGTAACTCGTGGGTATCCAGCATTAGCTAGTGACCAGGAGCTATCACAGGAGAACCAGGAGCTAGTGCATATCGTTCTGCAAATATAAACTCCAAATCAGATGCAAACCAATAATTCCACTCACTATGTATGACCCCTTGAAACACCTGTGTATAGGCGCGTTACAAATACCATATCATATCATATCATATCATATCATATCTTATGCTTTACGTGTTGTATAGATGTGTCCTAATGTTTGTTTATAGATTGCCCTGAACGCATTGATTTAAATACATATAGTTGTGTTTGTTCAGCATCAGTTGGCCTGTTTAGCCAAAAGTAACTCCCGGTTGCTGTTGGTGTCACGCTAACCCGGCTCTTCTAGGCCACAAGCAGGCGCTGAATAGCTCCCGGTTCCCCTTGATTTCGAGCCCTGTTCTATCAGCACACCATAGCGCACATGCTTACACGCCCAATTCACCAATAGTGGCAACGCTTCTTCAGTGAACTCACCAACAGAAAACATTCTCCCTTCATGATCTATTTATTTTATTTATTTTTATTGTTTAACGCGCAGATCAAGCTGGAGAGCGGCGGAGCGCTGTACAGGGTGTGTGTCCAGGCCGCAGGGAACAAGCTTCTTCTGAGAACTCAAATGCAGTACCCACTTTTTATTAACCCACTTCTAGGAAATTATTCTCCTATGACTACCCCAACAGGGAGCATGCTTCGTCCATTAACTCATAAACAGGAAACACATTTGTTCCTCAAGGGAGGCAAAAGGGAATTCGCTTTGTCCATAAACTCACCAATCGGAGGCACGCTTCTACTGTTAACGTCATAGAAACTCTACCCTTTTTAGCACTATCCAATAAGATGCAAGATACTCTTATGAACCTGGCAATGGGAAGCCAGTTCTTCTATAAGCATGTCCTGAAAAACGGTACCTTTTCGTACAATTCATCCATTGGAGGCAATAGTCTTCAATGAATTCATCAGTAGGAAACACCTTTGCCCTATGAACTCACTAATAGGGCGCAAGCCTCATATATTAACTCAACAAAAGGAAACACGTTTGGTTTGTGAACTCGCTGCATGAAAGCAATCTAATTTCACGCACTCATCAATAGTCTATTTTATGAATGAAATGAACATTATGAAGCAACCTTATACCACCAACTCATCGACATGAAGCAAGCTTCTTCAATGAACCACCAACAGACCAACAGCAAACATGCTTTTTCAATGAACCACCAACAGGAAGCATGCTTCTCCAATGAACCACCAATAGGAAGCACGCTTCTTTAATGACCCACCAACAGGAAGCAAGCTTCTTCAGTGAACCACCAATAAGAAGTAAGCTTTTTAAAAGAATTTTCGAACAGGAGGCAAATGTCTTCTAGGAACTCAGCAAAAAGCTGAAACCCCCCTTTAATGAGCTCAACTAAAGTAAGGAAGCGTTTCCTCAACAGGATGCAACGTTCTTCTATGAACTTACCCAAAGCAAGCAGGGTTGCTCCAAAAATGTCATGAATGAAGCATGCTTCTGCTATGAAATCTCGAACAGTAATTAACTCAGCAATAGGACTCAAGTGTCCTGATATCACCCACAGAAATAAAACTTTCCATGTGAGGACACCAATAGGAAGAGAGCTTTTTGTCATGAATTCATAAGCAGAAAGCAAGCCTATTCTACCTACGGATATAAAAGCAGTGCCTGGAAAATTTTTAATAGGACTTATGAATGGTTGAAGGCAGACCTGGTTAAGATTATTATTACAACAGTAGTGTGTTTACACCTCCAGTTAATTCATTAACTCTTGGGAGAGTGCTTTAAAATTACCCTTGCAAACCCTTTGAGCACAACGTTTGATGGTAAGGCTTGACTAAAGATACCAAGAGGATGTGTTTTTGGTGGGGAGGGGCAGGAAGTGGGTGGTAAAGGCCGTAGGGGATAGCATGGCCATGGACAGTCAACGGGTGGGTAACTAACTGTAAAGACTGGAGGGGGGTGTCTGTACTTCCGCTCTCCATATGGTAGAGGAGAGGCACGGATGACCCCAGCCAAGATTCTCTATTATTGGTAACGTAGTCGAGCAATCAAGTCCTAGCTTCTCAGGAGGTGATGCAGGCTGGTTCTTAAGTACAGTGTAGTCCCCAAACCCCCACAAAGGAATGTCCACACACTGTATTACTGAAAACACAGTCTTTATATAATTAATATTCAAAGGTATGTACACAATCACAATAACGCACTTTGTACTCGGAAATCAACAATGATAAATATCTACAATTCTAAAGTGGTACCACAGATGTTATCAAATCTCATTAAAGTGCATCAACTGTACGGTTAAAATGTCACACAGATCAATAACGCGGCAACCAGCAATAGGGATAGGAAGGAACGTAAAATGGTTGAAACAATAGGCAGAATACTGGCCCCTACCAATAGACACAGTTCTGTGTGGAGATCCCCCCACCTGGGCAACCTGTAAAATAAAGGTATATAGCACAAGCCCAGTCCAAATATTGTTCAATAGCCTTATTTCCTCCTATAAATGTTTTACCCCCCAATGTACCTGGTGGAGTAGAATTCTTCGAAGACGCGTCGACGGATCCTTATTGAGTGACCCCCTTTAAAGCAGGAGCCACGGATCATCAAGAGGCGTTGAAGAAGATGAACTTGGCATCGACGGCGGCGATGAGAAGTTCAAGGGTGCCGAGACCTCGATGACGATCCAGGCGGTGCTCGTCAGCGACGTCCTGTGAGAATGAGGTGTGTGGGGCACCTCGGCGATGGATTGTTCAGGACCGCAAAGAGTTTCAGAAGAACTGTGGCCCAACAAGGCTGTCGAGTCATTGAAGTCTTTGTGGCCTTCAGGTGGCGGGAAACCCACCGGCGGATTCTCCTCGGTGCGTTGGTCGTCCTCGTCTTTTCTGGCGGGACAAAGCGGTCGACGTTGTGGACAAGGGAGCCCTTGGATTCAAATGTTCTTAGGTAAAGGAGCGGCGGCTCCGGTCGTCGGCGGCATGGCGTCAAGTGGTCCCCACGGCTGGGCAACACAACTTCGACGGGCCTCCAGCGGTTACACAAACCTGTGAACCCTGGTCAACGGCAATAGACTTTGACAGCGGCGAAGTCCGGGTGCTTTGCTTCGTTCTCCTCAGCGGTCCCATCTTGGGTCGGCAGCCTTTCGAGGGTCTGACTTCCAGGGAGCTTCGGCGAAGGTTAGCGGTGCTCGATGGTCCCTCGGAGCATGGGAAGAGGGCGCCTTACCAGGTCCTCTCTCGGACCAGTCCTTGATGAGTTTGGCAGCTTTCAGATCAGGTCGAAGCAAATGCAACAGCAAGTCTTCTTCTTCGAGCTGGGCGTCGAGGATCAGCAGTTCCAGTTACTCTTCAAGTGTAGACACAGCTTCTGAACAATTTCCAGTGGTGAGAGGTCCCAAGATATACTATCTTGTCTCTCATCCACACTGCTGGGTCACTCTCAGCAGCCAATCATACAGAAGGGCATTCATGCAGTCAGTCAGCCAATCAGGCACACAGTGCATTCAGGCCATCCTCCTCCCTCCCAGACACTCACAACAAGGAATGTGGATTGGGACAAGTACCCAGCCATTCAACACTACACACTGCATTCAGGCCAGTTTCGGACAGGGCTGTCTCAGTCTTTGTCTCTCATACCAGAACCCAGACAGCCACAACAAGAAGTGCATATTGGTCACACACTCCATTCACCCAGGTCCCACCCACAGGGCGTACCCACAACATACAGTCAATGGGAAGGCTCCAGTCAGTCTGGACTGGACTTCACAACAACACCATATATGTAACTTCCACCCAACAGCCAGTCAGGGGGAAGGGACAGAGTCAGGGCTTCCCAGGACTTTGGGAAAACAAGGTAACAGGTAATAGAAAGCAAGAGGCCACAGGGGCCATCTTGTTTTCCATCAGGAATAAACTGATTCCAATGGCAGGGCCTGGGTATCCCAAAATGGAGGAAACTCAGTGCACCTGTCAAATTCAGCATGGAGCTGCCACCAGCCCATACCCTGCTCTGCGGGCCACCCACAGGTCCCCAAAAACATACACTAGGGGCACAGGGTTGTATCCCCACTCATGGGTGCTGTAAGGGTATCGCATGGGTCGGTTCACCAAACCATAAGAGAGAGAGCTGTACCGGCAGGAGTCCCACATGAACTCCTGCGCGGAAAACACGACAGAACACACAATAAAAAGGCAGTAAAGGACAAGGATACGGAGGCCCTGTCCCTCCGATGCATTTCCAGCATCACAGTCGCCACCCCCCCAGACTGAGGTGGAGGGTGCCTAATCTCCCACGGGATAGACATCCTCATCCAGACGGTCAACATACCTTCTGGAAAGGCCATCTGCATTATCGTGACTCTTCCCTGGTCTGTGCTCTATGGTGAAGTCTAGCCCTTGCAGGCTAATGGACCACCTGAGCAGCTTCGGGTTTTCACCCTTCATCTGCATAAGCCCCTTCAGTGGCTTATGATCTGTTTGGACCTTGAAGGTAGACCCCGTAAGGTAGGGCCTAAAACGCCTAAGGCTCCAAACTATACTGAAACATTCATTCTCAACAGTAGCCCACCTAAGTTCTCTACCCTTGAGTTGTCTACTGATGAATATGATAGCATGTTCCCTCCCTTTGTCATCTAACTGGGACAAGACAGCTCCAATTGTGGTGTCGCAGGCATCCGTCTGGACGATAAAGGGTCGGCTGTAGTCAGGCGCACACAACACAGGTGCCCTACACAGACTTTCTTTCAAGCCATCAAAGGCCCTCTGACAGTCCTCTGTCCAATTAACCTTCCTAGGTTGTTTGGGGGAAGTCAGAGCTGTCAGGGGGGCAGCTATGGTTCCATAGTCCGCCATGAAATTGCGATAATACCCAGTGAGGCCCAAAAAGGCTATCACCTGGGTTTGAGTAGTGGGAGTCTCCCAGTTCTGTACATCCTGTACCTTACTGGGGAGAGGTTGGATTTGACCCCCTCCTACCTCATGACCAAGATATGTTATTTCCCCTGAGCTATCTGGCACTCGGTGCCTTGATAGTGAGGTTAGCCCTTTTCAAGGCCTGCAACACCTTACCCAGATGTGTCAAATGCTTTTCCCAAGTTGAACTGTAGACGGCAATGTCGTCTAAATAAGCCACACAAAAGGCTTCCAGCCCACTGAGCGCATGGTTGACCAATCTCTGGAAGGTGGCAGGGGCATTCTTCAACCCAAAAGGCATGACCCTAAACTGGTAGAGTCCCTCTGGTGTTGAGAACACCGTCTTTTCCTTGGCATGGTCCGTCAGAGCTATTTGCCAATAGCCTGAGGTGAGGTCAAAGGTGCTCACAAATTTGGCAGCACCTATGGTGTCCACAAGCTCATTAGCCCGGGGTAATGGGTGCGCGTCAGTTTTGGTGACGGCATTGACTCCTCGGTAGTCCACACAGAACCTCCAATCCTTGGTACCTGCCTGGGAACTTGCCTTGGGGACAAGGACCACGGGACTGGACCAGGGACTGGTTGAGGGTTCAATAACACCCAGATCCAACATCTTGGTGACCTCAGCCTGGATGTGGTTCTTAACAGTGTCTGACATACGGTAGCTCCTGCTGTTGACAGGCACGCTGTCACCAGTGTCAATCTCGTGCTTACACCACGGTGTAAGGCCTGGCGTCAGTGAAAACAGAGAGGCATACTGCTGTAGCAAAGTCATGCAGGCCCTCTGCTGCTCTGTTGTCAAATCTGGAGAGAGATGCACTCTCTCCACTGAGCCATCCTGAGGGTTGCTATACAGCAAATCAGGAAGGGGCTCCCTCTCATCCTCTTCTTGCTCTGAAGCTAGCAAAAGACTTGAGACTGCAGCTCGCCTGTGGAAAGGCTTGAGCCTATTAACATGGAATACCTGAGTGGCTACCCCTGGGATTCCCTTGTCAACCAGATAATTGACTTCGCACATCTTGGAGATTATCCTGAAGGGTCCAGTCCATTTATCTGCCAATGCCCGAGGCTTGATAGGCTCCATCACGAGGACCTCCTGTCCCGGAGTCCAATCCACTTGCGATGCTTTAAGGTCATGCCAGTACTTGTTCAATTCCTGGCTGGCCTTGAGATTCGCTGTTGCCTGACCCATCATTTGTGTCATCCTCCGTCTGAGGCCTAACACATAGTCCCCCACTTGCTTGGCGGGACCTGGAGGGGTGGCTTCCAAACCTTCTCTGATCAAGGCAAGGGGCCCCCTCACGGGATGTCCAAAGAGTAACTCAAAGGGGCTGGAACCAACACCCTCTTGAGGTACCTCTCTGTAAGCAAACAGCAGGCATGGCAGGAGGAGATCCCATTAGGGGCTCTTCCAAAGCACCTATCATGTCCTTGAGAGTTTTATTAAATCTCTCAACCAGACCATTGGTCCGGGGGTGGTAAGAGGTGGAGAACTTATAGGTTACTCCGCACTCTTTCCACATGGTCTTCATGTAACTATACATGAAGTTGGATCCTCTGTCAGAGACAACCTCCTTGGGGAATCCAACATGGGTGAAAATGCCCAGGAGAGCCCTGGCAACTACCTTGGCAGTTACAGTCCGAAGGGGTATAGCCTCAGGGTACCTGGTGGCATGATCTACCAAATCCAGGATGAACCGATGTCCACCTTAAGTGGGAGGGTACAGGGGACCGACAATGTCAATGCCCACCCTCTCAAATGGTGTGCCAACCACTGGCAATGGCTGCAGTGGGGCAATGACACTGCCTCCAGTCTTGCCGGACAACTGACAAGTTGGGCCGGTCCTGCAGTGGGACTCCACTTCTACTCCCATCCGGGACAGTAGAAAGGGGCAGAGAGCCTCTGCTTAGTCTTCTTGGTACCAAGATGACCAGCCAAGGGCACCTCATGTGCCAACTGCAGTAGGAAGGGCATGTAAACCTGGGGTACCACCAACCTCTTGAGGGCACCAGGTTCAGGCTTAGTGGGCTCACTAACAAGGAGCTCACCCTCCCAATAAATTCAGAATGTCCTAGGCACTTCTCCTTGTGCTTGGGACAGGGCCTGCTTCCTCAGACCCTCGAGAGAGTGGCACTCTCTCTGTCCTCTGCAGAAGTCTGCCTGGGAGGGTCCCCCTTCAGCTAACAAGCATTGAAGATTGGGATGATCCTCCGGGTTGAGAACCTCTCCCACACGAGAGTCTTCTGGCTCTTCTCTCACAGGAGTTGAGGCAGGGTTTACCACTGGACCCAGCCCGTCCGGAGCATGGATCCCAATGGGTGCTGTAGGAACAGCAGGAAGAGAAGGAGCTCCCTCCACAGAGGTGGCCTTTTTGTTCTTCCTTCGTCTTGCCTTAGGCCGCGCCTTTGGCTCTGGTACCTGACTCACAGCCAGACCCGGAGTCACCTGTGACCTAATGACCGCAGCAGCAGTCATGGGAAGACCATCCTAGATCAATCCCAACTCTACTAGATCATTACCTAACAGAATGTTAGCAGGGACATTGTCCTGAACCAGGACAGGAAGCTTTGCCGTCTTTTCTCCAATTACGAGTGTGACTAAGGCTACAGGCGATAATTTGGGAGGCCCACCAGCTAACCTGGTGGTTCTCAGAGGAGCACCTATATAGTCCTCTGGCTTTAACAGGGTCCTGTCCACCACTGTCATGCTTGCCCCAGTGTCTCTCAAACCAGTAGAAGGCTGGCCATTCAGGAGGACACTTCTCAAAAATCTATGGGTGTTCTGTGGGATGGTCGCCAGTACTTCCGCGTACTGGTCCCAGGCCCCAAGGGACACTAAGGAAATCTCTACAGGAGCACCAAATGTGATGCCTGTAGAGGAGGGGAGGACAGTGGCCTCCACCTCAGACATGGGGTAGGGGTAGGTCAGGCTGACAGCCTGTACTCCAAGTGCTTTACCTTTACACTTGGAGTCACCCCTCTTGTGATCCAGAGCCCCACAATCCCAACAAGTGCCGGGAGTGCGGGGTGCGGTACTGGAACCACTGGGAGCCTGCTTTGCAGCAGGTGGACCACTACTCTTATTCCCACCCACAGATGACTTATCCCCACTAGATTTTTGGGTCTTAGGAGAGGAGGGTTTAGGTTTACCCGACTGTGACTGCTTTTGGGACTCCTCAGCTTTCTGAGAGGCCCCCTTTTCTTTGTAGTTGTCCTTCCCATTGGAGTCCTTAGGGGACACCCGGTGGGACACCCACTTGTCAGCCAGCCTAGCCAGCTTAAAGGGATCCAAAATGTTCTGGTCAGCAACATACTGATGCAGCTCTGGTGAACAGGCTTCAGAAAAATGCTCAAAAAACAACAGGTGGGACAATTCAACAAAAGTTTTCACCTTGTAACCATCAATCCACCCCATCATGTTCATGTGTGCAGCACTCACCCAGTCAACCCAAGACACATTCTCTCTTTTCTTAAAATCCCTGAACCTTTTTAGGTATTGGGTAGGTGTCTTGCCAAACTTGGCAATTAAAGCAGGCTTCATACACTCATACTGACCCCTGTATTCCACACTCAGCTTCAGAATACAGTCATACCCAGTCTGAGGCACTCTGCTTAACAAACACTTAGCCCAATCTCTTTCGTCAACATCATGAATTGCACAAGCCATTTCAAACGCTTCAATCCATTGGAGGATATCAGAACCCTCCACAAACACACCAACCAAATCTTTCATAAACTTGGTGGCTGGGGACCTGCCACTCTCAACTGGTTTAGCTGAAGTCTCCACTCTAGCTTTCTCTAGCTGGATTCTTTGGCGCTAAGTGTCCCTATCTTTGAGTATCACTTGCTGTGCCAACTCCTCTTTCTTCAACTCAGCTTCAGTTGCCAACCTTTTGTATTGAAAGGCTAACTGTTCCTGTTGTAGCTCCAATTTTAAAAGTTCAATCTTCAGGGCTTCCCCCTGAAGAGCAGTGCTTGGATTCGGAACAGAGGCAGCAGGAATGGTGGCATTCCCAGAAACAGATTCAGTAGAACCCTCAGGGGCAGAGTCCTCATTGGTTGCATTCCCCCCCTCATCAAGAGTTTCACCATCAGTCTGGTAGTCCACCAGGGCAGCTATCAGCTCAGCCCTAGACTTGTCGACAAAGTCTAACTCCCTGGCTTCACAAGCACTCTGGAGAGCCTCTAAGCTCATCCTAGTCAATTCACCATTTGCAGTAGACTCCATTGCTTGTAATGCAGTTATTGTGTACACAATCAAACCTTAATTTAATAAAGTGCAGATATTTTTTAAGTGGCACGGTTATACACTGATTCTTAAAACCATAAGCATCCCACTGCTGCCACCAGTGTAAAGACTGGAGGGGGGTGTCTGTACTCCCGCTCTCTATATAGTAGAAGAGAGGCACAGAGGACCCCAGCCAAGATTCTCTATTATTGGTAACGTAGTCGAGCAATCAAGGCCTAGCTTCTCAGGAGGTGATGCAGGCTGGTTCTTAAATACAGTGTAGTCCGCAAACCCCCACAAAGGAATGTCCACACACTGTATTACTGAAAACACAGTCTTTATATAATTAATATTCAAAGGTATGTACACAATCACAATAACACACTTTGTACTCGGAAATCAACAATGATAAATATCTACAATTCTAAAGTGGTACCACCAATGTTATCAAATCTCATTAAAGTGCATCAACTGTACGGTTAAAATGTCACACAGATCAATAAAGCGGCAACCAGCAATAGGGATAGGAAGGAATGTAAGATGGTTGAAACAATAGGCAGAATACTGGCCCCTACCGATAGACACAGTTCTCTGTGGAGATCCCCCCACCTGGGCAACCTGTAAAATAAAGATATATAGCACAAGCCCAGTCCATATATTGTTCAATAGCCTTATTTCCTCCTATAAATGTTTTACCCCCCCAATGTACCTGGTGGAGTAGAATTCTTCGAAGACGTGTCGACGGATCCTTCTTGAGTGACTCCCTTTAAAGCAGGAGCCACGGATCATCAAGACGCGTTGAAGAAGGTGAACTTAGCGTCGACGGCGGCGATGAGAAGTTCAAGGTTGCCGAGACCCCGATGTCGATCCAGGAGGTGCTCGTCAGTGACGACCTGCGAGGATGAGGTGTGCGGGGCACCTCGGCGATGGATTGTTCAGGACCGCAAAGGGCTTCGAGTCGGCGAAGTCTTTGAGGCCTTCAGGTGGTGGGAAACCCACCGGCGGATTCTCCTCAGCGTGTTGGTCGTCCTCGACTTTCTCCGGTGGGACAAAGCGGTCGACGTTGCGGACAAGAGAGCCCTTGGATTCAAATGTTCTTAGGTAAAGGAGCGGGCGGCTCCGGTCGTCGGCAGCACGGCCTCAAGTGGACCCACGGCTGGGCAACACAACTTCGACGGGCCTCCAGCGGTTACACAAACCTGCAACCCCTGGTCGACAGCAATAGACTTCGACAGCGGCAAAGTCTGGGTGCTTTGCTTCGTTCTCCTCAGCGCTCCCGTCTTGGGTCAGCAGCCTTTCGAGGGTCTGACTTCCAGGGAGCTTCAGTGAAGGTTAGCTGTGCTCGATGGTCCCTCGGAGCACGGGAAGAGGGCGCCTTACCAGGTCCTCTCTCGGATCAGTCCTTGACGAGTTTGGCAGCTTTCAGATCAGGTCGAAGCAAATGCAACAGCAAGTCTTCTTCTTCCAGCTGGGCGTCGAGGATCAGCAGTTCCAGTTACTCTTCAAGTGTAGACGCAGCTTCTGAACAATTTCCAGTGGTGAGAGGTCACCAGATATACTATCTTTTCTCTCATCCACACTGCTGGGTCACTCTCAGCAGCCAATCATACAGAAGGGCATTAATGCAGTCAGTCAGCCAATCAGGCACACAGTGCATTCAGGCCATCCTCCTCCCTCTCAGACACTCACAACAAGGAATGTGGATTGGGACAAGTACTCAGCTATTCAACACTACGCACTGCATTCAGGCCAGTTTCGGGCAGGGCTGTCTCAGTCTTTGTCTCTCATACCATAAACCAGACAGCCACAACATGAAGTGCATATTGGTCACACACTCCATTCACCCAGGTCCCACCCACAGGGCGTACCCACAACATACAGTCACTGGGAAGGCTCCAGTCAGTCTGGACTGGACTTCACAACAACACCATATATGGAACTTCCACCCAACAGCCAGTCAGGGGGAAGGGACAGAGTCAGGGCTTCCCAGGACTTTGGGAAAACAAGGTAACAGGTAATAGAAAGCAAGAGGCCACAGGGGCCATCTTGTTTTCCATCAGGAATCAATTGATTCCAATGGCAGGGCCTGGGTATCCCAAAATGGAGGATACTCAGCGCACCTGTCAAATTCAGCATGGAGCTGCCACTAGCCCATATCCTGCTCTGCGGGCCACCCACAGGTGCCCAAAAACATACACTAGGGGTGCCGTAAGGGTATCCCATGGGTCGGTTCACCAAACCAAAGAGAGAGAGCTGCACCGCCAGGAGTCCCACATGAACTCCTGCGCGGAAAACACGACAGAACACACGGTAAAAAGGCAGTAAAGGACAAGGATACGGAGGCCCTGTCCCTCCGATGCATTTCCAGCATCACACTAACCAAAGAAAACCTACAAGCATTTGTGTCCCTCCTCCAATGCCATTTCTCCATAGCTGTTTTCTAATGTAATAGTTTTGGTTATAGGTGGGAGCTTAGCACCACCTACTAGCTAAAACTAAAAAGGGGTCACTATTGCCGGATTGAATAATGCTCCCTTTATCACCGTTGGTAGGAGAAAGGGGTGAGCATGCCCCCTGTCATTCAAACCTTCTAGTTGAAAACAGATTGCAGGAGCACTTACATCAACATATTGAGTTGGACTCCTGACTATGATTGCATAGCTAATATATCTGGGCATTATTTTTTAGTAATGCACATACTCTTAGTTGCTTCTAGAATAGACAGGGCAGGCAAAGTAATGGATATGATGCAAGGGTGATGCGTGTTTCTGTGCCTAACCTTCATTGATTTATTTATGTATTTATTTATTTATTTTTCATTTGTAATGCACCTATACACAAGTGTTTGAAGGTGCAATTTATGAGATGCTTGTGCCGCATGGAGCCGTTCTGCACGCCAGAATTAAAAAAGGTCATTGATTTAGTGAATAATCTTTGCTGGCCAGAACTAGGAATCCGTGTAAAGATTCCTCCAGAGCAATGACTAATATCCTCAACAAGGTTGAGTATTACATGGTTTAATGTGCTTGCTCGCTTATGCGTTTTATATAGTGATAACATGCTACCTTATGGCTGCTGACGAGTGCTCTGCGGTTCGGCAGAAACTGAGAAACCCGCACACTCGGATGAGGTGGACATCAGTTTGCAGGTTCCCTGCTGAGAATAGGCCCTGCTCCAGCATCTCTTACGTTTATTTCTTTATGTATTGGACATTTGTATGGCGCCTATACACACGTGTTTCCAGGCACCACAAGACAAAACATTGAGATGGGGACATTAGGAAAAAACAACAGTGAATGGTTATAATAGCCATGTGGCAATCCTACCATGCATGTGCCGAGGCGAAGGTGACAAAAAAGTGCAGGGGAGGGTGGAGTAGGGTGCAGGGATCGGGGGCGGGTGAAGTGCATGAGTGGGGGGGCTTAAGGGGGATGAGCACGTGCTGAGGAGAGCCACGAGGACGAGTGCCAGGGGAAAAGGGGGAAAGGGCAGACAAGTGCAATGGACAGGGTGGACCAGATGCTGGCTAGTCTGGGGAAGGGTGCCTGAGGGCACGTGCTGGCAAGGGAAGCTGGGGGAGACTGGTCGGGCCCTTGTATTACTCAGAAGACACCAGGCACCAGTCACAGCGGCAGAGGGACATTAGCACGAGTGGGGGGGAGAGGGAAGGAAGCGGAGAAAATAAAAGTCTTACACGTTTCCGGAACTTAAGAAGATCCGGCTCAAGTCTGAGGGGAGCAGGGAGGCAGTTCCAGAGGGAGGGGCAAGCAGAGGAAAGGAATCTACCTTCCACTCTCTGCTCGTACAAACGTCTGACCTGCAGAGAGTTGGAACCAGAGGACCGAAGGACTTTGGCCGGGAGATATTTAGAGAGAGAACGCTGGATGTAGAGAGTTTTCAGGCCACAGACAGCCTTGTGGATGATGCAAAGTTCTATTAAAGGGCTCTCTTTGGGGGTGCCCATGGCACTGTAAAGACTAGCAACCCCCTTGTGTCTATAATAATCTCCTCTCCAAATCATCTGCATGAATTCACTCTGTGCTGCAGTTCCCTGGCTACAGTGAAACAGGTCAACAGTTTGAACAAAGGGTCAGGCCCAAATACATGTTTGGGATTGCTGTTGGTACTCTTGTTCAGAGGAGAATTGCCTAGCATTTCAGTGCTGGGCTGCCCAAGTGGGTGGAACTAGACTGATATGCAAATGGATATTTCTGCTCTGTGAAAGGTACAGTGAGCTAAAAGGTGGCTGTAGACCCTCCCAAGCGGGCACTTTGCCAGAGAACAGGTTATTTGGCTACGTTCATTCTCGGTAGAGAGTCTCCCAGCCCTTTCGGGGAATTTGTGCACAAGGGCCTGCATAGAAATTGCAGGAGACCTGCTCCACACACTGCACTGTGCCAGTTGAGCGTTGCAAGAGGATAATGGCTGGTGGCAGGACTACCTTAGAAGTGAAGTTATCTATGGTAGAAAAATAGTGTGATTGGATCAGTACTGAGTGCACAAGGCTGACATATTTTGTGGACAACGCGGTAAAGGTGGCATTCTTGCCAAGGACCCATTGGGCAGGTAAGATGTCCTGAATTGTGCCATGTTTTCTGAATCTAGCAGGCCCTAAAGGAAGTATTCCTCTTTTAGTGCTGCAGGTCAGGTGCCCCATTACAGAAAGGGACATTTTGCAAGGTATCAACACTACTGTACAACTTTCCCTAGTGCAAAAAAAATCTCTCAATGCATTTTTGCCACATGACAATATTTGCCCTCGCGCTAATACCCTGCACAAGTGCACTTCTACTGGTGCAAGGTTTCTGTAATAAGGAGGCAGACGCTTTTCGGTTATCAGCTCACAGTTGCAGGATGCACTAGTGCTCACCTTCGATAGTGATCTATCCAGGTGGCTGATGCACAGCCATTCAGGGTGCATCCACAAGTGTGCTGCACAGATGTGTCAGTGGGTCTCACTAGCACACAGAGTCAGGGTGACAGACTCTGAGCATGCATCTGCAAGCATGCATAGGAAAAGGAGCCGAGCAATCATGTGTTGACTTTTGCAGTGAAAGAGAGGAACCACTTTCCATCTGGGGAGGGTTTCAGCTGGTTGCATTTGGCAAGCAGTTTCCTGTTGGGTCAGTTACTGTGAGGTCACTTCCTGCACATGTATTGCGATTATTTTGTTTTCAATATATATTTATTCATTCAGGCACCAGTGTACCTTAGCAGCACTGGAGTTGTAGGGTCTTTGTTTTCTTTGAGTGGGTTAGCAGTAGGGGCTAGGATCTGACCTCCTGGGGTTCCTTTTGATAGTTTTCACATTTTCCATTACTAGAACGTTAACCCCTTAAAGGGATATATTTACGTACAAAGGAAATCATTTCAATCCACTGATGTGCACAAGTGCTTTAGTGCAACACGGTTGAGGTTCAAACACGTTTCGCTCATTGAAAAAAAGAAAACATTTATAGGGAATTAAAGGGAGGGCCTTCAGTAATTAAGGAGCTGCCTTTCTCTTTCCATAGTGCCAGAAGTGACATCCAAAAGCAGCTCTCAGGAGAGCGACAGCCCCCCCCACAGAAGCACAGGTAAGTTGGACAAGTATTGGGAAAGCTAACAGTTTGACATTAATGTAGGCACGGGATAGGCATTGGTCAGGCACGGCCATAACTGTGCTCTCTGGCCATCCATAAGATGGCACTGCTGAAAAAAGGTGCAAGTGACTGGCAATATATCACTGCCTAATACCAACACAGATGGCTTGGACAATGCGTGTTTTTATCAGTAATGTAGTGCAAGTAGCAATTGTGAGGACAAGCACACTGATTATAAATCAAGAGTCTGGAGGTACACTTGGTTAAGCCATTTTTTATGATAAAATATTTTTATTTATTTTTATTGAATTGTGTTTTTAAAACACGCTTAATACCGGAGACCAGTTTCTAAGCGTGTATAAGGGATTCAAACCTCTGTTGCTTTGCGTGATCTTGCTTCCAAGACCAGTACGTTGCCCCTGTGCTATCCTCTATTCACAAACACCAACTATTCTGCCTGCATACAGGTATCTAGGCCACAGTCATATTAAAAGGTGTAGCATTTTTGCACAAATGATAGGCCTCAGAAACATAAAACAATCAAGTTGACTCTAAATAAGAAGCTATGGGTTTGGGGCATCTAGTCTTTCTGACCTATAGAGACAAACACTACTCTCCAGTTGTGCCTTTGCAAATTTAGCACATTAGAGAAAGCTGAACCACACGTGCAGTAAGGATGGCTTCTGCCAGGGGGCATTGTAATGGAATTTCATCTGACTAGAGTGTACAATAATGACTCATGGTTCATGACCATAGGTACTGGTGGAACATGACATGACATCTGTTGGGCGACCATGGCCTGATCTTTGCGAGATTTCCAGTATGTTCACTCCACACCAGATTTACCCTACACATCTTTATGATGGTAAGTGCAATAGAGCAACAGCACGATTTTAGCTTAGCCCATCTGCACCCAGGTGGCCTCATCAACATAGCTATGCCCTCCACACATACATTCAAAGAGAGAGTTTGCGTATCTCTTTACCACGGTGGTACTGGCATAGTGCAAAAAAAAGTACCAGAATTTTCCACTAGGCCTCACCGAACCATGTGACAACCCAACATGAGGATGGGAGTAGGGGAGAGTAGAGTTAATTTCCACTCCTCTCGTTGGACACCTGTCCAGCACAGTCATTGGAGACAGATGCCCTTGATTCGAGAAACTTTCCCTAGGCGTCCATGCATGCTTTTCAGGAAGCCCACGTTAGCCATTTTGTTCAGTACTTTGTACAGAATCACACCCCCACCCAGTGTATTGCTATCACACTTCCCTACATGCGGAGGTGCTGTCTGGAATGCAACCCTCCACTCCCAGGCAATGCAGGCCTAGGAGCCTCCGGGCCTGACCTTATACGCTGGGGGCGGGGCTGCCGCATGCACGTGCACCCTATGAATAGATGGGCAGATGCTGCACTGTGCCCCGCCTCACCCTGGGTATTTACACCAGGCATTACACCATGCACAATCCCTTCAGTGGGTGGATGGCATGAGCCGGGCTGCCGGTGTCAGCTTCTCAGCAATTTAGTGCACACATATGCCCCAGTGTAACACTGAAGTGACTTCCCTCAGTGCCCAGCACATGGGAAACTTGCCCAATCATACATTTGAACGCCACTTTACTGCACAACTCTCTCCACTGACCTGGACTACGGTCCCTGAGGGCGTTCAACCCACATCGCTTGGAATCATAACAGTGGTAAAATGCCCAATAACATAACATACCTATTGCCTGCTAGGTAGGTCACATTCATATTTGCTTTGGGGTTGTGCAGTTTGCGTGCTGTTCTTCCTGGAAGTGGAAGGTAGCACAGCATGGAACTGCACTGTGGGTGGAGTCCAGTGTTTTAAGAGCACGTGCCAAACTATTCTCTCCAGCATTGTGTGACATTGCGCCTCAAACCTATTACCATATATTCAAGGCGTGTGTGTGTGTGTGTGTGTGTACGTGCGTGCGTGCGTGCGCGCGCGCGTAGCCAATTGTGATCAAGAGTGAAAGCCACTCTACTGCATGTCCCCATGTTCTTTGACTCCCTGACAAAGGCTGGTGAAAAAGAAAGTGGTGTATAAGCTCATGTGGTGCCCATGCGTGTTCCAATTCCACGAGCTATTGCTAAGAAACGGATACATCAGGAAGCTCGCAAAGGTCCCAGAAAGACTCCCCAAATAGAATTGTTTCTGGCATGGAATGGGATCACACTGACAGTAAGCTGGCCGTATCCAGTGATAATGTCGCAGTGAAAATGGCCGCCCCGGTGACGACATTTCCTTAAAAATGCACCCTTCAGGGCGGGAGGAGAGCAGCGCGCCACTCGGCGCATCTTCCAGTCGGCCCTCCCTCTAGCACAAGCACCCAGTGGAGGGAGCCGGAGCCCCCCCAGGACACCGGGACTGCAGGACCTCCAGTTGGCCTTCCGCCCTCGGCACCCGGTGCAACGCGGAGAAAATGATCAGCCCAACAGGCAGCACGACCGGGGACACGCAGGGAACCCCACTGCCAAGGGGGGCTCCCAAGGAGTCAATCTCGCCCCTCCTTATCCCCATCGGCAGGGTCGCTAGCTGTCCCGGGCCGTCGCGGAGCGTGCCCGGGCCCCTCCCCCTCTCAAAGGCGCCCAGCAGAGCCGTGGAAACGTTACCCATCAGCGGAGTAGGGCCAGCCTGACCCCTCCTGGGACCCTCCGCCTGCCACGGCGATCTACTCCGATCAGCTCCATCCAGGCCCTGGGCCGACGCGGGAGCGTGCCCGGGGGCCCCCATTGACCCGCCGGACCAGACAGTACAGCGTGGGGTGAGTTCCCACAGACAGCAGAGCACCTACCAGGGCCTATATACGGCGCCTCACTGAGGGAATACGCTCAAGCCATTGCCCTGCTCCAGCACCCTGGGGGGCGCCTTCAAACACACCTGGCCCTGGACTGGCCTCTAACAGCCCTACGTTAGCCCCAGTGCACCTACAACAACCCCAGTGCTTCCCCTCCCCCATCGGTCCCTGAGACACACGCAGAAGGAGGCCCTCTCGCTGCCCCATTCTCAGAGGGAGAAGAACACCTCGCGCAGCTCGGCGAACCTCTTGGCCAGCCCCCCTCTCCAGCACAAGCACTCAGCGGGGGGATCCGCGGCCCCCCATCCAGGACATCTGGGCTGCGGGACCCTCGGTGACACTCCCGCCCACCCCGTCACTCGGTGAAAAGTAGGAGGGTCGTTCGGCCCGCTAGGAGGCACATCCGGGGACACACGGGGCCCCCACTGCTGAGGGGGGCTCTAAAGAGGTCACTCCTGCCCCCCCATACTTGCACCGGCGGAGTCACTGGAAGTCCCGGGCCCCTCCTCACAGCGGTGCCCAGCGGAGCCGTAGACATGCTGCACTCCAGCGGTGTGCTGCTGGCCAGCCCACTCCACGGACCCTCCACCTACCGCTGTTACCAGCTCCATCTGGGGCCTGGTCCGAGGCGGGAGCGCGCCCGGGGGCCCCCATTAGCCCACCATCAGCGAACAACACAGCGGGGGGTGAGTACCCAAGACCAGCAGGGCCCCTCCCAGGACTAAAGTAGGACACAATACCGAGGGATTACTCCCGGGCTGCCGCCCTCCCCAGGCACCCTAGGGGGTGCCCCCAAAACACACCTGGTACTGGACAGGCCCCCAACACCCCCACGATAGCTCCAGTGTGTCGGAGGAGACCCCAGTGATAGCACAGCTGGCCAGTAATACGGGCAAAACACTTTCTCCTCCATAGGGCAGCTGTTGGGCCCCGTGAGCTCCCGCTGCCGCGGCTGATATCCTGCTTGTAACCAGGGACGTCATTTCACCAAAATGCCAGGGGTAGCGGAAGTGACATCACCCGACCCTTGACCCTCTGATGACATCACAGGAAGTGATGTCATTAGACCCCGCCCCAAAGTGATATGGCGGGTAGCGATGGTACACGACATTTCACCCGTTGAAAAAACAGGAAGTGGCATCACATAGCATTGTAAACTATGAAAAATATAGTTATGATATCACTATATGATGTACATTCATACAAGAATGGATCGCCATATGTATCATTAAGTTCAGTGTTTATTGGCCCGTATTACCAAATGACTGTGTATGCAAGCAGACGTCCATGACCAAATGATAAGCGTAAGTGCTATATAATAACACATCATTAAGCGCTTTTTATAGAAAAAATATACACCCAATATCACCCAACCTGTGTTGGTACTCATTTATCGACCTCAGAAGGATGAACGGCTTAGGCTTAGTGAGGCGTTTAAGAACAGACTAAATCAGTGACTCACCCCCTGAAGTGTGCCTGAAATAAACATTTAATGAGGCCAGCAATTACTGTATAGAATTCCAGAAAGACACATTATTTGGTATACCTATTCTTTCTTATTTAGGGTCAGTGCTGAAAGTGTTAGAAGAAAAATAAGAACAAGTGCCTCAAGTCTTTTTTTTTAAGGGGCCTGAACAAGAAAGCCAGCCACCCCAGAAGTAAAGAGCCACAGCCCAGGAGCTTGCATAACTTAAAAAAAAAAAAAAAAAAAAAATTTTTTTTTTTTAGTAGAGGTCGCAAGGGACACCACAGAGGTCGCAAGGGACACCACAGAGGTCGCAGTTGCGACCCCTGGCGACCCCCAAATGACGTCCCTGCTTGTAACGCCCGCAAACTTGCACCTGCCAACCCCTAAAATACACCCGCCGGTGTGGGACATCCTGGGGCACATCTACACCAAAAATCCCCAAGGAGAAAGGTGAGGAGAGAGGTGGCTGCTGCCCCAGCAGTACATTGGACTCTTGAGACCACCAGTGCAGTCCATGCAGGGCAAGTGAATTACACCCAGCAGGCCTTAAAATGCCCGGAGGCAGTTGCGGAGACGCTCCCGACCAGCGCCAACACCGGGGAGAGGTAAGGAGCTAGGGGGCAGGCTGGGAGAGCGCCCCCTTCTTGAGCTGGGAGGTACTGACCCCCCCGACTGGGCCTTGCCACCACCTCGGGCCGACGCGGGAGCGTGCCCGGGGCCCCCCTCCCCCTCTCCCCGGCCATTAAAACATGACTATCTGGGGATACCCCACAATTTGGGATCAGTGCCCTTTGCGCCCCGCTGATCAGCCCCGGCTTGGTGTTTGGGGACACTATCATACCCAACCACATGGAATACCGCTAGGAAAACCTAATCGGACGGAGCTATCCCTAGCAGAGACCCACGAAAACAAGTGTCAGGAGACCCACACAGAGTCTCAATGGGGAGAGAACCTGATGCCCGGGATTAAAGGGTAAACCCCCCAGACAAGAACCAAGACACCGTTAAAAAACCAAAGTCGTCTGCTAGAAAGCTGCTGGACCACAACACAACAAAGTGCCCCCCAAGAACCTCCGGACCAGGGAGAACCAACAACGCCTAACAATTCTGATATGGCTATAAATAAGGAAGAACTACTTGACTGCCTTAGGGGCATGGAATCCAGGATAACAAACACACTCCAGACCCAACTAGAAACAATGAAAGAAGAGCTGAAGACATCCCTGAAAGAGGTATGACAGGAAATAGACGAAATTGGAGGCAGAGTGGACACTCTCGAAAATGGACTCTCACATATGGCAGAGGAAGGAAAGCAATACAATAGCCTACTAGACCAGGTCGCCAAAGCTACAAATAACCTAGAGATCCAAACTGAAGATTTGGAAAATCGCTCACGAAGATCCAACATCCGGGTCAAAGGCCTCCCAGAGACGATCCAGGATAAAGACCTACGGGACACCATGCAACACTGCTTCAGCAGCATCCTGAACGATGCCCCCTCCCCCAGAGAGATTTGAATTTGACAGAAACCACCGAGTGGGCCCCAAAAGGAATGAACCAGGAGTGAGACCTAGAGATGTTCTTATTGCCATGACCTCCTATAGTCTGAAAGAAGACATCTTGAGAGCCGCACGTACCCTCAAAGAACTAACAATCAATGGAGGGCGAATCCAACTCCACCAGGACCTAGCATTGATCACCCTACATAAAAGGAAGCTTATGCAACCGGTCACAAAAGCACTATAAGCCAAACAAATCGCATACAGATGGACATTCCCCTTTGGACTAGCCTTCCCTTGGAAAGAGAAACAAAGAAGGATCAGTACATGCGAAGAAGGCCTTTCATTACTACGAATTGAGGAAGAACAAAGCCAAACCGTAACTAGCCCACAAAATAGCGCACCCAGCAGCCAAAATAACCAATGGGAATGGTCATCCGAGAAGAAAAGAAGACCTAACAGAGATTAGAAACTGGCAGGCCCCTTCAAATATCACGAACGAAACACCCGAAGAAGACACTAGATAAAGAAGCAACTGGAAGAGAAACCGAGGAATCACCTGACCACAGCAGGTGGGCTACCTCAAACTAACCCAAAACAAGACACACCAAAAGACAGAAGCAACAAACATATTACATACGAAAATTGCAGATACACTGATCGTATCGCTAAATGTACAAGGGCTGAACTCCCCCCGGAAACGACGTATGATTCTAAACAGGCTCGAGAAGATGCCTGCAAAGGTAGTGCTCCTTCAGGAAACCCACCTCTTGAAAATGGATGAAAAAAGAATGCGTAACAAGGCATTCCCACAACAATACTTCGCCTCCAGCAGCACGAAAACAAAAGGGGTCGCAATACTGCTGGCTAAGGGACTGAACTTCCGAAAACAACAGATGATTAGTGATACTGAAGGGAGATACCTGGGAATCAAAGGAACTATAAAAGGCAAGACCTACACAATCCTGATGATATATGCTCCTAACAACAAGCAAGACCGATACATCACAGATCTCCTACTGAAAATAGGGAGCTGGTTTGAAGGTCAAACAATCATAGGAGGGGACTTCAACTGCATAATGGACCCTAACCTCGACAAAACCCTGCCCCCTACGGCAGCCGACCAGAGAAACAGACAGGCGCTGGGAAAGTTCCTCAGAGAGTTAGAAGTAATCGAGACCTGGCGCTTCTTCCAAGGAGACACGAGAGAATACACTCATTATTCTGGGGTACACAGAGGATACTCCAGAATAGACATGATCCTGGTGTCAGCAACTCTAAATCCCCAAGTGACTAAGGTGGAAATTGGAACACAATATATTACAGACCATGCCCCAGTACTAGTTAGCCTGGAAATAGACAGAGGGGAAAATAAGCAACGCCCACCGTGGAGACTCAACAAACTGATCCTGCGCGACCTACCGCTTAGGGCACACATGGAGGAAACCATAAACAACTATTTTAAAGAGAACGACAACGGCGAGGTTGACTGGAAAACAGTCTGGGATGCGGGGAAGGCCGTAATCCGGGGAGAATTCATGGCCACGAGCAATACTAACCCGGAGGATGGAACTAGCCCTAAAAGAAGCAGAGAAAAATCACAAGACCCGACAAACGCAGAAATCCTGGCGAGAGCTAAAGAAGGTTTGTGCCCAACTAGAAAGTCACACTGCGGACACAGTGGCACAGACGTTGCTGAACACGAAACAATCATACTACGTCCACGGCGGCAAGGCAAATACATTTCTAGCAGCCAAATTAAACAAACAGAAATCCCGTAACTATGTAGTTGCCTTAAGAAATGAAAAAGGAGATAAGATCACAAAAGAGGAAGAGAAAAGGGAAATAATAGTCCGATTCCACAAAGAGCTACTACAGGGAACAAACCTAAACGCGACAGACCAAAAATCCTACCTAATGGCCACTAGTTTACCCCAAATCTCGGATAAGGACGCGGAAATCCTGGGGAGTCCATTCACAGCTCAAGAAATCAATGAGGCTATCTCTTCACTACCAAGGAACAAGACCCCGGGTCCAGACGGCTTTGGAAATGCCTACTACAAAATATTCCGAACGCAACTACTGGGACCCGTCACCCGACTCTTCAACACAATTAGAGACACCGGAGCGATCTCCTCAGATATGGCAAGATCCTCCAAGATCCTTGCCCTGAAAACAAACAAAGATCCCACCGAATGCTCAATTTACCGCCCAATAGCACTCCTAAACCCGGATACAAAGCTATACACAAAGATATTAGCAAATAGGCTATCACAGATCCTCCCAGATATCATCCACGAGGACCAAGCAAATTTTGTCAGGGGACGACACACCCAAGATAATGTCTGAAAAGCCATTGATGTGATCGAATGGGGGAGACGGACAAGCCAGAAATTTGCAATAGCTGCCCTGGACGCCTCACAGGCTTTCGACATCTTGAACTGGAAATATCTACGGATGATCCTGGAGAAATTCGGATGTGGAACACTATTCAGCAGGATGATCCTGGCAAATTTTCAACGCCCATCTACATCAATTAGGATAAATGCCTGCGACTCAAAACAAGTGGAGATACAGAGAGGTACGCGCCAGGGCTGATCCCTATCGCCACTAATATTTGCAATGGCTATGGAACCGCTAGCAGCAAGATACAGAGGAAACCCCGACATAAAAGGAGTGCAAATCAAGGAGACCCCGCAGAAAAAAGCACTATATGCTGATGATGCGATGCTCTATATGAGAGACACTACGAATACACTACCAAAAGCCGTAGAGACACTGGAAGAATTTGCCACCATATTTGGATTTTCAATCAACTACAATAACTCAAAGGCACTAAACATAACTGAAGACACAAATACAATAAACTGCATGAAGCAAAGATCCCCCTGAGATGGGAGGAAAACACGCTAGAATACTTGGGAGTTCACCTGGCAAAGAAATTCGAAGATTTAAATAAATCAAACATCCCCTCTCTCTGGAAACAACTAAAAGTGGACCTGCTGAGATGGGATAATCAGGAATTATCGTGGTTCACCAGAATAGCAGCGGTAAAGATGACCCTTCTCCCCCGCCTTCTATACATGACGAGTTCAATACCCACGACGATCCCATCACACATAATCAAAGAACTTCAAAACACAGTATTTAAATTCATATGGGTGAAAATGAGACCCAGAATACAGAAACGCATATTGACCCGTCCCCCGCTGCTGGGAGGCCTGGGGGTCCCAAACCTGGGCAGATACATCATGGCAGCGCACTTGGCCCCCATTCTCCAGTGGGCTAACTCAGACGACATCAAAGGATGGAGAGCCATAGAACAAGCACCCACACAGATCCCGATAAAAGCGCTCCTAGCACTGAACCCCAAGGCCCGCGAAGCAGAAGGAAAATTACTAGGAGCTACTAAAACAGCCCTGAGTAGCTGGGACAAAGCCATGCAAATGAAAAAGATCAAACGAGGACTGGGTACACTATCCCCAATAGCACATAACATCGACTTCACCCCAGGCCTGAAGAAGAGTTTCTGGAAAGGCTGGAAAGGCGTGGACAATCTGACACTGCAGGACATTTACCAAAACAGCGACCCAATCCCATTCCTAGAATGTAAAAAGAAATTCGATCTAGGGGAAAATTAAAAGTTCAGGTACACGCAAGTACGACACTGGATCTCCCATCCCTCAGTGAAAAGAGCAGGAATGAGAACCCTAACAGGCTTGGAACTAACAATGCAAGAAGGTGAACCAAAGAAGGGGATATCTAGAATCTACAGACTGCTCGATGGAGCGCAACCAACGGACAACCTAAAATATAAAGAGAATTGGGAAAAAGATATAGGAGAACCAATAACGGAAAGAGAGTGGGACCAAATATGGACAAGAGCCCATAGATCCTCCAAATGTGCAGCAATTAAAGAAGCTGCATATAAATTATGCTACAGATGGTACATGTCCCCCCACAGACTGCACAAAATAAACCCACAGTATCCCCCAAACTGTTGGAGACAATGTGGAGGGAGAGGAGATCTATTCCACATGTTGTGGCCATGCCCCAAAGCAATTACCTACTGGAAGGAGATACTGGGACACATCAAAGACATTACTGGCAGAGACTTACCACTATCACCTAAGGTGGTCCTGCTGGGAGTAGAGGCAAAGGGAATATATGCAGCATCGGGGCATATATCCACACTAATAACACACTTACTATCAACAGCACGAATAACATTAGCGCAAAGGTGGAACACACTAGAAGGCCCGACGACACCATTGTGGTGGATGTGAATATGGGGAGTAATGGCAATGGAGAAGGTAACTGCCATAAGAACAGAAACATATCAGAGATACTGAAGGGGGATCCATATGATCCCCCTTCAGAGACTTTGTTGGAGACAGGGAAGCCCACTTCTATAAACCACGAACCCTCAGAAATATATCGATCACTTAACATCAGAACAGAGAAAGAGATAGAGAATCAGCACGACGAAAAAAGAGAGCAAGGAGGGAAAAATAAAAGGGAAGAGGGAATTAACTGTGTAACATCTACACCCAAGAATGTATGTATGAAAGAATTAGAGACTGCAGAGACGCCTGTCCACTTGGCCCCCTTCCAAAATTTGTAGCAGGGAAGGGAGGGAGGAAGGAAGTTAAGAATGAAACGATAAAACTGGGAGATACCTATTGTATAGTAACAGACAACAAAATTGTAATGTGGACTCATAATATCAAAAGTTATACTCTTGCACATTTGTTGAAAGTCAAAATATTCTTACCTTTTCAAAACTGTTACAAAAATTATAAAGGGACAGTGGGGAGGAGGGAGGGATGATGAATTACAGAAGAAGAAATTGGAGACAATTTACGCAGCAAAGGGTGACGTTAACCCTGAATGGAAAGTTGATCTATGCATTATGACAACAAAATGTAACGATCATATGTTGTAATTGATTATGTATTCATTGAAAAATAAAAATGGTTAAAAAAAATGCACACTTCATACAACCAAACACTTTCACCAAATATTTAAGGATTGGAGATAATCATATATTATTATATCCCTCCTAGAATATTTGGGGAAATCATTTTAGAGGTCAGAAAAATAAAAGTTGCCTACCTGGTGAATTTTTCATGGCGACATTATCATATGGAGTCAAGCTCTCATCCAGGGCCCGTGAGGAGGGCAGACTTGTGAAAGGAGCAGTTTTCCACATTTAATCAACTTGAGGAAAACAAAGTGGGGCACAACACCTCGACAAATAAGGAGAGCAGTCCCTCAAGGTAGAAGAGAAAATGATTGCAGTTCTGTTATGGACCCCTGAATAGGCCATGTGACAGGAAACTATGATGGAAATTGCATCCACTTGGGCAGAGCTCATCAGTTTCAACTCTGCTCAGAACAGAAGGTGTGAGAATGAAGATCAAGGAAATTGGCAATGGGTCAGATATTAAAGAATCAGACAAGTCATTGGATGGTTAAAATGTTGTAAGAATTACTGTGGAAAGATCCCTGAGCCCCAAAATGCTTCTTCTTGGAAGTGGGTCCAGAAATTAGGGCGATGTCGCTAACAGATGATGATGTTGCTAAGAAACTTGAATAATGATCCAGGGCAGGCTTCCACTCTCCACGAAATTACAAATCCCAAACAGGGGCACAAATCCTGCGAATTAAACACAAAACCTGAGTTTGTGTCGGGAAAGGATGTGTTAGGGACGGGTGTCTAAATGCAGGCAGTGGACTCCCAACAGAGGAGTGAGACCCCAATATCTAGTCTCCACAGGTTTCCCACCTCACAAAATCGCAGAGGGTACCCAGAAGAGCCTCTTCATCTTTAGGAAAAGTCAGAAGAAACGAATTCAGAGCCTCACAGGAAGTAGAGTAGGAAGACCTTGAGATGGACACCAGATACAGTGAGTATGACATGATTAATAAAGGGACTACTTCACCAGGAAGAGACCAGTAGATTAGCTGTCAACATTTGGGGTACTAATTTGACCAGATCAGATGATGGCCGAGAATCCGAGGGAATGAGTGATCCTGTGCATCCAGAATAACACCCTCTGCAATGACCTAAACAAGGAGGACCCCTGACTCAATGCAACAGAAGCACATATATGTTCATCAACTGGCCCTCTGCAAAAATGCAAAACATGTGCACATATCAAGGCCTTTTCTGGATGCACACAATTTAATATGGATGCTGTCTGTTTCCTGATGAATAAAAGATAAGCACTGATACAGCGAGACATTGTGTCTTTTACATAGGCCTTCTCAATGCATTCAACATTTGATTGATGTTGCCATGAGATGCCCAGGCATAGCAACCATTACCTCTGGTACTCCCCTCACTTGACAGGTACACAGATCATGTACAAGCTATGTCCAGCAAAGTCCCAGGAGCTCATACGACTGCCTGCTTCACATCCAGATACTCACACCATTAACAGATGTCCATAAAATGCCCAGGTATTCACATCACTGTCCAGGTAATGGCCCTTTTCTGCTCTTTTCTGTCACACCTCTTCAACATTTGGTTGGCCCAGGGGACCTGCTTGTTTCAAGGTAGCAACTTAAAAAGAGCTACTGAGCCCAGCATCCAGCCAGTTATCAACTCGTCTCTCCACTCCCCCACTGCTACAAGTTTGTAGAGTGTGTGGTATTCTACCCAGTGTAACCTGTGTGGACCACTCCAATCAGCTCTATATAGAATACATTCCACTGACACAGTGCTCCCCCTTCATCTCTAGCTTCCTGACCACTGTCCATCACGCTAGACTCTCCTCGGTCCTCATCCCCGTTTTCCTCTCTGCTGCACTGAACACTGGTGACCACTAGTGTTTCCTTCACACATATTCTCTCCTCTGCTTCCAGGAATCCAGGACACTCTTCTCAGCGCTCCTTTACTATCACTCAGGAGAAAGACACCTCCTCATACCAGAGGCATAGACAGGGTAAGACGTGAGCAGTCAAGGCCCACCCAAAATCTGTAAATGCCCATTCAGCAGCACTGTGCAAGCATTTACATACGTCACTGTGCAGGCGGAGCATCAGGGGTCGCTGTCTGACCGGCTCGCTCTCGCATGTCAGGAACCAGGAAGCACTCCCTGCTTCCTGGTGCATGTCATGCGTGGAGTGCGGGAGCCAGAGTCCTATGGAGCAGCTGAAGAGGTGATGTTGGTCGTGTCGGGTCTGGAGGGAAACTGATAAATTAAACAAAATCTGGGACCTTCCAAAAAAGATAACTAAAGATACTCAATCGGCCCATTTTCATTTGATTGAGGGAATCTGTATGGGTGTCCCATTATACTAAAATGTACACACAAATTGACAATCAGATGATACCCCTAATACTAATAGAGGTTAAGTGAATAGCTGTGAGGGAGGTTTTCCACAGATGGTATCCGAGTTGCCATTCTTAAAAGGAAGGCCTGGAAAGTGTCAGGTCCTGACCATATGGCACCTATTACGATTAAATACGATCATGAGTTATGGTCAGAAATCTTGGCAAACAAAAAAGTCCTGCCACCCTCATGGCCCTTGTTCATTCAAATCCCCCTTTAAAAAAAAGAGGGATGGAGAGAAAACAGCTAATATCGACCCATTGCCTTTCGGATGCTTCAAGTAAAATCTTTGCATCTCTTTTATTGAAAGAACTTGAAGTATGGGTCAACAAATTGAATTTGCTCACCAAATTCCAAGTTGGGTTCAGCAAGAAATCAGGCACATCACTAAACGGCAACATCATTGCACATTTACACACATCCGTGCAAGGAAATTCTGGGAATTCCATATACATAGCCAGTATTCATATGACTAATGCGTTTAACCGAGTTAGCTAAAGCCTATATTGTGCTAAGACATTCTCGCAGCTATGCTATTTAAATTGTATATGGCGGATATTAATAGCTTGTAAAATACTCTACATTGGTTACCAGTCAAATTGGGTGCCTTGCATTGGCTTGCCTTTGCTGATGATATGCTATTCTTTGACCCCACCCCTATTGGCCTGCAAAGATAATTGGCTGCTTTTACTTCGTAGCCCAAAGATAATAATGGGCATCTGCAAAATTATCATCATACCCCTGATGAATTTCCTAAAAATTAACTGAATATTTTGAAGGAAGGAAACATGTTGGGTTACGTGATAGTATATGTGCAGTGTTGTTTTTTGTTACATTGTGAGTGCTGTCTCTATTATCAGGTTGGTAGATTCTTTCTTGATTTAAGAAGACAACCTTAGTTTTATTTACATTGTTGCATTTGATAACTGTATGTGTTGATGTTTCTTTGTGGATGTTTGTTAACTGATTTTAGTAATAATTAATAAACAATGATTGAATTATTTTGAATTTTGTAGAATTGTATTGAGTATGTATGTAGTCATGGTCACACGTGACAAAATACATTGTGTTCTTCTTAATTTGAAGTATATCAATGTTTAACATTTTTGTACGAATATTAAAAATGTAAATCATTTATTCTTGACGGTAATTGGAATTTTAGTTATTTTTTCCTTTTTCATTGAGTGTTTGAGTGGTCTTCTACATCACAAAAGAAGTAATACAACACATATTGTTGCCAAGGTCTTATGTGTATAATGCTTTGCACATTTTCATGTTACTGTGGAGGGCAATGAGGGGCGTAGGTATGAATCCAGAACGGATATGATTGCGGGAATAGATGTACACAGAAGCTAGTAAGCCTGTACTCCACTGTTCGTGTATGTACACTTTTACCTGATCAGTGTCCTTGTATTTACAATAATATTATTCATTCAGTTACCAGCAATTATGGCAGACAAAGTATGAGGCTTTTGTGGTCGGTTTAAGGGTGAAAGTCAAGACCCTTGCATTATGAACAAGGCTGTCTGAGACATGGGTACACACTACTGGCAGATCTTTGTGAGAAACTAGTTTTATTCACGATACCGTAGATGTTGTCGCTGCAAGTCTCTTCTGGGGAAACGCTTCCGATAGCAGAAAGCAAGGGACAGATTATTATTGATGTGTAGGGAAATGCGTGCCTGTGTGGACTGTGTCTGAGGTTGTTTTTTAAAGAAAACATAAATGTATTCGGAACAGGTGCGTGGATAGCGATACAATGGAAGTAAATATTGTGCTATGTGGTTTACTTGAAATAGTTTGTTTTTCAGTGCACTGATTGTCAGTTCATTTTTGTGGCATGTGTTTGTAAAAACAAAACTGACTCGGGCACGCTGTGAACGCTACATGAAGTGTCTCATTATTATGTGTCCTTGAATACAGCGCACTAAGAATTTGAAGGAGTAAATGTGTCATAAATCCACAATGAAATGACTATATTAAAACCCGATGTTGGAGAGTAAAATTTCTATTTCAGAAAACTGTGTTTTTAAGCGGTTGATACTCCGGTATATCAAAGAATGGATTTGTAAAATGCAATGTAAACAAGATTTTAAATAATATTTATTGAAGTGTGGATTGAAAGTGTACTGTGTGCCATGTGATAAACGTCCTGAAGGATGAATGTTCAATTTGAGGTCAAGAATAGACATTGTGCTTGTGAATTGTCACTGAAATGTGTAAGCAAAATAAGAAAGTATTGTGTATATTTAACTGTAAAGTGGTTACTGAAATATGTTTTTCACTTCTTCATTTTATAATCCTGATGTGCGTATCTCATGGGTACAGCCTACCAGCCTATGGCTATTTTAACAGTATTTGGACAATAATTATTAACAACGGATATGTAATAAAAGTCATCTGGGACTACCGCCAGACTTTTGCAGTTGCAGTAACAAGGAGCAACATGGAAGCATATAGGTTCTAGAAACATGCAGATGTCAAAGTGCTGCTTTAATTTCTCCTCTGTAATGGAGCGCCATGCGCGTACTTTATTGGTTGGTCATGGAAGATAATTGTTGGTGAAGAACGCAAAGACTTGCATTAAAAGAATTGATGATCAGATTTGGCATTAGAAGATGACCGTTGACAGTTTTACTGACAATGACGACGATACAAAGTTCGGTTGCTATGAACTGTATTTCAAAAAGTTAACCAAGTTTTCATGAACTTAATTGAATGTTTTTTCATTGTATGAAAATTAAAACACTTGTTACGGCCCGAATACTGTTGTTTTCATCAAAATAAAATGTTTCTATCCTTTTTGTAAAAAGAAAGAAAACGTTTGCATTTGTTGTAGATGTCGTGCTTAAGTTCCTTGTTTTGCGCTAGATAACCTTTTGACGTTGGTAATGAGAGGGCTAGAAAGTATCCTGGTGGTGGTGAGGAAAATTAGAGAAGAGGCACTGGCCACAAAATGTGGAGTGTCAGGTGGACAGGGGAAGATGTTGTGGGTGCGTTACATCTAAGGTAGGGGTAGTGTTTCTTATGCTCTTTGATTACAGCTTCAAAAGCACTTGGAAATTGCTCCCCCCTGCAGAGTGGTGTGTTGCAGTATAAACAGAGTACTGTTGTTTTCAACAGATATGGACCAACAGTCTCTTTTATCACTTGCACAGTAGCTGATGGGATTTTGTGTTCCACAGAAGTAGGCTGTGTGGTTATAGTACTGATTGGGGAAGATGAGGTGGAGGAAGACATTCTACTATTTGCTAAGAAAGGAATAGCCTTTCTGAGAGCATTGCGGTGGTTGGATTGGGTTTGGCGGCACATGGAGGTGGTCCCGTAGGTGTACTGTCCAGGTAGTCTGCGACTGAGTACAACAATGCACTCAGTGCATTTCACTTTGGTAGCTTTAGCCTTTGGTACATTCCCAACAGTCGTAAATAACTGCCACACCCATGATTCCCTCTTGGTGCTAGGGGTAGGCACTTTCTCTAGCTCATCTTCTTGGTCATTTGCATTGTCTTTGGCAGTACTGCACTTTTTTTGCTGTGTAGGTGCTGCAGTTGGTGGAAGGTGGGTCTTGGGGAGGAGGGATGGCACTAGCTGATGCCATTTTTAAGATAAATAGAAGTTTTGGTACTATTCCTCTAAGTATGTGCTGTGTACAAAATTGTTAATGGATAATGTGTAACAATAGGTGTAGGAACTGTGCAAGGGTGAATTTTGAGCTTGAAAGTGCCTAGATCAGTAGAAAGTGCAGTTACACACCGTTCGCGTAGTACGGACCAAATCACGAAGTGCGGCCGCGTTCGCGAACACGTCATCATGCCGCATGTGAGCCCACGGTCACATGACACTGTCCAGAAGGTCTGCAATGAAATCAGACTTTCACAAACCTCCACAGACACAAAAAACTGTGGAAAAGGTTCCTTTAACTGATAAATTACCTGTTTATATAGGAGAATGTGATATGTCTGTCCCCTTGCTATATCCACATCAGATGCCAGTTAACGTCCTGCAAAGAGATTTGATGACGAAACCTAACATTATAATTTCATTCACTGATCAAGGAATAGTGTGCTCCAGTCGAGGAATACACTATTTAAATGTGGGAGAGTTTATACTGCCGTTTACAGCGTTTCCAGGGCAAGTGGCTCTACGAGGAGTCCAAGTAGATCCAGAAGTCGTTATGTATGGGGTGAGCATTTTATGGACATGGTTACCTGGATTAGTAGGGAATAATGTGAGAATACCTGGTGAGTTTTCATTCAAACCACAAGTACCCATGGACGAGGAAGAAGGACAGACTATTCCTATAGAATTGGAAGCAGCTACAGTACGAGGAGAAATAGCAATGCTTGAAGGATTAGATGACTAAAAGGCAGATCATGGACAACAGTGATAGCTCTTGAAGAGAGATAAAGATTGACTGACATAACAGATGAAGATATGTTCAGAGATGAACGTATCAATGATGCGGTGTGTTTTTTTATAAGCATTACATACTGGATAAAGATTGAGAAAAAGAAAGTCCCACAGCGAATGGCGATAATGCGGCAATAACTAGCGTTCTTTCAGGAAGACCTAGAAAAGGTGCCAAGTGTCCTTTGGACTATGGGCCCATATGATGTAGACGTATTAAAGGGAATAGGAGAGCTTAAAATAAAACTCAAGCCAGGAGCAATTTTGCCACGAGCAAAACAGTACCCCATGTCTTGAGAAGCTGATGAAGGCATATTTGAGACTATTTCAGCACTAATAAATCAGGAAATAAATACTAGTGCCATCGGAATCCTCGTGTAATACTGCAGTGTGTCCGATTAAATAATCTAAAGGTTGGTAGTGTAGATTTAGCCAGGACTTGCGCCCTCTTAATCAGATTGTCGAAGCTCTGTTTCCATTAGTTCCTAATCCTGTGACAATATTATGTAGCATTCCAGTTGAAGCGAAGTATTTCACAGTGATCGATTTGAAAAATTCATTTTTCTTGATCCCGTTGCCTTAGGACTCACAAGACCTTACTTCCTTTGCATTCAGACAAAAGAGACTAAAACATACACGTTTACCTCATGGGTATTGATAGTCTCCAACAATCTTTAACAGGGTCCTACAAATTAATCTAGGTAACATTGAACTCAAGAGTGCAGTAATTCAGTACGTAGATGACATATTGATTTGCAGTGAAACAAAAGATGAATGTTCAGTTAATGACTATATTGGCAAATAAGGGATACAAGGTGGACAAGGAGAAATTACAGTATTGTCAAGAAGAGGTGTTGTACATAGGCCAGTGAATTTCACATGGAGGAAAGAAAGTGGCACCTGAAAGAGCTGAGGCTGTCATGAAGACACAAAAAACAAACACAGTGGGGCAAATGCAACAGTTTCTGGGCTTATGCAATTATTGCAGGGCCTGCGTGTCCGATTACAGTACATTTACTAAGCCACTTTTGCAAGCACTAAAGAAAGCACAACTTGGTAAGGAAAAAGCATAATGGACAGAAGAAATTGAGTAAGGATTTGAGGAATTAAAAAGAGAAATCTGAACAGCTCCAGTGTTAGGGCTTCCCAGCTATGGCGAGGAATTTTATTTATTTTCACACCCTAATGGGTCAGTAATGACATCAGTACTCAAACAAATAACAACATTAGGATACAAGCCTTTGGCATAATACAGTGGGATTTTAGACCCAGTTATGAGGGGACATTTCCCATGCGAACAATCTTTGGCTGCTGCAGCATTTGCAATGGAGAAGTCCACAAGTATTATCATGGGCTGTTCCATGACACCCTACATGGAGCATGCCTTATTTGCCATTGTAGAGAAACCCAAGGGTACATTGCTGTCACAAAGAGCTTCAGCTTACAAGGTAATGATTTCCAACACAGCCATCAAGGTAGTGAGCTGTAAAGGAGTGAAACGAGCCAAGTTTGTAGCTGAGCCTATAGAAGAAGGTGACCATGTGCAGGACTGTTCAAATTATGTCGAATTCTATGATGATATACCCCTTGTGAACGAAAATGCTCTAGCGGGAGGGGAAATTCTCTTTATTGATGGGTCTTCAAAAATGTATCAAACTAGTGGGGAAAGGCATTCAGGCTCCGCAATTGTAAGACATAGATTAAATGGTGAATTTGCGGTAGTGGCGAGTGGAAGACTACTGTCTAATTTTTCAGCACAAGAGGCAGAATTGTTAGCGCTTATTGTTTTGCTCGAAAAACACAAAGGGCAGGAAGTGATGGTGTACAGTGACTCCGCCTATGTCATGATGCCTACCCCGGGGACGCAGACCAAGTCCAGCAACCCCGGAAGCAGGCATCAAGTTATTCCAAGCAAGCCCAACAACCCCTGCTAGGGGCTATTTGGGTGCAGTCCTGGGGTCTATGGCACCAGGCTCATATGGAGAGTCAGTCCTGGCACCATAGGCGCCAGGCTCATAGATTAAAACTTACCTGATGCAGACCATGCTGCAAACTTACCCGATGCAGACCATGCTGCAAGAGCTCCAAGCCAAAAGAGGCTTGGAAGGGACTGCTTTACCTAGGGACTATTTTTTACTCGGGTGGGGCTGGGGAGGAATACTTACCTGGGACTACTTTGGAGGCTATTTAAACCACGCCCGAAGAGCAGCACACGCTTCACGTTATTCTGCATCCAGCAGCGTAACGCTCACCGTGCCTGCAAGTCTGCATCCAGTCTTCTGCCACGCCCACCTCAAGTCCGGAGCTCCTAGAAAAAGGGAGAAAGAAGGAGAAAAGGTTAGAACAAGAGCAATACCTTTGATCCTTACCTGAATTCCTGATCCATCGCGCCTTCAAGCTGGAAGAAAGAAGTTATTTTCTTCACGCTGCCTCGCCTGCTTCAGCGCCGCGCTGAACTCACCGGCCTTCACAGCATCTTCACATTCCACCGCATCCTTCTGCATGTCCCCGCCGCACTCCGGTACCTAAGGGGAAGACAAGAATAGCAAGGTGAGCCAAGGGAATACACAGCGGCAATATTAGTTGCCCCCCATAGACTTACCTGATTTTACCACTGGAGGTACTATTCCTCTTAACGGGTCGGCGCAGCTTCCATTGCATCCTCGCCGGACCCCGGCCCATAAGAGGAAACAAAAGGACAGCAAGGTGAAACAAAGGGACAAACAAGGGGAAACCTCATCACCACAATAGACTTACCTGATTTTACCGCCGGAGCCATTATTCCCCTAGACTTCATACTTTCTCTCAGCGCCTGAATAAGGGAGAAAGCAACAGGTTACATATTGACATTATTTTATCGAACTGTTTTGGATAATACAAATCCTTACCTGAATATTACCGGTTGCCACGAGGAACTCTTCGCTAGTGTCAAGCTGCAACCTGCAAGGAATCGGACAGAGTGAAAGTCAGACATTTGAACTCTTACGAACTACATACATACGGCGTGTGCCGGGAATCTCAGAGTCAATATTGTTCTGGAACTCACCAATTCCTTCGAGCCAGTGAAGCAACTGGTTATCTACGCGCCCCTGCGCTCAATGCAGGATGGAGAGCTCATCTTTCCAAACCATCAGGTGAGACTATAAGAGGGGACATCAAAGGTGATCAGTGAGGAGAACAGCGGGAGTGGGGGGAGTTAACGCTGAACTCCACGGATGGTTAATTCCCTTTCTCCATTTGCAGAAGAATATTTCTACGGGCCAAGCAAACAAAGCTAGGTGGGCCAGTCCAGTCCATCATCTCAGCACTACGCATCACATTGGTGGAAACTGCAGCTGCCCAGTTCAGATTGACGCCCCTGTGATGTCAACCATAAATGCAGGGCTGTCATGCTGGAAAAGGATGGGTTACCTCTGCATAGACGGAACTCTAGTGCAACATGCATCCTTATTGGACAGGCTCATTAAGGCACTACAACTCCGAGTAGCCACAGTGGTTGTAAAATGCACAGCACATACTAAACAAACAGACTTTATCTCTCATGTAAACGAAGCCTGAGACATAGAAGCTAAAAGAGTTGCATATTCTTGAAACATTTTGAGTTTTGATACTGAAGAGACTAAAGAAAATTTGAATAGAAGCATGCTAATATGGGAGGGGTTTAATATGCTGTCAGGTACGCAACTAATAGAGATTCAGGGACGAGCCCCACAAGAAGAACAAGAGCTATGGAAACATAGGGGGTGTTCTTTATCCCCCATTGACGCATTATGGCGATAGGAAAGCACTGCAATGCCAGTGATGCCAGCAGCATTGTTGAACGTAGCACTTGAGCAGCTGCATTACCCCGCACATATAACCAGAGAAAATCTTGCTGCCACAATTGCAGAAAACTGGTTTGTTTCCTAATCTATTGGAACACGTTGCACAGTTCATGGCGAATTGCATCATGTGTCAAAGATTTATTGCTGGACATACACTAAGGACAATTAGAAGAGTAGTACCCCGAAGAAGAAGGACGATAAAAAAGCGTGTGGTTAGCACATATTTCTTTTGGACTGGAATTCATTGGACACTGCTTAAACCTATAGCAGGAAGTTAACAGAGTTGCAGAGAATTCCATAGGTTGAAAATGAACTTTTTAGAAATTCTTTGAAGAAGTAAAAATTGCATTAATAATATGCCTAAATGTCAGTTCCTGATTAGAAATTGGAAGCGAGATCAATACCCAGATTCATTTTTATGAGAATATCTGTTTCAATTATAAATATATGATACCCATTGATGGTGACACACATCGGCTTGTAGTTGCTATTTTTGTGTTTATACTTCAGTCCTACCCTGCTCTCGTTAGGAGAGATGTTAATGTTCCCACCTTTCTACATGACCCTAAAAATGGTCCTGTGATACGAAGACTCTTAATCATGATTATTGAGCAGATTGTGCAACTACAAATGCAAAATTGAACTCCTATATTAAAACTGATTTGCGAAGAGGATAATGTGATTTTAGAAAGAGAACAAGTTTAACAAGTAACAGGAAGGCACGCCAAATGTTTCTTCAGACTTCCATGTCTGATATATATATGTATCCATGTGTATTCTCTTTATCTTTCTGTATCTTACATTTCAAAGTCTCTATTACCCTAATCGTCCCATTGAAAAAAGAACTCCTGTGACTTTTCCAGATAAAAGTACAAATGATAATAATTTCTGTAACCTCTATGGGCATGTCAGGCAACACAAGAGGGATGCAGAAGAAGATACCCAGGGGATAAATGCCTATCTTGATAGTGCAGCTCACCTGGGAAATAATATGTGGTATCAGCATATGAAAAAAGTGGGGGAGAGAGCATCTGATGAGAATTGCTATGTCTGCTCTCTCATCCCCGATGCCTTGAATACAGTAAAACACGCAATTTCAAAATGAAAAGTGCCTCAGTCTTCTAGCAGCATCTACTGCTAGAGGACTGTTTCAAGCGAGCTCGGCAACCTTGCGATGGAGATCAAGACAGTTGTTTCTGTACCAGGATGATTATATCAAGAAAACACAAATGCAGAAAGAGCCTGGATGGACAGACAGTATGCTTGTGTATTCTGCTGCAGGACAAGACAAGGTGATTGTTGAATAAATTAAGAGAAGGAACTGTTCTAAGGGTATTACCCAAATTGACTTTTTACAATTGACCTTTTGCACAATTTACCTAATTATAGTGGTCCTAATTGACCTTCTGCACAGTTCACCTTTATATTATTTTAGTTATTTTATATATGTATTGGGTTGGTTTTGGATTATAAATAATATAAGGGTATTGGGTGGGTGGCTGCGGGTTTTTTTGGATTGGGTATAGGGTTGCGGGGATTCCCCCCGACTATATGTCCTGATTGATCTTCTAAATTAGGTCAATTCTCCCAAGGTCAATTCTGCCAAGGTCAATTGTGAAAAGGTCAATTAGTATACAACCGTTCTAACATGACAGAAAAGACTGGATGCTGGGAACATTCACAACTGCTGGTCTATGGATGAGTGAGTACAGCCAAAGAATGGGAAGATGGAATGATGTCCTGTACAGCTCATCTGTTGAGGAAGGAAGCAGTGCAAGTAGTACAGAAAGTGAATGATGAGTGTCTGAGGTTAAGTACTTCAAATTGCTGACATGGGTGGAAGACGAATCAGGACTGGTGTCTGTTGTCCCACTGGTTAATGCAACAATGTGCTTTCAAAGCAAAGGGAAGAATTATGTTGGACATCATAAGGGGTGCAAAAACACTATTTATGTTATGGGAATGAGGAAAGGGACGGCTGCCCTAATGGATCAATATTGGGCCTGCGGATATAGAGCATATATGAGGTAATCCAGGAATCGGGGTGGAGTGGGTTCCTTGGTGTATATCCATGTTCCAGCATTGGTGATTCCACAGAGTGACCTGAAGATTGAAGAATGTCCAAAAGTGGACGATCACCTGAGAAAGAAAAGGTCAATAGAACTCCAGCGGATGAAGCAATCAAATTATTTCTCACAAAGATCACTAGCGGTTTATGAAGACATTCCTGATGAGCACAAACTGTTCAGCAGAACTGCAGTGATGTTCACATCCATGTTCATGCCTGGAATCCAAACAGCAGTGAATGCCAAATGGCTGCAGACAACCAGATGGGAACTGCTGCAAACAATCAATGTCACTATTTAACACTATAAAAGATGAGCTGAGGGCCATAAGGCTGATGACCCTCCAGAATAGATATGTCCTTGACATGATTACCACAATGGAAGGAGGTGTTTGCACTAAGATCAGGCCATCATGCTGCACATTCACACCATCTCATGACAGCAAGAATGGGACCTTGATGGAGGCCATATCAATGTTGACAGATCTACACATAAAAAGAGTGGATGAGACAGAGGCCATTGGAGATGAGAGTTGGTTTACACTCATTGGATGGCCAACATATTCATGTTCCCTGGAGCACCATTGGTGATAATCATATTTGGATTCTGTATGATTAGAATAATAATTTGACAATGTAAGAAGATGGCAAAGAAAGCAGTTGGAATGAAAATCATGATTGATGCAAAGGATGGATCGGAAGACAAGGTGCTGACTGATGATGCTATCAGAGATTACATAAAAGCTAATATTGTGGCACCGGAAAGAACGAAATTCTGGTATCCAAAGGATCATAAGAATTATATGGGACATTGGGTCTACTGTGCCCCGAATGGACAATGCAATTATATGACTTGGAGTGTGGATGAACATGTTGAAACAGCAGGCACCAGGAGGGTGACAAAGATATGGACGCCCAAGAAACACTTCTTCAAAGAAGAAGAAAAACTTGAGGAGGTGATTGAGGACTCGACCAGAGGGAGGAATGTAGAGGAGCATCTGTATACATCTGTAGGCGATCCCACCCCCCTTCCTCCTCTGTATTGGAGACATGGGACTGTGCCTTACCTGACACCAGCTATTGTACCAATACCACAGCAAGTATTTGGATGGACATACCCATTGAGACAACCCTATCAAATGTACCCCCGAAGTGATGACAACCTGCAGGAGGAAATCCCTCAAGGAATATGAGAAAGAGCTAAGCACATTAACTGATGACATCATAAGAAAGTGTGCACAATGTCCTGAGATACTGACTAAAGATAATGTATGGATCCTAGAGGACGAATAACGAAGTAAAGAATCAAGTAACCTAATCAACGTGGAAAAGAAGCAGATTACACATTCACAAAGTGCTGAAGAAAGTAAAAGTTCAATAAATGTACAGACGCTGAAATGCAAGGTAGATGAAGTCATCATAGAGGCTAGCTATGAGTAGTAAATAGAACGCAGGCGAAAGCCGCCATTGTACAGAAACTGGTCATTGGTATGAGGAATTAAATAAGCCGGAAACCATGAAGGGGGAAGGGAAAAGCTGTGTCGCAGTGGAATAGCAGGCTCATGGAGCTGTGTGGTGAGACTGTCTGGTCTGAAGTCAAGATCATAGATATCGAGGTCAGCTATTTACTCTGAAGAAGAACAAGTGTGCAGAGGATGAATCTTCTGATATCAAGGTTCAAGAAAGAACACAAAGGATGCCAAGTTTTAATTCATTTAGAGCATTTAAAAGCTGCAAAATGGACCAGATCATGGTCTCCTGTCACATGAGCCAAGGATTGAAATAGAGCTTGAACTTGGAGTTCCAGACACGATAGCGACCCTCACTTCTGTGTATTCTCAAAGATGAGAATACTCTACAAAGCCAAGTACAAAGACGGTTTTATGGCAGAAGACATGGGCGATGAGAGATGTTGGGCTAATTGGGTGGTGAGGTAGCTTCATGTCCTATATCCCTGCACCTGGGTCTGGGCTTACATGCTGCTAAATGAACCAAATGTTCCAGACATGGCACAAGCATGCCAACCAATTGTATTAATTTATATAACGAAGGACCTTATAGCTTGTAAAACCAATGAATAACTGTGTACCAAATGTTTCTAAAGTGACATGTTTTGAGACGTAGGCATACATTGTCCACCTGATAACGGACAGCTAATAATAATCCTAACTCCTTTATAAGTGTATATCTAGTTGTTTCCCTCAACCAATCCCAACCCTTGATAGGTTTTTTACTATTGCTACGTAGTATGACGTCACTTTGACGCATTATTGAGTATAAGAATTGTATTTTTGTGGAGATCATTGAAAGACTGAGCGTACGTCTGTTAATGCTCATTGCAACCTCCCTGTTTTAGATAATTGTTAATTAAACAGTAACTTGCCATCTTCTTGAGTTTGCCCGGTTATTTGGATCAGGAAACTGGGCTTCTCCTGCAATGCACCTGCACTGTGGAACAATATCCTGAAGCCACCCTATCGCAAGAATGTAAACCAAAAAATGACTGAAAGAAAAGACCAGGAAAGTGGGCTTCTTCTGCTACACACCTGCACTGCGGAACAAAATCCCAGAAGCCACCCTAGCACAAGAATGGAAACCAAAAGACGGCAGAAAGAAAGACCAGGAAACAGGCTTACTTCTATTATGCACCTGCACTATGGAACAACATCCCAGAAGCCACCTCATCACAAGAATGGAAACAAAAAGATGCAAGAAAGAAAAGACCAGGAACCAGGCCTACTCCTAATATGCACCTGCACTGCAGAACAACACCCAAAATGCCACCCTAGCACGAGAATGGAAACCAAAAGATGAAAGACCAGGAAACAGGCTTACTCCTGCTATGCACCTGCACTACGGAACAACATCCCAGAAGCCACCCCATCACAAGAATAGAAACAAAAAGATGCTAGATAAAAAGATCAGGAAACAGGCCTACTCCTGCTATGCACCTGAACAGCGGAACAATATCCAGAAGCCAATGTAGCACAAGAATGGAAACTAAAAGATGCCAGAAAGAAAGACCAGGAAACTGGGCTTCTCCTGCACAGCGGAACAACATCCCAAAAGCCACCCTAGCACAGGAATGGAAACCAAAAGATGCCAGAAAGCAAAGATCAGGAGACATGTCTACTCCTGCTATGCACCTACACTTGCTAAAGACACCCTAGCACAAGGTAGAAACAAAACTAATGCCAAACAGAAAAGACCAGGAAACAAGGCTTCTCCTGCAACGCACCTGCACTGCGGAACAACATCCGAGATGCCACCCTGGCACAAGATATTTTGTATCTGTATTTTATTTAATTTATATAGCCCTTTAATCCAAAGTGCTTTACATGAGAACAAGTAAAATACAACAAGCATAAGATGACAATTGAATCACAACTCGAAAACAGTATAAAGAACAATTTACAATATTACAGAGGTGAGGAGGGAGTAGGGAGGGGCAGAGGTGTGCAAGGGAAAGGTAGATGTTAGTGGAGGTACGAGCGGGAGTGAGAGGGAATGCAAGAATGTGTGAGGAAGAAGAGAGGAAAAAGTAAGACTAGATGAGAACGGGGGTAGGGAAGAAGGAGGTAGCTAGGATGGAGAGGGTAAGGAAGAGCAGGAGTAAGAGGTGAGAAGAGAGGGGTAGGGAGAAGAAGGAGAGGAAACGAAGGGTGTTAGGGAGGTGAGTGAAAAAGATGAGATTTTAGAGAAGAGCGAAAGGAAGGGTAAGAGGGAGAAGAGCAGATGTGAAGTGGGAGGCGATTCCACTGGAAGGGAGCAAGGAGTTGAAAGAGCAAAAGCGGGCGGAGGTGCAAGGTGGTGGAGGAGGAGAGAGCAGGAAAATATTAGCAGAGCGGAGAGAACGAGAAGGGGTATAGAAACAAAACTAATGCCAGAAAGAAAACATAAGGAAACTGGGTTTCTCCTGCAATGCACCTGCACTGCGCAGTAACATCCAGAAGCCACCCTATCACAAGAATGGACACCAAAAGATGCTAGAAAGAAAAGGCCAGAAAAGACCAGGAAACTGGGCTTCTCCTGCTACGCGCCTGCACTGTGGAACAACTTCCCAGAAGCCACCCTCTCACAAGAATGGAAACCAAAAGATGCCAGAAAGAAAGACCAGGAAACAGGCATACTCCTGCTGTGCGCCTGCACTGTTGAACAACATCCCAGAAGCCACCCTCTCACAAGAATGGACACCAAAAGATGCTAGAAAGAAAACGCCAGAAAAGACCAGGAAACTGGGCTTCTCCTGCTACGCACCTGGACTGTGCAACAACATCCCAGAAGTCACCCTATCACAAGAATGGCACCCAAAAGATGCCAGAAAGAAAGACCAGGAAACAGGCATACTCCTGCTGTGCGCCTGCACTGTGGAACAACATCCCAGAAGCCACCCTCTCACAAGAATGGAAACCAAAAGATGCCAGAAAGAAAGACCAGGAAACTGGCATACTCCTGCTGTGCGCCTGCACTGTGGAACAACATCCAGAAGCCACCCTGGCTCAAGATAGAAACAAAACTAATGCCAGAAAGAAAGGACCAGAAAACTAGGCTTCACTTGCAATGCACCTGCACTGCAGAACAACATCCAGAAGCCACCCTGGCACAAGAATGCAAACCAAAAGATGCTAGAAAGAAAAGACCAGAAAAGACCAGGAACTGGGCTTCTCCTGCTACGCACCTGCACTGTGCAACAACATCCCAGAAGCCACCCTGGCACAAGAATGGAAACCAAAAGATGCCAGAAAGAAAGACCAGGAAACTGGGCTTCTCCTGCTATGCACCTGCACTGCAGAACAACATCCAGAAGCCTCGCTGGCAAAGAATGGAAACCAAAAGATGACAGAAATGAAAGACCTTCTGTGGGGTGAAATAGCCCCAGGTGTCATGAGTAAAAGGGCAGAGTCAGTAATGAGGGCTCCCCAAAAGGAAAGGCCTGACTTGAAATAATGTGGAAATGGGACCCTTCACTTTCGAAGCAGAAAGGAGTGAATGTGGGCCTCAAAACCTGGCGTAAAAAAGAGGCATAAAAATGTAAATTGCCCGACATAAGGGAAAGACAAGAGTGGCCAAATTATGGAAACGCTGAAGTAACATCCTCAGAAATTACAGTCCACAGATCCCTGAATGGGATGTCAGCATTGTGAGCTACAGTTGTAGTGAAGCAGACTGTATTCTGGCAGGAAAGTTAAAGAAAATGTGTAAATCCGTTTTTCCCTTTAAATTAAAGACATGCTCTTGAAAATGTGTGCAAGATTTGTAATATATGAACTTGGGTTCTGTCCATCAGGAGCCCATCACAGAGGAGACAACAATGCACAGAGTCTACAAGGGGATGTTGAATTGCAGCAGAACGAATTTTCACGGCAGAAACTTCACAAAATGACATTTCAATTGTGCCTTAAAATGCCACTCTGAGCATCCAGATGTGCAACTAAAGTCTCTAAAAATATAATTATGTTGCCCTTCGGTAACCACTGTGTGCAGCGAACTCCTTTGCAAGGGTTTTTACATGTTAAAATGATGTGCATTTCCAAGAGTTTATTTGAAGGTAAACGGATTTCAGTGGTGGCAGGCCTAATCTTGGTTTCGTATCTCTCTGGTTGTGTCTTCAAATGTGAAACTAGATTCCAAAGCCCATTGTCATGGGGATGTAGGTTTGGTTTGCCTTCAAGCATGAGTGCTTGCTCTTAAAAATACAATCTTAAATTCCAGTAGAGATCAAATATGTGGTGTGGGCAAGATAAAGGCAGCTCTGCACTCCAGCTTTTATGATCCAAACCACTTAGGCCATAATAAAACTGGCCATAGCTGGCAATTAGCTCTTGAAGATCTGACCTAATCTAAACATGGGACCCCCTCTTGACGTCACAGCCAGGAACAGAACCATGCCAAGGGTGGGGGCCAGGGTTAATGTGTGGTTTCACTCCCATTGTGTAAAATGGGAGATATGCTTTTTATGGTATTGGCAATATTAGTTGCACAATAATGAGGCTAGGATTTTTGAAGAGTTAAAGGTTGACTGCTTCATGTCCACCAAAAGCAATTTTGGTGGGGCCTACACAACCCAAGTTATTTGGGAAAATTTCATGGGGCACTCCTGGTGTGGTTGATAAATATGAAAATGTGAGGAAACCTGCAAAATATGATTCATATTCCGTCCACCGAACGCCATCCTTTTCACAGATATAGTTTTGGAGTAAGTGAGGGAAAACTGTAGCTCTGCAATGGAACAACCTACAAACTTCTAAGTAGAGTTATTTGATTCACAGTAAAATATAGTGTTCAGAAATGCCCGCATATGTGTCAAAAATGAAGATTAAGGGCATTTGTCATGCAGTGAGATTTCCATGTGCAAAAAAAAAAAAAGCACCCTGTCAGAGTAAGATGACGAAGGGGTCTCCTCCCCTGGTTTCCCAAAACACTCCTATATTTTCTGGACCTATCAGCCCACAGATGGGAGTGAACTTTTGAACAGTGCCCAATCCATTCTGCGAGAACTATGACACCTTAGTGAGGTTGCTTACCCTATAACTAGGTAACCCCTCCTCAAATCAAGAGTCTTCCTACTAAATCCTGAGGTGAGCAGCTGGCAAAATCTGGAACCATCCCAGGAGAGTGAGGCCTAAATCTTGCAGAGGAGCCAGGAGGTTTAGTAGCTGCCTTGGGACCCCTTGGAGGACAGAGGGAATCCTATACTGTACTGACCCCTTGACTGTCCCAGCAGTGATGCTCTGACACTCCCTGATGTTCATCCAGCCCTCTCCTGTAAGTATATATATCCCAAGCCATAGATTGCATAATCCATATCCTCTTCAGGATTGCCCTAGACATTCCCCCATGGAAAATTCCCCTATTTTATTTGTCTGTGCATTTAAGTCATTTTCCTATTGATAAATCCTTTGTCTGTGCCTTGTAGTCATTTTCCCATTGAGGAATCCTTTGTTTGCCTGATCCTTGTAGTCATTTTCCCATTGAAGAATATTTTGTTTGCCTGTGCATTTCAGTAATTTCCCATTGAAGAATCCCCAATTGCTGGTGTAGATCCTTAGTATAGTTTTAAAAGTAAATCAATTAATTTCCCCATTTATTTCACGGGATTTGTATAGTGGGAATTCAAAACCCACCATCTCTTCCCAGTGCCTTGCGAACTGTTATAGTCATAAAAGTGTTGCCCAAAAGAATCAATCCCATTGTGAGCTGAAAAACAAATTTGTCCCTGTGTTTAAAATGTCCTTTGCTAAACGAATTTCGATCTGCCGAGTTTCCTATTGTGACCTACCCTATTGCCCAGAGCCTGCCTGTCATTTGCAGCAGCAATAAAAAAAAGAATTCCATATGTATTTTCTTTTCCATTGAAATTGTGCTTAACATCCTAAAAAACAGTTTTCCTATTCTGTTCCTCTTTTCCTATTGTGTTGGCAAAACGAATTTCCATTTTCATTCCCTTTCCACTGCCCACACGTTGCATATCCTGAAACCAATTTTCCTCTTGTGTGCTGGCTAGTATTCTCTAAAGCCCTGCAAATCTTTTAAGTATAAGCAGTACAAATTCCCTTCTGTTCTGTCCCATAGCAGTGGTGCTAAACAATTAAAAAACATTTTTTTCACTGTGCAAAAACGAGTTGTCCCATTCTTTGCTTGCTCCCCATATTGTTTCTGTAAGCACCACTCAAAATCCGATGTTTACCTTGTGTTCCCATTCCTTGCCACTGCCTTCCATCCAAAGCTGACAAACCTAGTGGAGGTTTGGGGGTCGGGGTGAGGGTTGCTGGCACTCAAGAATAAGTTTGTGGGCGCAGGCATTTTCCTGTTTGTTTGCATTCATTTTCTTGGTGTTTTGAACTGTTCTTTGATGGTAGTAGTGAAAGCAGTCAAGTAAATCCTTGTACTATATATATTTGAGTTGTCTCAGTGTGCTGTTTGACCAAAAAGGACACTGCATTTTGTGTTGCCATACCTTGGTGGCTGTTGTAATTTGTTTATTCTAATTTAACATTAAATCATGAATTAATAAAATATGAATTGATAACACCCCGTCCTGGTTCCTAGTCTATTGTTACATGGGTTGCTTGTAGAGGTTGGGTGCGAGGCAGGTTGGAGGCCTCCTTAAGAAAGAATCCATGTTGTAGAAATAAAAAAAACGTTCATATTGTGCGCCACATTCATTGTAGGGGAAGGAGATCCCTGACTTGCTTGTGCCGTGTAATATATCGTGACACAGGTAACTGGGCTTCTCCAGCTGCGCACCTGCACTTCGGAACAACATCCCAGCAAACATTCTCACAAATCCAACGCTACAATAGTACACGGAAGTGCTAAAGAACCTGCTGGTGAGACAGTTCCTCAGCTTGCCCTCTCCCCTTAGACCAGTGGTCTTCAAACTGTGGAGCTTGCCCCCCTAGGGGGGCCCAAAGGATGCACAGGGGGGGCGCAAGGCTCTTCAAAAAGGTATTACAGTGACTGTTAATAATAGAAAATCTAGCAGATATGGCATCTGTGGGCCCCAGCAGCAATATTTTTGCTCAAGGGGGGGGGCTCAGCATAAAGAAGTTTCAATACCACTGCCTTAGACTCTAGTGCGCCAGACAGCATAGCGCCTATCATCACCCACCGAGTCCACGGCGCTGTATCTGTCAATGTGGAGAGTTCTCTGTTCCTTCCAAGCTTAGCTACCTCTTTGGATAAGCTGGTTTATACAGCATAGCTAATAATAACCCACTTTATAATTAAGTACCATATCAGTGAATTGCTAAGGATGACTTAAAAATAACACTTAATACTTAAGAGCAATCACATGTCACATTTTATAAAAATAACAACAGCAAATGCATAATGAATAAAGGGCATGCGCTTCACTTAATAACTAACAATAATTTATTCTTACACATAGTACCTCGCGTTGAGCACACGAACATTTATTATTTAAGACTTAAAATTACTTAGAATGCTCAGGGATGTTTGGGTTTGTAGCAGGCACTATGTAAATGTTACATGCATTATCATAAGTACATTGCTATCCAGAGCTGAACTTTGAACTCCCTGGCTTTTGTATTGCACTTGGGGTTCAGATCAGGCCTGCTGTGCCAGAGGGGCCAGCTCACATGCCTGCGGGGCCTATTTTAAACTCCACGTGGGGGCCTGGAACGCCAAGAAAAGCTTGGGCTGTAGTGCTTTAATCAGAGAGATAAGGCCCTGGGCAGGGTGGCATTCCTGACTTTCACTCTGGCATTTCACACCTTCCGGGGCTTTATCTCACTGATAGGCCACAGGTTTGAGCAGCGTCCCATAAGCTATAGCCTCGTGGTCCTCTCACTGAACGTGGGTGCAGCGCAAACACGAGTCGCGCTGTTAGTATGTTTGCACTGAGGCGAATTGGGCCAGAGTTTAGCTTGGACAGCACAGTGACACAGAGGGGAGGCTCACGTGTGATTGAGCCAGTAAAGCATGGCACTGCTTACAGCTGGGTCTAGGGCAGGGGTCCCTGTGTTCTGTGCTGTGGGGTTACCAGGTTGGGACCTGTGGAGAAGGGAGGACCTTGACCAGTGGCAGATTTAAGGCAAAGGTGGTGAGGGGGCCGTGGGCTGGACTGAGAGGGGGTCCCACGTAGGCATGTCACGGAGGCAGAGTTTAGGATTATGGTCGGCAAAAGTGTGACAGTGATGAACTTTAGGAAAAACTATTATTTATGTTTTTTAAGTTGCATTTCTTTTTACTGTTGAATTAGTATTTAGGGGGGGCTGGCTGGAAACAGCTAGGCCGCTTCACTAGGTTTAGCTAGCAAAAGTGGTAATATCAGACATACGAAACCCGGGGAAGGGCGCTCAGCCAATCAGATGGCTGGAACAGCGGGCAAGGCCGGGAGGCACCAACTTATTTTCTTTTGTTCATGTGGGGAGGAAACAGCTAGCGTCTCCCTGCCCCAAAAATCACCTGGTCCCCTTTCCCACCCCTTCCTTCTGAAGTGGGAAAAGTGAACAAAAGGCTCTCACCAATCCCCTCTCAACCCTGGCCTAGAGGATCACGGCCCAGACACCCGCCACGAGAGGAGTTTGCCCATCTCCCTGACGACCAAATACCCTGGTACAAGAACATACGGATGTGCCCACTCGCGTGTCCACCCGCCTGCCCACCAGCCTGCCCTGCACATGCCGACACCTGCGGCATGGATGGACTCGACTAAACCAGCCAGCACCAAATCAACACATCGTTAGAGATGCCATGACGACCTAGCCAACGGTCAGCACACTCGTGCAAACATACACACCGGACACTCCCACACCAATCCACACGAAGAACATACTCAGTGCTATGACGTAGGCGACGGACACACCCACGGACGTGCATCTTTATTATTTTCCACATAGGCTTTTCAAAATGCAGAAACGCAAGACGCATAATGAACTCATCTAAAAAGGCTTGCTCACGCTTCTTCTAAACCCATGTATCATAATGAGAAATATAACGAAGACACGATACTGGGGATAGAGCAATATGATACCATAACCTAAATCGCTCTGCATCAAACGGTTCCACCTATGCACCAGGCCCAAGTAGGCCGCAAGCAAAAGCCTCCATGAACATTGAATGAGCAAGAGTTCGGTTGCTGACCCTGCAGAATGAGCCCAGCGAAAGCAGACAGTCAAGGGCACAACGTTGCAAACTCTCATACCGCAAGCTGACGCCAAGGTCACACCTGCAAGATAAGCCAGGCACACAGTGAGAAATGCAATATTAATTGTGCAGAATTCTGCCTCAACCACGGTCCCACCTCACGTGACCAAGCCGAACCTGATAGGGTGCCAAGCCCAGGAGGAAGAAGGTGCCTGGATCCCCCGTCTCAAGATACAGGCAGATACAATTAAGCGACTCAATGGACATCTGCGGCGGTGGGACTAGTCGGCCTTCCTGCTTATGAATAAATCCTCACATTGTCTGCACATACCCATAGTGAAACATTGTTGCAAGTGACAGGTGTCCCGCGAGCTGGGAACAGCGATGGTCCCAGACTGGGGGGCTCACGGGTGAACCAATCAGAACATGGGGCCCTTATCACTGACGCCATTAACATTGACCAATCCTCAGGGGTCTTCATGTAACAATTTTTATGTATCAAACTGAAGGGACAACGCAAGTATACCACCTGACTGACCCTTAACCAATAACAACGTTCTCTATACGTATGCTATACTAACCCTACCACTCGGGGAACCAATCCAGAGTGGCAATAGGTTTTTTGCTAACTTTCTCAGGTGACGCAAGTAGCGCGTCATGCTAAGGTAAAAAGGGCCTGCGAGCCCCACGACGTTGAGAGAGTGTCAGGACGGACGCGTACGATCCTTGACCCATCCCTGCCGTTTTGTTTAATAAACAGCAGAATCACCTTGCTCCTTGCGTGTGTCTCATACTCTATCTCTTTTGGGATATACGGGAGGAGTCGGGGCCTCCCTGCCCGGAGGTCCGCGGACGGCCCAGCCGCCCCCGGGAGAATTTGCTCCTGACAAGTTGGAGGCACTGCTGAGATCTGTTTAAGGTCCGCTTTTATTTTTATTTTTCCAAGTATTCACGTTGCGAGGAGGCCCGGCGGCGCGGCCCCCTCTGCCGCTGCCCCCTTTTGAGGACTACAGGACCATCGCGGAACTGCGAGAAGACCGGACAGCGCAATCCGGATATTGGCCCTCGGGAGCCGGTTGAGAAGTATACCGCCCGCGGTTGGCGAGTGTCCAGACGTAGTCCAGACGAGGGGAGGTGGCGAGCCGCTTGGAGGGGTGCACGCAGTCGAGCGGCCCCGCATCAAGAGAACTTGGTGAGTATGCCACACACAACAAGCAATGTGAAATTGTGAGGGAGGGGGAGGAATTGAATACGGGAGGTATTACACAGGTGCGCGGCGAAGGTTTGATAATTTAGTGTTGGCAATGAAATGAATGGTAGCCGGACGAGTGCGAGAGCAGTCCGCTACGTTACGGGAGAGAAGGGGGCAGAGCATGAAAACATCACGTGCGGCCGCTCATAGACACTGATTGGCCTAGGTCGCGACCATGTGTAAGGGTGTGTGTGTGTGCGTGGTTTCCTACGATTTGGCAATTATTGATCAATGAGTAGATGAGGATCCCTATTGATCAAGCAGGAAACTGGATAGATAGATGACGTTTCCCTGTAGGCGGTAGCTAGCTAGTTGCCCAATACGGAAGATAATTGGCTGGTTAAGCCCTCCTGTCGAGGGACGTATCACACGCGAGGCGACGCAGCGTGCGCAGTCCGATTATATTATTGATTACCTTGTTCCAGGAGTGACAGGAAGACAGCTGTGGGGTTAACGGGGGTAGATTGCAAGTGTATTTTGGACTTAAAGAATATATGAAGAACTTACCAGTAGTCTGAAGAGATCGGTGACGTCACCAGCAGGGCTTACATAGGACATCTCGAGAACCAGGCATCTTTATTTTTGAGTGGCGGGGAGGAGAGCTGTGTTAAGGGCATGGAAACGGAGGTACACGGTAATGAGTTGATCGGGGGAAGGCGAAAAGAGGGACGTGGCTGCGCACGGAGAACGTCGGCCACGGCAAGTGTAGAAGAGGGAGGAGGAGCAAGTGAAAGTAGGACGGCAGTATAAGATCGTCACAAGGGGCACGCAGCCGCAGGGGGCTACGTGCGCCTCGGCCGCAGGGGGCCGCAAGGGTGTTGTATAAAGGAAGAAACGAAAGAAAAGAATATACAAATGTAAATACTATATTTTACTAATTTTTCCTTAGCAGACTATCGCAAGTCCCCAAACTTACGGGGCCAGGTAAAGATATAAGGCTGTATATTGTAAACTGCTAGTGAGATAACCGCTACCAAATAGGGGAAGGGTAACAAGTGGAGCGCTACTATGTCATACGGGACAGGATCGGGGGGTGGGGGAACACCCTCACTACCCCGCTGCAACACATATGTAAAACACTATCACCCCATAGGGAGAAATTGATCAAGTACAGCATAGAATGGACACAGGGGACGGACAACAAAATGACGACACCATGGCTGCCTAATGGTAGCTTCGATCCATATACCCAACACTCACTATTAAACCATCTGCACAATACATACAAGGGGAAGAAGTTGACGCACCACGTGGAGGTGTTCAATTTATGGAGGATGTTCCAAGGGTCCCGACCAGGACCAAACGGAATGTTCATTGTAGGGGAAAAAACGGGAGATAAGGAGATTAAGGAGGAGGGAGAGAATGGGGAAAAGGAGAGTGAAGGCACACAGAACACGGGGAAAGGACAAGAGGGAGGAGAAAAGAGTGACAACTCAACCGAAAATGAAATAAAAAAGGAACAGAGCGACGATATACCTCTAGCGAAGGTAGTGAAAACAGAGGGAGGGGGGTTGTATCCTTTAAGAGAACTAGGAGAAATAGCAAGAGAACAGTTAAGGGCGGCTGAGGGGTACTCGAACCCGGCATACAGCCCGCCTCCATATACAGCTACAGGTGGCCACACGGGAGAGGAGCGGACTAGTACAACGGGATTAGCCCATAGGAAGATGCTAGCAGGAGAGGGGAGGACTGAAGAAGAGCAGACTACGGACGTAGGAAATGATGAGTGGGTAGCTGCACAGATACTATTAAAATTACGAGGTTCATTAACAGGAGAAGAGAAGGAGGTGGTAAGGAAAATGGACGAGGATAATGCCAGGGAGAGTGAAATGGAAGGGGAAGAGGGGAAAGGAAAGGGGGAAGAGCTGTTAAGACAAAAGGAAGAGACTTTGGAGGAACGATTAGCAGAATTAAGGGATGAACAGAATGCACTGATCAAGCAGCTCGAGAGGGGGGAAGAGAGAGAGCACGGGAAAGGAAAGAAGGTAAGAATGAGTTGGAAAAAATGAGAGAACGAACTGAGGAGCAAAGGAGAGAAGCCGAAAGGTTAAAGGCAGCAGCAGAAAGGGTATCAAGAGCAGCACTGCGCGACAGGAAAAAAGAGGAAGAGGAGAAAGAAAAAGAAATGGCAATATGGAAGAAGAGATTACTGTCAGAAACGACAAGGAAATACTAAGAAGGGAGGATGATAGAGAGTATATTAGAAAGGGAGAGGGAGAGATGGGAAAGGAAGAAAGAAGATGAAAAGATATTGGAAAAAATGAGTTGTGAAGTAATGGAAGAATTAAAAAAGAAAAGAGAGGAAATTGGTAGAGAAATAGCGGAGAGAAACGAAGGGGAAAGAGAAGATAGGAGGGGGGAGAGTGAAGTAAGGAGGCATGTATATAGAGGTACAGAAGTAGCAACAACATCGGAACAAAGGGAAGCGATTAGTAAAGAAGAAAAGGGAGGAACGGACCTAATAGACTTAAGAACAGTAACGATTGGGGGGAAAAAGACAGTTTGGGGGTTGCCATTTATGAATGACTTTTGTAGTGAGGAAGAAGAAGGAATGGAGAAGGAAGGAAGAAATAGTGAAAGGGAAAGCCTAGATAAACTATACACCACCCAGACAAATAAAGACTCACCATGGATCTGCAGGAGAAAGGAAGAACTGCCGAGAAGTGAGGAGGAGGAGCATGGAATGGCGGAAAGGCAGACACGTGAAGCCACGCCGTCACCGTCCCGTCATCCATGCTCCACCACCTCACGCTCATTACGTGCAACATGCCCATCTAAACTCGCGCCCTTCACAAGCGAACTGACACCCTATGCAGGAAGGCTTAGAGACCTCCCTGGACGCAGGCAGGGAGAACGAATACACACGCCCACAATAAATAAAGGAAATGATGAAAGAAGGGGAAGTGGTGGAGGAGAAAGAGTAAAGACCAGGAGAAATATGGACGAAACTGACGATGTAGAAGAGACGGAAGAAGAGGAGGGGTGTGAGGACTCAATTTTGTGGAACCCAGGGGGTAAAACGGGACACAACTTAATGCCTCTTCTAGAGAGGGGAGGGGTTAGACCACAATACGTCCCTTGGAAGCATGCAGACAAGGAAAATATAAAGTGCAGACTCCCATCATTAAGTGGAGGTGCGGGTAAATGGATATATGAAATGGAAAAACACACCGCAGGACAGAAATTGGCAGTGGGAGATGTAAAGGGCCTTCTCATATCAATATTAGGGGATGCTGCGGATGACATCTGGAAGAGAGCGGGCTTCCCCGGGGTAACAATAACAAACACATCTCACGATGGGGCACCATTCGCAAACTGCAGACATGCATTATGGCAGGCACTGAGGGTACAGTATCCAGACACATCAGACATAGGAGCAATTACCTTGCGCAAGATGCGTGAGAACGAAGATCCTGTTGATTATATCCAGGGAATTCAAGAGAAGTGGCGTATGGAAACTAGAGAACAATGGGACAAAACACCAGCAATATTCTATCATATACTAGTACAGGGGCTCCCAGAAGCAGTCCAGAAACAACTGAAGAAAGTAGTGGGGATGGAAGCAAAGGCATGGCCAGAAATACAACTGACTATAGTACATCATTGCAGGACATGGCAAGAAAAAATGAAAAAAAGGAAGAGGATAGGAAAACGGAAGAGGCTAAACTAGTACAGAAGAAACTCACTAAATACACGATGGAAGGCGCACTAATAACTACACCTGCCACAATAACTCAAAGCCCCACACAAGTAGTGGCTGCACAAGACCCCTCCCAAATACAATCATCGCAGACTGTAACACAACAGATGCCGCCACTCCAACCATACACGACTAACATGGGAGGAGGATACTCAACGCCAGGAGCTGGGTATTATAATTACAACCGGGGAAGGGGAGGAATAATGAGAGGGAGAGGATACGGATTTAACACACAACAACAGGTGGGGGGACTTAGAAATTCCTACCCCACCGGGCACCCAGTATACCAGGACAACACAGGAAGCTTTCCATGGCAGAACAGGGAAACACTGGTGTGTTGGATTTGTGGATTGGTAGGCCACATGTCACGTACGTGTAGAGTGAGACCAGGCACACCGTTGTGGAGTGAACAGGGACAACAAGAGCTCACACAGGAACAGCAGGGCCTCCAGCAACAGCAGACATTGCAACAGGGAAATGGACAGCAACAACTAGTAACACAACAACAGCCACGGACATATCCACTGCCTCAACAACAGGTAGCGATTACACAACAACCCCAAGCACAGCAAGTACAGCCACCTGCACAAGTCCAAGACCATAACATAACCTCAACCAATACCCAACTACAGCAAACACAACTGGGTAGGGTGACAGTCCTGGGACACAACCCTTACACGGGAAGTGGTCAATCATTATACCCCCAATAGGACAGCCCACAGACGACCTTGGTGTGTCCCATCCTGTCGGTAACACCTAATAGTGCGGAGGAACCACGCATAGAGGTAACGATAGGTGACAAAAAATTATCATTCCTTCTTGAGACCGGGGCGACCCGGTCTTGCATAAGGGAAGGTACATTTAAGATGTCAGGTGAAGCCATGAACACCCAAGGATTCTCTGAGGCTAGGGGGTTGGTTCCCTTTACTGATAACATTCCCTTATCAATAGGGGATTATGACATGTCAGTCCCACTTTTATATTCTAGGGCCTCGCCAGTAAATATAATGGGGAGAGACATAATGAGCAGGTTGAATATGACGATCTCCTTTACGGAGGACGGCATAATTTGCTCCACTCCAGGAATTAACATGCTCACTGCACGACAGATTATGCAGGCATACTGTGGACAGACAGTGATTAGGGCTGAGCCAGTAGATGGTGAACTGTTCCAGTACGGGACGGACATGGCATTTGCATGGATGCCAGGGATAGAGGGAAAGATCTGGAGGAGGCCAGCAGCCTACTTGTTTAGACCAGAAACACCAGCCAACGAACCAGAAGGAAAGGTGATTTCAGTGGACATAGAGAGCATTATAGCAACCGCTGATTACATTGCAGTGCATGCCCAGGACAGAGAAGGAAGAGCATGGAGGGCAGTGATAGCACTAGCAGAGGGATGTAGACTCACCCAGGTGTCAGATGAGGAGCTCTTCTCAGGAGAAAAGGAAGAAGGTGAAATGGTATTTATGATGAGTGTGGAAATATGGCTAAGGGTGACGTACAAACAAGTGGCACAGAAAATTGCAATGGCACTTGAGGCACCCAGGTCCACCCCAGTTCCCTTTTTTGAGGAGGATATGGCAAAAGTACCCACATCATTATGGACTACTAGCCCCTATGACGTGGGGTGCATAAAAAGCATAGAGGGGGGTAAGAATAAAATTGAAAAAAGGTGCAATACTCCCCAGAGTGAAACAGTACCCACTATCAAAAGAGGCAGATGAGGGCATATATGAAACAATAACGGCCCTTATAAATAATGGCATATTGGTCCCATCAGAATCTCCATGCAACACAGCTGTATACCCAGTGCGCAAGGCTAAAGGTGGATCTTGGCGCTTCATACAGGACCTCAGGCCTTTGAACAACATAGTGGAAGCAGAATACCGGCCACAATATTGTGCGGCATTCCAGCAGAGGCATCACGGTTTACAGTGATCGACCTTAAAAATGCCTTTTTCTCAATACCACTGCACCCAGACTCACAAGATCTGACAAGCTTCACTTACAGAAACACAAAGTGGAAACACACCAGATTGCCACAAGGGTACTGCGAGTCACCCTCAATATTCAACAGAGTAATACAGATGGATTTGGGTAACATTGAAGTAGAAAGCACAGTGTTACAGTATGTTGACGACATAATCATTTGCAGCACAAACGAAAAAAGATGCAGAGAGGACTCATTAAAGATGCTGACAATATTGGCTGAAAAAGGTTACAAGGTAGACAAGGAAACGTTACAATACTGTCAGGAACAAGTACTTTACATTGGACAGCTCATATCCCAATATGGAAGACAGATTGCACCACAAAGAGCACAGGCAATTTTAAAAACGTCATTGCCACAAACAGTGAGAGAATTACAGCAGTTCCTGGGCCTGTGCAACTACTGCAGAGCATGGGTATTTGATTACAGCTCATACGTAGGACCCCTACTTGAGGGGTTAAAAGAAGCTACAAAGGGGAGAAAAAGTTGGGGTGGACAATGGAAATGAAAAGGCTTTTGATGAACTGAAAGTTGCAATATCAACCGCTCCGTTACTGGCCACCCCAGATTATGAACGACAATTTTTTATATTTTCACATTGCGACTCAACAGTAATGAAAGCAGTGTTGGCTCAAAAAACAAGCATGGGCTACAAACCAGTAGCATTTTACAGCAGCCACTTGGATCCTGTGATGCTAGGTCATTTCCCTTGCGAACAAGGTCTCGCCGCAGCTGCCTTTGCGGTAGAGAAAGCATCAGCAATCACCATGGGGTGCCCAACCACACTATTTGTGGAACATGCACTGTTTGCAATATTGAACAAGCCTAAGTCCACACTAACAACGCAGAGGGCGTCAGGTTATGAGATAATATTATCTAGAGCTGAACTATCAATTGTTAGATGCAGCACGGTCAACCCTGCAAGATTTATAGCAGAAGCAATTGAGGAAGGAGACTATGCACACGATTGTACAAAGACTACTGAAATGTATTCATGCACTAGAAGGGTTGAAGAGAATGCACTAGACGGAGGTGAGCTCTTGTTCATTGATGGGTCATCAACAATTGACCAAAGTGATGGGATTAGGAGAACTGGGGCAGCAGTGGTAAAAATGACGGAGGTACCTGTGTGTGTGGCGATGAAATGCGTACAATTACCACAGCATTACTCTGCCCAAGCAGCGGAATTAGTCGCACTGATCTTGGCGTTGAAGGAAAGCTTTGACAAACGAGTGACCATATATTCCGACAGTGCATATGTCACATCTACTGTCCACTCAGGGTTGTCCAAGTGGAGGAGAAGAGGGTTTAGGAGAGCTGACGGCACCCCAGTGCAACATGCCCTCTTATTGGCTGAACTAATTGAAGTAATAAATGACCCCCAAGAATTAGCCTTGGTCAAATGCACCGCGCACACTAATGGAGAAGACCATATTTCAAAAGGGAATGCAGCAGCAGACGCACACGCAAAGTATGCTGCATATTTTGGCGAGATATGGAACCCCCCAGAGTCAGAGAGAGGGAGAGGGAGGGGAGTAGCTAAGGAGATGTTAATAAGAGAAGGGTACACCCATCTCCCAGCCACACAGATAATGGAGCTACAAGCGGCTGCACCAATGGCAGAAAAAGAAATATGGGTAAAAAGAGGATGTACAATGTCGCCAACTGACGCACTATGGCGCCAGGGTAGCACTGGAAAGATGGTAATGCCACTGGCACTATTGAACACCGCCCTGAGCCAACTACACCACCCAGCCCACATAGGCAAGGAAGTCATCGCAGCACGAATTAAGGAAGATTGGTTCTGCCCCGAGTTAAATTCCCATGTGTCAAATTTTATCAGCAATTGTCTCACATGTCAGCAGTTCACGGCCGGTCACACGCTGAAGGTGATAAAAGGTACTATACCCCGGCCAGAGGGACCCTTCCGACACATCCATATTGACTATGTTGATATGATCAACGTATGTCAATGAAATAGGTATATGATTGTAGTTGTGCCCATTCTCGAGGTGGATTGAGGCAGGGCCATGCTCACACCCAGATGCATTCTGAGCAGCTAAATTCCTAGTGAGGGAGGTCTTCCCCAGGTGGGGAGTGTGCGAAATACTGCGGTCAGACAATGGGCCGCATTTCGCCAATGAAATGTTCCAGCATATCACATCCTTACTGAACATCAAGCATAAATTTGCATGTGCATATCACCCGCAGGCCAACGGTATATGCGAACGCCTGAATGGCCTATTAAAAGAGGCAATTGCAAAAATACAGCAAACAACAAAAAAGAGTTGGCTGTATTGCCTTCCGCTAGCCCTATTTGAGCTAAGGAATAGACCAGGCTCCGACCACCACCTCACCCCTCACGAGGTGGTGACCGGACGCCAAATGCGCCTTCCTCTGACGCCAACATCAAGAGCATTCACCGACCATGAGAGTACTGCAACTGTCCTTGGTGATGAAATGTACCAATATGTGTCTTCTTTGATTACTAGTGTAGTGTTTGTGTCTCAACAGCTTGAGCACACGCGGGGCGGGTCTAAGAGTGATCAACAAGAAGACGCGGATGAAGAATTGGAAAAGGGAAAACTGTGCAAAATTGCCAAAGGTGACCACGTACTACTCCGCAATTTCAACAGAAAGTGGAACAGCCCACGCTTCACTGGCCCCCACCTGGTAGAGGAAGTATCAACGAGAGCAGTAAAGCTACAGGACAAACGTGCTTGGAATCACCTACACGATGTAAAGATCTGCAAACTCCAGACCCGCCCTAGCGTCACCGACAGGGCCATTGGAAGAACAGCAACAGCGTCGCCAATGGAGGAAGGGACTTCTACCGCAACTAACGGCCAAAGTGTCCCCATACCCTGCCACCCCCTTGATTCCCCAGAGACAACTACTGAAATAGAGAGGGGTAATTACCATACCGCCCACCCCATGGACACACGATCAAAGAGTAAAGAAACCTCTACCAGTTGAGCCCCAAACCCTCTGCCCATTGACCCCCTACCCACTGCAGTAATAACCCAGCTGAAGGACATTGTTTTGCACATACACATGTAAACACTTCAATGTTCTCTCTTTTTTTTTCTCTCGCACATGCAGGTACGGTGTATTATTGTACTGCTAAGAAAACAGATAACTAACAAAGTTCACTGCCCAGGAGTAGATGATACCCTCAGACAATAACTACCCTGAAGAATTATCGCACCAATTTATCTATTACATAAAAAGGCCAAAGCACCTGAAAAGGAGGAGGGTACGTGTCTACTACACAGCACTTCTCTTGGCCATAGAACAATCAATGCCCCACCTCCACCCATACTTGCCTGTCCTAAGAGATAGATCGCTTAGATTGGTGTGGGAACAGCTCTTCGCCTGGGCACTGAACGACTACTTGATAGGGAGAGCTTGAAAACAACAACTAACACTAATAACAAGCATATTGAGAATTTTCAGGCGGGCAACTTTAACGTCGCAAGAATTAGCTGCCGGACTGCAGCAAGGTAAGAGCAAAATGCCGGTGAGACTAGCCTCTGTAATAAAGATGATAGGGATTTTGCTGATCACCTGGTTTGTGGCTGCCTCTGTATGGCGGAACAGTTATGCTATCAATATTTGTGCTGTACCCAAACCTAATATACCCCCACCCCCAGCTGCAACAGGTGTTACGTCAGGTGGTACTAGCAAAATTCCACACAAGGGAAATAGAGTTAAACGCAGCACATACTCAGACAATAAAGATATTGACAACTACATACAAAATTCAGCACACGTCTCAAACAACATGTGGTACCAACACATGACTCAAATAGGTAAACAAACAACAGAAGACAGCTTCTACGTTTGCTCATTGATCCCATACGCCATGAGTGCTTCCCGAACTTTCGTTGCCACGGAAATAGATGAAAAAACAGCACGGTGTATAATATACCTGGCACTGTTCCAAACGAAAGGGAGATTTCAAGGGAACACGGTGCACCTGGTATGGAAATCACGAGACACATACCCGTACAAAAATAACTTCCTTAAGAGTTATTTGAGTTACCACAAGGCCAGTTTACATGCTGAAGCATTCAGATACATAACAGGTGGCCCTGAAAACGGAGAAACAAAGAAAGTTACACTACAGTACCTACCATGTGATTGGTACGCCACTGAAGTTCCTGGTAAACAAGGATGTTGGGAAAGACCACTGATAATAATAACAGGGAAGGTGTACCTGGGTGACAAATGGGACACAGGAGTGGTTGGCAGCAACATGGTAATGAGAGAAGATACTACAACTATTGCTGAACACAACAACAGATGTTGGATGACTTGGATCAAGTACGTACCCATGCTAACGTGGATAGAGAAGGATGAAGACCCAATAACAATACTGCCGATGACTGCACCTAAGGTATGCTACCAACACAAAGGAGAAGTGGACGTAGGATACAACACCAACTGTGCAAGCGTGACAGAGCTACCTGAGGGGGGAGCAGGAACAGCAGTAGTAATGGACCATTACTGGGCCTGTGGAGACAAGGCATACCACACACTGCCCCCTCTGTGGAATGGTGTATGCACAATAGTACACGTTAATGTACCATCACTAGTGGTGCCCCAGAAACATGTGAATGTGGCGAACTTCCCCAAAATGGATGAAGGAAACAAGAGGAAGAAGAGATCTACACAGCTTCAGAAGGGGCCAGAGAACCGAAACAACAGCAACAACACTGTCCTGAATAGAAGTAAAAGACAAGGAGAACCTCTGACAGGAAATTACCTGTGGGGAAGGTCGGAAACAGCACTCACTTCAATTCCGCCAGAACACAGACTATTCAGCAGAGCAGCAATGTTCTTCTCCTCAATAATACATCCGTGACTACAGGCTTACGCAAACGCAAAATGGCTCCAGATAACTAGATGGGAGCTAATGATGACAATTAACTCTACAGTAAATGGATTCAACGCAATAAAAGAGGAATTGCGAGCAGTGAGGATGGTAGCACTACAGAACAGATATGTACTGGACCTCCTCACAGCAATGGAAGGAGGAGTTTGCGCAAAGATAGGACAATCATGCTGCACATTCATTCCTGCTAACGATGCTGACAATGGTACACTGACAGAAGCAGTATCACAATTGGCCCAGATGCACTCCAAAATGATGGATGAAAGTAAAGGTGTGAAAAAGGATGAGAGCTGATTTTCGACGCTATGGTCATGGATGCCATCTTGGCTGTCAGATGGACTGAAGATTATAGTTGGATGCATTATTTTGGCTGGAGCCGCACTTATCATACTAAGATTTTGGAAGGCCCGGAAGGCACGCACCACAGACGAGATGATCAAAATGGTCGGTATGCACCCCTTGATGCCAGCAGATGACGGCCAACACACAGGCACAATAATAAAAGAGAGAGAGAGGTTGCGCAACCAGATCATCACTAACCACCTGGACCCACCATCTGTGAAGCTCGAAAACCCAAGAAACCCAAGGAGCTACATAGGGAAATGGGTATACTGCACATCTGGAGGAACCTGTGTATATATGTACTGGTCATTTGAAGACCATGTTAACCACTGTGGACATTTGGGAGGAGTAACTAAAATATGGAGAGTGAGAGGAGATAAGGAAAAGGATATGTTTGTGGTCGACAAGTCGACCAGAGGGGGGACTGAAGTGGGAAAAGTGAACAAAAGGCTCCCACCAATCCCCTCTCAACCCTGGCCTAGAGGATCACGGCCCAGACACCCGCCACGAGAGGAGTTTGCCCATCTCCCAGATGACCAAATACCCTGGTACAAGAACATACGGATGTGCCCACTCGCGTGCCCACCCGCCTGCCCACCAGCCTGCCCTGCACATGCCGACACCTGCGGCATGGATGGACTCGACTAAACCATCCAGCACGAAATCAACACATCGTTAGAGATGCCATGACGACCTAGCCAACGGTCAGCACACTCGTGCAAACATACACACCGGACACTCCCACACCAATCCACACGAAGAACATACTCAGTGCTATGACGTAAGCGACGGACACACCCACGGACGTGCATCTTTATTATTTTCCACATAGGCTTTTCAAAATGCAGAAACGCAAGACGCATAATGAACTCATCTAAAAAGGCTTGCTCACGCTTCTTCTAAACCCGTGTACCATAATGAGAAATATAACGAAGACACGATACTGGGGATAGAGCAATATGATACCATAACCTAAAGCGCTCTGTATCAAACGGTTCCACCTATGCACCAGACCCAAGTAGGCCGCAAGCAAAAGCCCCCATGAACATTGAATGAGCAAGAGTTCGGTTGCTGACCCTGCAGAATGAGCCCAGCAAAAGCAGACAGTCAAGGGCACAACGTTGCAAACTCTCATACCGCAAGCCGACACCAAGGTCACACCTGCAAAATAAGCCAGGCACACAGTGAGAAATGCAATATTAATTGTGCAGAATTCTGCCTCAACCACGGTCCCACCTCAGGTGACCAAGCCGAACCTCATAGGGGGCCAAGCCCAGGAGGAAGAAGGCGCCTGGATCCCCCGTCTCAAGACACAGGCAGATACAATTAAGCGACTCAATGGACATCTGCGGCGGTGGGAGTAGTCGGCCTTCCTGCTTATGAATAAATCCTCACATTGTCTGCACATACCCATAGTGAAACATTGTTGCAAGTGACAGGTGCCCCGCGAGCTGGGAACAGCGATAGTCCCAGATTGGGGGGCTTGCGGGTGAACCAATCAGAACATGGGGCCCTTATCACTGACGCCATTAACATTGACCAATCCTCAGGGGTCTTCATGTAACAATTTTTATGTATCAAACTGAAGGGACAACCCAAGTATACCACCTGACTGACCCTTAACCAATAACAACGTTCTCTATACGTATGCTATACTAACCCTACCACTCGGGGAACCAATCCAGAGTGGCGATAGGTTTTTGCTAACTTTCTCAGGTGACGCAAGTAGCGCGTCATGCTAAGGTAAAAAGGGCCTGCGAGCCCCACGACGTTGAGAGAGTGTCAGGACGGACGCGTACGATCCTTGACCCACCCCTGCCGTTTTGTTTAATAAACAGCAGAATCACCTTGCTCCTTGCGTGTGTCTCATACTCTATCTCTTTTGGGATATATGGGAGGAGTTGGGGCCTCCCTGCCCGGAGGTCCGCGGACGGCCCAGCCGACCCCGGGAGAATTTCCCCCTGACACTTCCATCCCCACTTACCTGTGGGACCCAAGCTCTTTGCTCCGGTCCCCGCGCTCCTCCTAACTCCCGGCTGCCACGATAGACATGGAAAAGGGACTTAGTCCCTTTTCCATATGGCAGTGGCCATCTTTTTTTTGTTTTTGCTTTTTTTCTCAGGAGTTTGGCTGCATAAGCAGCGCAAATCTTCAGAGGAACAACATTGACAGCCGTTTGCACCCCATGATGAACCCTGGGGTGTGAATGGCTTTCAAGCCCGCTCAGGAGGGCGGACATGGTCGGTAACGCCCCACAGTCCGAGCCGGGCTGGCTGCCTGTTACGCCTTCCTGAGCGGCATGAATGCCATCACAAAGCCTAAAAACGAATATTGTTTGTCACTCTAAAACTTGATTGTTCTCCTATGCCCAGTCTCCTATGTGACGCCTGCTGCAGTTATCTCACTGCCCACCGATACGCACATCACATACCTGCCTACATTTCAAAGCCAAAAACCCGGAGATTTCATAGACCTTGAGTATTCCAAGCTCTGCCAGTGCCCCTAAGCCAGGGTTACAAAGGGTGCATATAGTGTGTGCTATTTAATACACCCCCGAAGTGAACATTTATAGGGATTGCGGGTTAGTATTAGCATATTTATCACCATCCGGGGGAACATTCATTAATATTGCTGGTTTAAGCAAAAAGAGTATAAATGCATTTTTTGTATTCCTCCCTCGTCTTGATTGGACTACAATTATAAACATACAAAGTTCTATGTATGGTACCCCGTCTATTGCAGTAACAGGGATCCTCTGAACGCTGCTCTTTTTGGCACTTAAAGGTTGTGAGTCAGAATCAGTGTATGTGTACAACCCCCTCCCCCCCACCCCAATGCACTCACAAGCATATAACTAAGGGGGCTAGTGAGTTCAAGATAAAAAAAAAACTCATTAAAAGAAACCACTGCAACACAGCTCTGTGTATTGGGCGTCTCTGCACAGACTGCAGGCACGCAGGTTCGAATCCGACTCACTCCGTTTCCCTTCTTAAGGCAGTGGTATTCAAACTGTGGGTCGCGACCCCCTAGGGGTCCGCGGGTGCATCCCAGGGGGGCCCTGAGAGCTCAGCATGAAAAAAGATTTTTTTTTTTTTTTTTTTTTAGATTGTAAGAAATGGGCAGGGGTGGCCCACATGGGCGGGCTGAAGCATGAAACTGTCTCAGGCAACAATGAAAAAGTGGCCCACAGTTGTAAATGGATATTCATTCCTTTAGTCACAGACTGGGCCTCATTACTACTATGGCGGACCAGTAACAACGGTGCTGGTAAGCTACCGGCACCGTTGCTACCGTTCCGCCATAGTAAGAGTTGTGCTCGTGGGTGCTTGACAGCCCCCGCCAGGTCTGACCTCAGCTCGTCGGATGCACCAGCACCGTTATTAACGGTGCCAGTGCATCCGAGCTCCCCATTCCCATTTGAGCCATATGGGGCTCAAATGGGAATGGGGATCTACCGGCACCTTCGAAAGGGCAATTATCATGTCCGCCTAACTCGGCATGACCTAGTAATTGCCCATTCGCGGTTGCCAGACCCGGATGCAACTCCAGTGGCAGCCGTGCCGGTTTTACCGGCACAGCTACCGCCAGAGTAGTTATGAAGCCCACTGTTTCAATAGTACGCAAAGGGGTGCTTTGTGTTAAAATGTAAGTAAATTGTGATATATTCAGCAACAATGGTCAACATTACTAACTGCATAGTTAAGTAACTCATCAAAATGGTCCACATTGGCCAAAATGGTGGCCCATTTTGATTGGCCCAAACTAGCATTTTACATTTTTGGTACAGGCATTGCCCTATAGGCCTGTCCGAGCCTGGCGGCTCATCCATAATGGCAAGAGGCGCCCACCCAGTGGCCCCTCACCCATTATGGAGGAGCTAAGGAGCCAGCCCAGTGAAACAGTGAGCACTCCCTCAGCTGCTTTATCCAGCTAATGGAGTGCTCCTGGGCTGGCTGAACTGTCAAAGGGAAACACTGTTTCCCTTTGACAGTTCAGTTTAGTTCCCCAGCCGCACATGCTCACTGAGCCATGCAAGTGCTGGGGCGTTTTGCTTCGCCAGCATTGCATAGCTCATTGGAAATGCTGGCTGGGGAACTGCATGTCTGTATGTCCGAGGGGGAGCTCCTGCGCCTCCTCGCACATACGGACAGAGCAGCTGGAGCAGGCCGTTTCAGCACCCACACACAGGCCAATGCAGAAGGTACGTTTATGTTCATTGTTTTTATTTAAACATGTGTATGGATGCGTTATGAGTGAGTGTATGGTGATGGATGCTCATGTGAATGATAGAGTGATTGCTGTATGAATGTGCAGCGCCTTGCATATACACATAATCATGTTCATTTTGTTAGGACCAGTGGGGCCCAGGGGACAGGGATGGTATCTTTTTACCGGACATCTATCATTCAAAACCCTCTGCCTTGTCCACAAGGCTTTCTGGGGCCTGGGTCCAAAATACCTTCAGCTATTCCTCCACAAATACCTCCCCTCTCGAGCTCTTCACTCCTCTACCTCCAACTCCCTCAGGGTCAGTCGTTTATCAAAGAAACAAGCTGGGGGTAGATCTCCGTCTTCGGCTGGGGCCTCCCTCTGGAACAGCGCCCTGCCACTCTAAAACTTGAGGAGAACCATCTTTCTTCCTGCACTTATCAGACCTACCCTGTCTGCTGCCTTAAACGTAGCACTTGCAAATTGCTGGCTGCACTACCACTGTTTGTTGCCTTTATTATTTATTTATTGTTATTTATCTGTTTCTCCTCTGCTTCGCACTTTCCACTTCTCCCCCCTTCCATGCACTTTTCCCCTCACACTTGCGCGTTCTCAATGTCACTGGGCCTAGTAAGATCGCTGTTTTATTCTCCTCTGTTCCCCTCCCTTGCCTTGTCACGCTCTGAAACACTTGTGTACGAGCGCGATAGAAATAAAATATCAATGCCTGCCCCCTGGACTCCCAGCAACAATTGCAAACTGTTTGGCTATTTACCCATTTTTTGTTAAAAGTATGCTCTACAATGCAACATTTTAACCTATTATTTAAAAAAAAATTCACAGGGGGAAACCCCCCCGAACCTCCCCTTAATGCCCCTCCACTTAAAAAAGATTCACCAGCCGCCACTGGCCCTCAGACTGTGTTGGGAACGGGATGGGGGAACCGAGGGACTATGGTGGGAGCACAATGGGCGGGAACCATGGGATAGTGATGGGAGCAGAGTGGGGAGAGCCCTGGGTGTGTGATGGGGTGGGGAGAGACCAGCGACTGGGTAGGAGTGGGATGAGGGAGCCCAGCGACTTTGATGGGAGTAGGTGATGGCGCTCCATATATATACTGTCCATTTGGCATTTCTGGGGGGTCCCGACTTGCCCAAATTTTGCTCAGGGGGGCCCTGGCCAAAAAAGTTTGAAGACCACTGTCTTAAGGCAATGGGAACAAAGCTGCGCAAGGAGGAGTGCCCTCTAAATCCGCCTCAGGCCAGACATTGGCTGTGCCAGGATGGAGTGCACCCACTGCAGGCCTTCTGTCTGTTATGGCACTTCAGAGGAGCTCATGTTCTGTAGTGGGGTAACGTGATTGAAAGGCGTAAAAGTCTTGAGTAAGGCTTTAATGCCTGTCAATTGTATGCAATCATTTGTATGGCACAGAAGAGGGGTGGAACGCAACGTGTGTTTCCGCCGCTCCCTTCCTCTTAGTCCATACAACTGGTCCCCATCTGCGGCGGCCGTTGCAATTTCTTGAAGAAGTCCTCTCCATGTCTACAAGGCTTTACTTCAACATTCCTACCCTGTCTTTCTTTTAAATTATTGGTACCCGTTGCTTGTGTCCAATTTTTCCTTTTAAAGTTAACCAAGACTACAATTCCCAGAATGCAATTGCGTTTTTAACTGAGAGCTATGCGTATAGTAATGATGTTCTTGTGACATGGAGAACTCTGTCAGCGCAGTTTTGAGGCTTTCTGTAAAGGAAACCGAGCAGGTGGGAGAGGGTCCTGTGATTGTCTGGCACATGCCAGGGCAACCCTGATCCCAAGACAGTGGGCATACCTGTAGACCCTAACCTCGCCATCTCATTTGCAAGTGTGCTTGCCAGCTTCAGAATGTACCTGGCACCAGCTTTTACCATACGATGCCGTAGCAAAGCCGGCCTTGCTGTATACAGGTGTGACTTGTGAAGATGTGATCTATGTAGAAGTGGCAGGCAGCAACATGAGGTGGTGCTATTCACATGCCGCACGTGGGTGCGGTAAAACTGCAGGAGGGATGTGCAACATTTGACTCTCCAGAAGTTCTGCACTACAACACCCATCAGCTATAGCCAGCATAGTTAATAGTTTACAATCAGGGCAGCCATATTGTAAGAGCTATGGAGAGCTACAATTTGCAGAGCCCTGAGCTGGTAGCAAGTGAACTATACAGGTGCTGGGAATTTGTGGACAGTGCGAGCCTAGGGGTCTTTTGCTTCTGTCAGTTGGTATAAAATGTATGTTACTTGTACCTGCCTTCCACCTCACCGACCCTGTTTGTTCCCCTAAAGCAGGGTGATGTCAGATCTTGTTGGAGGAGGGTCCCGTTGAAGTCTATGGATATCAATATATTTTTGGCGGGTGATGAAGTTTTGCTGGGAGGACGAACCCATTGAATATTATGGGAGGCATGTGACTTGTTTGCAGAGACACTGGGAAATACTTATAGATGTTGCTGGAACATTTTTGCTCTACCTTTCAGGACTGGCACTTGGGCCCTGATTCATGGCACGAAATCCCCGTTTTACACGGAAATAATTCCATCTGAACTAAGGTACATAGAATAGCTCAAAGCAATATGTCACACTGAGAATCTGGGGGACCTGAAAGTCTGGAAGAGCTGGGGCTGAGTCAGTCTCATAACAGCCGAAGCTGAAGTAGAACATTCGGATGAAAAGAGGGCAGAAGTGGGCTCTGCCTTGGCAGTCACTTTGCCTGCTCTGTCAGCAGTGGGATTAGGAGAATGCCAGTCTGCATTCTTGCATCAAAGAAGCTGAAAGCGATACATGGCCAGGTAACCAGAGCACCATTTAAAACCGTGTTCGAAATCTCTGACGTTCATTATGCGAAGCCCAAGCGTTTATAAACAATATGGCTGATAGAAAGGTGGATGGGCGAAACGGGCAGATGGTATACATATTTAGGTTGTTTGCTGTGGTGCTGGAATAAAGCTACGCTATATATTTCAACAGGTGCTCCTTGGTAACACATTTTAGCTGGGGACCAGAGGACTCAAGGGTAGGAGTGAGCTTGGGTCGAGCTGGGGGTTTGGCTTAGCTCTAAGAGACAAACACAAACCGAGCAAAGAAAACAGTCGCATTAAAAGAGGAACAGTGTCAAGTGTTTTAGTGCATGGTGACTGGGGACAAAAAAGGGATAAAGGCACACAAGGGGAAGCTGTCCGGTCCTGCCCCAGCCAAACAAAATGTGTGCAGTGGCAGGAGCGGAAGTCAGGCAGCTGTGCTACCCTTTGTGTATCGTCACCTCGGGAAAGGGTGGGTTATTTATTTATTTCAAAAAACATTCCGGGGCAGGAAGGCAGCAAGTGAGGCTTCTTGCCTGCCCCTGCTTTGGGCAGGCACTGACTCAAGAGGAGGGTCGTGCTAGAGCCCCAGTTTTGACACCGGCCCACTGGGCTCCCCAGCTCTAGTACAAACCTAACCAAGTGAAGATTTAATAGGATATTTTTCATTCCATAAGTGAAATTGAAAATAAGGCACCCCAAACACACGACTCCCAGCTCTGAGTCCCCTGAGAAGCACCACATCAATTCCATGTTTGAAAGAAGCCATAAAGTAAAGTGGCTTCTGAAAATAAAAAATCCCTCAAGTTGCCAAATCGTCCTTAAAAATAAAAATATACAATGGAGCAGATTTGCAAGGAACTGTGGGTACACAAATGACTTGTGTCGCCCCCAGAAACACACACATTTCCCCAACCAATACCCTGGCCTCGCTCTCTAGCCCCCACCCCACCATCCGGCATCATCCACAACAGTGAAAAGTCTTGGATGCGCGCTGGTCACGGATTTATCCCTCGCACAACATCATCAACTCCGCCTCCAGAACCTGTTTCTTCCACCTACGCATCCTCAGGCGTGTCTTCAGATACCGCACCTATCCTCACCGTTTCTCTGCCATCATCTCTATCATCCTCTCCTGCTTAGACTATGCAAACTGCATTTATCCAGGCACACCAGCGTTTCAGCAAAGGAAACTGAAAAGGATCCAAAACACTGCGGCCCGCCTGCTCACCAGCCTCCTTCCCAGAGTGCACATCAGCCCTACACTAAGAGTCCTACACTGGCATCCTATTGGTTGACAATCCACTTAAAAAGCCATGTGCATCACTCACTGTGTCATCCACAACACAGGCCCCAAATTCCTCCAAAAAAAACTCATTCGCTACCACCCCTCCAGGACACTCTGATCCGGCACTGGATGCCTCCTAATTGTCCTAATTACAACTTCACCAGAATGGGCGGATCCACCTTCTCCGACCACGCTCTGACCATCTGGAATTCTCTGCCCCTCCACATCTGCAACATTGACAATCACCTGGCATTCATAAAAGCCCACAAAACCTGTCTCTTTCCTTCCTCCTCTTGAAACCTGTCACGATTTATTGGGCGGTCACTCTCAACTCAGGGAGTTCCTTTCTCTGTCCACGCAAGGTGGCGTATACCCAAAGCGCTTTTTCAGATTCAACCTTACCTATAAGGTACCATTTATCAAATACCCTCTTTACCTCCAATAAACTAGGAACCATGCCGGTGTATAGTAAGAATATATATTTATTTATTTACGTTTTTGCAAATAATAATAGAACAGTCACAAAAACATCAGCCACCTACACTGTGGCACTGCATAATATCACAATTACAAATTACTTGCACCAATTGACTGACATATGGACTTTCAGTTACTACAACACAAAGGGAAAATTCAGAAATGGGCAGTCATCACTTTATTTTACATCAGATTTCCTGCAGTTGAGCCCATAGGAACATTTAAAACACACATTGATTGCTTAGGTTGTTACCATGCTCTTTTCACCCATCAATCACTACCCTCCATGCCTCAAGCAGATATGACCCCTTTAGTGTGAAGGCAAGGTGCAGGAATTAGGAGTGCAATGGGAAAATCGTTTTGGCATTTTATTTGAAAGGTCAGGTTTGGGAAGGATCTCTCTGGGAAAAATCATTTTTCAACACACAATAAAGTGAAAGCAAGGCTTTGAGGATTCTGGTTCGAGAATCAATGGGAACAAAATAGGGAATTTCATTTTGCACCACTCACACAAGGGAAATGCAATGCTTTGGAATTCTTGTTTAAAATGAATGGGAAAATTAGTTTTACACACTCTACATTCACTTCAAAGCCAGGGTTTTAGGGTTACTTCTTTTTGGGATTAAGGACACCCCCTTCTGTACAGAAGTCAGGGGTTTCAGAAAAATAGTCACCCAAGTAATTATTGTCTATACTGGTTCTAAAACACTGGGTATGAACTTTGTGTTTTTTTTTATATGGGAATTAATTGATTTACCTTTAATTAAATGTGCTGTGGGATTACACAGTTCCACCTCCCCCACAATTTCATGGAAAGGATTACGGCAGGCAGTTTCAAACACATTTCCATTTTTAATGGATAGGGTGGTTTTCTATGGGGGAATTCATTTGAGTTAGAGTTAATAAAATGGGCCAAAGGTCTCCCCAGTTCCACCCCTACCCGCTATGTGAAATGGAGATTAAAGCTGGCAGATTCCCCCTCACACCTTTGTTGGCATTTGGATTAATCTACTTACATGGAAATCTTGGTTATGGGGCATCCATGGAAACTGCAGGGCTCCTTTGAGGCCAGCACAGATCTGGTCAAAGGCTTTGGTCAAGGATAGCCCCCAGCACCCTGTCCTCCTCTGGCTCCTCAAATGGCAGGCAGAGCTAGCTTCTAGATTTTCCAGTCTCTTTCTCCCATGCAAGATTTAAGGCCTTTCCAGGTAAACAGTTTTTCTCCTAACAAGGTTTACCCTGATGGCCTTGGTAGCTCTCCTAGTCTCTCTGCTAGTTGTTCCTAGCAAGAGTCTATCAGTAGACTCCCTCCAGAATAGAGTGGAAAAGTCAAGGACAAAAGTCCCTCTCAGATTGAAAACTGATCTCTTATAGGGCAGATGACACTCACATATTATAATAATTCCCACGATATGGATTGGCTAACTCTCTCCCTCCCCCTCCCACCATATATGCCCCCTGCCTGCTGATAGGACAAGGAGTTGGGAGGTGTGGATGTTGGAGGCTGAGGGAGGAGAAAGATTGATCATTCCAAAATGACAGGTGGGTTTACCTTTTCGGTGTTCATAAAATCTCACAACATGGCAGCTACCTTAATTTTTCAGATAAATGCAGGCACATATATATTTTGGAGTTCTATATTTTATGGCGAGTTGGAAAATACTAATCTTATTTCGGCACGCCCTTCCTGGGAGGAGCTATGATTTTATTTCCATTTGCTCCTGTAAAAAATTGGATACTCCACATTTATTTCACAACCTATCACCCCATCAACTTTCCATTTCCTCAGAATTATGAGATGGCCGGAATCATAATTTTCTTCATAACTCAAATTGTATACATCACACAGAATACGTATTCACATGGTACCAAAAGGCTTCTTATCCCCTTTAATGATTCTGGGATGAGCTCACTGGGACACACAATTCTCTTTATTATTAAAGAAAAGGTGGCCCAATGTTAATCTAAAGCAAGGCATCACCTGGGAATTCATAATTTCATATGTAGGCCGCATCTTTTTTAAGTTTAATTTCTCTTCTGTGGCCTGACAGGAACATCTGTTTATCAGCAGGGTCTCTTCCTACACAATGTTTGAATATCTATAAGTGGCTCTTAAGGCCATTTCTTGAGGATGAGTCAGCCCAAAAAAGGTCATTTCTGTTGCCCACTAATGCACAGTTAATGGGGAGGCCTGGCCTTAAAGGTCATTTCTGCTGGCAGGCTCATCTGAACCCTCCACAATTCAGATCTAATTCTTTATATTTCTTTTACATTTAACTGAATCCCAGGCCTGTTTTCTGCCAGAGAACCCCAGCCAAAGGCCTTAAGGTCACAGTTCCATTTCAGTGGAACGGCACAAGCAGCATCCATTCTTCTAAAAGTACAGCTTTAAAATCGACAAAATGTGTTTACATGTAACATTTAGTATTGCATCTGGGCATGTTGTTTACAATACAATCTTTCTTTGCATACTGTTTGAACAGATATAAGTTCACTGTTGGCATTGTTCACACATAGGCCACAGTTACATAGAAACCAGTGTTAATTTTTACACAAAATGAAATAGGCCTTTCCCTTTAAAAGTTGTCATTTTACATGATGAAAATAAGTCTTTTTATTATGAACAAATGCAAAATGCTTGGCTTCACTTTGGATTTATGGATCACAGTCTTGTGCTATGTAGAATTCAATGTCACATGCCACTATCTGTCTCTTTAAGTTGAAATTGTAACTTTAGGAAAACAGCATTTCCAGCCATGAATGTATTTTCCCATTCATTTGGCATATACAGCAGTTTTAAGTTCTCAGGTAGATTCCCTTTCACTTGAGTGCCTGTCCATTTTTGTAGAGTTGAAATAGGCCCATTTCTTTTCATTTCACTAGGCCTTATGTCGGAAATCACTGTTTGGTACTGGCTTTTATATTTCAATGGGACTCTACATTAGCCAGTGTCACACTCCCAATAGGGCCTAGCATAGTCTCTCAGTGTCTGTCACTCTGGGGTTTTATTCTTACCCCATAAACCTTCCCGCACTCTATGGTATTACTGACCCACGCACGGAAGCACTGGCCCAATACCCAACAACACACTTATCCCCCCATTCCTCCATGGATGCCGGCAGCGTTCGAAGCGGCACACTGCGATAAACCCACCCAGTCCACCCCTGTGCCCTCCAATCCAGACAATTGTACATCACTCCACCGTCCCGCCAGAGCCCCCTCCCACTGCTCAGATACTCAATCTAGGGAGTCCTCAGCTTGTAACAACAGCCAATCGTGTTGAACATAGGAAAGTGACATCGAAGATGAACTCCATCCTAGTTTAAGGTATGTATAACCTGTGCCACAGGCATGGCCAACCATTTGTGCACTATGGAATGCAGCTATGGCTGTGCAAATCCAGTCTAGCAGCCCACATAGCCTCGTCACTGAAATCTCCAACTTGCCTCAGCACCTCTGCCATTAGTATACAGGGACATCCTATGAAAAATGTAAGTCTAGCTGGACACACATCAAGTCTCTTGCACTGCTCTATCCTTAACTACCAACAGCACCTGCCCACATGCCTGACCTACAGGCTTCCTACTGCAGCCTAGCCAGCCCTCCTAACCCCTAACTTCGCAAAATGCACATACACATCTTAAAGTTAACTCTTAGAATCTCCCATACATGGACTTTGTCCACGAGGGCATTCCAACTATAAAGCACATTGAGGCCATACAAATGTGTAAAGGGCTCTATATTAATGACAAATACATTACATCACATTACATTGCATATGCACAAGACAAAAACACAAGAAAAGTGTGTTGTTGTACGCGCACACGTGTGTGTGTGCTTGTGTGCACATTTATGGGGCACGGTTTGGCAGAACACTTGCAGCATCCTGTTTGCATATTGAAAAGGAAGGGAATGGTGAAAAGAGTGCCCAAGGAGAGGCTATGCAAATGAAGCAAACAAAACTAGAACACATGATTTGCTCCTGTCTCCCTGGGCGTGACTTTCCCCTGTGCCAATCTGACATATGTCACGATTTGAGCACAGATCTGTTAATAAGAGTAACTTCTTCGTTACTCACCCTTATCACTCCATGCTGGCAAGTGCACTTTTCACCTGATTCACAAGCTTTTAGTTGTGACTGTTGTTCCATGTGCACTTTGTATATGGAGCAACACAAGTAAAGTTTATGATTTTTTAAAGATGCTGGCATTGAGTGGCAGATGTTAATTTCACCTGCTACAATTTGTTGCGTTTGCACTTTCCTTTTGCCCATCAACCCCCGGGTATTTTGCCATGTTTTGCCTCTCTGAAGCATCTTTAGCAAAGAAAAATCTTTTTTTCAAAAGAGATGTTTTCAGAACAGCATAAATACCAAAGAGAGTAATTTAGTAATATTGTTTTCATCATTCCAATATAGTGTCCTGCAGGTAAACCGCCTGGGTGTGTCGCTGATGGTTGCTTCCCAGTTAGGTTCACACGTAAATCCCTCACATGACTCTGATACATTTATAGAAGAGCACTAAGATATAATAATCACGTTTGCAAATTAGTGCATAGTTTACTGACGTTTTTCTGTTCCTGTTTCTTTGTCGATGGTGTTGTTTTCCGGATGAACATAATGGCAAAAGTAGAAGCTAGAAGTTGAAAGAGGAAATGCTGCCTACGACATAAATATTTTTTGCAACAGTGGGATTAAAACAAACTGCACGAAAATGTGGAGGGGCTTAAAGTTCCCCCTGTTCTGTGCTCTAGATTTTGTACCTTTTCTCCACTTTAGATAAAAACAAAAATAAGTCTTTAATTGCTAGAATGTACACAGCACCTCTGCGGCCTTCACCTTGGTATTTTACCATAGAATGAAAGCAGCTGCAGAAAATGTGTCTGTGCAAAGGGTCAGTGGTGGGACATCCACTTAAAAAAAATATTTACTCCAAGAAAACAATCAGAATAATGTCTTGGTCAAAAGTCCTTATCAATAACCTGTCATTTTCCTAACAGGGCAGTTCCTGTAAATGACTTAAAAGTAACAGGTGCTTAGTCTCCAGCAACATCATCACTGCCTGCAGCCTCACTGTTGATATACCTAGAAAACCGAAAACTGGAAGGGTTCTTTGAGGACACAGTGAGGGCCATGCCCCCATTATTGAGGGACAGTAGTGTCCATTGCCTCATTTGTCCCAGTTTCGCGTGCGCCTATGCTCAGACATCCATTTCAGAATTCTTAAAATGCGACTGCGAAAAGTGGTCAACTCCCGATTCAGTGTTCCTACTCTGAGGGTCAATTTTTTATAAAAGTAACTCCTCTCAAAATCAACATTTATTTAATTATTTGTTTTCCAATTACGATTTACCCAAAACCGCCTTATACCTCCCTTCCCCTACCTGTGTTACTTCTTAACTTTGCTATACTCAACTTACACCTGTTTATAGCATGAAATGACCTCTGCAGGTGGGCCATGCACCCATTAGTGAACAAGGAATGGCAGGGAGAGTAAAGCCAGTGCAGGCTCTGCCAGCACCATGCAGAACAAGCTCCAGACAGTGATGGGCAATGCCGCAAGGCCGCCCAAGGCGAGGCAGGGTAACTGATGTTACCATGAGGCAGGCCTGGGAGAGGGGCAGCCCCCACCCCCAAGCCTGCTCCTCTCCCCCCCACAGACACAGAGACACGCAGTCTCCAGCATACAAAAGCAAGGGAAGGGTGAGGTGTGAACAATCACCTCACCCTTCCATCAAGCAACAAGGTGCTAAGCACCAGGAAGGTAGCTATCAAGCAGGGCGCAGGGTCAAGGACCTGCCCCCCCTCCCGGGGGCATAGACAGTCGGCTACACCGGCCTGGGGGCTGGACTACAGCTCCCCCACTATGCACATCAAAGACCCAGGGCTCCCCTGGTTCTTATAAACAAGAGCAGCATGCTCTAAGAAAACACTAATTGTTTGTGGACCCTGAACGGGGACCCAAACAAATAGGAGGTTCTCTGTGCACTCAGCGTCCTCCAATCTTTGTTTCTTTACTTTAACATGTTTGACGTGCACTCAGCATCGTGTATTTCTTGACTTCTGGTGTTCGCCGTACACGCAGCGTCACTTTTTCTCTTGAAACATTTTTTCAGTAAACCCCTTGTGGCTCCCCCGCTTTGCCGTTAGCATGGATAAACAAACAAACGCGAGAGGCCCAGCTGAGTGATCCAGGGAGTCGTGAAGCTGCAGCAGGAGCGGTCTGAGGAAGCGCGAAGGAAGGAACCCAGCGCCGCGGCAACTTTGCAACATTATTTCAAGTAAGTCAGCCGCAGCACCGGGCAGAGGCAGCGGTGCCCGCCACTGATGAAGAGCGGCTAAATGAAATAGACTAAGCCTCTGTTTGGAGGCAAGGCAAGAAAACAAACAGGCCCGCTAGTACGCAGCCACCCTACCTATACATGGGGGGGCTTGTACGCCACAATAAAGAGCTCCATTAATTTTGGAAGCAAGGAAACACATAGCAACATGGTCCGTGATAACGTTGACTGATTAGTAAATGCCAGAAAATAACATTTGTAGCCACCAGGTTATATAGTACAGAGGTGAAACAACCCGCCTACAAACCTGATGACGGGGTTTTGAGCCTTGCGGTCAGTGGCAAAGCATACTTTCATGGACGACACTCAATATTGCTCATTTGTGGTACTCTGAGCAAATCATAAAATTTAACAGGAGCATGGGGGCGGCAGAAATAGAAACAGCAGGCCAACATTTGTTTGTGTAAAGGGGCACGGGGATGCTTGTACTCTGAAGGGGTGTCTGGGTAAAGCTGCAAAGTTGCAAAAACCATCTGCAGACCCACGTTGTCCACACCCAGTCAAGTGGCTCTGCGAGTAGAGCGCTAGCGGCAACAGCCGTGCAGAGCCTGTTGATGCAGGTTCGAATCTTGGCAGGGCCTAGCTCAGCCTTTTATCCATCCAAGGTCAATAAATAAGCACCACACGCCCTGGGCAATATTATTCACAATCCAATGAACATTACAGAAGCCATTTGATATTTCTTGAAGGGGGTTTTCCATAATACTAAAACTGGATAGCAGATAAAGTGCACAAAGTTGGACGATACAGGCCCAACAACAGCCAGCTACCTAAAGCACAAGTTTCGTGCATACAGAATTTTGTGACACAAACAAACAAATTGAATGGTGAATGATTAGTCACGTGTTCACAAAGACAGTTACGTAACCACACAAAGTTCAAAAGGGAATAAAGTATTTGCAATTCTTTTACTTAAACAGGCAAAGAATAATGGCTCCCAAGCGAAAACCACAAGAACCCACAACACCACCACAGAGCCCAAATCACCCCCACTTGTTGGCGGCAATAGAAGCAACCGAGCATTATGTCTGGGCCTGGGTCAGGGAAAACATATACAGCCTACCTAAAGAAGGGGTACGCTTGCCACCAGGCGTAGAACGACCCACCTCCAACAAAGAAAAGAAAGCCGACAGAAGGCATGGGAAAAGGTAACAAAAACAAAAAAACGGTCTCAATTATGTGTAAACATGAGTGAAATGCAACACTTATTGCTTGAAATCAGGGGTCAACAGCCACCTCCCCCAGGCAGGACCGTTTCCCCAAGCCCCACCACTTCACTTGAATCCAACATCATTATAAACCCCCCACCGCCCACAACAATATTAACAACACCTATGTCACCACGTTTAACAGCGCCCCTGCCGCTCACAATGACAACACCAACAGCAGCCGCTAAAGGTCCACTTGCGCCAACAGCGGCATCACCAGATCCAGCAGGTGCACTGAAAGCATGGGCAAACCCCAGTGCAAACACACAGGGGCAGACGGGGGGAAACAGCAACAACCCAGCAGACATGTTAATGATCAGCAGTGCCCACCTAGACCTAAAGCTGAATTCCTTCCAAACAGAAATCCTGAACAGATACAAAAGATGCCTCGCATGGAACATTGACATTACAATCAAAGAAGCCATATGGGCAAAAGAGTTAATCGAAATCTTTTCACTTATAGAAGTCCAACGCAAAGGGAGAGATGCTTTCGGGGATCCCAAAAAGATAGAGGAAAAAGCCATAGCTAGGAACGCCCAGGTAGAACAGAACCGGGACAACTGGTTACAATCTTTTGCCAACCTAGCAACCATCTATGAGGAAAAATTCCCTAGGGATGGTAGAAAACTATGGGCATACATGGACAAGATCAGAGAAGTAAAAATAGCACAAAGGGGAAAAACCTGGCTAGCATATGATATTAGATTCAGGCGGAGTATGTCAGAGAGACCAGCCATAGAATGGGACGAGGCACTAATGATCTATACATGGTAAACGCCAAGCCTCCATCAGAGGAAGAGTCCAACCAAGCAATACCCAAAAACAGCAGAAATTCACAAGGCTCCAGAAATTCTGAAAATGAAAAATACAAGAAGGGAGAGCAGCCCTTTCGGAAGAACCAGTCATGGGCGGATATGTCTAATGCCCACAAACAGAACAAAAACCACCCCGCCAAAGCCAATATCCCATGCACGAACTTTGGGAAAAATCAGTGCAAGAGGGGAAAGGAATGCTGGTACAAACACATGTGCACAACTGCAACGGTGACCATGCAGCAAGCAATTGCACCAAACTCCCAGCCAAAAATGCAAAAGCCTCGCAGCAACACCCCCCCTCCAATCCCATTTTTAGAACCAGGGAGAACGGCCATCAATACTAACAACTTTAGAGATGCGCTGAGGAACTACCCAGATAAAGAAACCAGCAGGGCTATCCTGCAAGGTTTCACCAATGGTTTCATCATCCCTTTCAAAGGGACAGGGACACAAAAAATCCCAAAAAACCTGAAATCATCCGTGGACAACCCAGAAATGGTAGAGACCAAAATTGAGAAGGAACTACTACTAGGCAGGATTGCAGGCCCCTGGGACTACATGCCCTTCGCGGATTTCATAGTCTCCCCACTAGGCTTGGTCCCCAAAAAAGAACCTGGAAAAATGAGGCTAATCCACCACCTGTCCTACCCAAAGGCCAATCACTGAACAATGGCATCCCGCACACAGAATCTGTGGTATCCTACACACACTTCCAAAAAGCAGTGAGACTCATACAGGAGTGTGGTACGAACGCCCTTATGGCCAAATTGGACATCGAATCTGCTTCCAGATTACTGCCAGTCCACCCAGAGTCTCAGCAATGGCTAGGGTTCACTTTCAAAAGCAAATTCTATATAGACAGATGCCTCCCCATGAGATGCGCAGTATCCTGCACCCTATTTGAACAGTTCAGCTCTTTTTTCCAATGGGCATTCCAAAAACAAAGACCAGGAGCACAACAGTTCACTACCTTGATGACTTCATGGTAATGGGACCAGCAAATTCTGAAGAATGCAGTAGAGCCCGGCCAAATTAGAGGAAATGGCTGCACAGTGGGACATCCCCCTGGCAACAGAGAAGACGACCAAACCAGCCACCAACATAATCTTTCTGGGTATTGAAATAGATTCTGCATGGAGCCCATGCAGAATTCCAAAAACTAAGATAGCAGAACTACTGGAAAAAATACAAGGCCTGACAACAAAAGACAAGGCCACAGTAAAAGAAATCCCGTCACTGACTGGAAGCCTCAACTTTGCAGCCAGAATAATCCCCCAGGGGAAGATATTCTCCAGAAGTCTGGAACTAAAAATCAAATCCTACACCAAACCCCATTTACACATCCGGCTAGGCAAAGAAGTAAAACAAGATCTGGAAGTTTGGGGGAATTTCCTCAGAAACTTCAACGGGACCTCACTTTGGTGCACGCCATTGAATACATGGACAAAAAGGCTCCTTTTTACTGATGCAGCTGGGAGCAGGGGGTTTGGAGCCATACTTGACGCAGAATGCGTGGCAGGACACTGGCCCTATTCATGGCAAACGGCAGGGTGGACAAAAAACATCACCCTCCTAGAAATATTTCCCATTTGGCTAACCATACACATCTGGGGCAGGCAGCTAGCTAACACGGAACTCTTGGTCTGGTGTGACAACATGGCGGTGGTAGGCTCCATAAACAGAGGATCTACCAAATGCCATTTAGTGCTGAAAGTTCTACGAGCCATTACAGCAGTCACACTGCAGGAAAACATTGTGGTCAAAGCAAAAAACATGGCTGGAGCAGACAATAATATTGCAGATGCTTTATCTGGCTTTTAGTGGCCAAGGTTCCAGGAGCTAGCACCACACGCCCGAAAACAGATGATGGCAATACCAGTGGAATTCTGGTTAATAATGGGAAACTAAGAAAAACGGCATCAGCGCCAGCGCCAGAGAGCCCAGGCCAGGGTGCCCATCAAGAACCAGGCACCTCAAAAACGGGTCCCAACATCACGCTATCCACAGAGAACATGAACCCTGGCACTGGCAGGCACTACCGCAGCGCAATACAGTAAGTGCCTACAAACAGTATTCAAATCTACAAGTTTAAACCATGTAGAATTAATAACGATTAAAGACATAGAAATAGTTTTAAAATGGGCTCACAAACAGGGTTTCAAGAGGGACTGGGCCAAAAGACACCTGGTAGCAATTTCATATTTTTCCAAAATACGGGGAGACTCAGACCCCACTCAGAAAGCTCTGATCTCGTACGCCATGAAAGGCTGGGGCAGTACAGAGGGACCCCAGGTAGACACCCGCCGCCCCTTAGATTTCAACAAACTGGTAGAAAATAGCGGAGCAACTGGAGGCCATATGTTGGCACCCCTATGAGACCATGCTATTTAAAAGAGCATTTTTTCTAGCGTACTTTGGGGCCTTCCGGGTAGGGGAAGTCATCACCTCCAGCACAAAAGCCAACAATGGGTTAGGCATCAAGGAGGCCAGGGTCAGACAAGACAGCGTCAGCACAGACATCCAACAGTCCAAAACAGGGGCCAAAAGAACCATGAATATCTGCTGCATCGATGATACAGAAAACTGCCCGGTGTGTATCACCAACCTTTACTACGCTCAAAGGCCAAAAGTGGGGGGGAGGTTCTTAATCCACAGGGATGCCTCGGCACTAAGCCGCTACCAATTTAAAGGGGTGCTGATGAAAGCAATCAGCAAAGCAGGATGGGACCTTAAAGATTTTGGCACCCATTCCTTTAGAATCAGGGCCGCCACCTCAGCATGGAAAGGAGGCCTGGCACCAGAACAACTAAAAAACATAGGGGGATGGAAGTCAGATTGCTACAAAAGATACATCAGACCACAGCTAATATAGCCCTTCCTCCCCTCCCCCCTTTTTCTCTTTCCCTTCACCCTTCCAGAAACAACTGCCAGGGAGAGGACACCACTCCGATCAGCATGGATAGTCGGCCACTCATTCGTCTTCAGGACAGGCCGATGGGCAGAAGAAACTAAAGAGGGTCCACCCTTTAGGAACACTATAGCTTCCTGGTGGGGATACAGAGGTCTTCTCTGTGCCAACATCCACGACACACTAGCAGAGCTGGTCGCATACAGAGACCCACCAGAATTCCTAATAGTACATCTAGGGGACAACGACCTAGTGTCTGCAGGAAGGAGAAAACTACTGGAAGAAATTTGCTCCTCCTTAGCTGGCATTTCGCATAACTGGAGGGACACATAAATCTACTTCTCGGCCATCCTGCCCAGAAAGGAATGGCGGGGGGCCAATTGTTACAAATCAATAGACATTTCTAGACGAAAACTGAACAGGGGGCTGGAAAGGTTTTGTATAGCACGAGGCCTGGGTTTCATAAAACAACCGGCCATCACGTTAGGTGACCCAGATCTGTTTCTTAAAGACGGCACCCACCTACCAAACCAGGGCATGGAACATTTCTTTCGAGAAATCACAGCTACCCTAGCCTCCAGGGGTTGCCAGTAGAGATACTTTTGAGGGAACACGGTCAGCCGGCAACCTGCCTGTGTGTGGCGGCACGGGCCAGAGGGGGTAACCTCTGGACCCGGTGCCCAAAAGTATGATGATATTATGATATGTGATTATTGTTATTCCATAACCATATCTGCACAATAAAATCCTATGGCCTCTTATTGCCAACACTTGACAAATGTGTGCTCTTGCTTATTACTGGTGAGGGTAAGGGTTCGGCCCATACAATTTGCATGCATATGGGTTCAGCAGTTACTGCAGACCAGGAAGCAGAGCTGCTTGCTGTGCACCAGGGTCTGCCGAAGTTCATTCACTGTACTGACGTCGTGTTTCGGCTAAATCAAGGTAGGCCTGCCTTGATACAGCGATCATGGGACGAAACACATTGTGAAAGTAAATATATACTCTCGGCTGATAAGCTTTAAGCAAGCCATTTTAAAGGCATATACATTAATTTTTGTCATGTAACAGAATTCCCTTTGTTTCTGAACTGAACATGTTTTTTAATGTGTTTAGTTCACCTAAGCTTCACTCAAACAGTAGCATATGTATATGTATTCTAATAAATGAATTATGTTAATAGCAATAATCACACTAATAACGATAGCCGTGATAACAGTAATAGTTATTGATTGGAAACTACACACCACCAGTAATTTCCCTTTTGTTGACTATGTTGTCTACCAGTACTTGTAGGAGGTAAGGCAGAGCCAGCTAGGCTGGGCTACAAACCTGTCACCTAAAGGTTACACACATATCGAGGAAAGAGACACTCTGCCCACTGAGCTATCCCTCTGCCATGCCTGCAAAAGCATGTTCTTTCCGTTTTTTTTATTATCGAAAGACCGTTACACAGTGCTTTATGATATGATGGGTTGTTTATAACGCCCTTAATACCCTCTAGGTTTCTGAGCGCGACCCGGGGATGGAACCTGTGTCGCTCCTTGTATTCTTGCTTCCAAGAAGAGCACGTTTCCCCTGGGCTATCCTTCAAAGACGAGTTTCGATGGACATTATGATATTAGTAATAATTACAATATCACATTTTTGTATAGCACTTCATGCCAGATTCCTGCTGCTAATCTCTGCAATAATAATGTTATTATAACCCATTTAAATGGTAATTTCAAGTCTTACTCGGTGGGGCAACAGAAAGGATATTACTTGTAATCAGTTACCAGCAATTAAAATGCAATGGTCGTTAATTCCAGCATTTGTTGCTGTCCATCCAGATACCTTGTTCTTCCCAGAGCTCGCTTATTACAGCGTTCACATAAGTTTGCAAGGCGCAATTAAGTGCTTCCCAGTGGCTATACGAGACCCCTGACCCTGGAAGCCCTGCTCTGTGACCTCAGACCCTCAGGGCCGGGTCCCAGAACCCGAGGCCCCCTACAGACTTACACGCTGTCATCCAAGAGGATTCGGGGCTAATCACTAAAGCAGCTTTGGGTGACCTGAGCTGGCAATCCCCGCTTTATAGTGGAGTGTGCCAGTGGATTTGCTCAGACTGGGTGGGCGTAGGGGGCAGGCTGCACGCCGCATGCCACACACAGCATGCTCGCAGAGTTATGAAACATTAAGAAGTTAAAACTCCAATAGAAGTCAAGAACAATGCACATAAGTATTTCTACAACTCATTTTCAGGATGTCTTTTCACACAATGTGTGCCAGTATGAAACACTTTCACACTGGCTGTGCCCATACATTTCCATGCTGGTTGCACCATTATACCCTATTATTCCCATATAAGAATATAAAAATGTTTGCTTTGTGCATAATTCCAGTAATGATACTATAGGAAAACGTGTCCATGTTTGTTCTGCCAATATATGGCAGTATCCGCACATAAGAACATACTCCAGTTGGCTTTACCGTTATAAATGCATGCCAAAGTATGAAAACATGTCCAAACTGGCTGTACTAAAATGCCAGTCGAGCTACATATTAACACTTATCATGCTTGCTTTATCCAAGATGCCCAATACAAAATGTCATACCGCAATAAGAAATGGCTAGACTAGGTGCATAAAAGTGACGGTCTTTCTTCATAATAACACTTATCATGCTTGCTTTACCAACGATGCCCAATGCAAAATGCCATACCACAATACGAAATGACTGAAGTGGCTTCATTCAAATGCCAGTCTAGATACATAATAACACTTATGCTTGTTTTACCAAAGGTGCCTGATAAAAAATGTCTTGCCACAGTAAGAATAATACCACTGATCCTGCTTCCTTTATCAAGGATACCCAATAGAAAATGTTGTGCCTCAGTAAGAAATGGCTAGACTGGTAGCATAAAAAATGACAGCCTTGCTTCGTAATATTAGTTATCATGCTTGCTTTACCAAAGATGTCCAATACAAAATGTCATACCACAATAAGAAATGACTAGACTGTCTGAATTGGAATGCCAGTCTAGCTACATAAAAACACTCATGCTGGTTTTACCAGAGATGCCTAATACAAAATATCATGCCACAGTAAGAATAATACCACAGATCCTGCTGCTTTATCAAAGATACCCAATACAAAATGTCGTGCCTCAGTAAGAAATGGCTAGACTGGTAGCATAACAAATGCCAGTCTTGCTTCTTAGTAACACTTATCATGCTTACTTTGCCAAAGATGTCCAATACACAATTTCACACCACAATAAGAAATGGCTATACAGACTGCAGTAAAATACAATTCTAGCTACATGATAACACTTACATGCTTGCTTTATCAACCATCATGAGCAATAAAAAATGGCATGCCTTCTTGATGGTGTGCCAGTGCCTTGCACTAATTAATGATGAATGAACGTGATTATGTGTGATTGTGAGGCGCTGGGGGGCACTGGGGTAATGCATGTTTTTTTTTACTGGCCATCTATCATAGATGTCCAGTAAAAAAATGACACGCCTGTCCCCTGGCTCCCGAGCTCCTCACGCATGGCAAGAAACTGGCCCCCACACCCGGGGACGATTTCGGCCCGGCCACGAGCCGAAATTCCAAGGGGCCAATCCGACCCTGTAAAGACCTGATATTGAATATTTGAAACAACAATATATATTTTTTAGAAACGTTATGCAATAGCAGGATAATTGTAGCTTTATGTTATCCATCATGAAGGGAGGCATACAAGTACTAGAAAAAAAATGGATGCGAGGTTAAAATAAAATCTCATCTGGGTTTTACTACTGTATTTTAAACTGTAAATACACCTGACAGACAGTCTTGCAGATTGCTATTCATGATTTACAGAAGAACATTGGAAATTGTGCTACAAGGCAAACCCATTTTTGTGTCAAGCAAACCCCAAGTGCGACAAGATGATTTGTCCAGTACCATTGTGTCGTTCAGGTGCACAGCCGCGATATGAGCCTCAATACTTCGGTGCCACTGTCTCGAATTTGACTATGCAATCACCTCTCCCCACTATCACTTTATTCTCTTCATTGGGGGTGGCTGCCCAGTTTTTGCAACCCCTTTTCGGAGAAATCCAAACCTGCATCAAACTGCTGCAACATGGGTTTTTGTAACAATTTGCATCGTCTACTGGCATGTCGTTCTGCATTAAGTGCATAAAAACATCAGCCTCAGGAAGAGGAAAGGCTGAGATGGCGTTGCCAGAATGTGGTGATTGGATCTGGCATACGAACACAGATCTCTGCAACAAGTGCTTATCACACTGAGCTATTTTCTGAGTCATCCTAGCACTCAATTTGTCACCATGCATTTCAACTTTGGTTATTGCACATGATCAATATATTTCCCTTGGAAAGGTGAAAGCAAAATACAACTTGTGCCACGGAGAACATACGCAGTGTGTGTGCTACAGTGAGCACAGAATGCATCGCTGGGGTAATTGATCAGCGTGGAATGTTCTTGTCCACATGCTATCCAGGCAGCAATGCTGGAGCATTGTCTGAAAAACACTATTCAATATCATGGAATGCGTTATTTATGTTCTGTCTAAATTGGGAACTGTGGCCCTTTGGCTGCCTGGAAGCCGGCTTCGAAGAGCTGTGCAGGGATGTCTGTGTTCTCTGTTGGGTTATGGGATCTTGGCTTGAACTCTTTGGGGGTTGGCCATGGCCCAGTCTTCTATTTTTCACTACCTTAACCCCAGTTACTATCTCTCTTTAAAAGGGGGGGTGGGTAAGCAAAGGGTACAAATGGGTGTAAAGTCAGCCTAGCAGATACCCATTGATACTGTGTGGGTAGGGTTCTAGGTCATTCCATAAGCAAGTTATTTTTGCTGAGTTTTTTATTGCTGAGTTTTTTGCTGCTGATTTTTAGCAGAAAAAATGTGATTTTGAAAAAAACATTTAATCACCCGTTGCCAGTTTTTTACTACCCATTCCCCACACCTCCCTGCCCTTACACCCCTTTACTCCCTGCCCCCCCACATTTTTCAGTGAGTTCTTTCAGCCAAAAATCAGCAGCAAAAAACTCTGTGAATAAAACCCTGGCGATGAATGAACGTCGTACTGTGGGTAGGGCAGAGTAGGGTAGCTGTGTGGGTGGGTAGGACGTTGCTTGAATGGAAAATCCACGGTCACTGTGTGGGGTGAAAGGAAAGGCACAAGACAGCTGAGGGTATCGTGGTTGAACCTCGATGGCAAGCAGCCGGCCAGGCATGCCCAAAATGCAGGCAAGGCGGCAGCACGTGCACACCCTCCTCCACGCCCTCTCCGCTTCACATGCCCAATGTCTGAAACCACGCTTTCCTCATCAAGGACATGATCTCTGCCAATGGAATGGTGACTGCAGACATCCGAGTAGGGACAGCCAAGCCAAGGACAACTTCAAGAGGTCCCCCGCCCCTGTGCTCATTAAACGTGTGTCAACCACGAGAGTGGTCCATTTCAACTGGCCTTGCATCCAAGTGCTCCCAGGCACTCAGCCTCCCTCTCGACCAGCTCTGATAGCCGGCCTCAGCTGTTCCATTAGCAGTTGGAGCCCAGCCAGTTGTCATCACAACAGTCCCAAACATCCATGGAGCCATTGGAAGAGATTGAATGACTTAAACCTCTGGGCGCTACAAGCTCGGTACCCACGACTGGGGATACCTGTCCCAGCTAGGGCTACTAATGAATTCCAAATCCGAAAAGTGGTGTATGGAAAACGATGCCAGTGGTTATGATTAATTCAAAGCATTATATCCATACCTCTTCAGTTTTTCATGGGTCCCTCTAAGTGGGACTGGTATATGCAGGCGTGGGTCTCGAGTTAGCTCTGCGTAGAGTACCAAGCTACTTTCAATGATGATGCCCAATGAGGCCGAAACATTCCTGGGGATGCTTGTGGTCTCGTGCAGAAGGGATGTCACATAGCTGTTTAAGGAGAACTGCCCCTTTTGGGGTGGGACCAAACCTGATTTTCATACTGTCTTTCCAATTATGTACTGGCATGGAAGACTGAAATACAATAGTTTAAGGACTGCCCAGACCAATGTCCGAGGTTATGATTTATTCATAGACTTCCACCCATCGCTCTTCAGTTTTCCTAAAGCCACGCTAGGTGGGGAAAGTGTGGGTCCCAAGCTTCCTCAGGCAACAGCCCTACTCTATATGAGAAAAAGTTGGATGAACACATCCAGCTAAGTCCGGCGCTCTCCGTTGGAGCTCTTCTGGAGCTCACTGTTCAGATTGTGTTTGTTTTAATGTTTAATAAGCTTAGAGTTCATCGCTCATGGATATCGAAAATCGTATTTAGAGCCACTTTAGAAAAATTTCAAGAGTATAATCCTGAATCTGAGGAGCATCAACAGCTGGGTGTTTTGCTAAATAAGAAGCAGACTTGTTTCATTTTGTGTACGGTTATTTTAATGCCAATGCATTTCGGAGCGTATCTCCTTCTTCAGGGCGTTAACCATACCACTTATTGTAAATTCTTACATAATTATAATACGAGAATAAATGAAAATGTTTCAATCCACATCATGTGAAAATTCCAAATCAAAACAAGATTATAATTCCAATCAATAGTTTGAGAGTAAATAACCAATATTAACATAGTTCACCATAGTTGAGTACACAAATCAACAAATGCATACAATGAATAATTGAAAAACATACATACCCAGTAAAGGTAATTCGTTAAAGATGGAAGATTAGATGGTGGGGGGGAAGAAAACAACAACAACATAGAGCCCTTGTTAGGTAAAAGTAGGTACATGTTTGAGCACATTCATTTCTACATCTAAAATAAATCCCATACATGACTATCATGTTTTCAAAATTACCTTACTCATTTTTCTGTGGTGTCTAGCACCCTTCTTTAAAGAACAACTTCTTACGTACAGCACTCCAGCCGTCTGTATTCTAAATTTAAAGAAAAGTAATACTAACAATGATGTATACTGTAATCATTGTTCTATATGTATACAAACGTTATACCTAATTCTTCTTAAATGTGGGGCACAGACTCACCCGTAGTGTTGTTTAAAAGTGTGGATGAGCTTCTCTCTAACGCTTCACTCGCGCTCTGCCTGTGTTGCATATACGCTGGTCCACGGGGAGCCGCGTTCCAAGCAAAAAAGGTGAAAAATGGCTTCTAAGTGGTTGCTGAGGTAACCACGTACGTTGTGCGTGGTCACCTGACCACTATTCAGTACTACGTCGTCACGCGTCCCGTGTTTCCATGGAAACCAGGAAGTCGGACGATAAATATACAGAAAAAGTGCCGGCACATACTGCACTGCTGTCAGGTATTTCAAATAACGATTGCTGTGTGCAGGTTTCAATGGAGACTTATAATGACTCGGTGATGCTATTAAACAAAAATCAATGTAACTGCCCCATTGAGCGTACGCTCGCGCCTGGCTGATGGCCTGCGTGGCGATGCCTTGGGTCCCGTGTCCCCATGGAGACAGGGAGACGGGATGTTGGGGGTAATTACTTTCAATTATACCGCTGCATATATGTTTATGTTTCCCATCCGATTACTTATTAACCGATGTCATTAAGTAAGCCTCAGACGTGCTAAGTTATATTCTAACTTCTGTCTACATGTTTGTTACGAGTGTGTTACACTAAGCATAAACTGAATATTAATTCGTACATATAAAATCACGTAAACAGGTGAAGTTAAATGATGACTGATATTCTGCACTATCTGTAATGCTTGCGCCCAAAAATGTTATGTACGTTACTCTGTACGTGTAGTTTACAATAATGATGATAGCTTGTGCATGTTCTATCAGGCATGTATATTGCATTGTGTGTAGCAACCATCTGTCTGGATCTGGTTGTCGGACCTAAAATGCCTAGGTCTCATCCTTGCACCGCTTTTCTTTTTATGCATCCACAACTGTTATTCAGCCACAATAGATATGTCCATGTTGGTGTTCCCCTCCCCATCCTTTTACATAAACACTAGCATGTTTATAAGAAACATGCCTAGTTCATCTCTTCATTCATTCCTCTCGGGGTGAGACACCCCAGCGTTTCAATCCAATAACATTCCCTTCTGTCTAATTTGTTTTGTATGTTTTCATGAGGATCATTACTTCAGACAACCTCCAGCACCATGAATCGAATCTGTGTCAAGTTATGTCTCTCTTTGATCCAGTGTCTTGCGACTGCAGAGTTTAGATTCTTGTTCCGTATACACGAGCGATGCTCGTTCCATCAAAGTTTCGCTTTTCTTTGAGACTGGCCCACATAAAACTGTCCACAGGGACACTTAATACCGTAAATAATGTTAGTGGTGTCACAAGTTGCAAATGATTTCAGCATGATTTTTCTTCCTGTATGTGGATGGTTGATAGTTGATCCTTTTTGCACATAGCTTCAGTTAGTACATTGTAGACATGGAAACGTTCCAATACGTTTCGTCTCAAGTCGTTTCTTGCGTTGTCTTGTCTGTACCAAACTGTCACGAATGTTCCTGCTTCGTTGGTAAGCAAATATAGGTGGTTCTTTGAAAAGATCCTCGGTCTTCTGATCGCAAGATAATACTTGCCAATGTTTTTTGATAATTGATTTGATGCGGCCACTTTGTTTTGAAAACCGTGTGACGAATACCAATCATGGTTCTGTTTTTGCTTTCCTTGCAGCTGTAAGTAATTCATTCCTGTTTTTTTGCTCTACCTTGTGTTTGGCTTTTCTAATTTCCTCCTCCTTGTATCCACGTTTCAAGAACTTTTCACCCATTTCGTGAAGTTCTTTATCATAGTCTCTCAGATCACTGATAGTGCGCTTCACTCTAAGCATCTGACTGTACGGTAAGTTCCTGATCAAGTTAGGTTCGTGGAAACTCAGTCTATGTAGCAGATTATTGCGATCCGTTGTCTTTGTGTATATATTAGTTTTGTATTCATGTTCCATGGACTCCACATTCACATCAAGGAAATGAATGCTTTTTTTAGAGAACTCATAGGTGAACTGAATTTTTTCACTAATTGTGTTGAGGTATGCAAAAAAATCCAATAGATTTGTCTCAGTACCTGTCCAAATTCCAAATATGTCATCTATGAAACAAACCCAAATAGCCAAATGTGCCTTCCATCTTTGCTGACTTAGTATATGGTCTGACTCAAATTTGTGCATAAATGTGTTGGCGTATGCGGGAGCCATCATGGCTCCCATAGCAGTTCCTGTTATTTGCATGTAGAATTGGTTCCTATATTTAAAGTAGGAATTTGTTGAAATAAATTGTAATAGAATAATGATGAATTCCTTGTTAGCTTCGATCTCCCCTATGTTTAAAAGTAACCATTCTAATGCTTCAATTCCTAGGTCATGAGGAATAGACGTATATAAATTCTTTACGTCGACAGTAAACAGAATATGTGACGATGAATGTGGTACTGTTGCTAGTAATTGCAGGAAATGGGTTGTGTCCTTAATGTACATTGTAGTCTTCTGGATGAGGGGTTGTAAAAAGTAATCAATGTATTTTCCGATTTGCTGCAATACACTTTTCACCCCAGCCACTATGGGTCTTCCGGGAGGATTAGTGAGATCTTTGGGAATTTAAGGCAACATATATAGGTTAGGGATGCGTGGATTCCTATTCATCAAAAATGTGTGTGTATGATGATTTATCCATCCATTCTCTTCTGCTTCATCCAATAAGGTTTCCAGATTTTGTTTGATTCTTATTGTGGGATCATTGCCTAGTTCTTTGTATGTGATGGTATCAGCGAGTTGTCGTTTACATTCTTTGTCATAATCCTCCGTGTCCATTATGACTAATGCTCCCCCTTTATCAGCGGGTCTGATTGTTATTGATGTGTCACTGTAGCGATCCTTCAGTAGTTTGAATTCATGAGGTTTTAAGTTTTTATGTTTCGTGCTCTTGAAATTGATCTTCTTTAAGTCTTTCAAGACTTGTTTCTCAAAAACCTCCACTGCAGGTATGTTGATCTGTGGTATAAATTTGCTTTTTTGTTTGAATTCCTTGTAAGGAGACCCTTCTTGTGGGCCTTGTGGTATTTCTGTTTCACTAAAAAAGGCTTTAAGTTTCATTTTCCTCACCAATCTGTATAGTTCTACCTTGGTTTCAAATAATGAAGTGTCGAACGTCGGAACAAAACTCAATCCCTTCTGTAGTGTATCTGTCTCTGTTGTAGTTAGAACTCTAGATGATAAATTGATCACTAGGTTCTCCTTTGTTGGAGGCGTGTCTGTGGACCTCCTCGACCTTTTTCTTTTGCTCCTGCGGGTTCTTTTCCTCTTCCTAAAAAACCACCACTGACTGATGGTCCTGGTCTAGTGTCTGATGGTTCTGAGCTTGTTGCTGGTGGACTTGCTTCTGTTGGCCGAGTGTCACTGGCTTCTGAATCTGAGCTAGTTGGGGTATTTGAGTTGTTCTGTCGTGGTGTCCTGCCTGTGGGAGCGTATTTCTCCATCCAGGTATATACTTCATCATTCACATAATCGTAAGTATCTCGTTTGAATTTCCTAATTTTTTTTGTTTTCTAGCTCTGTTCTATATTCCGTCAATTTAAGATTAATGTCCACCAATATTTCCTCTATTTCTTCTTTCTTCAGTTTGCATGAATTCGATAACTCTTTTTCTATCTCTTTGATCTCTATATTGATGGTATGAAGGTTAACAGTGAGTTCCTGAATGGTTAACAAGATTAAGTCCAGTGAACCTCTATTCAGAATTGCCTCCCATTTCTTGACAAACTCCTTATTCTCTTTGCATAGTGTTGGTCAGAGTTGTATTCGTAATCCTCTTGGTATGCGTTGGTTTTTATAGTATCTACCTCAGGTGACTGCATGCAGTTTCCTGTTTATTTCCTTGCGTATCAGATACTCTAGTTGTTTTATCCTCCTAGTTGGATCCAAATCTGTAGTGGTAGGATTTTTGTTGAAAACATTTTCACCAATAAGTTCCAAAATGTTATTTGCTTCTTCTGTAGAAAAGCCAAGTGTTTCCACTCTCTTTGTCGTGAGTGATTCTATATCTTCATATGACATCTTTTGTAAAGCAGTGATGAATATTCTGGTTGTGACCTTTTGTTCAAATATACGTAGAGGTGTGCCTTCGCCTTAGGGGTGTCCAAGCACAAGTCTGTTTAGAGAAAGCAAGCAAAAAAAGGCGGGCACTACCTATGTGAATCAATTGTACTTTACACGTTAAGTATCTTTCACTGTTTTGGAGCTGCCGGACTACAGTAGGGTAACAGCCCTAACAGCCCTACTCTACACCTCAATGATGAGCCCTACTATACACCTAGCTGATGAGCCCTACGCTACACCTCACTGATGAGCCGTACGCAACACCTCACTGATGGTGCCAAAACATGCTTAGGGTTGCTTGCAGTCTCATACTGAAGCGCTGTGGTCAATCAGTTTGTTTAGGACAGCCCTTTTTGTTGGTGGGACCAATCCTGATTTGCATATGGTATCTCCCCTTCTGTACTTGCTTGCCAGGCTGAAAAACCATGGTTTGCAGGGTTGCCAGAGGTGTTAATGTTTTCAAAAACTTCAGCCATCACAGTTCAGTTTTGCATCATTTCAAAAAAGGTAGCAGGCGCTCCTCTCCAGAAAGAACATGGCATGATAACATGTTCTGAGATGAGAGTTTGCAGCACACACTTTTTGCTCACTGTACCTTTCACACATGGGAAAATTCCCATTTGCATATCAGTCTTCATCCCTCCCACGTGGGCAGTCCAGCACCGAAATGCTATGGCAATTCCTCTCTGAGCAAGAGTACCAACAGCAACCCCATACACGTGTTTCAGTCTTGTTGGGCCTCATCAGTGAGGTGAAGCTGTGCCTCTCTAGGCACAGTGAGCAGGGAGTCCACGTCTGGTTGCCCGCAGGTAACTCAGGGTGACCAACCTCAAGTTCCTTGCAAATATTTCAAAAAAGGTAGCAGCCACTACTCTCCAGAAACACATTGCGTGATAACCTGTTCTGAGATGAGAATTTGCAGCACACACTTTTTGCTCACTGTACCTTTCACAGATGGGAAAATTCACATTTTCATAACAGTCTTTAATGCTATGGCAATTCCTCTCTGAACAAGAGTACCAACAGCAACCCCATACACGTGTTTCAGCCTGGTTGGGCCTCATTAGGGAGGTGAAGCTGTGCCTCTCCGAGCACAGTGAGCATCTGAGCACAGTGAGCAGGGAGTCCACGTCTGGTTGCCCCCAGGTAACCTACGGTGACCAACCTCAAGTTCCTTGCAAATATTTCAAAAAAGGTAGCAGGCACTCCTCTCCAGAAAGAACATGGCATGATAACCTGTTCCGAGATGAGAGTTTGCAGAACACGCTTTTTGCTCACTGTACCTTTCACAGATGGGAAATATCTATTTGCATATCAGTCTTTGTCCCGCCCACATGGGCAGTCCAGCACCGAAATGCTATGGCAATTCCTCTCTGAACAAGAGTACCAACAGCAACCCCATACACGTGTTTCAGCCTGGCTGGGGAGAATGTTGAGGCGGAAGGCCATGGTCGTGTAGAAGTTATGGCACTGCACTTGCGATAATAGCACCACACTGGAGTTAGGGCACAGCACCCAGGTACAGCGCAGCGCTCCTGCCTTGCAGATTCAGAAGCAGGGCTGTGCTGTTCCCATACCGCTGGTTAAATCAGCAGAGAAGCGACTGCTCAATTATGCGATTAAACTCCCTGCAAGGAGGTTATGTCGAGACGTGACCTTCAGATGCACGGGGGTGAAATCAACAAATTGAAACGAGGGGGCCTTTGTGAAGATTACACTAAACCAATCAATGCTCACCAAACCAATCAAATTAAGAACAATTTAAGACCGGCTGAACTGTTAAAAACATGTTGCATCAACAGCATGCCTCCATAATCTGTCCCAGGCCTCCGCGAGATATAAGGGGGGGCGAATTGATGACCTCATCACCTAGAAACCAATGGATTTCATTTAACAAACAAGTGCATTCTGGGAGTCGTGGTGTTCGTCAATTTCAAGTGAACTAAATATACCTAAAGACCCAGGGTCGGACTGGGAAAAGAAATAGGCCCGGTCGCCTAAAAAAAAGTGGCCCACCCCTCGCCTCAAAAAAGTGGCCCACGTCTTGTCTCATGACCCTTGACCTCTGATGACATCACCGGAAGTTATGTCATTTGACCCCACCCCAAAGTGGCATCCCGGAAGTGATGAAACACGACCTTTCACCCCTTAACAAAACAGGAAGTGGCATCAAATAGCATTGTCCTAAGTACACTAAATTATTGTGAATCCAAGCAGACGTCCAAGGCCAAATGATAATATGTTATTGTATAGCACTGTCCTTAAGCTCTTTTTTATAGAACAAATATGCATACAATATCACCCAACCTGTGTTGGTACTCATTTATCGACCTAAGAAGGATGAAAGGCTTTTTGAAAAAAATGTGGAAATGTATTCTTTTTTTTTAAATGATTTTTTATTTTCAATTATCTTTTCTTCCAAACCGGCCCAGGTATGGCCAAAAACTAGCCCCCACGCCCCAGGGACGATTTCGGCCCGGCCACGAGCCGAAATTCCAAGGGGGCCAATCCGACCCTGTAAAGACCTGATATTGAAGCAGAAAACCAAGGGACTGGAAAAGTGAGGCTGTGGGGACACGGAGTCCTTGGGTCACCCTAAAGCAAGCGGGATTACCCCACAGGAAGCAGTGAGAGGGCGCTATGATCTTGAAGAGCCAATGGACCACAGTAATGATGGATTGGCCTTCAGGAGACCAAAAAATGAACTAGGTCAAGAGACTTTTTTTCCCTTTTCAGGGCAACTGGAGGCCTGGGGAATGGCACCTATTTCAAAAGGGGTCTTGCACCTAACTCCAAGGGTGCAAGATCTGGGGAGCTGTGCACGGTGCTAAGAGTAGTGTGTTTGCTGTGAATCCTGTCACCGACGCACATTATGTCCCCCATGCCCCCCACCCCAGAAGCACAATACAGCCCTGCCCTTCCAATGGTGCTTCCTGGTCCTTTGCAAAGGCACACGGCCCTTTTGCTGTTGCACTCTGCAGATATCTACACTAAGACTAAGCCCATGTGTGGGTCCCTGCAGTGAGCATACGCCACGGCATACCTGCCTACATTTGAAAATCAAAATTCCTGAGATGTATGCCCCGCCCACAGTCACACAAAGCTCCGCCCATTTTCACATGACTCCGACCTCATGTCAAAAAGGTAAACTCTGTTGTGATGTGATGTCAGAAATGTGCAGCTCAAATTAAAATATGTCATTTCATTACATTTCCTTTTCCCAACCAACCAAAAGGCATTTGCCTTCCATAAAATCAACACGTTAAAATGTGCACATGTAAACTCCAAGAACCAATACAAAGGTTTTCCCTAAATTTTGCAGTACCGAAACATGGCATTTCGCCTTTGTTGTTTTTCATCAGGTTATGTAGTGCAGTGGTGAGTTGTCCAGCCTGCAAAGCTGATGGCTGTGGTTCAATGGGGCTGAGTCCACCCTAACCTGGGCAAAAAGAATGAAAGCAAAAGAAACGCGCGTTCGCATTGAAAGTCGGCAAAAAAGAATGAAAGGCGAAGCAAAATAAACGCGTGTTATTTTGCTTCACCTGAATTCTTTTTGCCAATGTGCTGGAAGCGTTACAGTCATTGCTGCAGAGACAAAGCCACACTCAGGCAGGGAGTGCGAGGCGGCACAGTCCTGCAAGCATAACCAAAACAAAAAAAAGCAATCAGTAAAAGCTGTCCCCCATAAACATTCCTGAGATTCAAGGGTCTTTCCCCCAGAGAAATTGTTAAAATTCCTGAGTCTCCGGGAAAAATCCGGAGGTGAGGCAGGTATGCGCCATGGGTTACTTACAAGGAGTGCCCTTTAAGACTCCAGCCTTCCAGCAAAAATGACTTCTGCTTCCGACAACGATTGGATTATGCCCTCTTCAGGACAGTGTGAGGTCTCCTAACTATAACTGTCACTCCCCAACTGCGACAAATCCTCATCTGCGAATAATTAAGATGCCCACCCTTGCGGAAGACTGGGCTTAGGCCGGACCAGCCGATCTCTGCAAAGAGCACGCGCTTGAAGCAGTGTGACCTTTCCCAACGCACCAGCCAGGGTCTTCTCTCACATGCACCCCCCTTTTCAGACCTCGCCTGCCTTGAAATCGCAGTCAAAGGCCTTTGGGAGTTTATTGAGTGGTGAGGAGGCATTGTTGTGGGGAGAGTCGAGCAACCCCCACAGCCAGTCTGTCTCCACCAAATAGCATATGCACACACAGACATCTGGACACAGAAGTAATTAGACTCGTTGGACGCCAAAGACACTGCGGTTTAAAATAGGCTGCAGCTATCCCGCAGGTCAGATAGCACAGTGAGCTAAGCGCTCACTCCTGATATCCGTGCAAGTTCGAATTCCGGCAGGATGAAGTCAGCCTTTCATCCTTCCGAGGTCGATAAATTGAGTACCACCCTGTGGGATAATAATGTCTTCTGGTATTGCAGCTCTATGAGACCTATGGGTGTGTAGCAGTTATTTTCCATGTTACCTGTTTCCCATCATTATGCCTAGGTTTTTGCTCCCTCTAACCCACAAGCAAGCCTTCACACCTGTAACTAAGACACATTCTTGCAGCACCGCCTCAATGCCCTTGGGCTGCAGCGTGCTTTACAAATACAAAAAAAATATATAAAAAAGTAAGAAATACATTATTAGAATTTAATATTATAGGGTCAAATTAATAGAGGGGGGAAAAGTTCCTCTTAGAAATGCGCTCCTGCTCCCACCTCATGTGGTGGGCACCTAAAGGGACGCCAGGGCTCTAATCACATTGATGGAGAGCAACCCTGTCCTTACAGGGTGCACCCCCTTTCCATCATGGGACCCAAAATCATTATCCTTCGGCCTACCGCAGGCTCGGTTCACTCAACAGGCCCATTCAGCGGCAGAGCAACGAGAGTCTACCGCCCTCAGTGTTGTCCGGTCAATGAGCAGACCAGTGTTGGTGTGTGGTAAGAGTTGACGCTGTAAGAGTTGACAGGCATCGGTGTGGAGTAAGAGTTGACGCGGTAAAGGTTGACGGGCATCGGTGCAGGGTTAAGAGTTGATGGGGTAAGAGTTGACGGGCATCAGTGCGGGGTAAGAGTTGATGGGTAAGAGTTGACAGGCATCGGTGCAGGGTAAGAGTTGACAGGTTAAGAGTTGACGGGCATCGGTGTGGGCTAAGAGTTGACAGGGTAAGAGTTGACGGGCATCAGTGCAGGGTAAGAGTTGATGGGGTAAGCGTTGACGGGCATCAGTGCGGGGTAAGAGTTGACGGGTTAAGAGTTGACGGGCATCATTGCGGGGTAAGAGGTGACGGGGTAAGAGTTGACAGGCATCGGTGCAGGGTAAGAGTTGACGGGGTAAGAGTTGACAGGCATCGGTGCAGGGTAAGCGTTGACGGGTTAAGAGTTGATGGGCATCGGTGCGAGGTAAGAGTTGATGGGCATCGGTGCAGGGTAAGAGTTGACGTGTTAAGAGCTGACAGGCATCGGTGCGGGGTAAGAGTTGATGGGGTAAGAGTTGACGGGCATCGGTGCGGGGTAAGAGTTGACGGGGTAAGAGTTGACGGGCATCGGTGCAGTGAAAGAGTTGACAGGTTAAGAGTTGACAGGCATCGTTGCGGGGTAAGAGTTGACGGGGTAAGAGTTGACGGGCATCAGTGCGGGGTAAGAGTTGACGGGGTAAGAGTTGACGGCATTGGTGAGGGGTAAGAGTTGACGGGGTAAGAGTTGACGGGCATCGGTGCGGGGAAAGAGTTGACGGGTTAAGAATTGACAGGCATCGTTGCAGGGTAAGAGTTGAGGGGGTAAGAGTTGACGGACATCGGTGCACGGTAAGAGTTGACGGGGTAAGAGTTGACGGGCATCAGTGCGGGTTAAGAGTTGACGGGGTAAGAGTTGACGGGCATCGGTGTAGGGTAAGAGTTGACAGGGTAAGAGTTGACGGCATCGGTGCGGGGTAAGAGTTGACGGGGTAAGAGTTGACGGCATCAGTGCGGGCTAAGAGTTGACGGGTATCAGTGCAGGGTAAGAGTTGACAGGGTAAGAATTGATGGGTATCAGTGCAGCGTAAGAGTTGACAGGGTAAGAATTGACGGGTATCAGTGCGGGGTAAGAGTTGACAGGGTAAGAATTGACGGGTATCAGTGCAGGGTAAGAGTTGACGGGGTAAGAGTTGACTGGCATTGATGCGGGGTAAGAGTTGATGGGGTAAGAGTTGACAGGCATCGGTGCAGTGAAAGAGTTGACAGGTTAAGAGTTGACGGGCATCGGTGCGGGGTAAGAGTTGACAGGGAAGAATTGACGGGTATCAGTGCGGGGTAAGAGTTGATGGGGTAAGAGTTGACTGGCATCGATGCGGGGTAAGAGTTGATGGGGTAAGAGTTGACGGGCATCGGTGCAGTGAAAGAGTTGACAGGTTAAGAGTTGACGGGCATCGGTGCGGGGTAAGAGTTGACAGGGAAGAATTGACGGGTATCAGTGCGGGGTAAGAGTTGACGGGGTAAGAGTTGACTGGCATCGATGCGGGGTAAGAGTTGATGGGGTAAGAGTTGACGGGCATCGGTGCGGGGTAAGAGTTGACAGGGAAGAATTGACGGGTATCAGTGCAGGGTAAGAGTTGACAGGTTAAGAGTTGACGGGCATCGGTGCGGGGTAAGAGTCGACTGGCATCGATGCGGGGTAAGAGTTGACGGGCTTTAGATAATGGTGTTGATTGGCTTCTCCATTCCAGGAGCTCATCATGCTACCCTGGGAGGTAGCACAATAATAGCCCACTGAAACCAGAGTGGTTGGTATCACTAGATGCTTCAACTGGTACTGCCCTTCCCTCTCTGAATAGGTTACGTAGGGGTTCAGTGGGCAACGTGGTGTACAGGCAAGTGGGGGAGGCACCCATGCCTCTTCTCATACTACCCAAATGAAGGGTTACAGCCGGGCCTGGGCAATGGAGATCATATGTTCAATGAGAGCAAAGAGTGCTCCGATGGAAAAGCGCCTTGAAGCCCTGCTGCGGGGATCCCATGTTTGCTGCTAAGACACCCAGTATCTCCTTCGAAGGACACTAAACAGTACCAAAGAGAAAGTCCTCAGGTGGGTGAGGGCGTGCCCCAATTACTTACAGGAGGTCCTCATTACACCAAGCACGAGCCTTCCTCGTCACAGTCCTTGATCATCAGAAGTACTGCAGCGAGGAAGGAGGACGAACCAGTAATCTTCATCACACCCCGGCCCCACTCACGCTCATCACAATCATCGCAGTCCTGATTCATTTTTTATTTTATCGCTGTTTCGCTTGGCTCCTTCCCGCCTAGAAGACGCTTCAAAGCACAGAAGGATTCTGACGAGGATTGAAGTGTGAATGCGCCCAATCGGTGGTCGAAGTGAGCGGGAACGGTCGTGAGCAGTGTCCCACTTATTTCATTTGTATTACTGTTAGCTGCGCCACTATGTTTTGCAACCATTTTCACCATTATGGAACTGTTCATTGTGAAGTTAAAGCACATTTCTGCACTTTACCACCCGTTGTCAGTTACAGCTAAACTGAAATCTATTTCACTCAATTGGCTGTCAGCCAACATGACTCCAACCCTTGAAAAATGTGTTGCACGATGTCCTTTCCTTCCTATTGTTCCCCCCCCCCCCCCCCCGGAGTCACAGCTCCACTCATTGTTTGGTGCACTTCTTTCACTGCCCCAAATGTTAATACACTGAGCCCTACTCTTCCTGGTCACTTTCCTCATGTATGAGTAGGGCTGTGAGGGTCATAACAAGGAAAAGGGGTGAAGTAGTACAAGGGATGGGGAAAAAGAAAAGGATTTATTGTGATACAAGTTCCCCTTTAACCTCAACAGAAGGAATATCCCAAAAGCTGTGAAATGTTTGACCTTTTGAAGTGTGGTTCAGGAAGCGGTTCTGAGAGAACAGAGAGGCAGTGTCGCTTTTATTACAGGCCTGGACGAACTTCTTTAAATGTAGATTGTGGTAGCGGGCACATCTTTTGGAAAAAAAGAGATGTGTCCCTACCACGAGAACTGGATGAGTTTTTGGGCACTGCGCAATCTCTGGCGGACATGCGCGGCGGGCTACACGGTCTCGCGCAATGGTTTACCGGTCCGGTCCCAAGAAGTGGATCTTGCGAAGAATCACGAGTTTATGTGTGGGGTTCATCTTACAATTGAGAGCCCTCTCAGGTGATTCGTTGAAGTCATCAGAGTCCATGTCAAACACCACAAACCGCCTAAAGGAGGTTTGCCCCCGTCGGTAAGACCCTGCTCACTTCCTATTCCTTTGTGGCTTTTGCAAGGCTGTGAGAGGAGTAACACAGGGCAGACTCAGATTTGGAGGGTTTCGGAGAGATTTCGACAGTTTGGGGGAGTGTTTTGTGTTTGATGTTGGTTATTTTTGTGGTATCTTGTTGTTTACTATGTGTTTGATCAATTGTTCTGTTTCACTTTGTCTGTTTGTTCGGTTTGTTTTGTTTATTTGTTTGTTTTATTTGTATTTATATAGCGGACAACAGCCCCAGGACATCGTGGCACTTGTTACAGTACAAAGCTTAGTTAGTTACATGGTCAATAGCAATATATATACAGGTTGCAATATAGATACATAACCATTAGCAGTATATATACAGGTTACAATATAGTTATATTACATTTGTGTTATATTAGAATATACATGGCAGAAGTGGAGGAGGCAGTCCTCCACTTGCTAGTTGAGGAGAGTGGCCTTGAGATTGTTGCGGAAGACAGAGATGGAAGTTTCAGCTCTAAGGGTGGCAGGGAGTGAGTTCCAGAGTTTTGGTGCAATATAGGAGAAGCCTAGACCTCCCGCTGTGGCTCTCTTTATGTGTGGTATGTGTAGCTGGTTGGTGTACTGAGCTCTGGTGGGGCGAGTGGATGTGGTCCTTGATATTGCTTCAGATAGGTATGTGGGAGCCGTGTTGTGGATGCATCTGTGTGTGATAGTGAGGATTCTGAGAGTAATGCGATCTTTGACCTTTAACCACCGTGCTGCACGTCTGGCATGGGATATATGGTCTCTTCTAGGGATGCTCATGGAGGCTCTGAGGGCATTGTTTTGTGTGGTTTGCCATCTGTGAATGTTTTTGGCGGAGGTGTCAGCTAGAAGGGCGTTGCAATAATCGAGTTTGGCTCCTATAGTTGCTCTAGCTTTGGCCAAGTGGTTGGGGGTGGAGAAGTAGGGTTTAATGGCATTGATGAGTTTGGTGCTGAATGCTGATGCAGAGGCTATGGCGCTGACTTGTTTGTTCATCGATAGATTTGCATCAATGTGAACACCTAGAGTCTTGACAGAGGATGATACGGAGATGGTTGAGTTATCTATGTTGAAGTTGTTGTATTGGGGGCTTAGTTTTGATAATGTGTTTGTCTGGCCCAGGATGAGAATTTCAGTCTTCTCCCCGTTAAGACAGAGGCCATTGATTGCCATCCAAGCTTGGATAGTGGCATAGATGTTGTGAAGGGCCGTGGCGTCTTGGTGATAGAGTCCAGATAGGGGTAAAAGTACTTGAGTGTCGTCTGCATAGTTTGCATATGCAACACCCATGGAGTCAAGTAGGTCGAAGAGGGGTTTTGTGAAGGGGTTATAGAGGGTGGGGGCTGTACAAGATCCTTGGGGGACACCGCAGTTTATAGTGGTAGGATCTGCGTTAGCTGTGTCGGAGTAGACCTTCATGGCTCTTCCTTCAAGGAAGGAAGTGATCCAGGATGCTGCTTGATTAGAGAAATGGGCTGCATTGGTGAGGTTGGTGGTGAGTGTTTGGTGATCTACCAGGTCAAAAGCAGCTGATAGATCGAGGAGGAGGAGCAAGGCAGGTTTGCCTTTGTCCATGATCTGTGAGATTTGACTTTTTAGGTCTAATAAGGCAGATTCTGTTCCATGCCCGACACGGAAGCCAGATTGTCTTTTGCCTAGTATGGAGTTAGCTTCTATGTATGATTGGTCTGAATGTGAGCCGCTTTGTCCAGGAGTTTTAGGAGGAACGGGACGGTCGTTATCGGTCTGTAGTTGCGCTGGGTCAAGTGTGGCCTTTTTTAGAAGTGGCCGCACCCAGGCTTCCTTGAGATTGTTTGGGACAGTTCCTGTTTGGAAAGATGCGTTAATGAAGGCAGTAATCAGGGGTGCTAGGTCATTGGCGCATTCCTTGATGATTTTGGGAGGGCAAATGTCTGCTTTGCAGAGGGATGGTTTGAGGTTTTTGATGAGATTAAGGACCTCAGGTCAGTGACGTTTCTGAAGGAGAATTGAGCGTGATTGAGATTACTACGCTTGTCTTGTGTAGGGCGGTTGGTTTTTTGGTTTGGGAGGGCTTTGCAGTGGGTTTGGATTTTGTTCTGGAGGAGTTTTATTTTGTTGTGCATGTCGGACTGAATGCTGGCACACCAGACTGTGTCTTTAGTTATCTCGTCAGCGGTAGCCGGAGGAGTGACTAATTCATTAAAGATTGCGAATAGTTCTTTAGCTTGGGAGTTGGCCTTTGAGATCCTATCATTGAAGGAGTTGGATTTTGCTGCTAAAATGGCTTTTTTATATTGGAGGGCTATTTGTTTGAAGAGGCTCTTATTTAGATCACTCGGATCCGTTTGCTAGTTTTTAAGCGACTGGCGCTTTTGAGCTCGGTGGGTTTGGAGTTCTTCCGAGAACCAAGAGTTGCAGTGAAACGATTTTTTTCCTTCTTGCTTTCAAGTGGGGCTATAGAGTTTATGGCATTGGTGAGAGTATCATTGAAGATAGCAGATAGTATATTTGGGTCCTGAGAGAAAGGTGGTGCTAGGCAGGGGCTTTTAAGGTGGGGACGCAAGTTGTCTGCGTTGTGTTTTTTAGAACTTCTTAATGTGGCAGGTGGTGCGTGGGTGAGAGTCTTAGGTTTAGGGTTGGTGGGGATGAGGAATTCGATGCATGTGTGGTCCGTCCCAGGAAGGGCGGTGTTTGAGGTAATGTTGGATGTACAGTTGTGATCCATGAACCAGTCAAGGGTGCGGCCTTTGGAGTGAGTAGGGGTGAGGACTCTTTGGGAGAAACCTAAGTCTGCGAGTTCTTTAGCTACGGTTGCAGCGGATTTATCCTTAGGATCATTGTATCCTATATTTAAGTCTCCTAATAGAAGGATTTTGGAGTACGTTTTAATGTTGTTGCTGAGTCGATGGGAGAGGTGCTCTTGGAAGTCAGCTGGGAGTCCGGGAGGTCTGTATAGGATGTGGATGTTGATTAGATTATTGGGGGAGACCGTAAACTTGGCTGATAGGATATCAGCATTACCACCCCATGTACTATGGTCTGCTAATCTGATGGATAGTGAGTCTTTGTGGATAAGGGTGACTCCCCCTCCAATCTTATCACATCTATCTTGCCTAAGGATGGTGTAGCTAGTGGGTAGGGCTAGTGCGATGGCTGGGCAGGAGGCATCATTGAGCCAGGATTCGGTGATGCAAAGTAGATCCAGATTAAGTGTGGATAGTAGATCATTTATCTCGAGGGCATGTGCAGGTAGGGAGCGTACGTTCAGTAGTGCACATTTAAGAGGTGGGTGTTGTGTGCCTTTGATGTTTTTGTTTGTGCTAGTATGGGGTGAAGTGTGCTTGTTGTGGTGTGTGGTAGTGAGGAGCTTAGTGTGAAGTAGTGTAGAGGCATGTTGGGGTGGTGGGGGAGAGGGGCAGTGCCTATATTCATATTAGCATGGGGTAGTGGTGCAGTGCGGGTGCCTAATCTGGTGTTTCTACTTGTGATGGGTGTGGGTGAGCAGAGTAAATACCTAGGAAGTGATCTATTTCTGAGATTGCAGAGTCTGGTGGCTAGGCTAGGTGGCCGAGACCGTGTGGTATATTAGTCTGGTGCTGCGGCATGTGAATTTAGTGCCGGGCGCTGGGTGAGATGTGCTGGGAATATGTGGAGAGGCGTAGAGGCCATTATAGTGAGGGCTATAAGGATGGCTGTTAGGCTGGCTGAGCGGAGTGTGGCAGGGAGAGTGTGGGAGAGTGAAACTATACTATGATTGGGAGGTGCATTCTTGGGCATCATGATCGTGTAGAGTGGCTGTGTGTGTGTGTGTGTGTGTGTGTGTGTGTGTGTGTGTGTGTGTGTGTGTGTGTGTGTGCAGCTGGTGTGTGCTGCTGGTATGTGACAGAAATGACAGGGGGATCGTGCGACTAGTGCTAGGTAGTTCAGAGGCAGGGCATAATAGGTAGCAGTTCATCAAAATACAATGCCTAAATTCGATTTTCTAAGTGGGGCAGGCAGAGGCTAAATGGTGGTAGGGCATAATAGGTAGCAGTTGGCTGCACAAGAGGATACAGTACAAGCGGATAAGCAATACTGGTAAATGCGATAAATAGTATAGTGAGATATTATATATAAACAATAGACCAGGTGATAGCAAGCAATTGTCCAGTCAGTGAAAAGCAGAGGCACCCATGAGGTGTACTGCATGAAGGGATTAGGTGGAAAGGTTAGGTTCTGGGGAGGTGTGGGCAAGCTGTAGGGTCAGGGCAGGCTTACCAGAAAATGGGCAGAGTCCTTAGCCCAGGCCTCAGGTGCCTCCGGACAGGCTCCAGACAGGAAAAGTTCCTTGTGATGAGGATCCTTTGGATGAGGGGCCGGCGTTTGCCTGCCGGCACCTGATTGGCCTTCTGTAGTTTCAGTTGGCCAATGGGGGCTCTCCTGGATGTCAGGTGGTCGCCTTCTTGGCAAGGAGGAGGATGGCGGGCATGTTGAAGCAGGAACACCTCATGTGTTCCAATGGAGGCACAGAAAAAACACTCGAAATGCACTTTATAGGTCGTTTTTTCAATAAAAATATAATTTACACTGCTCATGTGTAATTATGGGGCTAGGAGGAGCACTTTTCAGTGGGTGGGATTTTCGAGGCCAGGGGGCTAAAAATAGGCAGGGAGCCTACCTTAGAGTGGATGCACTCTGGTGAGGGCTAGCCCACTGATCCTGCAGTGTTGAGGGCTCCTGCACCTCGGTGGTCCTCTGAAATAATGCTGGTACAGGCTCCAGACAGGAAAGTTCCTTGTGATGTCATTTCGGTGCAGACATGGTGTTCCAAATGTGTCTGTGTGTCGCCCATGTCCTCGGCTCCTCCTTCACAGGTAAATCAGGCGAGTGTAACTCTTCCACAAGCTGCCCTCAGGGATTCCCGGCACCTCACACTCCTCTTCCCCCTGGTGTCACCAGATGTCACATGTCCCTCCTCCCCTCTGTTGTTACCAGATGTCACGTGTCTCCTCCACTCTCTTCAGAAGACAGACACTGACTGGAATATCACCTGCCGCCTCTCGAATCTCTGCTGTTCCCTCTCAAAATAAATCAGACGAGCGTTACTCTCTCACAAGCTGCCCTCAGGGATTCCCATTTCCGTCCAGGTGTCACTTGTTGGCACGGGTCTCGCTCGCTCGTGGCAAGAGGCCGACATTGACTGGTGTGTTGCCCACCTCTCCAAATCTCTGGAGAGTACACATGTGTTGTTCACCCACTCCAATTCAGTGAAAGTGTTAAAGAGTGCTGCGTAAGTAAAACCAACCCCAAATCTCACTCTCTAACTCTCTCACAACCCTTCCTACTACAACAGCTTTAAAAATCCCTACACTTTTCTAACCATCCTAAACTGGCCTCCAGCAGTGGCCTCCTGCCTCTCTGACACTGAATGGGAACTTCAGCCATGTGTATCTTCATAAAAACCTATACACAAAGTACAGACAAACTATTTAAAAAAATAAGTTTGCCTGTTGCTTGATGCCTCTGGGAGGAACTACCATCTGGCAGGGGTGTGAAAGCCCTGGCTTTTTTATATTTATTAAATAATATCTAATGCTAATCAGATTCCCCTGTCATAAACTCCATGTCAAAAGCACACTGTGCACCCGTGTCCTGCTGCATCAGTACCCTGATTGGCAGTGATGCCCTACCAGTGGCACAGAGCAGGTTTAGAGGCTACAGGTGCCCTCTTGACAGCTGCAGTAACACCCAAGTCTCAGCAGCGCTGACCCTGCATTTAAAATATGCACCCCTGTTCCAAAAACAACATAACCTTGAGGGTGTTGTCCTGGTGGCACATAAACCTGTAAAAATAAGCCATACTTGAGTTAGCGTATGGTGGCCAGCATCTTTCAGCGTTACCCCAGCCACATTACATTGATTTTGGACATGTGTCAGCCATGGGTCCAGTTCAGCTGTGGTAGGATTATGCGTATTCCTCTGAGACAAGGCCCACCCGTGTCCCCTGACAGGACTAGCCTCAGGGGATTTCTTCTCTTTCTTCCTTTGTAAGGGTAGGTAACATCCTTTCTCCCAGGACAGCCACTCCACAGGATGATACCGTGGGAACAGAAGCCAAGAGGCATAACCATTCACAGAGAGCCAGGCCACACAGCAGGGTGCTGAATTTCTAAAGACCCCTCGTTCCTATTGAAAAAGAGTGGGGGCAGAGCTAGGGTAGCCAGAGGGGTCTGTACAGTTTTTGGAAAGTGCTGCCATCTTCATTCTCTCTGCCTGTTTTTCTCTTTCCTATCCCTTCCACTTCCTATGGAGCAAACCACTTTGGGTGTAAAATCATAACTGCAAAGTCCACTCATTTCAAGAGAAGGAATTCGTCCCCTACGTAGGCTAGCTTTAGTCCAATCACCTGGGGGCTTTTGCCTATAAAAGAAGGGATCTCTCACCACTTCTTTGAATCATCTGAACTCATCCTGAACCAACCTGAAGATGTTGTTGGATACTGCTGAGAGAGCAGTACTTTCTAAAGTCCTCCATTTGTTGGGGTTAAGCCAGCTGTTACAAAGGCAGAAGCAACATCTGCTCCCTAACCATCCCCAGGGTCCACTGGGGGTGAACACTTCTAGGACCTCACTGTGCTGCAGGTCCTCTGAAGGGGTGTGCCATCCACCCACCCCCATGTTTGGGAGCCCCAGAACGGACTGGCATTGGCCCTCGAGACACTAGAGTTGGACTCACAGCATCTGGAAGCCAGAACAGCCGGGATCCCTGTTGTTGATGACGACCCGCTCCGAACCGTGATTCGGGCACACCTTGTATCCGAGCGATCCATCAGGACCCGTTGATGATGCCCTTTGGCATTCACTGTTCTTCAACGCTCCGTCCGCTGTCGACCTGTCGACCTGACTCGCCAACCACACCACACCAGCAAAAGCATGTTGTTGCCTCGACTCGAAATACAAAGTACCTCTGCTTTGTCCAAGTCCCCATCCTAAACACCAGTTTCTTCATCACCAGTCCTCTGCAACGACCAACTCAACGCTAGTGTTCCCTAAACCGCAACCTCCGAGCCTTCAAATCAAACTGACTCACCTGTGCATCTTTGTACCGGCCCGTCCACTGTGAATCTTCGACCTCTGAACCAGACCTGATAACCACCCGATCCGCACAGCTCGAGTAGAAGCCTCGAGAGTGCAACTCCCTTTCTGTTCGACCCTGCCTTGACGTCAACTTGCAGTTGGACCCTTGTGGCTACTGCAACCGCGTCCCGAGCTGAAACCACTGTTTACGTCGAGAAACCAAGACATTTGCAGAAGGTATTTGACTGATATCTGCCCACTGGTCCATCTTTGGGACCTAGAGACTGGCTAGGTAATTGTTATTCCTTCTTGAAATTTGAAGAAATATCCTTTTGAACATTGTGGTCTTCTGAACGACTTTCCCCCTTTGTGTCATCACCCAGAGTGCTGCATCTATTGTAGCTATGCATATTCTGGGTTTTTTCTACAGGGGTGGGTGTTCACAGTGTTTTCTAGTTGGTATTGTACATGGTTCGCCTAATTAAAGTACATATTTTTATAGAGCCTTGATTGGACATTCCTATATTTTGGACTGTTATACTTCGCTTTTGCGCTCCTGACCCACATTCACACCCCTCTTGAGAGTATAGCCTTCCCTGGGCCCACATTACCACAAAAGGAGAAGGAGGTACATCTCTTAACTGTGCCTGTTCTAACCTTACGATTGTGTTGGCTCTTGGTTTGTAGAAGCGTGAGGGCTGAGTGGGCGTCCTAGCCTCTACTCATCCTTGTACTCCTGCGGGGCGGAAGTCAGGGCAACAGACCAGATGTGAATAAGGCAATTATAGGACGGCTTCTGGCATGGGCCAGAGGAAAGAGCTAATGTAGCCATTCAGATGTGGCAAAGGGAGAGTAAAGCCAGGGACCAATGAAGAGCTTTACTTTCAGTGAAGGCAGACGGAAAGACAGAGTGGGTTGGTGGGGTGGCTCTTTCGCATGCTCGTGAATTTCTTCAGCTCTGTGACAGCAGCAGAAAAGGGAAAAACACGTGTGTGTGTGCGTGCATTCGTGCGCGCGCGCCCGCGTGTGTGTGTGTGAGAGAGAGAGAGAGAGCGCACTTGGGTGTCAGTGACCAGCCACTAAGTTGTCCGGAAACCATACTGAGTTATCGCAGCTGCTTTGCCCACACTGGCGTCGCCATGTCACAGAAACTGCAGAACCTGCCCTTTGACCCTTGACACCGTGCCCTCGGCCTGTTCTACAGTATCAGCCGCCATTGGACCCCTGGGTTATGGGCTGTGAGGGAGCGGCTCGACCTGGACTCTCCTAATTTTAACACTCCAGTGTGCCCACCCCCTCGCCCACCCACCCCTGTCCGAGTGCTGGGGTGAGCGCACTTGAAGCACGCGCTCGCATTTACTTCTCAAGCCTGCAGCTATGAGGGCCTGTGCTTTAGAGTGCAGGCGAGGGGTTAATGTGGCGCCAGGCAGCCCTTTACCTAACGAGGCGCTACAACGACACGCAGTGCGTTGCAACTGAGCTGGGAATGTTGAACATTTTGGGCACACATTTTCGCCATGCCCTGCCCTATGTGGGGTCCACACAAGCCCTAGCCATTGTTTGATGCTACAGAGAAAAAATAAGTCGCAAACGCCCACAGAGCCCTCCTACCCTGTAGTATAATATAAACACACGAGGCACAACCTCAGACAGTCTCATACCCGATATTTTATATAGACTAGGCATCACAATATCCACGTATAAGGCCTGACGGTGTTCTGTCTACTCTACAAGGAACACATGTCAGATAAAACCTAAGGCAGTGGCTTACCCTGTAGCAGAATACATGGAAGGCAACCCTCGCCCAGGGAGGCAATTCATAAACTTTGCTCGAGTGCACATATAACCACCATTGCCCTAGTGCCAGACACCATTCTTTCAATTCATTCTTGCACCGTAGTCCACGTGCACAAGGTTGACCAGACGACTTTTCCAGAATTTGGCCCTCTGTCCCCCATCCCAAGTTTTTTTGTTTGTTGTTGTTTTAATTTAAAAACCCCATCCCGGTTTTGGGAACAGTGGGGATTAATATACGCGTTTTTTTGGGGAAGGGGAAGGTGACCCCCCTTGCTCGACAACAATCATAAACTAAATGCATTCCCTAATATTTCCTGACCTTTGACTTTACACGGTGGTCTCGAACCGTCGACCTTTCAGGGGGCATTTACGGGCATTACTCATTACGCCACGAGTAAGAGCGAGACTGTTGACATCGATCAGAGCAAGAGGTCGCTTGTTAGTAACATGACTGCACCCAAAGTCAAAACGCTGAAAATATTGTGGAAAGGTGGGTGAGAGGGAGAAGAGAGTGGGGTAGTGGGGGAGGGAGTGCCAGGGGGCTGAGTGGGTAGTCCTTCTTTTATGTTGTCTGTCCTGGTTTTTCATCTGGAAAATGTGGTCATCCCAACTTGCACCAATGCAAAGTTATAGTGTTCTAGTCCACAGCACAACAGACTGGGGGCGAAATGTGCATTGTGTGCTGCCTAGCACAGGGCCGTTGCCACACTCTTTATTAGCCACTAGTACAGTGTACATGAGACACAGTGTGTAGCGCATAGAAGCTATCTTTCATGTGTTTGAGTTTTACAAATAACAAACCTAAGGATACGCAGGTCCTACCCTGCAAGGGGACTCGATTTAAAACACAGCATCACAGGTTTCCCTACTGTACAAGGCAATGGGTAGTCACACCACCTCAAATTACAAGCCATGGAATGTTGGCTCGACCCCACAGATTCTGCACTTGTGTACGCTACTTCTGTGATGCCCAACACACTCACTGACTCCTCTATAAACAAATAAGGGCCGACCCCACACCCTGACCTACTATGTGAGCAATTGGTATGCGGGTCGGCCCACTCACTACTCTCTGCATAAGGCAAATGGGAGGCTCAAGCCCCCGGCCCCGCCCCCCTGATTTCTCTCCTACCTGCAATGTGCATGGCCTTCAGCCCCACAGAGTTAACTTCCCTTCGTGGCATTGTCTCATTCTATATTGTCACGGGGTAAACACCTAAACAAGGGCAGCCCTTGGGACAGGCAATTGCACTTACAGGTAACAAAAACACTCACATTTGTCCTACAAAAAACAATGAACATTACACCCATTAGCATTGCTCACCCTGGTTTAACAGTTGCCTTACTGTATGAATTGCTTGCCCTGCTTGGATTGTTTCCCCAGTTTGGTTGTTGCCCCACTGTGTTTTTCTGCTTGGCTTCCTGGGTGGACTGTTGTCCGGTTGTGTGCGCTCTTTGCTATGATTTGGCTGTTGCCCCAATGTGTTTTTCAGCTTGGCTTCCTGGGTGGGCTATTGTCCGGTTGTGTGCGCTCTTTGCTATGCTTTGGCTGTTTGCCCACTGTGTTTTTCTGCTTGGCTTCCTGGGTGGACTATTGTCCATTTGTGTGCGCTCTTCACTCTGCTTTGGCTTTTGCCCCAGTGTGTTTTTCTGCTTGGCTACCTCGGTGGACTGTTGTCCAGTTACGTTAGCTTTTTTCTTTGCTTTGTCTGCTACCCCACTGTGTTTTTCTACTGGGCTTACTGGAGGGACTACTGTCCAGTTGTGTGGGCTATTTGCTATGCTTTGGATGTTGCCCCACTGTGTTTTTCTACTTGTCTGATTGGGTGGACTGTTGTCTGGTTGTGTGGGCTCTTTTCTCTGCTTTGGCTGTTTCCCCACTGTGTTTTCTACTTGGCTTCCTGCAGGAATTGTTGTCTGTTTCTGTGGGCTCTTCACTCTGCTTTGGATGTTGCCCCGCTGTGATTTCTACTAGGCTTCCTACAAGGAATGTTGTCTGGGTGTGTGGCCTCTTTGCTCTGCTTTGGCTGTCAGTCCTATTGTGTTTTTCTACTTGGGTGCCTGGGTGGACTGCTGTCCGGGTGTGTGGGCTCTTTGCTCTGCTTTGGCTGTTGCCCACTGTGTTTTTCTACTTGGGTGCCTGGGTGGACTGTTGTCCGGTTCTGTGCGCTCTTTGCTCTGCTTTGGCTGTTGCCCATTGTGTTTTTCTACTTGGGTGCCTGGGTGGACTGCTGTCCGGGTGTGTGGGCTCTTTGCTCTGCTTTGGCTGTTGCCCCAATGCGTTGTTGCATGCTCTTATTTCTCTGATTAAGTTGTTTGACCGAATCACCTTGCTGCTCTGCTGTGTTTTCCTGCTTAGCATCCTAAGTTGTTTACCTTGGTATGAATAGTTTGTTGTAAAACTAGCACCCATTTGTTGATGCTCAATCGCACTATACACAGACCAACAATGCCACTTGCACACTTTAGTTTAAAAACCATCCCTGCAGGGATCAAATAATCTACCCCTCTTTGGCCAGTTTACATGCCACCCCCCTCCGGCCAAAACATGCTAGCACCAAGAGCACCCGAGGCTCCAATCTGGCCACAGATACATCTATACCTTGCACACAGCCGACCTACACACAGACGTGCACACCGCACGTGGGTACTTCTGAATTGCATGCATCAACAAAAAGCAACACCATTTTTTTTGTATTTCGTTCTTTCTTTTCTTCTCTTTTTGTATTTTGAAACTTAATGATGTAAAGTTTTATAACATTCTAAGAGGTTGTATATATGTTGATGGATGTGTAAAAAGTCAAAATAGGTTTGTCTAAAGCACAATAAATTAAAAAAAAAAAGTGACACCATTTTGCACTTTCCCTCGTTACCCGACACACATCCTCTCTGCCAGATCCGATAAAGTGCCTGGAGACCGTGCAAATGGCAGCGGTGCCCGGTATTAATCAGGGGTGCACCTAGGCTACAGTTCTGGGGGGCTAACACTTCAAATGTTAGGAGAAGTGCTAACTTCAGAGACTGCGGGAGAGGGAAAACGTATTTGTGCGGGGCGTCTAACTTCTTTACACATTCTATTGATACTATCCTAGGGCAGCTTCAATGTTACAAGCAGCTAACTCTCTTCTAAGTCTGAAAACATTCGCCTGAGGACTGCTGTGAGAATGAGCTGGCTCCTGTCCCCGCTCTACCCTTCCAATCTGACCCCTGTCCTGCAAGTACTAACCCCCCATCACGTTTTCATTTGCCTAAATATGTACACATGCAAATGAAGGTGCTAACAATGAAAAGCTTTACATTAGTAATTGCCAGGCCTGGGTTAAATGGGCACCCGCAGGTGTTATTTATTGTCTGTGTCTTGTCTTATTCTGACACCGCTCTGTGGGTCCGCCAGATCAAGTCGACATAACCCAACATTTTGGAGGAGGGGCCAAAGCCTGATCTGCCCTGTGGTCGTTGCGCTACTGGCAGTGCTTTGCGTGGTCTAAAGGAGCAGGTGAATGCCTCTGCAGGAAGTCCCGCCCCCATTCTTCCTATATGCTAGGAGCCAGAAATTGTGACATGCACGACACCGGTGATTGTGCCTATTTCGCAGATTGTCTTCAAGAAGAGGTATCCATTCAGAAAACCCTATGTGATGTATCCCGTAGAGATGGTAATCTCCTGGCAGAGGTCCCCGAAGGAGTATGAAGATGAGAGAAGGAGAAGTTGGTGATGTCAGAAGAAGCGAGCGTGACGCACTGAGAAGAAGATGCATAGACTTTATGGAATCTGATGACGAAATAAAGAATCGAGTGAACGTTCATGTGCAGAATGAGGATTGCACGTGTGAAGAGCAGTGCAGAAAATGCAAGCCGTTCAATAACTCTACAGATGCAGCAACGCAAGTAGACTAAGTCATTTTAAAGGCTAGCTATACGTAGTGACTAGGCTGAAGGCGGTGCCACCATTATTTAGAATTCTCGACATCAGTGTCACATGTTTAGCAAGCTCGGACCCCTAAAGAAAGGAGGATCAAGAGCTGAAGCTGTGTCGCAGCAAGAAAATCAGCTAAAGATCGAGGAAAGGCTTGGAAGAGCCGTCTGGCCTGGTGTCAAAGGATGAAGTAGCCAAGAACTGGTTATCTATCTGAAAAGAACAGTAACGATTAGACGCTGAATCGTCTTGTATTAAAGTACAAAGAAAGAACATTATGAGTGCCAAATTTGTTCATTAAAGACAATTAAATGCTGCAAAACAAGCCAAAATACGGCCTCCAGTCACATGAGCTAAGGATGAAAATCGAAGGTAGGCATGCTGCTCTGACTTGAGATAGTGTGTGCCTATACTCCCTTTTATTCCCAGGAGCAAGGATACTTTGCAAGGCCAAGTTTAAAGACAATCTGCATGGCAGAAGGCATGAGCAATGAGAGATGTTGGGTTAATTGGGTGGGTAGACGCGGTCAAGTCCACCCACTGGAACCTGGGGTACCAGCTGACGTGCTGCTAGTGAATCGAATGTTTCAAAAGGGTACAAGTGTGCCAACCAATTGTAGAGGACCATATAACGAAAGGCTGTATATTGCGAGAGCCAATACTATGTTATGTACCTGATAACTGATGAGGATGAATTGCACTAGGGGTGGGCATAAATTGTCTGACTGTATAAACCCAATCACAACCTGTCCCTATATAGAAAGTATACTTAGATCCTTTGAGCGTATCACAACCACCCGTAGGTTTTTCTTGTTTGCCATGTAGTATGATGTCATTTATGGTGAATTTTTGCTATATAAATGTATTTTTATGTGATTTGCGTTGAGAGCACGATCAAATGTCTGTTGATGTCCGTTGTAACTCCCTGACAGTCAGTCTTATTTGGTGCATGAATTATTCTGCATCCCATCCATGCATGACGTGTTACTGATTTAAGGACCCCCTGGGTTCAGTGGCATGCAAAATCGAGCCGGGGCTCGTAGGAGGGCGTTGCCAAAAAAGGATCATGGCTGGCAGGGAGTCGGTGCCGCAATTAAGAGGCAACGCTTATTTTACCGGAATGCCGCTTGTTAGGCCACTCACTCCCCGCAAGAGAAAAGGCTCGATTTTCCAAAAGAGACGTGGTCTAACAGGCAGCATTCAAGTCAGGTAAGTGTTGTCTCTTAATTGAGGCACTGATCCCCTGCCAAGCACCCCTTTGCATTGATCATCACACTCACACCTGGGGTGCGAGGGTGATGATCCCTGCATTTCTAATGAAATGGGTGTCCGGCGAGGGTGTTTGCGTCACAATGAAAATGCAAGGCTTTTTTTCTAAAGCCTAATGCTCCCGCTTATACGCTAGAGCTTCAGGCTTTAGAAAAAAGTCTTGGCTTCTAGCGGCCTGGTGGTCTGGGGTTAGCAGGGGATTTTAAGGAGCCCCTGCAGGGTCCTGTCGAGATACAATTTTCGTAGCCTACCGGGGCTCTGCCCCTGTTAGCCCCAGCCCACTTAAAGCAGTCCCTGGTATAAATTCCATTAACGTAACATCAAGGCACACCCCAAACAGTATTCAACTCTTCAAAGCAATGTGCAAAATAATGTCACTTTCTTTTCTTCTTCCCGCATGTAGCACATCCTGTCCTACCCCCCAGCAGAGGCGTGACGCGGTAGGGTCAGAGTGGGCAAGGCCCAACCAAAACCAGCTGCACTGTCTGGGCATTTACAAATGTAAATGTCACTGCGGTGGGGCCAACTACATTCGTTTCAGACCCCACTGGTTGGAGAATCCTGGCTACGCCTCTGCCCCCCAGGGCGATAAAGTACGTAGAAAGTGAGCGGGGAAGGCATTAATACTACCCTGGGGCACATTGTGCGTTAAGCAGCAGAGAACATCACTGGCTGCCCATGGTGCCAGCCTGGCACAGTCAGCGCCTCATGCCACCCACCAACTTGAAGGGATTGTGCATGGTGTAATGCGTGGTGTAAATACCCAGGAGGAGGCGGGCGGAGTGCAGCATCTGCCCGTCTATTCATAGGGTGCACGTGCATGCGGCAGCCCCGCCCCCCACCCCCACTCGTATAGGGTTACTGTGCAGTGCAGCGCTGGTATTTATGAATGAAGGTCAGGCCCGGGCCGGGCGGCGGCTTCAAGGCCTGCGGTGCCTGGGAGTCGAGGGCCGCTCTCTAAGGAGTGCCCCCTCGTGTAGGGACCTCGGCTATTAATAGCCCGGAGCATGTCAGAAAAAAGGCAGTGAAGAGGGGGTCCTGAAAGGCCATTTTTGGACTGGCTGGGGTGAGTTATACTGAATCATGGCAGCTAATAAAGACCCCACACTCTCTCTCTAGGCATATGCGCTTTGCACCCACCCAACATGGCTAAGGGCTGGTCATTGAGCCGGATTCTGCAGGACCCGGGATCCGGCAAACAATGTCTCCCCGGATCTCGGACACAGGACATCTATGTGGCCCTTTCATGAACATGATCTGCCCTCGAGAGACGTACCCACTGGACTCACTGGAACACCCGAGTGCAATGTTCAGACCGTACAAATATTTGGGTGCAGCTTTCTACGTTTAAAAAGATGCGCACCTTTTATAATTTGCAACAGAAAACCCCTCCTCCTTTCTTGGGTTAATTTCCAGTTGTAACAAATGTAATTAATGAATGTCCTGAGATTAAAATGTCTACTTCTAAGGGGGGCCGAGAATCACCCATTACCTCCTTGTCTCAGGTGGCATCCCACGTTTAATAATTTCCATTTCCAGCCCTGCCCGAGGTTCAGTTGTTCCCTCTCCTCTGTACCCTCATTCCATGCTCCTCCGTCTTACACAATCTCATAACCCCCTACTGTGTTAATTTATTTATTTATTTATTTTTGACATTTATAAAGCGCACACAAGCCCGGAGGCATCAGGGCGCTGAACCAGTTACATGGGGCCTGTGGGAGGCCAGATTTAGTTTCGACATGGGTAGGCATCATACAGGCATACAATTACATACATGAGTAATCCTGCGGTGGGTGGTGGGGTGGGGGGGTTTGGAGGTTAGGCGAGAAGTTGAGTTTTTAGGGCTTTGCAGAATGTCCAGTAGGATTGTTCCGCTCTCGATGAAGGGTGTAGGGTATTGCAATATTTTGCGATGGTGGAGTCTCCTACTTTTGCGCGATGGAATGTGGGTGTGGTGGCCACGCGACCCCACGTCAGTGTTTCCCTCCCTTCTGTTTCCCTTTCTCATGTTCCTCCATCTTTCTTCTCTACCCATGGACCGCTTAGAATAGGCCGTGTGGTCAGGGCTGTCTGAAGATGTGTCAGGGCTTGTGGGGGCTCATTTCAAAATAATGTTTAGGGGCCCCTTTGCCTACAGCTGAGATAACCAGCATTTGGCACCTGTGGGGTGCACAGATTGTAATGTACCGATAGATAGAATTGGATGGATGGGGTGGGTAGCTCCATTTTATCATGGGAAAGGTTTATTCGTTTCTGCAAACAATCAAGAAAGGCAGTCAGGAGGGAGCTGAAAAACGAAATGTGCACTGAAAAGCTACTAAGCTCACTTTGTCAGCAAGATGCAAAAGGAAAAAGGGTGATAAGAATGCTGCTGGATACTACCAAGCCAGTGGGAGGTGACAGTCTGAAGGTGCGAGCAAAGGCAGTCTGTATTGTGTGTGCTGCTCATATTTGATTTACAGAATTAAAGATATATTTTGCTTTAGGATAATAATAATAATAATTTAGCATTTATATGTTTCTACAAACCCTCAGGCACCTGAGCACTTACCCACGGTGTATGGTGCTCATTTATTAACCTCGGAAGGATGAAAGGCTGAGTTTGGCCCCGCCAGGATTGGAACCTGAGTCAGCAGCCTCTGCATAGATATCAAAGCGAGCGCTCTACTCGCTGTGCTATCTGACCGGCATGTCTGTAAACGTGGGGGCAGCTGCTTGGGGCCCCCTGAGGCACACTTCATCTGAAAAAGTTGAAATGCCCTGCCGCTGTCAGTTTCTTCCCTCCTTCCTATCCCATCCTGTTCTCTCTGTTGCAACCCTAAACTCCTGTATGTCGCTGTTCTTTTTTCTCTCGCCCATTACAATCTGCAGTAGCCCAATGAGCCACCATCAATATAAGAAAGGTCAACGCCACGTGGCATAACATGGTCCCTAAAGGCATAAAGTAAAACCACCCTCCCTCACGAACCGTCCCTCGCAGAGCCCTCAACAGAAACTCGCAGAGAAGGACCCCAGGGACTCTCACTGAGCATTATTCCGCCAACAGAACCCCACACAGTCATCATCAGAACATCACACAGAAGCCTGGGCTGCAACAGCACATCAGTGCAGCCCCAGCAGTGCCTTCCACTACCCTACATCCTACATAAACAGAGTGCCTCACTGCCTGCAACTAGCACCTAGATACCCATGGGCTTTGTGCGCTCCTATACATAAAAAAGTAAATAAAATCATTGGGGACCCTCACGCAACCCGATCAAACCCACAGGCATCCCTTCAGGACTCGCATATGCACCCACCCCATGACCACCAGAAGAAGCGAGGCAGGGAGAGCGATTTAATGAACACTGCAGATCAGTGGGGACATGGTGAGGACGCGCAGTGTGGGTTGAGCAGGAGTGGCAGAGTAAGGCGGGCAAAAGGGCAAGGTAGTAAGGTCAGTATGTTCCTGGGGGGTTTATGGTCTTTTCATCAAAAAAGAACCATCAAAAAGGAAAACCATTGAAGAAAAGGCAACGAAAATAAATGCATGGAACTGCTATCTTTTACATTTAAAAGTACATATCCATCGAAACTTGTCCATTGAATATTGGAATGGACAAGTTTCGATGGATATGTACTTTTAAATGTAAAAGATAGCATTTCGAAGCATTTATTTTCCCAGTTGAAACGTTAGATGGAGCTGTCCAGTGCTGAAATCTTTAAAGTATTTCGGTACTTGCCAGCTTCATGTAACATTTTCTTTATTGGGGGGGGGGGTCCTTCCCCAAGCCCCCAACCCACAATGGCACCCCGCAACCCTAACCCCAACTCAACCCTAATCGAAATCCAACGAAATGTTTTCAATGAAAGTGCATTTCGATGGAAATGACTTTCAATGAACACATTTCGTTGGGTTTCAATTCGATGAATGTATTTTCGATGGATAGTCCAGGTACCTCCTGGGGCATAACAATGCCTTTTTTGCAGGTAGCCTGCCACTATTTTCACCGAACATGTTGTTTTTCATAACTTGTTTTCTCAGTTATCCTTCCTAAAGGGTGTGCCACCAGTTCTCTATTACTTTGCCCGCACACACCCCCAGATCTGTCTTTGTGATGAAGTGGCTACCTCTCTGCAGGAGTACAGGGATAAGTATTGCCTAAAACCACCTCCCCAGCCCCACACTACTGCTAAATCAGCAGTGACCCCAATCATTAAGGTGCAACATAGACAGGCATTCCACCTGCGCCTCAGTTGGTAGTACAGGAGGAGGGCAGACTATACTCTTCACGAGGGGTATTTAATTACAATGGTTTCAAACAATGGTTCCAAAATAAAAGAATGTTCAATCAAGGTTCTACAAAGATATAGGTGATTCAGAAAACACTAGGAAAAACCGTCCCATGTAAAACACATAGAGAATTTTGTAAAAGGGCCCTCTAGGGTCATAAGCAGGGGTGCTCAGCCAATCAGACTGGGCAATGATGTCAATGTTCAAGGATGTGCCTTTAAAAGGGAGAGAAGGTGGGATAACTGGTCACTAGGGCCCTTTCAAATGGTCCAGGAGACAGCGACTCATTTAATACCTTTATGTCTTGTTCTTGCAGCTCAACAGTGTCAGGCCAGGACTCTGGGCACTTTCTGAGGCAGTGATTCTGCGTGGGGTAGGTGACCTGTGTGGCTGGGTCCAACAGACAGTGAGGTTCAGAAGCAGCAATGGACCATGGCACAAAGAAGCTTGGGACCGGCAGGCGATGTCTGAGTCAATGCAGTGCAGGGTCCTTTTTCGAGTGCCACACCCAGCAACGAAGCAGGCCTTGGTCCACAGCAGTCCACCACCCTGTTCCCGTGCGTTGGTTTGGGGACAGAGGTCACCTTTGGTTTTGATGACTTTTGTCTTCATCTACCTGCAGAGGACTTTGGGATCGACTATATCCCCAAGGGAGGTTCATATGTACTCTACTTGTTCATCAGAGAGTCCAGGAATGAATGAAAGGAGATGGTATTCTCTCACTTTAAGGGCATAATGTCCGAGGGCATTGGGGAAGTCAACTCTGATGTAAGGGGTCCAATCCAGGCTGTTGACCCAGTGCACTTTGCCTTATGACATCATACCCAGAGTACCACACCTGCAGGAAGTGGGGGGCAGGAAGAGGTACAGAGCCATAACAGGAACCCCTCTCTCCAGCCACCTTTCCATATTGGATAATCTAACTCTGTCACCTTCCCATACCTGCTGGATCCAAAAGGACTCCAGTGGTGCTGTCTTTTAAGTACTAGTTCCCAGGGGACCTCCCGCGGATCGTCCCTTTGCTCTGAGAGGAAAGTGTTACCCTTCCTGCATGAGAGTCTAAGTGGCAGCATCCTGGCATTATTCCACATGATTGTACTAGAGACAGTCAGGCCAGACACTAATTCACATCAGTCCTGTTATAGCTGGCCCTGATCACAGTAGTGTGATATCAAATTGCTGTGGCTGTATGATTGTGTAGTGAACACTTTTGTTTTAAATGTATTTATTTTATGTAGCTCAACCAATGAAAGCTTGTTATACTTATACATTAAATAGAAAAGACATCAATTTTAGGCATAGCAATAAAAAACAACCAGTATAAAATATATGAACTGATATAAAATGCAGATGATCTAATCATTGTTAGAAACAATTCCGTATAGAAATACAAGATTAAAATGTCATGTTGTCCATTATAGAAGCAGTTTTGTATTTAAATACAAGATTGAGGTTTCATGATGTCCAATATCAACTGGATATCAATCCATATTTCTGTAAAATGATAAAGTAAGTAAAGATCCGATTCTCACTATACTGCGGCAACACCGGAACAAAAGCCACTCCCACTTACATATCAACAAATCGGAATTCCTGCAACTGATACATAAGATCTTGCCTCTAGGCACAAAAGACTTCAAATTTTTCAAACGTTTAAAAATATGGAGAAACAAATGAGTAGAGTCAATTATGTTACTGCCAAAACTGCAGCTTTCTGGATCTGGGATATGAGATCGACCAGACCCCGGTGCCATTACAGGTGAAGAACACCACAAAATCGGGTGCTGACATGCTATGGGAGAAGTTGGCTCTTGGTAACAGAGGGAGCGGAAATGCCCAAATCTCTAACATGCTTCAAGATAACATCATGGGCATCCTCAGTTGGTTGATCCAGAACAACACTTCCAAAACAGTAGTTAACAAATGAAATTGGGCAATTGTCTCATGGAATACGAGAGGTTTTAAACACCTCCTGAGCAAGCCCGGTAGAGAGAGGGGAGATGCTGGTAGTCCAGGAAAAAGGGACGGTGCGAGCAAGTACCTGAATCAACTTCTGGGTACCCCCAAGCCAAAGAGCTTCAACGCGGAGTGGAGCTGCTCTGCAAAGGGCCAAAGGCAGTGAAGCGACAAAACACAAAGCCAAGTCTCTAAGTGCTGCCGGAGCCTCATGGGAGAGCACCGTTCCTGGGGAGACGCGAACTAAGAGAAAAGGTACCCAGGCATACTGAGAAGGGCTGCATGTCCAGGGAAGCTGGGAGATAAGTATTGAAAGCATTTGAGATAGTCGGGGACCCTGAAAGCAAAGTGCGAATCTGGGATGCTCAAGCCAATGAGAAACAGAGAACAAGAGGGTCTGAAATCTAGAAAGTAAATGAAGAAAGTGAAAGAGAACCACAGGCTTGGCAGGAGAGTGAACCAAGCCGTGGTGAACACGTATTGCGAGTCTGGTACTCAAACCCATATAAGAGACCGATTCTGAAAACCACAAGAGGGTCTGGGACCCTGAAGAGGATTAAGACATTTGTAAAGGGCACACATACTTGGCAGGAAAGTAAACCAAGTCGTACTGTTGTCGCATTGCGAGTCTGGAACCCGCACCCATAAAAGAGACTGATTCTGAAAACCACAGGCGGGTCTTGGACACTAAAGGGTGTTGAAACATTTGAAAGGGACACATGTATTGACAGGAGAGTAAACCAAATCTTGGTGTTGCTGCATTGGGAGTCTGGGACCCGCAACCATATGAAAGTGACACACGTACTTGGCAGGAGAGTGAACCATGGCCTACTGTTGCAGTCTTGGAAACTGCACCCACATGAGGACCAAATAAGAAGGTATGGGACCCTATGAGAGACGGTGACTGTCCAGAAGGACGTATATGTTTGTCAAGAGAATAAATCATTGTTTTGTGATACAGCTTTGCTAGTCTAGGACCTGCATCTCTATGAAAACCTGAGAATAAGAAGGTCTGAAAACCTAAGAGTAGAAAAGACTGTACATTACTGAAAAGGAGAAGATAAGCTCCTAATCGGAAGCAGTTAGAAGCCAGTGGAAAGGAGCCAAACCCCGGTCACTGTAATATTGTTTGTTAAGACAAAGGACAATTGTTTTCCTTTGAACACGTACAACTTTGAGAACTTTGAAGTGGCAGAAACTGTCACTACTACTTTACTTTGGAGTCCTTACACATTAGTCATTAGTTAATAGTGTCAGGATAAGAGGTAGGGTTTTGGGACACAACAGTGACAGACTATTTTCATTTGGATATTCTGACAGATTTCTTTAGTTTGCTTTGCGGCAGGGATGCCCCTCTTAATTTTAGGGATAGAAAAGGCCTTTCTCTAACCCCGTTGTTTTTATGAATACAAGTTTATGACCAAAACAATGGCATCCTTGTATCCGAATCTTGCCCCTGCGCCCTTGCAGCTCCTGCACCCTTGCAGTATTGAGGAGCCAGACCATTGATAGCTTTGTAGATCAGGAGGACTTGAAAAGGGAGCGGTTGTGCAAGGAGAGCCAACCAGCGGATTGTTGGTAAGTAGAAGTGGGGGGTGGTCTGGGTAGGTTGTAGAGAGTGTGAGTAGCAAAGTTGAGGACTTTGTCTAGAGGGAGGAGTAGAGAAGAAAGCTAAGGAGTAGGCTTGAGTAGTAGTCCAGTTTGATTAGCGTGGAGAGTAGGGGTTTTGTAGAGTGGTTAGTAACGACCTTTGTTTTCAATGTCTGAATTATTTTTCAAGTGAACTATACTTATGTAAAGAATATTTGAACCTTTATTGGTTGTTTACATCCATCCTGTGAGTACAGTTCTATGTTTTTCCTTCGCCGGTAATTTCTACGACTAGCTTTTAAACGAGTACACAATTACGAAAAATGTCATCAAAATTCTTTTTCTTTTTTGGGGGGTTATCACCCCCAAACCACCCCTCACCCACCTATTTTTACCTATTCCCTACCCCCAAACCCATATCCGCCCTTTCCCACCCCACCTAAAAATTTCGTTTACCTTTTTTATAATTCTGTACACGTTTAAAAGCCAGTCGTAGAAATTACTGGTGATGAAACGACGTTATAGCGTGAGCACGCAGCACCAAAATCGCATTATTGATCGTTCTTTTGGATTTCTTACCCAAAGTGTGCCATTTGGGGTTACGGAATGCTCCTTTAATTTTGCAGAACACTGATGAAAGACAAGCATTCGTTAAGTTGTTGGTGCCCCCTCCCATTTTCATATTGTATGTTAGATAAAATGAAATCATTTAATCGTATCCAGTTCATTATAAAATTAATATGTGCTGTCTTCAATTAGATCTACACTTATTCAATATGTTTGAACCGCTACATCTATTATTGATACCAAATAAATGCTGCTTCAGTCAATTTTGTTACATTAGGTAGGTACCTATTTTTTTATTTCAAAATGTGCCTTTCTGTTGCTAATTCCAATATTCCAAATTATTTCTCATAACATCTACACAAGATGTGCCAGACAAACGCATTACATTTCCCATTTGATATAAACTAAATTGTCAATGAGTTGTTTCTTTATAGAATGGACCATGTTGTGTTGCCTTTATCCATTTCTCTTTTTTCAAACAAAATGTACATTTCTGCTGCTACTTCCAATATTTATCTTTGTCCAAAAGAGTTGATTCCTCCTAAAATGTGTAAAAGGCTTTCAAATAAATATAACCATACATTGTGATTCGTGTTAGCTATATTGTAAATAAGCAGTGGGCTATTTCTGCACAGTGATCGCCTGTTTTATAGTTTCTTCGTGCTGAGAAGGACGTAGGATATATTGCACAGTTACGTAACGTCATACTTAATGTTTACATTCGCAGCCATGCATCCAATAGTCTGTAAGGAGTGGTTTTACCAAGCACTAGGGGTAGGCTTCCTTGTGCCCCGTGACCTGAAGAAAGCACCCGGGATGCAGAATGCTGAAGCAAAGTAGCATCTCTTTTCTCCCCATCCTGGTAGAAACCGGAAGTCCAAGTCTAGGCCCCCTCTTATTCTATATGTTAGGGTGTTTATTGAGCGCTGGCAAAGCTTTGGGACGAGGGAGAGAGCTTTACAAGTCATGCGGAACGAACATGGCGAGGGAAGCAGAGATGCGAGGAAGGGAGGAGCTAACAACAGGGGAGGGGAAGGGCTGGCAATTAGGCAGCAAGGGATCTACAAACAAGCAGGGGAGAGAACATGCGGGGAACACTTTCTTTCAGAAGGGGTTTCTGCCAGGGCTCTTCTCTCTGTGCAGAAATGTACACGCTTGAAAGTAAAGTCCAACATCATGGGCCTCGTTGCAAGCATGGCGGAAACTGGGAAAACGGTAGTATTTCCCGATACTGCCGGTTTAACCGCTCTGCCAGGTGAAGGCTGTCATGAACCCATGCATGCACAAATTGCCTACTCCTGCATGGATGTACATTTTCCATTAAAAATAAAGGTAAAAGGGTTAATGCGGAATTGCCACATACAATTGAGCAAGGATAGCTCAGGGGTAATGCGTTTGTCTTGAAAACAAGGCAAAGCAGACAGTGGCAGATTTAAGGCAAAGGGCCCCGTGGGCAGCACCTGACACAGGGCCCTAGGTGGGCGGGTCATGGAGGCGGAGCTTTGGGTGGGCGGAGTTAATTGTGGTAACAAGTGCACAATGGCAAACTTTAGGGACAAAAGCTATTTTTTATGAAGTTACCTAGGGGTCGGTCTAGCTGGGCCTCCTCAGCAGGCTTTGCTATCAATGGTAATATTGGAGGATGAAGCCTGAAGCTAATGTTGGAAATTAACATGTTTCAATGCTAAGGACGAAAGAGAATTACTTAAAGCTTTTTAAGAGCACACAATTTCCTAGAAAAATGGCTCTAAGAAGTCTAGTTGGATCATTGGGGGGTGAGGGGTTGACAAGCAGCAACCCAGGGTAGCAACTGCTGCACCATGCGCATGATGCCCGTGTACACCCATTGAATCTGAACAGCAAGTTAGGGTGGCGAGTCACGTGTTTGATCCCTAAATAGTCACGTTTCACAGAGGCCCATCTATCCCCACAAGTCCACCCTTTCAGACAGGGGTGTTGGTAGATTTGGAAAAGATCCGGGCTATGCTAATGTCGGGACTGTCTGGACTCGAGGCTACCTAGCCTTTTGGTTGTAGCCTCTGAGCTTCTAGCTCTTTGCAACAGATATATACGTGAAATGTGTTCTACTTATATCAGGCGTGGCATTGCTTTTCTTGTGCCAATCATTTCAAACCGGATAGACAGCATATTGGTGCAAGATCCATGGTGGAAGAAAGGGGAGATGTGTTCTAGGTATAACAGGTATGGCATTGCTTGTCTTGTGCCAATCATTTCGAATCAGATTGGTTCAAGATCCGTGGGGGAAGAAAGGGGAGGGGGCTGTGGAGCGAGGAGTGAAAGAGAGCAAGCTAGGTGGAAAGAAAAAGAAAAACAAAGGGGGACAAAGAGTGCTTTTGAGGCGGATGGGAGGGGGGATGAGGGGAATACGATGAAAGGCGAGAGAGGTAATGATGGGTGCCAGAGAAGGGCAATGAGAAAGAGGAACAAGAGGGGCAAGTGAGAAGTGGGATGGAGTCATGAGAACGACAGAGAAAGGAATAAGGAAAAACAGGGAGTCTAGGAGAGGGAGTGAGAAAGATTATATAAAGTGAGTTAAGAGAAAGAAAGACAGAACATAGGATGGAAGAGGAAGTCGTGGGTAAAGGGGAAGGGCGATGGAGTGAGAGAAGAATTCAGGTGAGAGGATTGTAGAGAAACAGATGAACGAGATGGAGGGGAAGGGAGAAGAAGGCGGACAGGACGAGAAAGAAAGACATAGAAACAAACACAGATAGAGAGACACAGAGGCAACGAGGTGGGCCCCTGGTGGCATCGCACTACTGCGGTCCATGAACTCCCCCTCTGAGCTGGGCCCAGAGCCTCTGACTCACTGTGCCAGGGACGGTCCCTGTGCCTAGTGACCGTTGGATCCGCCTCTGAATCAGGGCCGCAATTACCATAAGACCACTCTATAGATGTACTTTCCCCAGCCAAGGCCTGGCCACCCAGCATATCAAACAGGCAGCTGTCGCTACATCCAGCCCAGGGCATGCATTACAAATTTGACAACGAATCACAAAACTGACTGCTGAGGCCTTCCAGAGTTCACCACCCCAGGGGAGAGGCAACGAGAGGCCAAGCAGCGAATGGGTGGGAGGCCCTATGGCCGAGCACTGAGTGAGCAGAGAGGCTAGACTTCTCCCAGCGCCCCCAGAGAATAAAGAACAATCACGGGATGGGCACTGACTGCACTGCTTTTAACACCTGGGCAAGCCCCATACCTAAGCATCACCCACCGAAACCCTCTAATTCGGAAATTCCCCCACACAAAGAGGCCAAGTACGGAATGCGCACGGTGGCTGCAGCTGCACACTTCCATCAATAAAGAGGCCAACGACCTGCGTGTCCCATTTGATCCCCCCAGCAGTAGCTGTGTCGAGACTCAGCAAAGACAAACCGTCAAGGAGGCGGGCAGTTCAGGACACATCAGCCTAAACTCTACAATGAATTTAAAACGAAACGAAAACACAGTTACACACTCTTTAGTTATGGAAGCACTGACGACATAAAAAATAGTCATCTCTCCTCCCTCTCAACCCGTCTCCCCTTCCACTCCTTACCCCTCCCTCCAGCCAGTGACACTGATTATTACCGTACTTAGAAAGTGCAGCTATCCGGCATTAAGTGCTATGTAAATGTCCAAATTCGTGTTATTGTATAGACTTATACGGCGTCCAGCCTTTCAACCTTTTCAAACGAAAGGGGCCTCGAGCCTCAGGGTGCCCCCAGCAACTGCTCACATGTTACCCGTCAGCAGCCTTATAATACGGTAATAGATTCCCTTCTACATTATTTTCGTTTTGGGACTTTAAAGGTGCGCTTTGCAGTGCTCACATTCCAAGTATCTTTTGCTGGAGCCCTTCAGGCCGTCACCTGCAAGTGATGGCTTGAAGGGCTGCAGAAAAGGAAGTTTGTAATGCAAGTGCCACAAAGTGCACATTTAAAGGAAATAAATACACCCAGGCGTTAATAGACACTGATTAACACGAGACGGCCAACCAGCAGGGAGCTGAAAAACTAAGGGCCTGATTCACAGAAGCATTTTACAATGATTAAATCCCATTGGAAAATGTTCTGTGAATCGGGCGCTAAATGTTCACTGAAAAGCTACAAATGCTTCTTAATGGAAATGCTCCATAATTGGAAATAAAAAACACCATCCAGCACCCACCCCGACAATAGCCAAGCTTACCTGTTTTAGTAAGCAGCAGCAGACAGCAAACACGACAGCCTCCCTCGACTCGAGCAGCAGCAGCACCTTCTCTTCTGCAGCTAGGCCTGAGCAATGGCTATTGGCGACTCCTTCCTCGTGGCACCACCACACTGGCACATAACACTGAGTCACCTGAAACAGAGGCGGATCTAACGGTCTCCTTTCTTCCTCCCTTCCAATCCTGGGCCAGTGTAGGGACGTCACGAGACGTGTCTACGTCACGGTCGTCTCTCAGGTACCACTACCTACACTGGCCCAGGATTGGAAGGGAAAAAGAAAGGAGACTGGACTCTGGAGTGACGTCCAAGACGTCCAACAGAAAGGGCCCTGAGCTGCAAAGGGCCCTCTGCTGCGTGAAAGGGGCGGGGCCTGGCAGAGGGGTCCGGTCGCCATTGGTCTGCCTGGCGACCGTTAGATCCGCCTCTGAAAGCAGAGCTACACAGGTTCGAATCCTGATCAAGCGCTGAGAAACCACTCGCTGGTATTAAGCACGTTATAAAAGAACAATAATTATAAAGAAGAATAACTTGCATCAGCACCCTGTTGGGGGGAGCTAGTCAATCAGGTAGCTAAGACTGTGGGCTGAATCGGGTGATCTCGGCCTGTGTTCTAAGCCTCCTAACAGCTGGCTCCCCTTGCCGCCATCTTCACCCCACCCTCTGTCCCTTTTTTCATTGTTTGGTTTTATCATTTCCTTCCCCCAGCAACCCTTCACTTACCTCATTTCAGCAGCGGTGAGTACCGCCACCGCAACCACTCCTTCCACTGAGCTTCCGACGGCCACATTGCAAAGGGAAGAGCACCTCTTCCCTTTCCATGGTGGCCATCTTTGAATGGTATTTTCCTTCTGCGAACGGGACGCTGTGAGGTGTCCCGTTCACGGAACAAAAACTCTTTTAATTAGCCCCCTCCCAGCCTTTGGGACGGGTGCTAATGGTGTTAAGCAGCCGCTCCAAGGGCTGGAACAGGTGGTAAAGTCCCGGTGCCCTGCAACTCGGGTTGCTGGGCAGTTACCACCCGTTCCAGCCCTTGGAATGGATGCTAAACACCACAAGAATGCACATTTCCTGTATTTCATACCCGCAGTAACAGTATTCAAGTATGACAGTATGACAAACTAGTAAGGGGTCTTCCAAGTCTTCCATGGAGACAACACTTATCAGGTGTAACCACTTTATTTTTTAACCATTCGTCATATCTTTTTTTGCAATAGTAGTACATTTCACCTGGCCGTGGCCAGTCATTTCCATAGCCCAGGTGCTCACATCTCTTCCGGGCAACTTTCCCAATCCTGACCAATTTTCTCCTGCATTTATTTATTATTTGGGATACTACACTATCAACGACTTTTCTAAACACACATTATTACCTACTGTGCATGCTCCTTTTCATTTACATTTTTTAAATCCTAAAAATGCTCACTTCCTTTATTCTCAGTTTTTTCCATCCCAATTTTCAAAGGCGTCCGTTCATACCTTCCCGCTCGTGTTCCCTCTTCTGCTCCTCCATGGCGCATTGAACCAGCCTGGGTGCGGCCCACGCTACCAAGACGACATGACATTAAAAAAACATGGGGCATGCTCACATCTGTGGGGGTATCACTTCCTGTTCCTGCATCTGGAGCTGGGGCATTTAACTAATGTGCCTGCTCTCAATACATTCCGCAATTATGGAGCGACTTAATTTTACACTTATCTACAGCATTTCTAATTGTATTGATATTTTTTGACAGCGGGCACTTTCCAGAGAAGATTTATTGCAGCTGGAGCTTCTCAGACAGTGCAGGCTGTACACACTACAGTGTACTGTGTTGGTCCAATGGAGTCCACATTACACATACCAGGAAGTGCTGGAGCGGGTGAGAGGACGGGAGGATGCAATTGGGACTTTGCACATTAATATTTAATAACACATGGTTGTTGATTTTGAGTCATAAGGATGAGAATGTGTTTCCTCACAATCACACCATTTTTTGGGGTAGGAGATATTTCAAAAGTTGGGATAAGTGACGATTCTTATCTTTTATCCTGAGGTATTTATATTCTTGCTCATTGCAAGCCTTGGGGTTTACTCTGTCGAGTTAAGCTGCCACCTTTGGGGAATATTAACAGTTTAAAGGGAAAGGTAGCATTTCAAATATATAGTGTATAAGAGGAGGGGATAGCCACCCACCCCCAAAACAAATAAAACAAAGGTGGAAACAAAAGGTCAAACCACATCATCCCTCCAGCGCATCCTGATTTTTACTGGAATTTCCCTTAAAAAATACATTCTGCCCTGAATAGTACTGTGTGGGTAACGATACCCCGCTATCAGAGAGCGCGGTGTACAACACCTTAAGATTAAAAACCTTTTAAAGCTATTCTGGGAACATACTGAACCCCCACCAGCACTAAGTGGCCACATCCATTTTCTTTGATATGTCACTTTCTGTTATGGCCGAAAACTTTACCCCACTGTATTGAAATCTTATATATTTAAGGAACGCATTGTGGCAATAGTAAGACAGACACAAGTGACCACAGTTCAAGGGTGTTTATTGAACCTTTGCAGAGGTGTGATAAACGGCCTCTCTTAACCTAAATCTAAAGATGGAAGCAAGCCACAACCATTAAATAATAAATAAGGCAGTCCTAGTGGTGTCTTGTCAAAATAAAAGGGTCTATACTAAAAAACCTATTGCCAAGCCTTACTACTAAGTTACAAATAGTGTGGGGGTGAAGTTCATGAAAAAGAAAGAAGTGTTCACAAAATGATAAGTGAGGATAGTCGTGCCGTTGGCCTCCCTTTCCCACGTTTTCACCACAGGACAAGGCGGCGTACTCTAGCAAAGCACACACTCTGGCTTCTGTGGCACGAGGATACTGTTACATTTTCCACAAGTCCAGGGCTTCAGTGTCCAGGCCTCTTTACCTCTAGCAAGTCACTTGACTCAAAGGGCCTGCTGTACAAAACAAATGTTCTTTTCCTTGCACTGGTATCCACATAAAGGGTGTTCACTCTGGATGCCCCTCTTCCGGGCTCTGATCCCTTTCACCAAAATATCATAGCATTCTTACTTGGGTGACTCACGGTTCACCCTGGATCCCCCTCAGCTGGGCTCAGATCCTTTTCCACATCAATTAGTCTCCCTCAGCCTGGCTCGTACCAATGCCGATGCACTTTGCACGATCGAAGATTTTCGAATGTACAGAGGGTTTATCTTGACCGTTGTATGACCACTATGATCTCAATTTTCCTTTCTTCACATAAAGCATCAGTTGAATACCTAACAGAGACGTTTGAATGAGCACCCACGTGGCGTCGGACCACTATGTATATGGTATCTTTGCTTTACCTTCCAAAAGTGTAATCAGTCTTGATAGCTTTCAATTATATGTGTGTCGCTCATCGCAAACACCTCTAACAAAGTACTCTTTATACAAAGTTGCTGCTTGCAACATTGGTTCGAAACACAAGCTGGTCTGATATCAGTCTCTCCGACTCACTGGCTGTGCTGTCCTCTCTGACGCCGCTTTGTTGTAGTAGCCAGGGTGGCAATCGCTCCTCCCCGCCTGGGTCATCGACACGGGAGAGCCTCGGGTACCTCCGACACACTGTAGAGGTTTGATCAGCCTTCGTTCCTGGTCTTTGATTTTTTACTTTCCAAGGTTCACGAAAGTAATGGTCTTAAGGACACTTTCCTTCTTGCGACCCTCTCTGGTCTCATCGTAGTTCTCCTTGTATTAAACTAGCATCTTGGAACTGCTGTCTCCTGGTGTTTTTTGCCTCGCTCAGAGTGTGCTTGTGTGCTCCCTCCGCCTTGTATCCATGTGGGGACGTGTCATGGAAGTCAGGTGTGTGTAATGATCCGTTATTGCCTGATCTTGCCTGACCATGGTGTCAGGTACATGGCTCTGGTGTTAGTCCATTGTTGCTCACGGTGGGCTGTCCGTGAGAAAGTGTCTGTATCGAGGAAGGGGGTTGATTTCCTAGGTATACTACATGGTAGGATGGGGAAAAGGTGTTATCAGGAAGGGGATACCATGTCTCACCCTTCAGTGTCCCACTTCCACTCCCCGAAAACCCCTCATCCAGCTGATCCTCCCGCACTGGTCGACCCCCAGGAACTGGATCCAAAAGCGATGGGTGTGTCCTGGCCACTTGATGATAGATCCCCGGGAACTAGCTGGTGAGACACCTTCAGGTTTGTCACATATACCATTTGCTACCCTGTCTCCCCTGCATCAAAATGACAGGCCCTCTCCTTTGCCCTACTGTTAGAACAATTGAATTCCAAGTTATTTTTGTTGTATTATTTACTTAACGCCTCGAATATACTCTTCTGTATCGATGAAAAATGTCAGTGACATCCACATATTGCAATAAAGAAATGCCATGTTACCCAGGGTGGGTTTGGGGGGTTCCCAGCAAATAATAGGGCCTGATTCACAGAGTGTTTATATTGGCAGAATCCCATTGGAAAATGCCATTTGGATCAGGCCCATAGTCTCCAGTATCATCGATATCGAGTGAAGAGGAAGCCGGGGCAGGATGCGTGGCTTCCTGGCACACCTAACTTCCCAACAGTCTCATAGACCGCCCTGAACTCCCTTTTTACTCCGCTTCTCCCCCGAACACTTGTTCACTTGTAGAGCGCCTCAGACACATGAACAGCCCATTGGGGGGGTTTCTTCGACAGATGTGTGCATAAAACAGATGCATGCTGGCAATTTTCATTTCTCAAAATACATGTATGAAACTCAAACTCAAACCACTGCAAAAAAGCCGAGCATTCCATGGGGAGTTTTATTATGATGGGTTGGTGGCAGAGAACCCTAAGGCAAGTTGACCCAAAAAATGGTATCCCACAGTACTTATGATTTACTCACCATAAAAATGTGAAATCAAAAAGACTGAGTAAGGGAAACTTTTCTGGGCGTTGTGGGGTGTGAGTAATTTTATTACCCATACTTTCGCGTTTTGATTTCTCGCAATAAAGTATGGAACACTTTGGAGCCGATATGGCCAAGGGGCTAAATTGGGATCGTTAAACCTGGGTTTTAATTCTGGTTTCGGTACTTGACCAGACAAACAAATATGTGATTCTGGTCAAATCATTAAGGGTCTGATTTACAAAAGTGTTTTTCAATAGAAAAACCTCATTGAAAAACACTTTGCAAATCAGGCCCTAAGTCTTCATGTACCTCAAACATATTTATTAACCAAATGCAAGGTGCACTGGGCCAGTTGCATGATCCCTTCCCTACGCGTTGCCCGCCCTGATCAACAGAACCCCACACCAGATAGTGTTCTAGTTGTAGCTATGAGGAATTGACATCTTGCAAGGGTGTAGAAGCCCTGGCTTTTTTATTGTTATTAATTAATAAAATGAAGCGAGAAATTCCATCTCTGAATCAGATTGCTTGCTCCCAAACTCCATTCCAAAAGCATAGAGTAGACCTGGGACCTGCTGGATCAGTATCCTGATCTGCAGCGGCTGCTCTCCAGTGGCACAGAGCCTGTCCAGAGGACAGAGCTGCTCACCTGACAGCTGCAGTGACAGCCAGGACCCTGCAGCGCAAGGATGGCATTTAAGACCCCTGGACCACAACCCTACCATTATGAGTTTCTCTCCTGGTGGCAGCTAAATCTTTAAATATAAGCCATACCTGAGTTATGGTATTGTGGATGTAAACTTTCATGATTATTACAGGCACAACAGTCTAATATCACACATGTGTCATTCCTATGAGCCCAGCTGGAATAGGGCTATGTGTATCCTCCCCAGGCAAAGCTGTCTCTGCTACTGCTAGCAATACTGTAACCATGGGGGATGGCCTTTCTTTGTTTCTTTTGTGGGGGCAGGTAACACCCTCCACAGAAGACAGCTACTCCACAGGAAGCTGGCTTGGGAACAGGAATCAAGGAGTACACCCATTCACATAGGAATAGCCTCACACCTGGGTGCTGGAATTCTACAGGGCTTTGAGTCTACTGAGAAGAGAAGGAGAAGGGGTAACTGTAGACAGAGGTAGCTCTTGACAATTGGAGGAAGGTTCCACCATCTTGTTTCTCTCTGCATCTATCTTTCTTCCTGTCCCCACACTACCTTTAGCACATAGCACTTTGGATGTAATGTTAGATGGCAAAGTCCACTGCTTCGAATAGCAGGGCTTGGGCCTCTAGGGCAGGCCAACTTTAGGCCAATCACCTGAAGACCTTTGCCTTTAAGAGATGGGGTCTCCCACCACTTTTGAGATTCGCTTTGAAGCAAACCCCAAAAAGAAACATTTAATTGAACCTGTGTTGGGAGAGTTCACTTCCCAGAGATCTGCTCTGGTGAAGTGGAGACTGAGAGTCTAAGGCAGAGGTGAGCTCTGTTTCTGTCTCATGCCCGTGGCACATTGGGGGGAACCTGCTACTACTTCAAGACCTGCATCTGTGCCAGTCACACTGCTGGCAGGACCTCAACTCGGTGAATGACCCCTGGGGCTGTGTACCAGCTTCCCTTGCTGGAAGCCTGAGAACAAGGACTGAACTTGTCCCAGAGGCCCCAGAGGGGGTCTCCCAGCATCCGGAATGCCAAGCGAGCCCAGATCTCAGTGTTTCCTCGCACCAAACCAGATAAACTGGGTTCACCACATCCCAAACCAACAGGACATCCGTATCTGCCTTTGGCACTCACCAAGCTCTTTGAGCTGGAACTGCATGTTCAAACCTGTTCACCTCTGGACCATGCTAACTGATCACAGCATTGCCTCAGCTCCAACTACAAGCTCTTTGTTGCATCTCCCGCCTTCGTGCCGCCGCACGCCCCACCAGCATCTTCGCTGCCGATCGTCATCGACACTCGAACTGACCATGATGGATTCTTAAGCCTGATCATCAGACGCTGCATCAAACCACTCAGACCAAACCTGTGCATCCAGTTGCCAGCAGCTTTGCCATCTACTCGGCCGCCGAACCAACCCTGGTGGCTCTCACGATCCACAGCTCCTCAAGCACTTCATGAAACTGATCCCGCCGAGCAGTGCATCTAGTCACCAGCCTCTTTGAACTGTCCATTGAGCTGACTCTGGTGGCCCTCATGATCCGCTTGTCCCCAAGCCTCGCCTTTGAACTGCAACGTGCTTTGTTTTTTTATAGTGCCACCTACTTAGAAGTTGAGATGGTGGGGAATATTTATTGCTTGGGGTACTTAGAAAGTGCAGGATTGATTAATATATGCCTTACTTATGCCATGAAGTACTTATGTACCTCTGGAGTAAATGTCCCATGCAATCAAAACTCAACATTTGGAAGTATTTAAAATACTTTGGGCCCATTACAAATTTGGTGGTACTCTAAATCTTTGGGCAGTGGTTGTTTTACTGCCTCTTATTTACGTTCATGGAATGACCACCAATTTCATTGCAATGGAGAATTCCAAGAGTGGAGGTGAAGTGGAGGAGTCAGCTCCAGCATAGACCTGCAAGGGACTCCTCCACCTTACGTCCAAAAATGACAGCAGCGGCTGGTTCAACTATTTAAATGGAGGGGCGTAAATATTATCCCACAAATATGCGCGAGAGCGACTGAGCATAGCGAGCGAACCTGAACCGACAAACAGGAGTGTTGCTAGGTCTGGAAAAGATCCGGGTCTACAGTAATGTCGGGACTGTTAGGACTCGGGGCTAGCTAGCCTTCTGGTTGTTGACCCTGAGATTCTATCCGGGGCTACAACCAAAAGTCCCGGGGCTATACCCCTCTGACCCCCCATAGCAAGGCCTCTGCCAACAAGGCAGGGTCCAGGGGTTTCTCCCTCGAGAACCTTTTTTGTATAATGGGTTAAAATGGTGCAATAAACAGCATAATACAGCACCGTTTCTGTGAAAAACTGGTTAAAGAGACAGACAGTTTGCAATCAGTTTGGCGGTAATTTGGGTGAGAATCACAAATGACCGCCATACTCATAATTAGGCCCATGAGCCTCATTACGAGTTTGATGGTAATTTTGTCGAAATTACTGAGAAACTCATCTACTGTTACCATCACTTGGTCCCGTGGATTTACCGCCGGGTGACGAGTGGCACACCATGGGGATTTCTTCAGATTTACCGAGCGCTCTAATTCCGGCACGGTAAATCAGAGCATGTTGGGTGGTAAACCTTCCACTTTAGCTCTTAAATCAAAACACATTGGTGTGGAAAAGTGGTGTTAAAGCAGCAGTAGTGAAAGTACTAACGTTTCACTGCCATTTTACCAGCACCTTCGCCCTAATCATGAGCCCCAATATGACGTAGCTCACCCTGCCACAGAGTGTTACAGCCAACATGACGTAGCTCACCCTGCCACATAGTGTTACAGCCAATATGACGTAGCTCACCCTGCCACAGAGTGTTAGTGTTACAGCCAACATGACGTAGCTCACCCTGCCACAGAGTGTTAGTGTTACAGCCAATATGACATAGCTCACCCTGCCACAGAGTGTTAGTGTTACAGCCAATATGACGTAGCTCGCCCTGCCACTGTGTGTTACAGCCAATATGACGTAGCTCACCCTGCCACAGAGTGTTACAGCCAACATGACGTAGCTCACCCTGCCACATAGTTTTACAGCCAATATGACGTAGCTCACCCTGCCACAGAGTGTTAGTGTTACAGCCAACATGACGTAGCTCACCCTGCCACAGAGTGTTAGTGTTACAGCCAATATGACGTAGCTCACCCTGCCACAGAGTGTTAGTGTTACAGCCAATATGACGTAGCTCACCCTGCCACATAGTGTTACAGCCAATATGACGTAGCTCACCCTGTCAAAGAGTGTAAGTGTTAGAGCCAATATTACGTAGCTCACCCTGTCACAGAGTGTTACAGCCAATATGACGTAGCTCACCCTGCCACAAACTGTTAGTGTTACAGCCAATATGAAGTAGCTCACCCTGCCACAGAGTGTTACAGCCAATATGACATAGCTCATCCTGCTACAGAGTGTTACAGACAATATGGCATAGCTCACCCTGCCACAGAGTGTTACAGCCAATATGATGTAGCTCACCCTGCCACAGAGTGTTGCAGCCAATATGACGTAGCTCACCCTGCCACAGAGCGTTACAGTCTATATGACGTAGCTCACCTTGCCACAGAGTGTTAGTGTTACAGCCAATATGACGTAGCTCACCCTGCCACAGAGTGTTTCAGCCAATATGACGTAGCTCACCCTGCCACAAACTGTTAGTGTTACAGCCAATATGAAGTAGCTCACCCTGCCACAGAGTGTTACAGCCAATATGACGTAGCTCACCCTGCCACAGAGCGTTACAGTCTATATGACGTAGCTCACCCTGCCACAGAGTGTTAGTGTTACAGCCAATATGACGTACCTCACCCTGCCACAGAGTGTTAGTGTTACAGCCAATATGACGTAGCTCAACCTGCCAGAGAGTGTTACAGCCAATATGATTTAGCTCACCCTGCCACAGAGTGTTAGTGTTCCAGCGAATATGATGTAGCTCACCCTGCCACAGAGTGTTACAGCCAATATGACGTAGCTCACCCTGCCACTGTGTGTTACAGCCAATATGACGTAGCTCACCCTGCCACAGAGTGTTAGAGCCAATATGACGTAGCTCACCCTGCCACAGAGTGTTACAGCCAATATGACGTAACTCACCCTGCCAGAGAGTGTTACAGCCAATATTATTTAGCTCTCCCTGCCACAGAGTGTTAGTGTTCCAGCGAATATGACGTAGCTAACCCTGCCACAGAGAGTTACAGCTAATATGACGTAGCTCACCCTGCCACTGTGTGTTACAGCCAATATGACGTAGCTCACCCTGCCGCAGAGTGTTAGAGCCAATATGACGTAGCTCACCCTGCCACAGAGTGTTACAGCCAATATGACGTAGCTCATCCTGCCACAGAGTGTTAGAGCCAATATGACGTAGCTCACCCTGCCACAGAGTGTTAGAGCCAATATGACGTAGCTCACCCTGCCACAGAGTGTTACAACCAGGGAGGTCATTCAAAATTCCCCAAAGTATCAATCCGAACTCTTTTAGAGTCCAGATCACATCTGTAGCTCTCTTTGCAAAAATGGCCAGTTCTGTGTGTTAAGTTTGTTAAAATCCCACTTTTCAGAGAACTGGAAATCCATTAAAGCGAGTCGCACAACCCAGCTGCCACATATTGCCCATTATGGCACAGGCGTTTGGATGCGTGTTTTACCAAGGCCATGAAACATAGTTAAGAAATCTGGTTAGACTCTAGCATCAAATATATTGACAGTAACCTACATTTAGTTTACTATCAATACATACAGTAACTATATTTATCCGTCACCCAGCACAGTTTTGCAGGCCTAGTTTCAGTACCAGGGCACCCTACCTGGCACCTACTGTGCCAGCAGCAGGGAAATCACTAAACCCACTCTAGTGCCTAGAAGCAACAACCATTCCATAGACAAACTCGATCTTACTACTTGCAGGCTCCCTTTCCATGCAACCATACATTTCCTCCTCTCCATTATGTCTTCCTATAGTTTAAAAAAAAATAATGTCGTGATTTTATCAAGAATAGCAGATGCTTATAACATAACAACACGTAAATTAACCTAAGCAGTTGACAACTGGAAAAGCGAATAGCCTTAGAAGATGTGCGGCTGATGACCCCAGCCCTACAGGCCTACAGACGGCTGCAGCATCCAGGGCGCCCTCCCAAGCCCCAATGTGGCAGTACACCCCTGACTAATAGGGTACACATTCGTTCTCTAGATTTAGCACTTGCGAGTTTGAATAAGTGCACTTCACACCAATGTGATTACAAGTATGTCATGGAGCTCCAGGGATCTGAGTCACAGGGAAGTCAGCAGTAGTAATTCTAAGTTACTCCTACAGAGATACTATTCAATAGCAGTAACTTACTCCTGATTTACACTTCTCCAGTTACTCCTGATAACGTCTAAGTGAATCACCCAGTCTATTTCAAGAGTAAGTCAAAATCAGGTCAGTGTTACTAAGGGCAGCTTCTTTGTGACTCAGAACCACCATGTTTCCATTACTAGTTCTCTCTTAAACTCCTAATGCATTCTGGAAGCTGTAGTCTTAGCACACATTCATCAAACGAATTGGTCTAGATTATCATATTACAATTAAGGCGACTGTTTTCTGTTTTTACTGATTTTTAGAAATAAATACAGACAGAAATCACCTTGTTTCCATTCAGTGTTTATCTGTAAAACATGGGGGGAAACCTCCCAAAATGCATGTCTTTTGATTGCATCTTTAAGTTGTCAATCATGCATTGTACCGTATGTCAAATGATGTGCAAAATAACATGCAAGACGCTGGAAAAGCAGTTCATTTCCTTTCTAATCTGTTTACATTACTGCAGATTTGTTGCCAACGCCAGCTGCAAGAGCAGGAGGAGCCGTGTGTGTTTTAAGGTGAAAGACCTTGACTCAGAGGCGTTGCTAGCGGTGGGGGGGGATGAAGGGGCTATAGCTTGGGTCATTTCATTGTAGCCCCGGATAGAAGCTCAGGGGATAGAACCAAAAGGCTAGCTAGCCTGAGTCCCGATAGTCCTTACATTAGCATAGCCCCAGATCTTTTCGAGACCTAACAACACACCTGCCTTGACTTATACAAGAAACCAATAGTCCATTTACAAGCATACAAGTGCAAAAAACAAGACTTCTCTGCCTACGCCCCAAGACTATGCAACCTCCTCCCCGTCAGCATCATACTCGCCCCCACGCTCCTACAATTCAGAAAAGAACTCCAGACCCACCTCTTCAAGGAATCTCTCTGTCTCAACACCTAGGCCATCACGTCGCCCCTCCCGCCACCTGACTCGCTAGATGCTGTCTGCTCCTCTCCCCCCTGCCACCCTGTACAGCTGTACCCCTTCCTCTGTGCCCCTCTGCATCCTCCTCCCTTCCCCTGCTGTATATCTGTTCTGTTGTTACCTCTGTAAAGAGAAAGAGTTCTGTTATGCATCTGGACTGTTGTATACCTCTGTAAAGCACTCCATTGCTTCTCAAAGCTAAGTCCATGCTCAATAAATACTGTAATAATAATAATAATAATAATAATAATAATAATAATAATAATAATAATAATCCAAGTGCTGATGTGCTTTCCATGTAAATCAATGAAGAAAAAGATTAGTTACACCTTTTTTAAATATAACAAATAAGAAATGGGAATAAATATCAATAAAATGACCCAAAAATAAATATGGATAAATATAGATAGAAATGGTGAAAAAATAAATACCATAAAACTGGGAGCCTTTATTAAAAACCTTACTTATGGCTTAAAAAATAAAAGAGGAGCACCCCAATAATCCAGGGTTTCGGGACATGGTGGCACCGTGATAGTCCTATGGGAATTGCATGGCACACTTACCCATCTCATCCACGGCCCCCTCGCACAGGTAGTAGTCGGCGGGGTTGAGGTAAGGCATCTGCCGCAGCATGGACCGCTTGGGGATGAGGTAGAGGACCTCAGAGATTGCGCCATCCTCGATGATGGACATGCGCTTCACGGAGCCCGGATGCCTCTTGGCCTTCCCGGAATACACCACCTTGCTGCGTCCGGAGCCGCAGAGCCGGCCCAGGAAGCTGAGGCCTGGGAATGATGTCATGGCCCCACTACTCTGGGGTTCCCGGGCAAACTGGTCCAACGTTCGAGGAAACCTTTGGATTCTCTCAAGAAAACTCTTTCTTGTTTATTGCATTCTGCCCCTATTCCAGGTTCCACTGGTAGTCAAGAGAGCATCAAAACTTGCCCCTCCAGATCCCAGAACCATTTCTAACTCTTAATCTTGTGAATATTGTAGCGGTTTCCACAAACTCTCCAACGAAGGACTCTCTGCTATCACAGCATGTGGTATTGCACGTGGGTCCCTGTCCCCGACAATGGGAGGTCCAGCGATACACGTCACAAACTCAAGAGCCGAACCCTTCCTCCGAAATGATTGGCAATGGTTCCACTTAGCAACATTCTCCCAGGCAACGATTCCACTCAGCAACAGTCTTCCAGTGGGGGGTCCCCAAGTCTATCAGGAAAGGTAGGGGTCTCCCTCCCCTGAGAGAAGAGGCTAACCACTGGTCGGCCTCATCAGCAATTCTGGTCATGGGTTCTCCGGCCCCTACATGCCGGAAACTCTGCACCTTGCCCATAACCAAGAGGTTGGCCAATGGGTTGCCTCAACAACAGCTGCTCCTGTAAAGGGCTTCCAGGTACCTTCTCGGCAAAAAGTGTAGAGGCCCGCCCACGAACAAGACACTGTCCAATAATTGGCGTAGTTTGTTCTGGCAAATGAAGAGGCTCGGCCACAGTCAAGCCATTGGCCAATAAGTGGCCTCCTCTGCAACTCCTATAAGGGGCTTCCCATCCACTGCCTGTACCAAACTCGGGAACTACACATCCCATCCACCACAAGCCCACCGAAGAATGTCTGCTCAGCAATAGGTCCTATGCCATGAAGGGGCTCCCAGACCAATTGTGGAGGCTCTGGACGCGACACGCGCACTGCCAGCTCCCAGGTCCCACAGTGGCAGCAATCCCAACAGCTTCTCCTCCGGCCTCCGAGTCCCAGTCCACTCTAAAGGCGATTAAACTAGATATATTTGTGGCGATTATCTTCCTGGGGATTACGCAGAGGCCTGGTGTCAGGTGACCAGGAACGTCAGCCATCGCAATCCAGCACTAATCACACTGGCCATGAGGATCCTCCAGGGCAAGCCTCAGGCTCCGCGCATGCGCAGTAGGCACCGCAATTACGAAAATGTCGGATTAATAACATCGGCTACGAAAAGTGTGTATCCGAGGGACACGAAGACACAAGGGGATTAGTCTGTCCAAAATCTTAGTTTGGCGGTAAACCTATCACTGTAGAGCATTTTTAATAAGACCCCGTGCTTCAGCCTGTGAAACTGCGCATCGGTCAGGATAATCCAGCATATATGGATTAATAAATTAAATTAGTATAGCGCAGCACCCACAAACTTAATCTCGGGGTATCTAAACGCTGGAATAACAGATGATACTCGGGTCCATCTCAATGGCACTTATTCTAGAGGCGCCGGCTTTTATTCCACGCACTTCTCTGCAGCCAGAGAGTTAGCACACTGAGCTGATTTACGAGCAATTTAGAATGGCAAGAACCACACTTTATGTTTATTTATAAGGGGTGAGAAGAGCTGCATTGTACATGCTATCAATGTATAGCTCAGTGGCTGGAGGACCTGCTTTAGAAATGTACATGTAATCTACAGATTTCAGGGTCTGAGTCCCAGCCCTGGCTGAGGCCGACTAACCGAATACCACTGAGAGGGGCAAAGTAACAGCCAATTATCACGTGGCAAGCGATAAATCAGGTTGCCGTGTTAGCCATGAAAACTGTCAATGTCAGTGCTGGAAGTGGAGACAAATTTACTGGGGGAACTACCTCCGCCACCCTCCCCGCTTACCCCCCATTGCACGCAAGGGACGATGGGGCACATTATCAGTGGCGTGGCCTGAAATGAGGGGCAGAGCTAGTTGTCGAATAATGTGGGGGCCCGGAATGTAGGATGCTGGCTGCTTTACATAAAAACAAAGTGCATTTTGGGAATATAAGAATGAATAGTCACCATGACATTAAAATGCGCACAAAGCATGAGACATATATACAGCTTTTGGCCTCCAAAATCCACAAGGAAACGTAATCCGGAAAGACAATTATTGAGGGTGCACAACTAATCCTTCCTTGGTCATTATATGCTTTCAACCTAGAGTCAGTAAAATAAGCTCTGTGAAAAAATCCACCCACCCCAAAAACCACCCACCTGCAATTGGCTGAGATGTCCTGTGTGTTATTTGTAATCCTAGATTGTGAATATTTGTATTTTTCAGTACAAATAATGACCTGCAGTACCAGTGGCACAACTGGGCCCAAACCTCCAGCGGCAGAGGGTGTAACGCGCAATGGGGAGGGGCTTACATCAGAGACTTTGTGTGGGCTGGGCAGATAAATGTACTTCTATCGTGGTCCATTCCCGTTGTTCCAAAGAATGTTTTTGGGAACTAATATGAAATTAGGGACATATGGTGGATTTTAAAGCCCATTGGACCAGTGGCATTGCCCAAAAACATGATGTTTTGAATATGGTACTTCTGTGGTTGTATTGTGGTGCGTGGTTGTGTTTCTCAGTTGCTAGTTGCTAGTTCGTGGCGCACATCTGGCTGCATTGTACCGTAATCCCATGTAAGACTGAGTGGCGCGACAGTTGGAGATTCTTTGAGGTGTCCATGGGCCGTCAGAGGGAGGTCCAAGGAAACTGACCGGATACTGAGGTCACTGAATTTGAGGCATGGCATAGTGCCACCGGACACAGCATCCCCTAGCCTAACAACACAGCTAAACACACAACTCCAGCAGCTAAACAACATAGGTTGCATAATGGACTGTAAAACATAGAGAAAATCAGACTTAGGTTGTTTGTTGTCAGATATTGAGTAGAACCGCATACGTGGGGGTCCGGTTAAGTGCAAAGTTGATTTAGAACTGCGGCATAGGCAGCAGAGAATTAATTACTACCTGTATTGGTCTCCTTGAAAGATGCAGTTGTGCAGGCTGTGTAATGAGGATGTGTGCCGGAACTGTAAGAGTGATGTGGGCCCCACTTCGATATGTTGTGGTTGTGTAGGGAAAATTCAGCTTTTCTGGGATGATGTTTTCCAGAGAATAGATTTGCTCTTGGGTCTTTCCCTACTCAGGCATCCATTTCTTGGTTTGTTGGGTTTATTTCCTTCAGATGTTGTATTGACTAGTGGTAAACTGTTCTGGAGATATAGAGCACTCATTCTTGCTATGAGACATGTTTTGAAATTCTAGAAAAGTGGTACTGCCCCCCTGTGTTGATGATTGGCTAGATAATTTGTCTCTACTGTCTAGGAGGGAGAAAGTGTCCTTCAACGCTAAAGATCAACATCATAGGTATGAGTTGATCTGGGGGGTGTTCAATGACCTTTATGCTTAGTTGCCCTCAATCACACTCTAAGGTTGTGTGCATCCTGTGCTCGGCTGCCCCAGTATGTAGATGTTTACTCATTCCCGTCTCATTTTTTTCATTTGTTTCATCTCCACTTTTTCTGCTTGTTTATTCACCTTCTGACCCTCTTTCGTTTTAGTTATTTTCCTTCATAAATTGGATTGTTCAGATATATTCATATAACTATTATACTTTGTGTTCGATTTATTGTATTTTGATTATTTGTGTAACTGTTAAAAGAATAAATTAAATGTATTTTAAAAAAACAAAGAGAAATGCCTACACTACATTTTCCAAACACCACACTAACACCCCACAGATACAGCAACACAACTCTCCACACTCCTTGAGCACCTCTCTGACAGACACCACAGTCAACTTAACAATTTACTTCAACATCCTGGAGCAACAATTAACCACTGCGCTAGACAAGTCACAAAATTACTAAAAAATTACCAAAAAAGTACACACTACAGAAAACCTTATATTTTAAGGTCTGTGCACATCAATGCAGCAACAAGCATCCATGCCATGCCCTGTGTTAGTATTGGGTTTAGCATGGCATTGGTTGATGAATGGGTGAGTAAATTCTCAAACAACACCCACAGGCTGTGCCCCTCTTTACGTTCCATCTACCTCTAAGCTGTTATAAGGCACCACACGTATCTGGGAACCATCAAATAAGGGGTGGTGTCCTACAAAATGTAAAACACTGATTAAACGACCTACTCAACTTTTATAACCTTATGAAGTTAGAAATACATCAAGACAAATTCTGTGGACACATCAAACGCTGGTGCTAATTTGTCCAGAATCCTACAATTTTAGTAGAATGGGTCAACTTTAGGATATTTTAGGAGCAGCTGAACGCGTGGGATATCATGCGCGTGATTGTTTTGCCCCAGGAGAGTTTGACTACGGCCCATTGACAGCCTGAATAATAAAGAATTCATTCACTTGTCCATCATTTTACACACCCAGGATTAAAGATTCATCGCCCATCTTACTGTGTCCGGCAATAAAAGATCCATCATCCCATCGTTTCTGCTCCATCATAAATGACTCATCATCTTTCGGAGTCATTGCACTATCTGGTCTACACATATCTGTGATGTCCATGCACCGAAAGCAAGCGCTGTCACATCAATGGGCACAGCTCAGTAAGGCAAAAAAGCCACTCACTCCAAGACTTGGCATCCTCAGTCAATGCTAGTATTTAAGTTATTAGCTGCAGAGCCGGGGGACCTAAGGAGCCGACTCACAAAAAAGAGGTTACCGGGAATAATCGCTGGCTACCTCTTTTGCCTGCAGGAGAACGCAAGGAGAAGGTCAGCATTAATACTGGGAACTTCTTTCTAATTCAAACACTCTCTCTCCAAGAGTAAGTCAGGAGTAAGTCTGGATTCCTACCAGTAAATTCTTTGTTAATCAGTACCAATGTGGTAGTATGTCAACAAACTTATCTCCCTGTTTTTCTTTTTTTTTATTAAAATGCTTTGTTTGATTTGACAAACTTTTCATTTATATTTACATAATTTTTACAAACGAATTTACAAAGTTATATTCGTATTGTTCTTCTAAGGTTCTTTAGTAATCTCAAACCAAGATTTAATCACAGTGAATATGAGATGCTGATTTTTGCCTTTAAAAAGTTCAGCCCATCTTTCCTCGGTTGTTGACTGTTTTCCAGAGATTTTGAAGAAGTCTCTATATAATTCTCATTTTGCTTTCAAAGCTGGACAGACCATATAGATGAAATAGAGTTTCTTTTCTGGTTTGATCTTTGCAAAATCGACAAACCGAGGAACTGGTGTCTGTTTTGTCTATCAAAGATAGGTAGTCTCGGGTGGGTAATATATTAAATCGAAAATGCAAAAAAAGATCACGGGTGTTACAACACGGAAATTGTTGCAAGTATTATTGTAACTCGTTGAGTGCTCTTACTTCAGTTTCAGCATTGAGATGACGTTTATAATGTTTCTGTTCTTTTACAGTTCTTATCCAGTCATTCGTTTGAACTTTCCGTTTTGCATACTGAGGTCTGTTAAGCAACATTTCCTCCGTGATATCTTCCTTTCTCATTTTGGATTTGATCTCATTAGACCATTTCAAAAGAGTTGATGTCTGGAATGTTTCTTTTTTTTCTTTTAAGATTTCCAATGCTGGTATTTTTTCCTCAGAAATTATTTTTCTAAAGAGATCCATTTGTTTCCGAAATACTATGAATTGAATAGATTGTAGAGCTAACTCAAATCGTATTCTAGAGATAGGAAATGCTTTAGGCAATGCAAGGGTTTTCCTCCAAAATATTGCTTCATAATAAGGCCATCTCATAAGTTGTTGATTAATAAGTGATTCGCTCGCATATGTCAAGATTGGAATTACTTTGTGTTTATACAGCAGAATTGTGGCTTTTGCTGAATATGTCCCGTATTTTAAGTGAAAGAAGCGTCCTTGTCTTGCCAGCGATCTCGCTTTCCCCTCAATATGTTCTTTCCATTCTTTTTCATTCGCTGACGGATTGATTAGAGCACCTAGATATTTTATTGTTTTGGTTGTCATGACCACTTTATTTTCTAGTTGAATCTTTATATTACATTGGGTCTTATTTTTTTGAGTAATGAGTTTCATTAATCTGGTTTTGTCGATATTAATTTGTAAATTATTCTCTGTCATGTAAACTTGAGCTTTGTTCACTGTTTGTTGAAGTCCTTTCAAGGTTTTATCTAAGATAATAATGTCATCAGCATAGATTAATGTTTGAATGGTTTCACTATTGAGCTTTGGTGGATTTGCCATGTTATTTTGAATTTTATCTCCAAAGTCATAGGTAAACAGATTGTAGAGGCACGCAGCTAAGGGGCACCATGTTTTAGCCCATTCCAGGTAGGAATGGATTATGTCACTCTTCCGTCCTTCGTAAGTCGGACGCATATAGAGGTGTTCGAATATAGTTGTTTTATTGGGTTTAGAATGTTGGAAGGGCATCCCCAAGATCTTAGCTTAGACCATAGTAATTGCCTATTGATTGAGTCAAAAGCAGTCCTGAAATCTATAAAGATTGCATATACTTGATATGATGTTGCCATTGTTTCATGTTTTAACATATTCATCAGCAAGAGGTTGACATTAGTGCCTATTCTATTTACAAAGCCTGTTTGTCTTTTAGCTTTTTTGTCGCAATCTATTGCCCATGTATTCAGTTTTTTTTGGAGGTTACCGGCAAATAATTTTCCCAAAGGATCTAATAAGGCTATCGGTCTATAATTAGCAGGATATTTGTCGATCTCCTGCCTTATAGATAGGAATCAGAACAGCTGTTGTCCAAGTATGAGGTATCTCTTTTGTCTTTTCTATTAATCGTAAAAGGAAAATAAAGAATTTAGCCCAATCTTCTGGCGCCGCTTTTAGATTACTGTTTGCTAGGCCATCAGGGCCCGGTGCTCGCGAAGAATTGAGTGACCTGATGGTACTAATGACATCTTCTATGTCCCAATTGAGACCCCATGAATCAGCATCTTTTTCTATGTCATTTGTGTATGGTTGTACCGTCTTTTTATATAGAGTGGAAAAGTGATTAACCCATCTATCTGCTTCAACTTCTTGAATCATATTCTGTGATTTAGATGAGACATTCAACAAAGACCATAGTTGTCGCATATTTTTTTGATTGAGTGCTTTTAAAATTGCTTCTGCATCATTTTGCTTTATAGAAGCTTTGATTGATTTTATTGCATTGGAATACTTGTGTTTTTCCTTTTTTATTTCAATTTCAAAGTCTAATTCCCTCTTTTTCCTTAGTTTTCGCAAACATTTATAATGTTGCTTTTTTATTTGAATTTCCATGTTAAAGTGATGGGAATGAGTTTGCTTTTGTATCTGCTTTGGTCCCACTTGTTGATATTTTTCTAAGATCCATCCATAATTCAATTTCTGTTTGTCTTGAATTGGCGCTTCTTCAAAAGTTGAGACTAATTCGGATATTTGATGTTGCTTTATTCAGAGTCTATTCAGCCCGTTGGTAAGTTCAAGTTCTGGTAGAGTTAGTCGTCGATCATTTACTGCATGTGTGGCCCATTCAATCTGTATCAAATGGTGGTCACTGTCCGGCTGTATCAAATTACCAGTCGAAGTTTTGACTTTTCGAATCCCTTCTGATATAAAAATATAATCGATAATTGAATTGGACTTTTCTGGTGACCACTTTGGTAGTGGTTTACCTTTGCTATTTACTGGCTGATCACTTAAAAAGATGTTTAGAAGATTTACTTCTTTAGTCCATTTTTTAGCTCTACTTGACATCTCTCTAGGGTCTAAATTATCACCTTCTTTATTGAAGAGATGAAAATTGAAGTCTCCTACTGTAATAAATTCAATTCCACTATAGGAGATGGCCAAGTTGTAGATTTCTTCGCATATCGAATCTATGAATCTTGTCTCGGACATTGCGTTTGGATTCCAATATATGTTAAAAATGGATATAAGATTAACAGCCGTGGACAAAGACACTTTGATATTATTATCTGTTGACATTCTGATAGTTAGGTATTGTGCCCAAGGGTGTATGTTCTTACTTGAAATTATTCTCCACGCCGGCAATCTATCTCCCTGTACTTTGGGTCAGCCATCGGTCAAAAGTGAGAGCACTTGCAAAAGGACTGACCCTTGTTTAAAGGGTTGTACAAAAGGTATCCACTGATTTCATTGCCGAATGTTCACAACACAGATTTTTTAGTACAGAAAATTGATTGCCAAGAAATGTTCCTGAAACATATAATTAAAAAAAGCTACAGATAGTAAGTTTGGGACAGGGGATAATGTTTTTTTAGGTGTGAGGGTGGGGATGGGAGTTTATGGAGCGTTGCCTGGAGGGTTCCCCCTCCGATTTTGCTGCTGCTCTGAATTTTCAAAAACAATGACAATTCAATATTCAGGGATGAAAATGTATAATACTGAATAAATGGAACCGTCTACACATTTCAGCTGCCTCTCACTGCAGCTTGATGCCTGGGGGTGTTTTGGTGCTTTTGATTGCATACAGTGGAAGACTCGTCACTGGGTGTGTCTTGGTGCTTTTGATTGCATACAGTGGAAGAGTCATGTCTGGGTGTGTTTTGGTGCTTTCGATTACTTACAGTGGAAGAGTCATGTCTGGGTGTGTTTTGATGTACTTGATTGCATACAGTGGAAGACTGATGTCTGGGTGTGTTTTGGTGCTTTTGATTGCATACCGTGGGAGACTGATGTCTGGGTGTGTTTTGGTGCTTTTGATTGCATACAGTGGAAGACTGATGTCTGGGTGTGTCTTGGTGCTTTTGATTGCATACAGTGGAAGGCTAATGTCTGGCTTTGTTTTGGTGCTTTTGATTGAATACAGTGGAAGACTGATGTCTGGGTGTGTCTTGGTGCTTTTAATTGCATACAGCGGAAGGCTAATGTCTGGCTGTGTTTTGGTGCTTTTGATTGCATACAGTGGAAGACTGATGTCTGGGTGTGTTTTGGTGCTTTTCATTGCATACCGTGGAAGACAGATGTCTGGGCATGTTTTGGTGCTTTCGATTTCATACAGTGGAGGACTGACCCCTGTGTGTGTTTTGGTGCATGTGATTGCATATAGTGGAAGACTGATGCCTGGGAGTGCTTTGGTGCATGTGAATGCATACAGTGGAAGACTGATGCCTGGGTGTGTTCTGGTGCTTTTGATTGCAAACAATGGAAGACTGATGCCTGGGTGTGTTTTGGTACCTTTGATTGCATACGGTCGAAGACTGATGTCTGGGTGTGTTTTGGTGCTTTTGATTGTATACAGTGGAAGACTGATGTCTGGGTGTGTTTTGGTGCTTTTGATTGCATACGGCCGAAGACGGATGTCTGGGTGTGTTTTGGTGCTTTTGATTGCATACAGTGGAAGACTCGTATCTGGGTATGCTTTGATGTATTTGATTGCATACAGTGGGAAGACTAATGTCTGGGTGTGTTATGGTGCTTTTGATTGCATACATTGGAAGACTCGTGAATGGGTGTGTTTTGGTGCTTTTGATTGCATACAATCGAGGACTGATGCCTGGGTGTGTTTTGGTGCATGTGAATGCATACTGTGGAAGACTGATGTCTGGGTGTGTTCTGGTGCATTTGATTGCATCTAGTGGAGGACTGATGCCTGGGTGTGTTTTGGTGCATGTGAATGCATACAGTGGAAGACTGATGTCTGGGTGTGGGTTGGTGCTGTTAATTGCAAACAATGGAAGACTGATGTCTGGGTGTGTTCTGGTGCATTTGATTGCATCTAGTGGAGGACTGATGCCTGGGTGTGTTTTGGTACCTTTGATTGCATACAGTCGAAGACTGATGTCTGGGTGTGTTTTGGTGCTTTTCATTGCATACAGTGGAAGACTGATGGCTGGGTGTGATTTGGTGCTTTTCGTTGCATACCGTGGAAGACTGATGGCTGGGTGTGTTTTGGTGCTTTTCAGTGCATACCGTGGAAGACTGATGGCTGGGTGTGTTTTGGTGCTTTTCGTTGCATACAGTGGAAGACTGATGCCTGGGTGTGTGCTGGTGCATTTGATTGCATACAGTGGAAGACTCATGTCTGGATGTGTTTCGGTGCTTTTGATTGTATACAGTGTAAGATTCTTGTATGGGTGTGTTCTGGTGCTTTTGACTGCATACAATGGAAGACTGATGTCTGGGTGTGTGCTGGTGCATTTGATTGCATACAGTGCAAGACTCGTGTCTGGGTGTGCTTTGCTGCTTTTGATTGCATACAGTGGAATACTCGTCACTGGGTGTGTTTTGGTGCTTTTGATTACATATAGTGGAAGATTGATGTCTGGGTGTGTTTTGGTGCTTTTGATTGCATGCAGTGGAAGACTTGTGTCTGGGTGTTTTTTGGTGCTTTTGATTGCATACAGTGGAAGACTTGTGTCTGGGTGTGTTCTGGTGCTTTTATTCGCATACAGAGAAGACTGATGTCTGGGTGTGTTAAGGTGCTTTTGATTGCATACAGTGGAATGCTGATGTATGGGTGTGTTTTAGTGCTTTTGATTGCATACAGTGTAAGATTCGTGCCTGGGTGTGTTCTGGTGTTTTTGATTGCATACAGGGAAGACTGATGTCTGGGTGTGTTAAGGTGCTTTTGATTGCATACAGTGGAAGACTGATGTCTGGGTGTGCATTGGTGTTTTTCATTGCATACAGTGGAAGACTGATGTCTGGGTGTGTTCTAGTGCTTTTGATTGCATACAGTGGAAGACTGATGTCTGGGTGTATTCTGGTGCTTTTGATTGCATATAGTGGAATGCGGATGTCTGGGTGTGTTTTGGTGCATATGATTGCATACCGTGGAAGACTCATGTCTGGGTGTGTTCTGGTGCTTTTGATTACATACCGTGGAAGACTCATGTCTGGGTGTGTTTTGGTGCTTTTGATTACATACTGTGAAAGACTGATGTCAGGGTGTGTTTTGGTGCTTTTGATTGCATACAGTGGAATTCTGATGTCTGGGTGTGTTCTTGTGCTTTTGAGTGCATGCCGTGGAAGACTGATGTCTGGGCGTGTTCTGGTGCTTTTCATTGCATACCGTTGAAGACTTATATCTGGGTGTGTTCTGGTGCTTTTGATTACATACGTGGATGACTGATGTCTGTGTGTGTTTTGGTCGTTTTGATTGCATACAGTGGAAGACTGATGTCTGGGTGTGTTTTGATGCTTTTGATTGCATACAGTGCAAGACTCGTGTCTGGGTGTGCTTTGGTGCTTTTGATTGCATAGTGTGGAAGACTGATGTCTGGGAGTGTTTTGGTGTTTTTGATTGCATACAGTGGAAGACTGATGTCTGAGTGTGTTCTGGTGCTTTTGATTGCATACAGTGGAAGACTCATGGCTGCCAGCTGTGGGGTTCCCTTCCGGTACAGTCTTTGCAATGTGAGGTGGGGTTTGGGGGGTATTTAGGTCCTTCGCTCATACCTCCAAATGACGCTATAGTTACCACTGATGGCAACTGGCGAATCACCAGCTAACTATGAGTTCTGGTTATTTTCCATTCTGAAGACCCATAGGACTTCATTGGAGACTGGAGAAATTACATCTGGTGGAAATACTGCAGAAGGTAAATGCTCCATTTGAGGGAGGTAATACCCCCATGCATATGCTGGTGGTATTACCCCCTACTAAAGAGGACTGAGAATACAGGATCGTTCTGAAACCACCTGTTTTTCCAGTTACCTCCAAGAATGTAATGAGGCCCCACAAGTTACGGGGCGCCAGGGACTTGGGTTAAGCACGTGCTGTGTGCGCCTGACTCGTGGGTGGCATGCATCAAGATTCCATTGTGTGAACCTCGTGGAGTGCTTCATGTCGGGTCGCTTGTAAGGAGGCTGTTTGTGTTTGCTGCCTCTGCCAGGGGAAGAGACCCGCTGATGGAGGGTTTTGGGTAAAGGTTGTCCTTTTAACTCCCCCCCTCCTACTTTTGCGTGTGCCTTTGATGCGTGTGCAAGCCTGGGGCCTTCTTGTATTTTGGGGCTCGCCCCGGGGTGTATCTGTTACTCTGCCTAGCGCTTGGGTCGCTGCTGTGTAGTCTTTTGAGACACTTCGCTTGCAGGGCAGGTGGGCTGGGAAAGTGTCAGGACGTGTTTGGCTTGTCCGTGGCCCTGATCAGTGTATTGGAGCTATTAGTCACAGATGGGAGCCCCTCACCACCCCGAAAAGTGATTCAGCAATGATCGCACACTGCTGGCTTTCCCCAAAACCCACCCAGCCCTAGAGGGTTTCAGAAATTAGCTCATTCTAATAAGTCTTTTCCCCTTGCCATCTAAACTAGACCCACCTGTCCCGAGTGGTGAGCCTGCCCATAGCCATTTTTAAACCAAAAACATTTTTTTTCAGTCCCTCACAACACCCCACAATATTTTATAGTCCATTGCATTATGGGACTTGTAGTCCTGGAGTTATTATGGGGATAGCCAGGTTTGCAAGTTACAGAATGCAAAGAAACCCCCAGAACAGGACAATCCTCTCCTGAATAGCATGGCCCCTGTGGGCATGGATGCAGTGAGCAGGTTTACTTTGCCTACTTGGCTCACCCTCAGTAGCTGTGTGAGAACCCCTGGTGGTGGGTGAGCGGGTTGGTTGGTTTTAAGTTCCATTATTAAACAACTAGGTAGGCGGAGGGCATACACAATGAACCAAACCGATGTGTTTCATTATTTTTTAAAGGTTATTTGGGGTATATGCAAGGCATGGCATTGTCCCCCTGGCAGCGTAGAAGGCTACATAGCAGAACCGCGATGGATACCTTCCAAAGCTGTGTGGGTTGCAGAAGCATGCTCGGGAAATGGGGGTGGCACTGGAAGGGAGGGGGTGTTTAGGTAGGCTTCGGGGATACAATCATTTAGTAAAGGACGCCATAGTAAAGAAAAGAGGGAAAATGAAGGTGTTGTTGAAAGTATTCATTTAAAAAAAATTATTTGATGATGTTTAATAGTAGGAGCCTGCACCCATTGCCTTGCCAGATATATTGGACTGCATTTCCCATCAACTCTAGCCAGCATAGTCAATAGTGAAGGATTATGGGAGTCCTAGTCCAACGCATCTGGAGACAGAAAAGGGTTACTCCTTTTGTATGAATTTTACTTGTAATTTGTCAATGGATATTTTAATGTACTATTAATCAGCAAGTCTGGATGCGGTCTGTTGAACTCAATTATGTTGTGTTATATGTTGGAGACCTGTCTTTGCACACTCCAACCACGACGGGGGTCTTTGCCGCAATGCACTTCGGTAAAGCACGGGGAGAGGTGTGCCTGTTTATTTTGGGAGGTGGGTGGATGGCGGTCGTTTAGATGTGGGGCGGGGTGAAGGAGGGACAGTTCGAAAGCAGAAGCAGAGGAAGCAGGCCCTTGGCGGGAGACACAGGTCAGTGTGGATTGAAGGCTAGGGGGTGGTTGGGTGTAGTGTATGATGGGGGCAGAGGATAAAGGGTGTTGTAACCTCCCCTTTGTGGGTGCTAGAGACAGGGGGTGAAGGGATGAAGGTGGGACCCCCCCACACAGGGATGCAATCAACAATGAAGAGCTGTTAAGTTCCCTCTGCCTGAAGACCAGCCCCTCCAATCAGAATGTAGCGCCCAAAATTGTGAATGATGGGTCATTAGTAACTTAATGCTTTAGTGCATATATTCTGATGGGAGGGGAGGTGCAGTGGGGTTTGGTAGTTGGTGTGCACAAAAGCTTCTTTGGTGGTGTGCTTGTGACGTCACACATGCTCTTTCATAGGCGGCCACCTACTATTGTCTGTGGCCCCCCTACTTTTGTCTTTGGCCCCCTCTGTGCTCCCCTACATTTGATTCCTGGCGATGGAACTGAACAGGTGAGCTATCTTTTCAGATGAGCTTTCTCTGACAGTGAGTACCCGTCAGCTAACGAGTCGTTCACATGTAGTTTACTACAGACCAGCAAACATCGATTGCATTTGAAAGCACAGAGTTGCCCTCTAAAGGGATTTTTTACTAAACTGTTATATTATGTTACTTGGCATTTCAATAGCACCTTATATATCATTGGGATGACCTCAAAGCGCTGGTAGGTTGCACACCCTCGGGAACTGCAGTTCAGGTCACTAGAGAGAAATAGTGTCGTATGGTGCGTGGGTGCACCAGACATGTGTGCAGCTGGTGTAGTTGTCAGAAGAAAGCTGCTTCCTAGCGATATGTGTGGTGCTGGAGATATCAGTTTGATGTGTGCAGTCTGGTGGGTGGATACCCAGACTGGGTTCTGGCTGCGTGAGGCCTGTGGAACGCTATGTGAGCAGCTAGGCTCGAATTTGCTCGGCTGGCTGCGTTTTATTGAGTGATGGGTGTACATGGGGTCGTATTCGTATGTGAACAGCTAGGCTGAATTATCAGGGGTATAGCTGTGTTCTATTTGAGTGGTGGTGTATAGTAGAGAATAAGCGTAGTGGTGGGATATGGTGGTTATCTTTAAGGTGCCTGAGACCATGCACTTGAACAGGACGGTGGGGACATAGAGACATACAGATACATAGGGGCAGGGGTCGATACAAGTATAAATGAGGATACAGATGTGACGCAGGTTAAAGTTCACAATTCTATCCACTGTGGTGCAGGCTAAAGTTCACGGTTCCATCTACGTGTGGCACATGCTATCATTCAAATTTCTATCTGGATGTGATGCAGGCCAAAGTTCACAAATAAATTTAAGTGTGGCACATGCTATCATTCACATTTCTATCTAAATGTGACGCAGGCTAGAGTTCACAATTTCATCTAAGTGTGGCACATACTATCATTCACATTTCTATCTGATTGTGACGCAGGCTGGAGTTCACAGTTTCATCTAAGTGTGGCACATGCTATCATTCACATTTCTATCTAGATGTGACGCAGGCTGGAGTTCACAGTTTCATCTAAGTGTGGCACATGCTATCATTCACATTTCTATCTAAATGTGACGCAGGCTAGAGTTCACAGTTTCATCTAAGTGTGGCACATGCTATCATTCACATTTCTATCTAGATGTGACACAGGCTAGAGTTCAAAGTGTAATCTAAGTGTGGCACATGCTATCATTCACCTTTCTATCTAGATGTGACGCAGGCTAAAGGTCGTAATTTCATCTAACTGTGGAGCAGGCTAAACCTCACGATTACATCTAAGTGTGGCACAATTCTGTCTAGATGTGGCACAGGCTGGAGTTCACAGTTTCATCTAAGTGTGGCACATGCTATCATTCACATTTCTATCTAGATGCGGCGCAGGCTGGAGTTCACAATTTCATCTAAGTGTGGCACATGCTATCATTCACAATTCTGTCTACATTCGGCACAAAGTTAAGAATTCTGTCTAAGTGTGGCTAATATTCGCTATTCTATCTAGAATCGACAGAGGCTAAACTTCAAAGTGCTCTCTAGTTAGCAGGGCATTGGCAATTCTGTTCATAGATAATGCATCGCAACATTTATAGTCCAGTCATTAATAGATTTAGGCTGGTGGTTACAAATCTCTCTAAGTATGCATGGACAAGTCAATGCCAGTCTACATTCTGGAAAGGTAAGGTAGAGTGGCGGGGGTTTTCTGGAGTAGAGTAACTGCTCTACACCCCACCCATGCCACACTTTTTGTTGGTGTCTTTTAACTGCTGGCTTCATTGGCTTTACCTGCGGACACCTGCAGACACTATCTGGAGTCGCCTCTTTTGGAGCCGCCCTTTGCTTTGGGGCCCTTAGCCAGAGGGCTGCATGGGCAGAGAGCTGCCCTGGGAAGGTCAGTTATGGCTTGGGTAACACAGTCCTCAGGACCCGTCAGGGCAGGTGGGTCGGGTCGGGAGACGGGAGGGAAGCGAACCAGGAGGAAGGTGCCAGGTGGGAGAAAGGGACTGGTTGAGGGGTTTCACGGGCCTTGGGGCTGACAGAAAATATGAGTTAAGGCATAAATGGGGCATAAAATGGGGCACACTCACTGTGTTTCCACGAACCAAAACTGCAAAAAAAATAGTTGTTTGAAACACATTTGAAGTTCATTTCTGGAGTTTTTATTTCCTCAGAACATATTCTGTAAGACACCGACTACTGGAGTATTAAAAGGGTGGCGATGCGCCCATGTAGTATAAGGCATAAATTACCCTCAACTGCCCTTAAAGCGATGTTAAAGTCACCTCAGTCACTATAAAGGCACTCTAGCCTCATGCTTATATATGTTAACAGAGTTGCTAGGTGACTTGCAATTATCTTAAAACAAGGATATTGGGGTACTCAGCAATGTTATGTTTTCTTATGTTATCTGATGGCATCGTTTAAATTGCCATCATTGATATGCTTTGATATAGTATGTGTTGGTAGGGTGGGCATGATTTTTTATTCTTAAGCTTGGCCTGGCATATAATAGAATGATTTGGCATGGTTTGGTATGTTTTTGTGTGATGTGGTTGGCATGTGTTGGTATTTTATGGTATGAAATGAATAAGTCAACATAACAGGTCATGTAATAGATGAAAGAGCTCTTATAGTTAGGGTGACCGGATTTTCACAATAAAAAAAGGGGATTGGCCAGCGACATAAAACTAGGACTACAATTTGACAGTGGTTACCCCAACGGCCCTGCAGTAGTGCAAACGGTGTGGGGGTTTCCGGGCATTCCCTTGGATATAAAGTGTGGGAGTTTGGCTGTGAACGCATGTTAAAAACAAATGACCTTTTGCTGGGTTCGATGTTCACAGCCTTTGTTTCCAAGCTGGTCCCGACGCAGTCTCTATGGCACAATCAGTTATTCCATGTATACTGCTCTTAAATTAAAAGATAAGGGTGTGCGCCCACCCCAGGATGACAAAGGTCTGGCTGAAGTGTTAATGCAAAATTACCAACATATTAAGAGGTTTAATAACTCATGTTGAATTGTCTATAAACAGGTTTTGTGTATGCAATATTTGAAGATGTATGCTCTCCGTACAGCAGGCTTGTGCAACCTTTGCCCCAGATGTTTTGAACTACAACTCCCATGAGCCCTAGCCAGCATAGTCAATGGTGCGGTCTCATGGGAGTTGTAGTCCAATACGCCAGGAAAGCCAAACGTGTGCAATGCCCTACAGTTACAGCTGGGAATCTAACAGCCCAGTGCTACATTTGTGGGGCTGTTTACCGGAGCTCAGCCGTGGCACTTATTTCTGAGCGCCAGCACTTATCGTCTCAGAATCAGATTGATTATGAAGCCATGATAGCCAGAGCATCCATCAACCTCAATGAGCAGGTGCCAGCTGTAGTTTAACCCCAAATGTGTCGAGACTGTGGAGAGCAGCTGTGGGTGGTGGCAGCAAAGGTGGGCAACTCCCTGCCCAAAGTATCACAAGCCTGCTAAAGAAATGTGGGCCCTAGCACTTATTTTCTTAAAAATTAAGCACTGCCAATGACCCTCCTTTTCCTGAAAACCAGGACATGGTTTTTCAAAATAGAAAACTCCAGGGACAGCACATTTCTCTGATAGCCTGTCCTGTTCGATAGATTTGTTAATTTTGTGTAGAATGTTGACATTTGGCTGGGGTTTATATTCGTCCTCTGCCTTCTGCTCATCCTCCATCTTGGAAGATAGATTTCGCTTCTGTGCTTGGGCTCGCGGCCTGATGTATCTGCTCTAAATGCTTTCGATTTGCATCTTCCTCAAAAGGCAGGAGCAGCCGATCTATCACTCTGCACTATGCGCCACAGTGCAATGCTTCTATGCGCATGCTATCAAAAGGCTGGCGTGTGCACTGCTAACACAACTAGCAGCATCCAAGAAGGACTGTCAGCGCCTTGACAGCACCAGGAAAAACACAAACAGGGACCTGCACGAGCAAGCATGCCCTTCACCCTTAGGCACTTGGCCATTATCCGGAATCATTAACAATGAGCACTGCTTGCACACAGCACTTCTGCTGCACTACGCAAGCACTTGTACATATGTTCCCACTATTTGGCATCATTAATAAGGCGCCCGAACCCACAGGAAGTGGTCACACACCGTTCATTTACTCCTGATTCAACTTAATACATTGCACGTGTCCCCACCACCAAACCGCACATTTGATGCCATAGAATAATCCATGTTACTATAATGCCAAGGCTGGCACAGCGTCCTCCTACCCGCCCTCCCCCATGTTCCTTTCCCAGTTACCTATAATGCAGGCTCCCCTGGGTTGGGACTCCCTGGGCCCCTGGTCTTGGCAGTCCCAATATTACTATGTTGGGGTCTGTTTTGTCAGAAACATTCATTGCTTTCTCATACAACATAAGCCTCCACTCTTCAATGGGTCATTTGGGTGCATCTTAAATCTGTCACGCAGCCATACACCACAATGTATGATATGTTTTATTAAACTAGCCCCAAATAAATGCTCCTTTGCCCACAGAAATCTTGGAACTTGCTTCTCACTTTCTGCACAATTAGTTCACGTTCAGGCTTATTGGACTCTCCAAGCTTCCAAAATCATTAGCATTCTCCTTTTTAGTTTCTCTTACACTCTCCATCCTTTATTTGGTACCCCCTTTTCTTTCCCTCTGCCTGTTCCCGTCCTTTTTTCCCCCTTTTCGACAGACTGTTTGGATACCCTTAGCAGGGGGACAATATGCCTCTTTTCAGGTATGTTTAGGCAGAGGAGTTATTTTGCTGAGAAAGTTGGGGGAGATGTGATAGCCAAAAACAAACTTGGGAGGGAGTTGAAAAAAGGGGCGAGAATGGACGTGTGAGAGAAGGGCTTATGGCAGAAGAGGGGGCCTTTCACACAGGACTTTTTGTAATAAAGAGTTTAAAGGGATGTATACTAATTGACCTTTTCATAATTGATTGCAGGAAAATTGTCCTTCTGCACAGTTGATCGTGAAATGAAGATCCATTAGGACATGTATGCGGAGGGGGTGGAGCCCCCCCACAATCCCCCACTCAATCCAAAACCCCCTGCAATCCCCCACCCAATCTCATTATATTATTTATTACCCCAAACCCACCCCACCCATATATATAAAAATAAAAAATAAAGGTAAAGGTCAATTGTGCAGAAGGTCAATTAGGACCACTATTATTAGGTCAATTAGGACAAAAGGTCAATTGTAAAAGGTCAATTTGGGTAATACCGTTTAAAGTAGTGCGTTTTCAGGACAAGGTCTGTCTAGTGATAGGGTTGTATTTGACCGCCAATGATCTTTGGCAGAAGGTACTTCAGAGGGTTGAGCACCTGCAGTTAACACGCAGGTACAGTACTGGGCTTCAGCCTCAGACAGTGTGAGAATCTGCCAGGGGTGGACAGTGTGAGGAGCTGCCACTAGTGCACTTAGAGGTGGTGTTGGGGGCTGTCCTTGGTGGGCAGCATGTGGTGCCTGCGCTGCTGGATAATGTGAAGATCTGGGGGTGATGGGACGGCTCAGAATGAGGAGCTGACACTGGAATTAGCAATTCCTCATAGAGCACACAGAATCAAAGAGCATTTACTTTACAAACAGTCAAAATGTTCAAAGAACATCAGCAAAAAAGGAATGTACGTTCATCACACACCTAAATAGTAAAAATGCCAAAATTATACCAATTATTGGTTTTTTATAGTACTTTAATCTAAAGCACTTTAAATATGACATATTTACATATATAACCTAGTCTAAATTGGTACTCATTTATCAACCTCGGAAGGATTAAACGCAGAGGTGGCCTTGCCAGGATTTGATCCTGCAACCTGCAAATCAAACACAGACCACAGCAACGAGTGTTTAACCTGCTGAGCCATCTTTTTGGACAATATGGACATTGCACCTGTCAGCAACAAAACCATCTAAAGTGCCTATGAGTGTTTGCTCATATTACAAATGGAGCAACATGTATAGTCTAATTAATTGTGATGGAGGCATTTTCGAAAAGAGTATACCATAAACTAAATCCCTTCTATGGACTTAAAATGTTGGCAGATAAGGTGCAGTTAGAGAACATGATTTGCCCAAGAAGTTGGGATTTGAGCCCAGTCTGCAACGTGGTCCCTTGATTGACCACATCTCTTCTTAACTCTGTTTTTCTTAAAAATAAATAAATATACAAATGTATCAATCCATTAAGTAAACAGTGTATTATCGTAGCTTTATATTCTCTCATTCAGAATGGAAGCATACAAGTAACGGAATGCTACATCAGACTAATAATTCCCCTGCTGTTTCTGCAACTTAAATTGAGGTCTTAAAGAAAGGCAACCTGCACCTTGTGATAAAGTAAACTGTAAAGAAAATGTGAAGTTCCAACAATAGGAAAAGAAAATCCTTTTTTGCCCATGACTTCATGGAAATAAATGTGTTTAATAATGGAGTAAAGGGTGATTTGGTGACTCCATTGAAGTGTCTCGGAAGAAGATGCAAGTTTGCGGGTGGAAGATTTGGGGGCTTTGCTCTAATCACATTACTCTTATGTTAAATGAATGGCCATTCACAGCTGACAAAGACCAGCCCTTACAAATATGCGGACAGGTTAAGAGTTTGCGCTCTACTTCATTCTGTAGATGGAGTTCTTTCAGCTCCCCAAAAGATCCATGCACTGTTGGCTGCACCTTAACAACAAAAAGTGATCGATGGGAACCTTTGAGTCAATCATAACTGTTGGGAAAGCCTCTGGACAACTCCATGCCACTGTTTCCTATCCTGGCCATGCCCTGATAGAAAAGGATCTACTGCAGGCAGATCACGTCTAGCTCTTGGCCAATGGGAATGAGATCAGTACAACCCCAAACGTTAGAACTTGACCCCACTGCATGAAAGCCACAAACGGCCACAAAAAATGTCTTGGACCCATTCGTCCGTATCTGTTGTGTGCCAGTGTATGACCTAGGCACAACAGCAGGGGGTCAATGTCTGGAATACTGATTGCCACTTAAGGGATCTACTTTATTGCTGCACTTTTTTTACTGTGACAACCGAAAATGTTGATTTTCTTTTTTTACGTGTACCCCTTTTCACTGCATATATAGGCAGGGGAAGACCCCTGCATCCACCTTCCTCCCTCCTACATTCATTGTATACTGTACCCATCCCCCCCCGCATATATATATATGGGGTGAAATGTGGATGTCGAAAATCAACATATTCGGTTGTTGCAGTAATTGTATGAGCCCCAATACAAGCACCAAACATTGCTGAATGAAACAATTTTAACCAGTCCTGGCTGCTCTGGTCCAACTGGGGTGTACTTGGAGTGGTCAAACAAAACTTCTGGAATAATTCACCAGAACGCAGTCTGAGGCATAAAGAGGTAAATTAATGTGGACACACGAAGACCGTCACTAATGGGCTTAACCATCAGTTCATACGAGGATCATGACCATCAAGGAATCGTTGCCAATATGATGTTTCCATGAAATTCCTGGGTTCAGCTAACATAAAAGATATGATACTTCACTACAACTCCCTATGGGTCATTAGTAACTTCGAATTTAACTTTCAGGATCTCAATATTAAAGAGATTTCATAATAGAGTAAAAAGGCTGTTCACCAACTCAGTGTTGTGCTCTTTTTCTTTGGATTCTTTCCGTGTACAGCTCCATCTTCTTGCTTTCGGATTTTCAAGTATTTCTCAGCGTTCCCAGCGGGGTGTGGCACCTTGGTTTGATTAATTACTGTACCCCCTATAAAGCTGCATAGTTTGCTAGGGTTGCCATATCTAAGATGGTGGCACGTAGATGACGTCAACATACTGTATGTTACATACGAAGCAATTGACGTCACTATGCATCCTTGTGGCTTTATTCATTTAGAAAGACCTGAGCAACCCCTTTTGGTATCTGGAAAAATAATTGTGACAGCGCATTAATATTGAAGACTAATGTTGAGTTAACGTTATATTAATTCCAGGCTTTTCTCTAAGAAATAGGTCTTCCAAGATAATTGCTCGTCATCCCCTATTTAAACACAGATATCACCTTATGTTTTTTATTTTATGTGTTGACATACAATGAAAATGGCTGTGTCCTTTTAGTTCACTTGATGTTTAAATGCCAAGCACTACTTTTACCATCTCGGTTGATTGGATGGCCCAGGGCTTCACTTAATACATCAGAGTTGTCTTCAGATGTCAATATGTTCGTGCTTCGACCTGTTTAGGGGTTGAGTTATCATTTCTAGTTTTCATTTGTATTCTCACTTTAATATTTTACTTTGAAATGTTTCAAATATTCAATTAAAAGCTGAATTGCGATTATAATTGATATCATTTGCCACATTGGGTGGAAGTCCCTTTGGAACCTTCTCTGCCTGCTTTAGGTGAGAATCTTTATTCTAGTTTTTCAGAAACATTGACTATAGGTGTTTTTTGGATCCAGTCTATACTGAGACCTAACCCGTCCATTTTCCTTAGATGAGATTGCTCAGAGTATGCCTCATCGATATCCGAGGAGTGATATTCCCATTCCTTAGCAACACTCTGGAGTAAGTAAAGACTGCAATTTGAAATGGTTGACGATACTCATTACAAATATTGCTCTTATTTACTTATGGTATTATTCTTTCCTTTTCTCGTAAAAAAGATGTATATTATTTTTCACTTCTCTGTCCGGACGTTACTTATTGTTCTAAAAGATTATTACTATGCTTCTTCGTCCTGATGAAGGCTTTTAACAATCCTAATAATGCCGAAACATGCATGTCAACCCTGATTTTGATCCTCTGCCTGATCATAGGGCACTTGGTTAAAACCATGCAATATGCTGTTCTCTTCTTTGTAAAATCAGTTAGGGGTGTCTTTATCGCATGTGTACTTTGATTTGTGTTTTTATTAACAATAAGGAGCATGTCTCTAGTGTTTTTGTCTCATCGTCACATTTATTCCGTTTTTTGTTAGTTCAGGTGTCTCTCTGAGAAACATTTATTTTGAAATCTGTTTTGAAATGTTAATCACTAGCCTCTGCCATACCTAAAAAGTATGTATTAAACAGAGCCGCATAGGCTCAAAGGGTACATGCATAATCTGTTAATTAGATTTGAACAAGATGGTTAAAACTTTTCCAATATGAACAACCAGATTTTCTATTACTCTGCTCCCATTAGGATCAGGGCTAGGACTGGTTTGCATATAATTTGCCAACTTCCGGGATGGCATAGCCAAGCTAAGGAACAAAGCCATGGACAGCTGCACAGTCATCTCTTTTTTTGTGGTGTTAGTGGAGGCACCAAAGGGATTGAATAATAATATAACTGACTCCTGTAGATTTCTTCAGCTCCAGGACAGCACTTTGTAGAAGTACATGCAAACACAACTAACTTCTAATACACTGTGCAACATTTATTAAAAGAGTCCTCCCCCCTATCATATGTTGTATGGATATTGCAAGTCACAGGGGAATTGTGTGACCAGGTAGTGGACCAAGGTCATAGGGTGAGCTCCTTTGCAAGGTCATGCGACTCTATCCTTCTAAGCTTTGGCTATTAGGTGGTGCATTAGTGACACTATAAACCAAAACTATTGCACTGAAGAACAGCTGACTTTGAGATGGCATGCGAGGAGTGACACCCAGCTTGTGGGTGCTGTTTGGTGATTTACCAATCCCTTGCTGCCCATGGCCATGTTAATCCCTGTGACTATCCCACCCACTACCTGCCCCTTCCCACCCAAAACACATCCTCCTGGGATCTTCTAAGCTGGCTTTATAAAACAGTAGCATGAAACCTTGGGTTGCCATTGTCATTTCTAAGCAGACTGTGGAGAGTTAATGGCTTAATTGCAGTTGTAAATGCACTACTGGTGCAATAAAAATGTCTTAACCAAGTGTGCTTTTGGCCACTTGATTTATACGTGTTCCTTGCACTGATTTCCTGTTAAAAACAAGGATTGAGAAGTGCAACAGTTATGGCTTTTGTGCTGGCATGGATCACCCGTTTGCTAGGCACTGCTATTGCATGCCCATATCATCTCACCATTTTCCGTGTGTGGCCGTTTTGTGGTGAGGAAGTACCCTTATGGCAGTCCCTGAGAAATACCAATCCCATGAATACACAAAAGCCAAGACTGTTGGCTTTATCAATGCTTGTTATTATATGTTAGGGGCTCTTATATTCCTTATAATACACGGCCACACCGCTACTCCCTTTAATACTTGGTCTCCAGCTTACTCTCACAATTATTTCTCTGAGAAACATTTATTTTGGAAACTATTTTGAAATTGTAATCACTGGCCTCTACCGAACCTTAAATGCATTTATTAAACAGAGCCACATAAGTTCACAAGGTGCATAACTGATCTGATTTGCACAAGATGGTTAAAACCTTCCTGTGTGTGATCTGCAGGTCTGGCCACGGCCAGCTCCGCCTTTCATCCTTCCCAGGTAGATAAATGAGTACCAAATTCGGTTGGGTGATAATTCTATGTAAATATTTTCTATTTACAGCGTGTTGGAAAAAGCGCTATATAAATAATACCTCAACTCATTATGCATCGAGGAAGGACAGCGCTTGGTTTCATCTTTACCTCTCTGCTCCGTATGCTGTATTAAGGCGTTATGGTGTGTGTGCATCGTGTTATTACCTGGTACTCGCACTAAGGCGGGCGCTGTGCCTGAGAGTCTATTTCCCGTGGTGGCAAACATTTCAGCACCTGGACAGCTCCTCGCATTGGCGGCACACATGGCTGACTGATATGCAGATGGTCTGAGGACCTCGAGCGTGTAGACCACAGATAGCTGCCCTGATGCGCATATGACTTGGGTGTGCATAGAGCCCTTTCAGCACCTGGACAGCTCCTAGCACACATGCACACATTCAGTAGGAAGCAGTTCAGATATACGTGGGGGTTGAATCTGTGGACCCTACACATAATATTAATAATCCGTTGTTTATAGAGCGCTTCCTATATATTGTTCATGCTTGCAAGCATTGTAATCATTGTGGAAATTAATTGTGGTGCTATTGAAAGAATTTGTGGAGCTGAATCCAACTCCTACCCACATTTTGACCAGCCTCTTTCCCCAGGGCGTTCATACCACAGAGCTCTTTGAGGCCATACAATTGGGAAAAGTTGCTATATAAATGACTACTACTATACAATACGCATCAGAGTGGATGATAGCGGTGAAGTGATTTGCCCAGGATCACACAATGTGGTTGAGAAAGTTTGAAAATGTACGTGCCAGGCCACCCCCCACCAAAATCCAGGATTTTGCAGCTGTCACCTGTCTGGGGTATGCCCCTCCCTTCCCACTGTGGTGGGCTCCTGGAGGTTCGTCCTTGGTGACTACCAGGACGTCGCCCGGCAACACTAGATAAGGCACTCCAATTGCCCATCCGTCTCAGCTGCCTATTCCACTTCCTAAATGCCCACACTCCAGTTTCCATATGCAGTGTGCACAGCAACGAAGCCTGTCACACACTGGAAACGAACAACTTCCCCCAACACGCACAAATAACATCAGAATTCCAGGGCTTGAATTTAAGATTGGATAAGCAGGACCTGCAAGCAACTCCGGGGTATCCAGCGGTAACCAGTCACCACTGGGGAGCGAGGAGCATAGTGTTAGGCAAATCCAACTTCTATATAAAAGGCAAACGTATCATTGTATTAATTATTCATGACCCCTTATGCTTTAAATGTCATATAGATGTGCCCTAATGTTTCTGTATAGATGGTCTCTCATGCACAGTTCACTTCACATAGTTGCGTTTGTTCGGCATCAGTTGGCATGGCGAGCCAAAAGTAGCTTCTGGTAGCTGTGGGTTTTAACCGGCTCTTCTAGTCTAAAAGCAGGAGTTAAATAGCTCCCAGCTCCCCTCAATTTCAAAACGTGGATTTCTACGTCTCTCCCACCGACTTCTACAACAGGCTCCCAACCAACACACTCTCCCACTAAAGACATACACAAGTTCCTTCTGACAACATATAGCTCAAATGCCCGCGACACGAGTCTCCTAGACACAGACCCATGTGCAGAGCTCAAGGTGCCTTCGGTCGGCACGCGTCAACACAACAGCAGAGCTATCTTGCATTTTCCCTCCGTCCCCACTGACCAAACCCTGCCCGCCTCACCCCACAGCTTCAAGAGACCATGAGGATGACACTGTGGCCCGGTGTGGAACCAAACAACATACCAAACATGATTGACAGGGGATGGTAAAAGAAGGCAGCACCCAGGGTAAAGCTGGTGACTAAGAAGCATCTCTGTGCGGGAAAGTGGCCATACTAGGTGTGCCTAGTGCCATTTTTCTCCCATAACTTTTACACATCTGGGTTAACCCTTTATGCGCCTTGAGTTTCCAGTGATACCCACCTACCTCTGGCCGCCATGTTTACACCCCGATGCACACACTGTTACTATTATTAACCAATTCAATAATGCTCAACTTGCTTCAAGGCTGCAGAATTGAAAAGCCTGTGACCTAGGGAAAGATTACGGCAGCAATGTTTACGGACTATCCGACTGAGCTATCTGGGCGGGAGCTGAACCCTTTCAGCACGCCCATCCCCCACACACCTCCTTACAGGGTCAGTCCTGAAAGCAGTGTCTGGAGTGCAGAGCCAAGCTGCTGGCAGTGCCGCCTCCCTATCCACCCCCCCCCCCCCCCGCCCTCCGAGATGGAATGAAGACGCACGCAATCCACACTCGGTGTTTAAGCAAAAGCTTCTTGGAGGCTGGTTGGGAGTGGTAAAGTGCAGCAGAAAAGTGTGTCCCCGCCCCAGTGAGTGCAGGCTCGCCTAGCGGAAGTTCCCGCTTCACAAAGATAGGTCGGTTCATGTATTTATTTCAGAGGTAGGTCTGCAATGTGCGCCTCGCGATTTCAAATCCCAAATGTTATCAAATCTGTCTCTAAATAGAGCTCCTTGCAGAAACGCCCCTCTGGATAGTGATGTGTGTATGTGTGTGTCTATACATGTGTCTGAGTGTCTGTCGTGTCTGTATGCACGTGTGTGTGTGTCTATGTGTGCGTATGCACGTGTGTGTGTGTGTCTGTGTGTGCATGCACGTTCATGTGAGTGTCTGAGCATGTGTCTGAGTGTCTGTCGTGTCTATGTGTGTGTGTGTGTGTCTATGTGTGTGCATGCACGTGTGTGTGCGCGTCTATAGATGTGCCTGAGTGTCTGTCATGTCTGTGTGTGCATGCACGTGTGTGTGTATATGTGTGTGCATGCACATGTGTTTGTGTGTGTGTTTGTGTGTGCATACACGTGTGTATCTGTCTATGTGTGTGCATGCACATGTGTGTGTATGTGTGTGCCTATACATGTGTCTGAGTGTCTGTAGTGTGTATGTGTGTGTCTATGTGTGTGCATGGACGTGTGTGTGTGTGGGGGTGTGTGTGTGTGGGTGTGTGTGTGTGCATGCACGTGTGTGTGTGTCTATGTGTGCGTATGCACGTGTGTGTGTGTATGCACGTTCATGTGAGTGTCTGAGCATGTGTCTGAGTGTCTGTCGTGTCTATGTGTGTGTGTGTGTCTATGTGTGTGCATGCACGTGTGTGCACGTCTATACATGTGTCTGAGTGTCTGTCGTGTCTGTGTGTGCATGCACGTGTGTGTGTATATGTGTGTGCATGCACATGTGTTTGTGTGTGTGTTTGTGTGTGCGTTTGTGTGTGCATACACGTGTGTATCTGTCTATGTGTGTGCATGCACATGTGTGTGTATGTGTGTGCCTATACATGTGTCTGAGTGTCTGTAGTGTGTATTTGTGTGTCTATGTGTGTGCATGGACGTGTGTGTGTGTGTGGGTGTGTGGGTGTGTGTGTGTGCATGCACGTGTGTGTGTCATTCATTTGGCTAATACTTATACACAGAACTTCGGGCCTAGCCGAACGTGTTAGAGAGCGATGGATACAGCCCTAGCTATCACTAGAGGCGTAGCCAGGATTGTCTAACAAGTGGGGCGAGCAACTAATCTAGTTGGGCCCACCGCAGTGACATTAACATCTGTAAATGCCCACACAGTGCTGATGAGTGGTCCTTTACAGATTTTGGGTGGGCCTAAGGCCCTACCCTGTCTATGCCTCTGGCTATCACCGAAGCGTATCGCCGATTTACACTGCACCTTCGTGTGAGATTTCATTACTTCTTTCTTCATGAAGAGCCCTATGAACAGCATGCATAGACACTTGTTTAGAACACTTTAACAATAAATAGTACATAGGTCTGCATGCCGCAACGATAGCTCAGGGGCAACGCGTTTGCCTTTGAAGCAAGACAGCGCAGAACAACAAAAGTACAATCCCGGTCTCCACTTAGGGACTGGTGTCCCGTCCCGTATTAAGCGAGTAATACAAGATTAATTAATTCCAACAGATTACTGAACACCAGGAGAAGTCATCTCACTAATTAAGTGCAAAGTGTGCAAGAATAATTGCTGTTTTAATTTGCAGACGGGAGATTCTTTTTACAAGAAAAGAACAGTTATGTAAATCAAATAAATAAACAATAAATTAGAAGGATCCACCAAAATCCCCTGCACCACATATATCCGTATTAGTGTGTCATTGAGGTACAGCGTTCTGTTGCTTCCCAGCTGGGCTCATGCTTTATAAATAAATCCCATTATATGCATGCATACAACACATGGAAAGGTAAGGACGGGGCAATTAAAGTTGGATAGCTACTGTTGAGCAGTTAATTTGCCTCAGCGCACACGGTTAAATGGCCACATTACTTTGCACATCTACAGTGGCTGTTATGCACCATTGGTGCTGTATAGCTAGTTCTGGGGTTGGTTTCTTTGCCCATGAAACAGTCAGGTAGTTCGGACAGTTGAACGATGATCCAATGGTCATCATGTTTGACTTTTTCTGATTATCCAATATGTACCCATTGAAGGATAAATAACGCTCTGAAACACTGGAAAAAATAGGCCAACAGCTTTACTGCCTGTCACCTGATGTCACTGCCATCACTTGCTAACCTTACCAGTAAAAAGCCAATCCTCACCTATACAACCAGTCCCCAAAAACGTGCACATTCTGCTTTTAAAAACACTTAAAGAGGATCCCTGTCCCACCCTTGAAGCAAGCCTGTTCCGTGGCATGGCTAATCAAATAGCTCACGATAATCGCTCCGAAGACGCAAGTCTAACCTTTTTTGTAAAGATTTATTGGATGCCACTTGTTCACTCCATTGAGCTGTGGGTGAGCAGGTTTGCCTCCACCTTCTGTCGTGGCTCAAGCACTGTGGTCAAAGTGGCCAGGAACGGTTGGGAGCGGGGCTCCTCTACTTTTTTTAATTATGTTTTACTGTTCCTATTCTTTTATTTGAAAAAAGAACCCGTTCCAGAATGGTTTTGTTTTAAAATAAAAGTGTAGGAAGAAGTTGAAATTTGCACTTCCATGCACTGAACGTTCCCTTAAACAGCAGTTGTGTTTGTTTGGGGTTTTGTAATGTGCGAAGGAGGAGTCGTGGCAATGGAGTTTATGGGGAGCAGGAGCAGGCCAGCAGGGAACACAATTCCACTACTTCTTTTCATACACTTCGGCCACTGCTCACGCACAGTGGTCACAGCTCATCCCAGCGTCTTTATATCTAATGAAAAGAACTGTAACTCAATGAATCTCTTCTTAGCTCAAGCGTTCGCCTGCTTGATTCATTTGGCGACCATGTATGAACCGGTTGATGTCATTGAATACACGAGAACAAAGCTTTGGGTAAAAATTCAAGAATACTCCAAGAAAGATCAATGCGCAGCCATCAATTTTTTTCAAATTAACCAGACTCCTAGGGTAACGAAAGACGCTATAAAAAGAGTAAAACGCCAATGTTTGGTGCAAAAAGGTGCATTGGGGCGGTTAGCAACAGGGCTGCTTCTGGAAATGAAATCAATGCCCTGAGCTAAGTGGCCTTTCTTGGCAGCGCAGCCCCAGCGTGCATCTTGCAGGCACCGGCCGCTCTCTGCTCGATGCAGAGCATGTCACTTACTGGAAGGCTGCAAGCCCTGCGGCAGAGCAGTGCACTGAATGCGGACAAGCTGGCCACGCGGCCACTCCCTGTATCCCGTATCGTGCGGCCTGGCAGAAGCCTCAGAGGGTATAGGGATTTTTGTCCGCAGAAGATTTAGTCGAAGAAGAATTCATCGATTTTATTTATTTATTTATTATTATTTCTTAACAAAGGATTTTGCCCCAAATATATTTGGGGGGTGGGTTTAGGAGAAAAACTAATGTAGCGGTGGGTCTCCCCCCACATATATTTGCAGCAAAATCGACCAGTAAAAATAAAAATTTCAATGAAAACCTCTCCGCCAGATCACATAGAAGCGCCCCACAGTGCAAGGTGGCGCGACGCATGGCGGATGGACAGGAGTCCTCTGCACTACTCACATTTAGACAGCCATCCCATTGCACCCACAAATCTTTAGTTAGTCCCAGACACCCACATCGGGCGGGCCCATCGCAGTGTAAAAAGCTCAGTGGGTTCAGTTGCTGCTAAAAGGGTCTGTGTCTGTGTAACTAGACATGATGTTTTTTAAGCCAAGTCGGTCATCTCGGCCCGTCAGCCTTCTGATAATAAAAGAATTAGGTATTTTGGGATGAGTTATAGTAACACTAATTAGTAGCGGTATTACAGTAACTTTGAACTGGTGAAAGTGCAATTAGCGCAAGAGCAAAAGTTACCATTGTGCAAAAAATATTCTTTCAATGCACGGTAGCAATGTTTGCCTCAGTACTAGTCCTTTGCCTTGGTGCAAAAAATGCTTTGAAGGATTATGTTGTTTGCCCCGGGGCAATTGCCCTGTTGCTAATGTGCAGTTAGTGGAAAGTTTCTGTAATACCACGAGCACAGGAAAAGTGAAACCCCTTACCGTGAACCCCGAAGCAGGCGGTGATTTTCTGAGCATACTGACACAGGCCATCATAGGCGTCCTCCTCGGCGGGGTCCTGCGCCTCCATCCTTTCTGCACAAAGGCGGCCTTCCATGAGTGGTCCTGCCGGGCTCAGCAGCAACACCGCCTGGGCAGGCGGGAGGGATTACTCAAAGGAACAGACTCAAGTCACAGCATTCCTCCGCCCCCTGCCCAGTTCATCGTTATTAATAATGCAGGCCGACATGCAGACTGCTGAGCTCACAGAACAGCGCAAGGCCAGCCAAAGACGTATTCATAATTCGTTTTCGATATCAAACGAAGGGGGCTCGCGTTACATCTCCAGGGCGGCGGCTCGGCCGCGCCCACCCTGCAGCAAGCGCCGCCAGGCTCCGGCGGAAGGCGGGGCACATCTTTATGCATGGCACAGAGGGAGCTGGCTGGACCCTCGCCTTTCATTGATCGGGTTCACTGGGTGTCCTCTCTAAGCGTGTGCTTCAAACAGTGTGGACACAATGGCGGATGGAGACTCCTACCACTCTCTGAAGACTGTCCATCTACGCACAGTACTGTATATGGCACACTCACCCAAAGCAAAGCACTTATGTGGAACATATGGATGTACAAAATTACTGACATTGCTTTATGCTGGTAAAATAGCTCAGCCGGTTGAGCGCTCGCTACTGCGCTCTGTGTATGATCTGCAGATTGGAGCGCTCTGAGGCCTACGGGCATGCAGCGCCTTATAATAATTTAAATAAATAAATACATTGCAGGTTCGAATCCCGGCAGCGTCCAATCAGCCTTCTGAAGTCGATAAATGAGCGCCAACTTCAGTTGGGTGATATTGTATGTAAAGTGCTTTGTTGAAGGCGCTATATAAAAAGCATAACGTTAGTATTACCTAATTGAAATTGGTGCACATGGATCACCTGTAGAACAATGAAAGGCTGAGTCACCCCAGCTAGGATTCAAATCTGGGAGTTACAGGTATATAGGCAACGAGCAATTAACTATCTGAGCTACCTTCATGCCTGTCAATCAGTAAACTCTGTAATAAATGCAGTCCTGCTTGAAATAAATATCTCCGAGTACTATTTTCAAAACGCCAGATCGGTAAAAAGTGGTGCTCATGTATATACCACCACTGTCACATTTTCTAATCCAGGACTTTGAATGATTGGCCAAGTGGAGTTTGCGAGTGGCAGGCATTAGAAGCCCCCCACCTTTCCCGCTCCATCTGGTTTGCCGCCAGCGTGGCATATGCAAGCTGGCGGCGAGCCCATGAACTACAGAAGACTACCCCTGTTTATTTTACCGCTGTTAAAGGCAGACATAATCTATTGGAATCCATTGCAAAGGTCTCCGGCAATCGTTCATTGTGAGAAGCATTGACACGCCTCCCCAAATGTAATGAAAAAGTGAAGAGTAAAGGAGAGCTGTATTGTACCATACTTTGCCTGTGTGCTGCGGGAAAGTCGAAAATTGCATCGAGAGGGACCTTGTGCATTTAAGTGAAAACGGTTATGGTGTCCTCCAATGTAACCAGCCTTTTTTATTAAATAGGGCCATTTATTTATTTAGACATGTCTCTACATGTGTACTCCCCACCACACCCATGACTTCAAGCCGCCCCTCTCACTGAGCTTTCCTTTATCATTCAGTTTAAGATTCAGACGCATTTACAAGGAGGCCTCACTCTACCTCAACAACTGCACTCTCCCGATACTCCAGGTGCGCCCACTACGGTCCTCTACCCGCCTGCCCTGTCTCCTTCCACCCCCAGATTCATTCAACTGCAAAAGAGCCGGCGGCACAAGCTTCCTTGTCACTGCTCCATCTCTCCGGAACTCGCTTCCTCCCAAAAACCGAACTGAACGTACCTACATGACCTTCAGAAAGCTACTTAAATGCTGGCTGTTGAACGAATACGACTAGGAACTAACTTGTCCTAGCCCTGTCTCTTCCTGCCCGTCCACCTCACATGAATTTCTATCTGTAAAATGTTTTACCTTGTGAAACCCTCAGATTTGGGAGTTAGATAAATGCAATAAATAAATAAATAACACTGCTTCCCATCGTAATAGCCCCGAGTTAGACCATGGAGTCTAGGCTCCACCACCACCTGGATTTGGGAGCACTGTATCCTGTGCCCCGGGGCTATCGACCTGGAGGTGTACACAAGTAAGAAAGAAGAGAAAAGAGGGTCCAAAACGGAACCCTCCCGTCCCCTGCACACCTTTGGGTTGCATCAGTGTGACGCCTTGAAGTTCAGTTTCATACAATAGTCAATTAGACATATATTAAAAAAAATAATTTTAATAGTAACGCAAATTTGAGTAAATGCAGTAATGACATCCAGTATAAAGAGAAAAAGATTCTTTATTCCAAACGCAAAGTCCAGGGGGGATTCAATTCATTTGATAGTGGCTGACGCGTTTCGAGATATTCATTCTCGTCATCAAGAGCCCAGAACAATGAATCAATCACTGAAAATAGAGAAATATATACAATCAGATATTTTAGAGCTCTCCAGTTATTTGCATCATACATTTGGAGTTAGTGTTGAGCTAATAGTCTGTTCCCAGAGAAATCTGATCAACAAAATCTTCAAACTTTTTTGATAGGAAAACAAAGTTGAGGTAACTACAATAGGTCAACATGACCAGAAGTTATGATTCAATTGTATCCAGAGTCACAAACAATCGAAACGAGGGTTGGCCGCTAATCCAAAGATCTATTAGGAATACATAATAGATTACAAGGGCACTGGTATACTACCAGAAAAAAAGTAAAGTTTGTTGCTTACCAAGACTAGAAAAATCCCGTACTTCAATGGATAAAGAAAACCACTTCGTATGTGCGGAGAAAAAACTCTGAGTGGAATTGAAACGAGATTCATCCAACGGAGAGTAAGGAAGTCAGGTACACTATGGAAGATAAATAATAAGTGCAACGATAAGTGTAAAATGCCATAAGCGGCACGTCAAGGAGAGTGAAACAGTAAAAGGGCAAACACTCACCGCTGAGGGATGCCCAGCAGGCTCACACCATGACCAGTGATTTCGCATGGCGATGCACGAGTGGCTCGTAGTCTAACTTATAAAGTTCTAGGCAGTCTGGTGTCTTGGCCTATAAGGGAAATAGCGGCCGCTGTAAATTGGTGTCTTTGTCACACGTATGCAGACAGCACTGCATTATAACAGCAAAAATCACCTCGTATTATTAAATGTTGCTTACTTGTGTTTGTAGTTAGTGTGCCATCGGGAGACGAAACGTAGAGTGCGGAGTGAATGGAGGTCGTCCAAGCCCATCAAGAGAAAAGACGTCCACGGAGATTGTTGCTATGCGTGAGACGCTCATACGCCAATGCAGGACCCTCAGTGCAGCGACGGTCCGTGAAGCGTGGCCGATGTGCGTAACAATAGTTGTAGGACTATTGGAGTGAATTTAAATAGTAGACTGTTGGTAAAAAGAGGCGGCCATCTTAGAAGATGAACAATGTATGAATGTAGATGAAGACATGCTTAGTGTAGGTGCAGACTGAAATGGTCTAAAGTTGGACAAATTGGAATGAATCAATTCGGAAGGGAAACCAACCATCTGGGTTACAATGTGGTGACTCTGGATTTACAGTATTTAATGAACAAATAAGTGTACTTGGGATAGTACTTAATTCACATATGATGACAGTATTTTTCCAAAATGGACACCATGTGATATCCAATGGGGGAAGTACAATCATGTAATGATGCAGGGAGAACAAAGGTCGATGTTAAATGTTAGTACTGAAACAATGTAAAGAGATCCATGAGGTGCATACAGAACTGAGGTATATTGAGAGACAACAGTACAACATATCAGATAAAGCATTTCAAAGAAAATTCATCATTAAGACCCTTTGGTAATAATGTGTTGAGTGTGTGAATCCAATATTTCTCTCTCCGTGAGAGCATTGATACATAGTCACCTCCCCTGTAGGGTTTTTTGACTATTTCAAGGATTTGAAATTTTAGTTGTGCAATTGTATGATTGTTTTCCATGAAATGTCTGGAGAGGGGGGATTTAGTGTTTTTGCATCTAATGTTCGATTTGTGTTCCGCAATGCGTTCTTTGACAGGTCTTGTGGTTTGACCGACATACACTTTGCCACAAGGACATTTAATCGCATAAATTACCCCAGATGACATGCAAGTGGCATAGTGTCGTAACTTAATGTTCTTTCCAGTATATGGGTGAACAATCTTGTCACCTTTTATGACGTTGTTACAGTGAGTACAGCAGAGGCATGGGAAGGTACTCATTTTTTGGTTTGTAGGACCCTCTGTTTGTCTTTTGGTGGTATTTCTGCATTGACCAAAGTGTCTCTAAGGTTCCTACCACGTCTGAAGGCCATCATGGGAGCTTTAGGGAAAAGTTCCTTCAAAGTCTGGTCATTATGGAGAATACTCCAATGTTTCCTGATGGATTTGCTTATCTGGAAGCTTTGTCTGGAATATTTGCTGATATGAAGTAATGGTGTATCCTTTGATTTGGTTTTAGGTACCAGCAGTTGTTCTTTATTAATTAGTCCAGATCTTTCTTTGACTTCCTCTAGGATGGTGTTGGGATAGCCTCTGGCTGAACATTTTTCCAAAAGTGTGTTGCTTTCTGTGTCTAAACCTGCTGGGTCCGAGATTATGCGTTTTAGTCTCAGGACTTGACTGTACGGTAGACTTTTTAGCATAGATTTAGGGTGATGGCTTGTGAAGTGTAGCAGGTTGTTTGCGTCAGTAGGTTTGTGGAAAACCGTGGTCCAGATCCGGTGTTCTCTAATTTCCATGTCCACATCTAAGAAGTGTAGGCGGGGTTCACCTATCTCCATGGTGAACTTGATGGTGTTATGAATAGAATTCATATAGGTGAGGAAAGCGTCCAGTTCTTCGCGTGTCCCACACTAAATAGCAAAAATGTCATCTATGTAGCGTTTCCACATCAGTATCTTGTAGGACCATTCCGGGTGGTCCAGTACATGTCGGTGTTCAAATCTGTACATGAATGTATTTGCGTAGACTGGGGTCATGGATGAGCCCATAGAAGTGCCAGTAGTTTGTAGGTAGAATTTCCCTTTGAATCTGAAATAACTGTTAAAGAGTATAATTTCAAGAAATTTCATGACCAGATTGTTGTTGGACCTACTGTTGTTACCATTGGAAATGAGCCATTGGACTGCATCTAGGCCTTCGGTGTGGGGGATGGAGGTGTATAGACTACATACATCCATACTGAAAATGATGCACTCTGTGCTTAGAGCCGTGATGTCGTTAATACAGTTCAGGAAATCTGTTGTATCTCTCAGATAAGTGGGGGTATCCTGTACCAATTTCTGAAGGGATTTATCCACGTAGATAGCAAGAGGCTCGAAAATGCTGTCAGTGCCAGCTACTATGGGTCGTAGTGGAGGATTGGAAGGGTCCTTGTTGATTTTCGGAAGACCATAGAATACGGGGGTAATGGGATGTAAATTCAGTAGAAATTCACTTGTCTTAACATCAATCATGTTAAGATCTAATGCTTCTTCAATTGTCTTCTTGATAAGAATCTTAATTGTGTTGATAGGATCACCATCCAGTTTGGAATAAGGGTTGGTATCATCTAACAGTGTAAGGCATTTAGTAGTGTAGTCTTTTGTGTCCATTATGACAATTGCACCCCCTTTGTCGGCTGGTTTGATGGTTAGATCTTCGTCTTTAGCCAGTGTTTCAATATGTTCCAATTGACACCTCTTCACATTGCTTGGTGTATTCTTCTGATAGTTGATCCTTTGCAGATCCTTCATTACCATTTTTTCGAATAGGTTAAGCATGGAATTTTGTGTGAATGGGTCAAAGTAGCTTTTCGGGCGAAATTCAAGAGTATCGGTGTCCAGTGGTGGTATTTCCCCGTCCATATCAGAGCTGAAGAAGAGTTTGAGTCTCAATTTTCGCAATAACCTATGGAAACACACTTTTTCCTCAAAAAGTGTGGTATTGCTGGTGGGTACGAATGATAGTCCACGGATAAGCATGTCCAATTGCCCACTCATGAGGTTTTTGCTGGATAGGTTCACCACTAGGTTTTCAGTCATTTGTTTTTTCTTTTGTTTTGACCCTTTGCCTCTCCTCGTTTTTCTTTTTGTTTGTCTCTTAATCCTAAAAAAGGACCATTCGATGTTGCAGGGCTGGGTGGTGTCACAGGGATTGATGAGTTAGCGGCAGGTTGGTCTCTAGAATCTGTGTCGGGAATTGTTGTTTCTTTATTAGGGGGGTGTTCTCTTTCTTCCGGTTGAATTGGGTCCCCAATGCTACTGCTGCTGCTATCACTGCCAGAGTTTGCTTTATTCTGGAAACGAGATTTCCGTTGTTGGTCACGATGATGGTAAAATTCTTGCCACGTATAGACTATGTCGTTAAGGTAATCAAAGGTATCTCTTTTGAATTTCCTCAGTTTTCTTTGTTCAATATCCTGTTTGCAGCCCGTTAGTTTTGAATTGAAGTCAGTAAGTAGGGTAGCGAGTTCTTCAGTTGATTTAAATTTACTTAACTGAGTTTTCAGGGTGGTGATTTCTGTGTCGATGGATGTGAGAGATTTGGATAATTCTTCAATTGTCAAGAGTATGAGGTCAAGTGAACATTTATTTAGAATTTGATCCCATTTTTCGACGAAGGATTTGCTTTCACTGCATAGAGTAAGACGTAGATATACCCTCAGTCCACGCTGTATTTTCTGCGATTTGTAATATTCAACCAATGTTGTTGCATGTAATTTCTGTGCAATTTCACGTCAAATTAGTTTTTCCAACTGAAAGACCAGTCTCTCTGGGTTAGCTCTGCATTGCAGTGATTTCTCTGTGTCTTTAATGAGAGATAGAATACGCTTAGCTTCAGATGCATCAAAAGCTAATGTGGTGGCGCGTTTGTCGGTAATGTCATTGATGCGTGAGGAAGACATATTAGTCAAAAAATTAGGAAAATGGGTGCTACCTTCATTTAGTGCCACACTACTGAATAGTGGAAACAACAACAAGGGAAAGGATGGAAGGTGCACACACTAAGATTTAGAGTAATTGCTTACATATACCAATTTAACAACAATTAAGGATTTTTAGGGTGCGGGGGAGGAAAAGCAGCCCTGGCACAGGGATACTGAAAATACAAAAGAAGAGAAAAGAGGGTCCAAAACGGAACCCTCCCGTCCCCTGCACACCTTTGGGTTGCGTCAGTGTGACGCCTTGAAGTTCAGTTTCATACAATAGTCAATTAGATATATATTCAAAAAAATAATTTTAATAGTAACGCAAATTTGAGTAAATGCAGTAATGACATCAGTATAAAGAGAAAAAGATTCTTTATTCCAAACGCAAAGTCCAGGGGGGATTCAATTCATTTGATAGTGGCTAACGCGTTTCGAGAAATTCATTCTCTTCATCAAGAGCCCAGAACAATGAATCAATCACTGAAAATAGAGAAATATATACAATCAGATATTTTAGAGCTCTCCAGTTATTTGCATCATACATTTGGAGTTAGTGTTGAGCTAATAGTCTGTTCCCAGAGAAATCTGATCAACAAAATCTTCAAACTTTTTTGATAGGAAAACAAAGTTGAGGTAACTACAATAGGTCAACATGACCAGAAGTTATGATTCAATTGTATCCAGAGTCACAAACAATCAAAACGAGGGATGGCCGCTAATCCAAAGATCTATTAGGAATACATAATAGATTACAAGGGCACTGGTATACTACCACAAAAAAAGTAACGTTGTTGCTTACCAAGACTAGAAAAATCCCGTACTTCAATGGATAAAGAAAACCACTTCGTATGTGCGGAGAAAAAACTCTGAGTGGAATTCAAACGAGATTCATCCAACGGAGAGTAAGGAAGTCAGGTACACTATGGAAGATAAATAATAAGTGCAACGATAAGTGTAAAATGCCATAAGCGGCACGTCAAGGAGCGTGAAACAGTAAAAGGGCAAACACTCACCACTGAGGGATGTATGATGCAAATAACTGGAGAGCTCTAAAATATCTGATTGTATATATTTCTCTATTTTCAGTGATTGATTCATTGTTCTGGGCTCTTGATGACGAGAATGAATATCTCGAAACGCGTCAGCCACTATCAAATGAATTGAATCCCCCCTGGACTTTGCGTTTGGAATAAAGAATCTTTTTCTCTTTATACTGGATGTCATTACTGCATTTACTCAAATTTGCGTTACTATTAAAATTATTTTTTTAAATATATATCTAATTGACTATTGTATGAAACTGAATTTCAAGGCGTCACACTGACGCAACCCAAAGGTGTGCAGGGGACGGGAGGGTTCCGTTTTGGACCCTCTTTTCTCTTCTTTTGTATTTTCAGTATCCCTGTGCCAGGGCTGCTTTCCCCCCCCCCACCCTAAAAATCCTTAATTGTTGTTAAATTGGTATATGTAAGCAATTACTCTAAATCTTAATGTGTGCACCTTCCATCCTTTCCCTTGGTGTATACAAGTAATACAAGCCACAAGGGAAAAGGCGCAACCGACACACCAACACATTTGGCACTGGTTGCGCTACCAACAACAGGTGGAACTGACACAAGGAGATCTATGATAAAGTCCTCCAGCAGAACCGGCTCAAAATCTTTCAAAAGGTGCTGGTAGACCTGCGACCAGCACTGTCCTCCACGCCTAGCTGGCAGAAGGTGCACTGCGGGTGAACTGTGCACCTTCCATCCTTTCCTTTGGTGTATACAAGTAATACAAGCCACAAGGGAAAAGGCGCAACCGACACACCAACACATTTGGCACTGGTTGCGCTACCAACAACAGGTGGAACTGACACAAGGAGATCTATGATAAAGTCCTCCAGCAGAACCGGCTCAAAATCTTTCAAAAGGTGCTGGTAGACCTGCGACCAGCACTGTCCTCCACGCCTAGCTGGCAGAAGGTGCACTGCGGGTGAACTGAAGACTACGTTCAGAACAGATGGCTCTTATGGTTCTGGGCAAACCTATTTGGGGAAATCCTGACCGACCCACATTTCTGCATATTGAGCCCGATCACATTTTTATTTATTTGTACATTTGTATAGCGCACCTAACCCTCAGGCATCTGTGCTTCCTTAAGGGTCCGGATGAGTTCTGTCCCATGGCTGCAGTATCAGAGCCAGGGGAGGGGCAGGCTATGTCCCCTAGCTCCCCCATGGGGTCCAGTGCTCCCCCGGCCCTATTAGCCACCCCCCTGGCACCAAAAACAGCCTCTGCTACTGCATGGTTGAAGACGTTCCTCATATGTCTTATAGGCAGGAGGTCTCTGGTGGTCTCACTCGTGCCACCAGATAAGAAAGGAATTTGTATTTGCATTGCACAAGAGTAGTTATTATGTTTGCAGTAACTACATATGCATTAAAAATAAATGGTATAGTGAAGAGAAAAGGCACCCATCAGAACCATCGACCTTTAATTAAGTGCCAATGACGAGTATGCTCGTCTTTTTTGCATAGACGTGCACAATAGCCTGGCAGTTACACCCACCTCTGAAGGTCTCCGTCCTTCTCTAAAAAGAAGCCCATAGGAGAAAGGGCACCCAGTCACCTGTCACATCACCTGCATTCCTGTCTTAAATCGGGAACCCAACGAAAGTGATGAAAAGTACCTCAAGGGTCTCGAGAACTTGCCCAGTGCTCACTTGTGAGACAGCAGTCCACGGAAGAGGACACCACCCTGGGACCCCAAAGCCTCTCACCTTCCAGTCACCTTCCCATATAGTGGGTCCAATCATACAAAATAGAAGGGCTCGGGGGAAAGGCAAACGCAAACCAAAACACATGATATGATCTGATATGGCATTTATAATGCGCCTCTGCAAAAGTGTTTCAAGGCGCGACGAGGCAAGGGAGGGGAAACAGAGGGAAGACAGACAGCGATCCTACTAGGCCAGGTGACATTGAGATCGCGATCATGTCCATCACAAGCACAAACTCACTTGTCTTTTCAGCCCCCCCCCCAAAAGTGGGTCAAACAATTAAAACATCCAAGAGAAAGTCTGGCATAGGGTGAGCAGACATCCCTATTTCCAGGCGATAGTTCCAGTATAGCACAACTTACTCCTGTGTCCTGACAAGAGCTACTGAAAAAACAGCCAAATGCTCCGCTTTTAAGAAAAGGTTTAGACTTCCAAATAAAGTAAATACTAAACATCTGAAAGGTCAACTCAGAGTTCTGGGGCTGCTGGGGTACGGACAAGGAAAAACCCTCAGTGAAGAATCTAGAAAGACCCTTTTCTAGAGACGTTGCTGCTACTGGGAGCCTTTAATCTTCATTGATTTAACTGCTTGAAAGACTGGGTTGGTAAACTTGACCTGTATGTTTTCCCCAGTGCAGTGGCAGCATGGATGTGCCAACCGTGAACGAAGCATTCCGGTTACGGGTGCCGGTGATCTGGCAAGCTTCCCCGGGCGTGCAGGTACATCTCCAGAAAGGGAAGGGTACCTGGATGCTGCTCTACTTTCTAAAAGTAGTTTTTTTATGCATCTTCATTTGGGCTGCTTGACTCTAGCCTCCTTGACCTGTCATTGGAATGTTTCTGTCCACGTGATTCCCTGGCCCATGAAACTGTGGCTGTCTTTACCCATTTTTAGTTTTGGCTGTTAGGTAGCTCTAAACTGCCGCCTCTAAGCCAAAACTATTGCATTGGATCAAATCCTGACAGTATTATTTAAAAGCAGTCTTCTGAGAGTTGATGACTTAATTGGAGCTGTAAATGCACTACTGGTATACTAAAAATGTTTTAACCAAGTTTGCCTTCAGCCATTTCATGTATAAGCAGTGTTGATGTCCTACAGTAACTTTTCATTAAAACACGCATTGGCAAAGCCAACAGTTTTGACTTGTGTGTAGGTACAAGGGATATGCAAGGCACTACTATTATTAGCATGGCAATGGACAGTCAATGGGTGGGCAAATAATCAAAGAACACCTACAAGCATTGTATCCCTCCTCATATCCCATTCCCCTCCTATTTGTACTCTAATGCAATAGTTTTGGCTAACAAAAGGAAGACAGAAAAGGAGAGCAAAAAGGATAAAACAAAGAGAAAACTGTAAAAACTTAAAAAGGTGTGTAAACAAAAATGAATAAAGTGTGTGGTATAGCTGGGCGGTCTCATCTTTTATTAGAAATAAGGGTACGCTTGGGTGCGCTTTATCCCATACTGAGCGCCGGGAGACCTCCCCTGGGGGGTAGCGGTGTGCGGTATAAGTCAACATAACATACAGATGACACTGGAGAAATCACCAATGTCAGAGGCACCGACGCTTCCTCTCACGTGGCCCGCGCACGCCACAAGCCGCGCAATATCAAAGTGACGACTGACCGAAGCGCGTAATCCGCAGGACTAAGAGGATGCAGAGAACAAAACAATGACATATTGAGCTCCGCACATGAAGGTTCCCCACTCCCCCCTGCCGCACAGCCCTTCTTTTCATCTCCCTCCGCGGATTAGACCATCAGGGATGCGCGGTGCGCTTGATAAGCTCTTTTTTTTTACCAGGATATTCTGGGGGGCGATTGCGCTCAAAGCTCGCAGATGGTCGAGCGCTCATCATAAGCCCTCCTGAAAACCACTTCCCCCTGAGGACCCCTCTCTCATCAATGTACTTTGACATGCACTAGAGCACGAGTCTGCAGCCTCTGTCTCTTCAGATGTTTTGGACGTGACTCCCGTGATCTATCTCCATTGGCTGTGCTGTCTAGGGATGATGGGAGTTGTAGTGCAAAATATCTAGTGAGCCAAAGGTTGCGGACCCCAACCGTAGAGGTGCCCAATGAAGGTCCTAGAGTGACCACGCAGCTATATCAGGACAGCATATATGCCGGTATTCCATGGGATGGCGTTCAAATATCCCACAGAAAAGCCTTATAAGATCCTACAAGTAAGTTATACGAATTTATTTTTTAAAAGTGGAGATTGGGAACGATATTTACAACTTCATAAGAACGTATTTGACACCCATTTTCTTACAGAATTTTTATAAAGTCTCAGATTTCAGTACGGTATTTGTAAGATTTTACAAGATTCTGATAAGATCCTTATCAGAAAATGTACAATTAATGTTTGTATGGGATTTAACACTGTCGAGGCATTTGTCATCGATAATTTAATGTCATGTTTCCAAACCCTACGGATGGGCAGATGACTTTTGCTCTGCCCTTTGTTCTGGAGGTGCTACGAAGAGACTGTGCTCACGAGCGTTACCTTATAAAACTGCAATTAAAAAAATAAACCCATGCAATAGGCATGTATGTGCCTATTGCATGTAGGCCGCTACTGCCACAGTGGTGTCCTTGCATTGAGGCTTGTCTGAGTGGGGGCTCTGCCCACACCTGGGTTTCCAGACTGAGGTCTTCAATTTTAGAATGCAAAGGCACGCCTCCCTATCGATTCCATTACCTGGTCAAGCAGACTTGCTTTAATATTATGCAAGTCTATGAAAAAAGGACGAGCATACTCGTCCTTGGCACTTAAGGGGTTAAATAGTTGGCGAGACTGGTAGTAAAATAACTGCTCCAGGGGCCCTTAAACAGTCGCTGATGAAATGACATAGAACCACTGTGTGCATGATGATATTGACAGAAGGAAGGAAACTGTTGAAGCGCATGCAATGGTCTGGGCATATGTTGCTCTTTTGAAAATTATATCTTGTAAGTTGCAATAACTGGAGCAATGACATAACCAAATATCTCAGTGCTCAGCAGTAGAAGAAGCAGATGGTCCTTTGCAAAGCCTGCAGCCAACGCAGCCCTTAGGCGCAAGAAGCCACCACAGCCCAGAGGCAGAAGAAGCCAACACAGCCCAGAGGCGCGAGAAGCCAACACAGCACAGAGGCGCGAGAAGCCAACACAGCCCAGAGGCGTGAGAAACCAACACAGACCAGAGGCACGAGAAACCAACACAGCCCAGAGGCGCGAGAAGCCAACACAGCCCAGAGGCGCGAGAAGCCAACACAGCCCAGAGGTGCGAGAAGCCAACACAGCCCAGAGGCGCGAGAAGCCAACACAGCACAGAGGCACGAGAAGCCAACACAGCACAGAGGCGCGAGCAGCCAACACAGTCCAGAGGCGCGAGAAGCCAACCCATCCCAGAGGCGCGAGAAGCCAGCACAGCCCAGAGGCGCAAGAAGCCAACACAGCCCAGAGGCGCGAGAAGCCAACCCATCCCAGAGGCGCGAGAAGCCAACACAGCCCAGAGGCGCGAAAAGCCAACACAGCATAGAGGCGCGAGAAGCCAACACAGCCCAGAGGCACGAGCAGCCAACCCAGCCCAGAGGCACGAGAAGCCAACACAGCACAGAGGCGCGAGAAGCCAACACAGCCCAGAGGCGCGAGAAGCCAACACAGCCCAGAGGCGCGAGAAGCCAACACAGCACAGAGGTGCGAGAAACCAACACAGCCCAGAGGCGCGAGAAGCCAACACAGCCCAGAGGCACGAGCAGCCAACAAAGCCCAGAGGCACGAGAAGCCAACCCATCCCAGAGGCGCGAGAAGCCAACACAGCCCAGAGGTGCGAGAAGCCAACACAGCCCAGAGGCACGAGAAGCCAACCCATCCCAGAGGCGCGAGAAGCCAACACAGCCCAGAGGCGCGAGAAGCCAACACAGCCCAGAGGCGCGAGAAGCCAACACAGTACAGAGGTGCGAGAAGCCACCACAGCCCAGAGGCGCGAGAAACCAACCCAGCCCAGAGGCGCGAGAAGCCAACACAGCCCAGAGGCACGAGCAGCCAACACAGCCCAGAGGCACGAGAAGCCAACCCATCCCAGAGGTGCGAGAAGCCAACGCAGCCCAGAGGCGTGAGAAGCCAACACAGCCCAGAGGCGCAAGAAACCAACACAGCCCAGAGGCGCGAGAAGCCAACACAGCCCAGAGGCGCGGGCAGCCAACACAGCCCAGAGGCACGAGAAGCCAACCCATCCCAGAGGCATGAGAAGCCAACACAGCCCAGAGGCGCAAGAAGCCAACGCAGCCCTTAGGCGCAAGAAGCCAAAACAGTCCAGAGGCGCGAGAAGCCAACACAGTCCAGAGGCGTGAGAAGCCAACACAGCACAGAGGCGCGAGAAGCCAACACAGCCCATAGGCGCGAGAAACCAACACAGCCCAGAGGAGCGAGAAGCCAACACAGCCCAGAGGCACGAGCAGCCAACACAGCCCAGAGGCACTAGAAGCCAACCCATCCCAGAGGCGCGAGAAGCCAACACAGCCCAGAGGCGCGAGAAGCCAATGCAGCCCTTAGGCGCAATAAGCCAACACAGCCCAGAGGCGCGTGAAGCCAAGACAGCCCAGAGGCGCGAGAAGCCAACACAGCACAGAGGCGCGAGAAGCCAACACAGCCCAGAGGCGCGAGAAACCAACACAGCCCAGAGGTGCGAGAAGCCAACACAGCCCAGAGGCGCGGAAAGGCAACGCAGCACTTAGGCGCAAGAAGCCAACACAGCCCAGAGGCGCGAGAAGCCAACACAGCACAGAGGCGCAATAAGCCAACACAGCCTAGAGGCGCGAGAAGCCAAGACAGCCCAGTGGCGCGAGAAGCCAACACAGCACAGAGGCCCGAGAAGCCAACACAGCTCAGAGGCGCGAGAAACCAACACAGCCCAGAGGTGCGAGAAGCCAACACAGCCCAGAGGCGCGAGAAGCCAACGCAGCCCTTAGGCGCAAGAAGCCAACACAGCCCAGAGGCGCGAGAAGCCAACACAGCACAGAGGCGCGAGAAGCCAACGCAGCCCTTAGGCGCAATAAGCCAACACAGCCCAGAGGCGCGAGAAGCCAAGACAGCCCAGAGGCGCGAGAAGCCAACACAGCACAGAGGCGCGAGAAGCCAACACAGCCCAGAGGCGCGAGAAACCAACACAGCCCAGAGGCGCGAGAAGCCAACAAAGCCCAGAGGCGCGAGAAGCCAACACAGCCCAGAGGCGCGAGAAGCCAACACACCATGCTGTGATGCCCAGAGGCACAAGGAGCAAAAACGAATCACAGCAATGCTCAGAAGCCACGAAAACGCAAGTTCTATGTTATTACATTGACAGTCTTTTTTTCGATAACTTTTTTTGTGAAAAATGTTTAATGAAAATGTCAGTACATTTATTTTCTATTATTTTTGTAGGGGTTCACCCCAAGCCCCCTCCTCCCCTATTCTGTTTTACCTATTCCCAACACCCCCTTACCCCTTACAGACCCTTTCCCACCATCTATTATTTTCAAGGAATTACTTTGTAAAATAATTTTTGGGGGAAAAAACATCGAAAAAATGACCGTCAATGTAACAACGTTGTCCCCTCAGAAGAACTAGAAGCCAAAACAAACCTAAGACTCACTCAGAAGCACAGGAATCCAACACGCCGCAAACACTGCTCCGAAGCACATGAAACTAAGTGAAAAACTGAGCAATGCTCACCCACTAAGAAGCCACAACACCTCAAGCATTTATCAGAAGCACAAGAAAACAAAAGAAAGCTTGGAATTGCTCAGAAGCATAAGAAGTCATCATACCACAAGCACTGCTCAGAAGCAGATGATGTGAACCATAAATAAACTCAGCAGTGTTCTGAAGCACAAGAAGCCAACACACCACAAGCATTTCTCAGAAGCAAAAAAAGCCAAAACAATCCTCAGACTTGCTCAGAAGCACAAGAAGCCAAAACACCCAAGCATTTCTCAGAAGCAAAGAAGCCAAAACAAACCTCAGAATTGCTTGGAAGCACAAGAAGCCAACACACCACAAGCATTTCTCAGAAGCAAAAAAGCGAAAACAAACCTCAGAAATGCCCAGAAGCACAAGAAGCCAAAACACCCAAGAATTTCTAAGAAGCAAAAAAGCCAAAACAAACCTCAGAAATTGCTCGGAAACTGTGAAGCCAAAACACACAAGCATTTCTCAGAAGCAAAAAAAACAAAACAAACCTCAGAATTGCTCTGAAGCCAAGAAGCCGAAACACCCAAGCATTTATCAGAAGTGCAAAAAAGCCTAAACAAACCTCAGAATTGCTCAGAAGCACACGAAGCCAAAACACTCAAGCATTTATCAGAAGTGCAGGAAATCAAAACAAACCTCAGAATTTTTTGGAAGCAAAAGAAGTCAAAACACATCAGAAGTGCAAAAAGCCAAAACAAACCTCAGAATTGCTTGGAAGCACAAGAATCTAAAAAACTGAAGCATTTATCAGAAGTGCAAAAAAGCCAAAACAAACCTCAGAATTGCTCGGAAGCACAAGAAGCCAAAATACCCAAGCATTTATCGGAAGTGCAAAAAAGCCAAAACAAACCTCAGAATTGCTTGGAAGCACAAGAATCTAAAAAACTGAAGCATTTATCAGAAGTGCAAAAAAGCCAAAACAAACCTCAGAATTGCTCGGAAGCACAAGAAGCCAAAATACCCAAGCATTTATCGGAAGTGCAAAAAAACCTACACAAACCTCACAATTGGTCGAAACACAAGAAGCAATAACACCCAAGCATTTATCAGAGTGCAAAAAAGGGTAAACGAACCTCAGAATTGCTCGAAGAACAAGAAGCCCAAAAACCTAAGCATTTATCAGAAGTGCAAGAAATCAAAACAAATCTCAGAAAATTTTGGAAGCACAAGTACTCAAAACACATCAGAAGTGCAAGAAGCCAAAACAAACCTCAGAATTGCTCAGAAGCACAAGTAGCCAAGAAACCCAAGCATTTATCAGAAGTGCAAAAAAGCTTAAACAAACCTCAGAATTGCTCGAAACACAAGAAGCAATAACACCCAAGCATTTATCAGTAGTGCAGAAAAGCCTAAACGAACATCAGAATTGCTCGAAGCACAAGAAGCCAAAACACCCAAGCATTTATCAGAAGTGCAAAAAATCAAAACAAACCTCAGAATTTTTCGGAAGCACAAGAAGTCAAAACAGATCAGCAGTGCAAGAAGCCAAAACAAACCTCAGAATTGCTCAGAAGCACAAGTAGCCAAAACACCCAAGCATTTATCAGAAGTGCAAGAAATCCAAACAAACCTCAGAATTTTTGGAAGCACAAGAAGTCGAAACACATCAGTAGTGCAAGAAGCCAAAACAAACCTCAGAATTGCTCAGAAGCACAAGAAGCCAAAACACCCAAGCATTTATCAGAAGTGCAAGAAATCAAAACAAACGTCAGAATTTTTGGAAGCACAAGAAGTCAAAACACATCGGAAGTGCAAGAAGCCAAAACAAACCTCAGAATTGCTCAGAAGACCAATAAGCCAAAACACCCAAGCATTTATCAGAAGTACAAAAAGCCTAAATAAACCTAGGAATTGCTCAGAAGACCAAGAAGCCAAAACACCCAAGCATTTATCAGAAGTGGGAAAAGCCTAAACAAACCTCAGAATTGCTCGAAGCACAAGAAGCCAAAACACCCAAGCATTTATCAGAAGTGCAAGAAATCAAAACAAACCTCAGAATTTTTGGAAGCACAAGAAGTCAAAACACATCATAAGTGCAAGAAGCCAAAACAAACCTCAGAATTGCTCAGAAGCACAAGAAGCCAAAACACCCAAGCATTTATCAGAAGTGCAAGAAATCCAAACAAACCTCAGAATCTTTGGAAGCACAAGTACTCAAAACACATCAGAAGTGCAAGAAGCCAAAACAAACCTCAGAATTGCTCAGAAGCACAAGTAGCCAAGAAACCCAAGCATTTATCAGAAGTGCCAAAAAGCTTAAACAAACCTCAGAATTGCTCGAAACACAAGAAGCAATAACACCCAAGCATTTATCAGTAGTGCAGAAAAGCCAAAAACGAACATCAGAATTGCTCGAAGCACAAGAAGCCAAAACACCAAAGCATTTATCAGAAGTGCAAGAAATCAAAACAAACCTCAGAATTTTTCGGAAGCACAAGAAGTCAAAACAGATCAGCAGTGCAAGAAGCCAAAACAAACCTCAGAATTGCCCGGAAGCACAAGTAGCCAAAACACCCAAGCATTTATCAGAAGTGCAAGAAATCCAAACAAACCTCAGAATCTTTGGAAGCACAAGAAGTCAAAACACATCAGAAGTGCAAGAAGCCAAAACAAACCTCAGAATTGCTTAGAAGCACAAGTAGCCAAAACACCCAAGCATTTATCAGAAGTGCAAAAAAAGCCAAAACAAACCTCAGAATTGCTCAGAAGACCAATAAGCCAAAACACCCAAGCATTTATCAGAAGTACAAAAAGCCTAAACAAACCTCCGAATTGCTCAGAAGACCAAGAAGCCAAAACACCCAAGCATTTATCAGAAGTGCGAAAAGCCTAAACAAACCTCAGAATTGCTCGAAGCACAAGAAGCCAAAACACCCAAGCATTGCTCAGAAGACCAATAAGCCAAAACACCCAAGCATTTATCAGAAGTACAAAAAGCCTAAACAAACCTCCGAATTGCTCAGAAGACCAAGAAGCCAAAACACCCAAGCATTTATCAGAAGTGCGAAAAGCCTAAACAAACCTCAGAATTGCTCGAAGCACAAGAAGCCAAAACACCCAAGCATTTATCAGAAGTGCAAGAAATCAAAACAAACCTTAGAATTTTTGGAAGCACAAGAAGTCAAAACAGATCAGAAGTGCAAGATGCCAAAACAAACCTCAGAATTGCTCAGAAGCACAAGAAGCCAAAACACTCAAGCATTTATCAGAAGTGCAAGAAATCAAAACAAACCTCATAATTTTTTGGAAGCACAAGAAGTCAAAACACATCAGAAGTGCAAAAAGCCAAAACAAACCTCAGAATTGCTCGGAAGCACAAGTAGCCAAAACACCCAAGCATTTATCAGAAGTGCAAAAAAGCCAAAACAAACCTCAGAATTGCTTGGAAGCACAACAATATAAAACACTGAAGCATTTATCAGAAGTGCAAAAAAGCCAAAACAAACCTCAGAATTGCTCGGAAGCACAAGAAGCCAAAACACCCAAGCATTTATCAAAAGTGCAAAAAAGCCTACACAAACCTCAGAATTGGTCGAAACACAAGAAGCAATAACACCCAAGCATTTATCAGAGTGCAAAAAAGCCTAAACGAACCTCAGAATTGCTCGAAGCACAAGAAGCCCAAAAACCTAAGCATTTATCAGAAGTGCAAGAAATCAAAACAAATCTCAGAAAATTTCGGAAGCACAAGTACTCAAAACACATCAGAAGTGCAAGAAGCCAAAACAAACCTCAGAATTGCTCAGAAGCACAAGTAGTCAAGAAACCCAAGCATTTATCAGAAGTGTAAAAAAGCTTAAACAAACCTCAGAATTGCTCGAAACACAAGAAGCAATAACACCCAAACATTTATCAGTAGTGCAGAAAAGCCAAAACGAACATCAGAATTGCTTGAAGCACAAGAAGCCAAAACACCCAAGCATTTATCAGAAGTGCAAGAAATCAAAACAAACCTCAGAATTTTTTGGAAGCACAAGAAGTCAAAACAGATCAGCAGTGCAAGAAGCCAAAACAAACCTCAGAATTGCTCGGAAGCACAAGTAGCCAAAACACCCAAGCATTTATCAGAAGTGCAAGAAATCCAAACAAACCTCAGAATCTTTGGAAGCACAAGAAGTCAAAACACATCAGAAGTGCAAGAAGCCAAAACAAACCTCAGAATTGCTTAGAAGCACAAGTAGCCAAAACACCCAAGCATTTATCAGAAGTGCAAAAAAAGCCAAAACAAACCTCAGAAGTGCTCAGAAGACCAATAAGCCAAAACACCCAAGCATTTATCAGAAGTACAAAAAGCCTAAACAAACCTCAGAATTGCTCAGAAGACCAAGAAGCCAAAACACCCAAGCATTTATCAGAAGTGCGAAAAGCCTAAACAAACCTCAGAATTGCTCGAAGCACAAGAAGCCAAAACACCCAAGCATTTATCAGAAGTGCAAGAAATCAAAACAAACCTTAGAATTTTTGGAAGCACAAGAAGTCAAAACACATCAGAAGTGCAAGATGCCAAAACAAACCTCAGAATTGCTCAGAAGCACAAGAAGCCAAAACACCCAAGCATTTATCAGAAGTGCAAGAAATCAAAACAAACCTCAGAATTTTTGGAAGCACAAGAAGTCAAAACACATCAGAAGTGCAAGAAGCCAAAACAAACCTCAGAATTGCTCGGAAGCACAAGAACCCAAAACACCCAAGCATTTATCAGAAGTGCAAAAAAGCCAAAACAAACCTCAGAATTGCTTGGAAGCACAAGAATATAAAACACTGAAGCATTTATCAGAAGTGCAAAAAAGCCAAAACAAACCTCAGAATTGCTCGGAAGCACAAGAAGCCAAAACACCCAAGCATTTATCAAAAGTGCAAAAAAGCCTACACAAACCTCAGAATTGGTCGAAACACAAGAAGCAATAACACCCAAGCATTTATCAGAGTGCAAAAAAGCCTAAACGAACCTCAGAATTGCTCGAAGCACAAGAAGCCCAAAAACCTAAGCATTTATCAGAAGTGCAAGAAATCAAAACAAATCTCAGAAAATTTCGGAAGCACAAGTACTCAAAACACATCAGAAGTGCAAGAAGCCAAAACAAACCTCAGAATTTCTCAGAAGCACAAGTAGCCAAGAAACCCAAGCATTTATCAGAAGTGTAAAAAAGCTTAAACAAACCTCAGAATCGCTCGAAACACAAGAAGCAATAACACCCAAGCATTTATCAGTAGTGCAGAAAAGCCAAAACGAACATCAGAATTGCTCGAAGCACAAGAAGCCAAAACACCCAAGCATTTATCAGAAGTGCAAGAAATCAAAACAAACCTCAGAATTTTTCGGAAGCACAAGAAGTCAAAACAGATCAGCAGTGCAAGAAGCCAAAACAAACCTCAGAATTGCTCGGAAGCACAAGTAGCCAAAACACCCAAGCATTTATCAGAAGTGCAAGAAATCCAGACAAACCTCAGAATCTTTGGAAGCACAAGAAGTCAAAACACATCAGAAGTGCAAGAAGCCAAAACAAACCTCAGAATTGCTTAGAAGCACAAGTAGCCAAAACACCCAAGCATTTATCAGAAGTGCAAAAAAAGCCAAAACAAACCTCAGAATTGCTCAGAAGACCAATAAGCCAAAACACCCAAGCATTTATCAGAAGTACAAAAAGCCTAAACAAACCTCCGAATTGCTCAGAAGACCAAGAAGCCAAAACACCCAAGCATTTATCAGAAGTGCGAAAAGCCTAAACAAACCTCAGAATTGCTCGAAGCACAAGAAGCCAAAACACCCAAGCATTTATCAGAAGTGCAAGAAATCAAAACAAACCTTAGAATTTTTGAAAGCACAAGAAGTCAAAACACATCAGAAGTGCAAGATGCCAAAACAAACCTCAGAATTGCTCAGAAGCACAAGAAGCCAAAACACCCAAGCATTTATCAGAAGTGCAAGAAATCAAAACAAACCTCAGAATTTTTGGCAGCACAAGAAGTCAAAACACATCAGAAGTGCAAGAAGCCAAAACAAACCTCAGAATTGCTCAGAAGCACAAGAACCCAAAACACCCAAGCATTTATCAGAAGTGCAAAAAAGCCAAAACAAACCTCAAAATTGCTCGGAAGCACAAGAAGCCAAAACACCCAAGCATTTATCAGAAGTGCAAAAAAGCCAAAACAAACCTCAGAATTGCTCAGAAGCACAAGAAGCCAAAACACCCAAGCATTTATCAGAAGTGTAAAAAACCCTAAACAAACCTCGGAATTGCTCGAAGCACAAGAAGCCAAAACACCCAAGCATTTATCAGAAGTGCAAGAAATCAAAACAAACCTCAGAATTTTTCGGAAGCACAAGAAGTCAAAACACACCATAAGTGCAAGAAGCCAAAACAAACATCAGAATTGCTCGCAAGCACAAGTAGCCAAAACGCACAAGAAAACAAAAGAAAGCTTGGAATTGCTCAGAAGCATAAGAAGTCATCATACCACAAGCACTGCTCAGAAGCAGATGATGTGAACCATAAATAAACTCAGCAGTGTTCTGAAGCACAAGAAGCCAACACACCACAAGCATTTCTCAGAAGCAAAAAAAGCCAAAACAATCCTCAGACTTGCTCAGAAGCACAAGAAGCCAAAACACCCAAGCATTTCTCAGAAGCAAAGAAGCCAAAACAAACCTCAGAATTGCTTGGAAGCACAAGAAGCCAACACACAACAAGCATTTCTCAGAAGAAAAAAAGCGAAAACAAACCTCAGAAATGCCCAGAAGCACAAGAAGCCAAAACACCCAAGAATTTCTAAGAAGCAAAAAAGCCAAAACAAACCTCAGAAATTGCTCGGAAACTGTGAAGCCAAAACACCCAAGCATTTCTCAGAAGCAAAAAAAACAAAACAAACCTCAGAATTGCTCTGAAGCCAAGAAGCCAAAACACACAAGCATTTATCAGAAGTGCAAAAAAGCCTAAACAAACCTCAGAATTGCTCAGAAGCTCAAGAAGCCAAAACACTCAAGCATTTATCAGAAGTGCAGGAAATCAAAACAAACCTCAGAATTTTTTGGAAGCAAAAGAAGTCAAAACACATCAGAAGTGCAAAAAGCCAAAACAAACCTCAGAATTGCTTGGAAGCACAAGAATCTAAAAAACTGAAGCATTTATCAGAAGTGCAAAAAAGCCAAAACAAACCTCAGAATTGCTCGGAAGCACAAGAAGCCAAAATACCCAAGCATTTATCGGAAGTGCAAAAAAGCCAAAACAAACCTCAGAATTGCTTGGAAGCACAAGAATCTAAAAAACTGAAGCATTTATCAGAAGTGCAAAAAAGCCAAAACAAACCTCAGAATTGCTCGGAAGCACAAGAAGCCAAAATACCCAAGCATTTATCGGAAGTGCAAAAAAAACTACACAAACCTCAGAATTGGTCGAAACACAAGAAGCAATAACACCCAAGCATTTATCAGAGTGCAAAAAAGCGTAAACGAACCTCAGAATTGCTCGAAGCACAAGAAGCCCAAAAACCTAAGCATTTATCAGAAGTGCAAGAAATCAAAACAAATCTCAGAAAATTTTGGAAGCACAAGTACTCAAAACACATCAGAAGTGCAAGAAGCCAAAACAAACCTCAGAATTGCTCAGAAGCACAAGTAGCCAAGAAACCCAAGCATTTATCAGAAGTGCAAAAAAGCTTAAACAAACCTCAGAATTGCTCGAAACCCAAGAAGCAATAACACCCAAGCATTTATCAGTAGTGCAGAAAAGCCTAAACGAACATCAGAATTGCTCGAAGCACAAGAAGCCAAAACACCCAAGCATTTATCAGAAGTGCAAGAAAGCCAAAACAAACCTCAGAATTGCTCGGAAGCACAAGAAGCCAAAATACCCAAGCATTTATCGGAAGTGCAAAAAAGCCAAAACAAACCTCAGAATTGCTTGGAAGCACAAGAATCTAAAAAACTGAAGCATTTATCAGAAGTGCAAAAAAGCCAAAACAAACCTCAGAATTGCTCGGAAGCACAAGAAGCCAAAATACCCAAGCATTTATCGGAAGTGCAAAAAAAACTACACAAACCTCAGAATTGGTCGAAACACAAGAAGCAATAACACCCAAGCATTTATCAGAGTGCAAAAAAGCGTAAACGAACCTCAGAATTGCTCGAAGCACAAGAAGCCCAAAAACCTAAGAATTTATCAGAAGTGCAAGAAATCAAAACAAATCTCAGAAAATTTTGGAAGCACAAGTACTCAAAACACATCAGAAGTGCAAGAAGCCAAAACAAACCTCAGAATTGCTCAGAAGCACAAGTAGCCAAGAAACCCAAGCATTTATCAGAAGTGCAAAAAAGCTTAAACAAACCTCAGAATTGCTCGAAACCCAAGAAGCAATAACACCCAAGCATTTATCAGTAGTGCAGAAAAGCCTAAACGAACATCAGAATTGCTCGAAGCACAAGAAGCCAAAACACCCAAGCATTTATCAGAAGTGCAAGAAATCAAAACAAACCTCAGAATTTTTCGGAAGCACAAGAAGTCAAAACAGATCAGCAGTGCAAGAAGCCAAAACAAACCTCAGAATTGCTCGGAAGCACAAGTAGCCAAAACACCCAAGCATTTATCAGAAGTGCAAGAAATCCAAACAAACCTCAGAATTTTTGGAAGCACAAGAAGTCAAAACACATCAGAAGTGCAAGAAGCCAAAACAAACCTCAGAATTGCTCAGAAGCACAAGAAGCCAAAACACACAAGCATTTATCAGAAGCACAAGAAAACAAAAGAAAGCTTGGAATTGCTCAGAAGCATAAGAAGTCATCATACCACAAGCACTGCTCAGAAGCAGATGATGTGAACCATAAATAAACTCAGCAGTGTTCTGAAGCACAAGAAGCCAACACACCACAAGCATTTCTCAGAAGCAAAAAAAGCCAAAACAATCCTCAGACTTGCTCAGAAGCACAAGAAGCCAAAACACCCAAGCATTTCTCAGAAGCAAATAAGCCAAAACAAACCTCAGAATTGCTTGGAAGCACAAGAAGCCAACACACCACAAGCATTTCTCAGAAGCAAAAAAGCGAAAACATCCCTCAGAAATGCCCAGAAGCACAAGAAGCCAAAACACCCAAGAATTTCTAAGAAGCAAAAAAGCCAAAATAAACCTCAGAAATTGCTCGGAAACTGTGAAGCCAAAACACCCAAGCATTTCTCAGAAGCAAAAAAAACAAAACAAACCTCAGAATTGCTCTGAAGCCAAGAAGCCAAAACACCCAAGCATTTATCAGAAGTGCAAAAAAGCCTAATAAACCTCATAATTGCTCAGAAGCACAAGAAGCCAAAACACTCAAGCATTTATCAGAAGTGCAGGAAATCAAAACAAACCTCAGAATTTTTTGGAAGCAAAAGAAGTCAAAACACATCAGAAGTGCAAAAAGCCAAAACAAACCTCAGAATTGCTTGGAAGCACAAGAATCTAAAAAACTGAAGCATTTATCAGAAGTGCCAAAAAGCCAAAACAAACCTCAGAATTGCTCGGAAGCACAAGAAGCCAAAATACCCAAGCATTTAGGAAGTGCAAAAAAGCCAAAACAAACCTCAGAATTGCTTGGAAGCACAAGAATCTAAAAAACTGAAGCATTTATCAGAAGTGCAAAAAAGCCAAAACAAACCTCAGAATTGCTCGGAAGCACAAGAAGCCAAAATACCCAAGCATTTATCGGAAGTGCAAAAAAACCTACACAAACCTCAGAATTGGTCGAAACACAAGAAGCAATAACACCCAAGCATTTATCAGGGTGCAAAAAAGCGTAAACGAACCTCAGAATTGCTCGAAGCACAAGAAGCCCAAAAACCTAAGCATTTATCAGAAGTGCAAGAAATCAAAACAAATCTCAGAAAATTTTGGAAGCACAAGTACTCAAAACACATCAGAAGAGCAAGAAGCCAAAACAAACCTCAGAATTGCTCAGAAGCACAAGTAGCCAAGAAACCCAAGCATTTATCAGAAGTGCAAAAAAGCTTAAACAAACCTCAGAATTGCTCGAAACACAAGAAGCAATAACACCCAAGCATTTATCAGTAGTGCAGAAAAGCCAAAACGAACATCAGAATTGCTCGAAGCACAAGAAGCCAAAACACCCAAGCATTTATCAGAAGTGCGAGAAATCAAAACAAACCTCAGAATTTTTCGGAAGCACAAGAAGTCAAAACAGATCAGCAGTGCAAGAAGCCAAAACAAACCTCAGAATTGCTCGGAAGCACAAGTTGCCAAAACACCCAAGCATTTATCAGAAGTGCAAGAAATCCAAACAAACCTCAGAATCTTTGGAAGCACAAGAAGTCAAAACACATCAGAAGTGCAAGAAGCCAAAACAAACCTCAGAATTGCTTAGAAGCACAAGTAGCCAAAACACCCAAGCATTTATCAGAAGTGCAAAAAAAGCCAAAACAAACCTCAGAATTGCTCAGAAGACCAATAAGCCAAAACACCCAAGCATTTATCAGAAGTACAAAAAGCCTAAACAAACCTCCGAATTGCTCAGAAGACCAAGAAGCCAAAACACCCAAGCATTTATCAGAAGTGTAAAAAACCCTAAACAAACCTCGGAATTGCTCGAAGCACAAGAAGCCAAAACACCCAAGCATTTATCAGAAGTGCAAGAAATCAAAACAAACCTCAGAATTTTTCGGAAGCACAAGAAGTCAAAACACACCATAAGTGCAAGAAGCCAAAACAAACCTCAGAATTGCTCGCAAGCACAAGTAGCCAAAACACCCAAGCATTTATCAGAAGTGCAAAAAAGCCAAAACAAACCTCAGAATTGCTTGGAAGGACAAGAAGCCAAACCACTGAAGCATTTATCAGAAGTGCAAAAGAGCCAAAACAAACCTCAGAATTGCTCAGAAGCACAAGAAGCCAAAACACCCAAGCATTTATCAGAAGTGCAAGAAATCAAAACAAATCTCTGAAAATTTCGAAAGCACAAGAACTCAAAACACATCAGAAGTGCAAGAAGTCAAAACGAACCTCAGAATTGCTCGAAGCACAAGAAGCCAAAAAACCTAAGCATTTATCAGAAGTGCAAGAAATCAAAACAAATCTCAGAAAAGTTCGGAAGCACAAGTACTCAAAACACATCAGAAGTGCAAGAAGCCAAAACAAACCTCAGAATTGCTCAGAAACACAAGTAGCCAAGAAACCCAAGCATTTATCAGAAGTGCAAAAAAGCCTAAACGAACCTCAGAATTGCTCGAATCACAAGAAGCCAAAACACCCAAGCATTTATCAGAAGTGCAAGAAATCAAAACAAACCTCAGAATTTTTCAGAAGCACAAGAAGTCAAAACACACCATAAGTGCAAGAAGCCAAAACAAACCTCAGAATTGCTCGCAAGCACAAGTAGCCAAAACACCCAAGCATTTATCAGAAGTGCAAAAAAGCCAAAACAATCCTCAGAATTGCTTGTAAGGACAAGAAGCCAAACCACTGAAGCATTTATCAGAAGTGCAAAAGAGCCAAAACAAACCTCAGAATTGCTCAGAAGCACAAGAAGCCAAAACACCCAAGCATTTATCAGAAGTGCAAGAAATCAAAACAAATCTCTTAAAATTTTCGAAAGCACAAGGACTCAAAACACATCAGAAGTGCAAGAAGCCAAAACGAACCTCAGAATTGCTCGAAGCACAAGAAGCCCAAAAACCTAAGCATTTATCAGAAGTGCAAGAAATCAAAACAAATCTCAGAAAATTTCGGAAGCACAAGTACTCAAAACACATCAGAAGTGCAAGAAGCCAAAACAAACCTCAGAAGTGCTCAGAAGCACAAGTAGCCAAGAAACCCAAGCATTTATCAGAAGTGCAAAAAAGCTTAAACAAACCTCAGAATTGCTCGAAACACAAGAAGCAATAACACCCAAGCATTTATCAGTAGTGCAGAAAAGCCTAAACGAACATCAGAATTGCTCGAAGCACAAGAAGCCAAAACACCCAAGCATTTATCAGAAGTGCAAGAAATCAAAACAAACCTCAGAATTTTTCGGAAGCACAAGAAGTCAAAACAGATCAGCAGTGCAAGAATCCAAAACAAACATCAGAATTGCTCGGAAGCACAAGTAGCCAAAACACTCAAGCATTTATCAGAAGTACAAAAAGCCTAAACAAACCTCCGAATTGCTCAGAAGCGCAAGAAGCCAAAACACCCAAGCATTTATCAGAAGTGCAAGAAATCAAAACAAATCTCTGAAAATTTCGAAAGCACAAGAACTCAAAACACATCAGAAGTGCAAGAAGCCAAAACGAACCTCTGAATTGCTGGGAAACACAAGTAGCCAAAACACCCATGCATTTATCAGAAGTGCAAGAAATCAAAACAAACCTCAGAATTTTTCGGAAGCACAAGAAGTCAAAACACACCATAAGTGCAAGAAGCCAAAACAAACCTCAGAATTGCTCGCAAGCACAAGTAGCCAAAACACCCAAGCATTTATCAGAAGTGCAAAAAAGCCAAAACAAACCTCAGAATTGCTTGGAAGGACAAGAAGCCAAACCACTGAAGCATTTATCAGAAGTGCAAAAGAGCCAAAACAAACCTCAGAATTGCTCAGAAGCACAAGAAGAAAAAAAAAACACCCAAGCATTTATCAGAAGTGCAAGAAATCAAAACAAATCTCAGAAAAGTTTGGAAGCACAAGTACTCAAAACACATCAGAAGTGCAAGAAGCCAAAACAAACCTCAGAATTGCTCAGAAACACAAGTAGCCAAGAAACCCAAGCATTTATCAGAAGTTCAAAAAAGCCTAAACGAACCTCAGAATTGCTCGAATCACAAGAAGCCAAATTACCCAAGCTTTTATCAGAAGTGCAAAAAAGCCAAAACAGACCTCAGAATTGCTCGGAAGCAAAAGAAGCCAAAACACTGAAGCATTTATCAGAAGTGCAAACAAGCTTAAACAAATCTCAGAATTGCTCGAAGCACAAGAAGCCAAAAAACCCAAGCATTTATCAGAAGTGCAAGAAATCAAAACAAGCCTCGGAATTATTCGGAAGCACAGGAAGTCAAAACACATCAGCAGTGCAAGAAGCCAAAACAAACCTCAGAATTGCTCGAAGCACAAGAAGCCAAAAAACCCAAGCATTTATCAGAAGTGCAAGAAATCAAAACAAGCCTCGGAATTATTCGGAAGCACAGGAAGTCAAAACACATCAGCAGTGCAAGAAGCCAAAACAAACCTCAGAATTGCTCGGAAGCACAAGTAGCCAAAACACCCAAGCATTTATCAGAAGCGCAAGAAGCAAAAACAAACCCCCATCATTGGCACCAGAAGTCAGAACAAATCTCCAGAAATGCTCACAAGCACAAGACACAAAAACAAACGTCGAAATTGCTCAGAAGCACAAGCATTTATCAGAAGTGCAAAAAAGCCAAAACAAACCTCAGAATTGCTTGGAAGCACAAGAATATAAAACACTGAAGCATTTATCAGAAGTGCAAAAAAGCCAAAACAAACCTCAGAATTGCTCGGAAGCACAAGAAGCCAAAACACCCAAGCATTTATCAAAAGTGCAAAAAAGCCTACACAAACCTCAGAATTGGTCGAAACACAAGAAGCAATAACACCCAAGCATTTATCAGAGTGCAAAAAAGCCTAAACGAACCTCAGAATTGCTCGAAGCACAAGAAGCCCAAAAACCTAAGCATTTATCAGAAGTGCAAGAAATCAAAACAAATCTCAGAATTGCTCAGAAGCACAAGAAGCCAAAACACCCAAGCATTTATCAGAAGTGTAAAAAAGCTTAAACAAACCTCAGAATTGCTCGAAACACAAGAAGCAATAACACCCAAGCATTTATCAGTAGTGCAGAAAAGCCAAAACGAACATCAGAATTGCTCGAAGCACAAGAAGCCAAAACACCCAAGCATTTATCAGAAGTGCAAGAAATCAAAACAAAACTCAGAATTTTTCGGAAGCACAAGAAGTCAAAACAGATCAGCAGTGCAAGAAGCCAAAACAAACCTCAGAATTGCTCGGAAGCACAAGTAGCCAAAACACCCAAGCATTTATCAGAAGTGCAAGAAATCCAAACAAACCTCAGAATCTTTGGAAGCACAAGAAGTCAAAACACATCAGAAGTGCAAGAAGCCAAAACAAACCTCAGAATTGCTTAGAAGCACAAGTAGCCAAAACACCCAAGCATTTATCAGAAGTGCAAAAAAAGCCAAAACAAACCTCAGAATTGCTCAGAAGACCAATAAGCCAAAACACCCAAGCATTTATCAGAAGTACAAAAAGCCTAAACAAACCTCCGAATTGCTCAGAAGACCAAGAAGCCAAAACACCCAAGCATTTATCAGAAGTGCAAGAAATCAAAACAAACCTCAGAATTTTTGGAAGCACAAGAAGTCAAAACACATCAGAAGTGCAAGATGCCAAAACAAACCTCAGAATTGCTCAGAAGCACAAGAAGCCAAAACACCCAAGCATTTATCAGAAGTGCAAGAAATCAAAACAAACCTCAGAATTTTTGGAAGCACAAGAAGTCAAAACACATCAGAAGTGCAAGAAGCCAAAACAAACCTCAGAATTGCTCAGAAGCACAAGAACCCAAAACACCCAAGCATTTATCAGAAGTGCAAAAAAGCCAAAACAAACCTCAAAATTGCTCGGAAGCACAAGAAGCCAAAACACCCAAGCATTTATCAGAAGTGCAAAAAAGCCAAAACAAACCTCAGAATTGCTCAGAAGCACAAGAAGCCAAAACACCCAAGCATTTATCAGAAGTGTAAAAAACCCTAAACAAACCTCGGAATTGCTCGAAGCACAAGAAGCCAAAACACCCAAGCATTTATCAGAAGTGCAAGAAATCAAAACAAACCTCAGAATTTTTCGGAAGCACAAGAAGTCAAAACACACCGTAAGTGCAAGAAGCCAAAACAAACATCAGAATTGCTCGCAAGCACAAGTAGCCAAAACACACAGGCATTTATCAGAAGCACAAGAAAACAAAAGAAAGCTTGGAATTGCTCAGAAGCATAAGAAGTCATCATACCACAAGCACTGCTCAGAAGCAGATGATGTGAACCATAAATAAACTCAGCAGTGTTCTGAAGCACAAGAAGCCAACACACCACAAGCATTTCTCAGAAGCAAAAAAAAGCCAAAACAATCGTCAGACTTGCTCAGAAGCACAAGAAGCCAAAACACCCAAGCATTTCTCAGAAGCAAATAAGCCAAAACAAACCTCAGAATTGCTTGGAAGCACAAGAAGCCAAAACACCCAAGAATTTCTAAGAAGCAAAAAAGCCAAAATAAACCTCAGAAATTGCTCGGAAACTGTGAAGCCAAAACACCCAAGCATTTCTCAGAAGCAAAAAAAACAAAACAAACCTCAGAATTGCTCTGAAGCCAAGAAGCCAAAACACCCAAGCATTTATCAGAAGTGCAAAAAAGCCTAAATAAACCTCAGAATTGCACAGAAGCACAAGAAGCCAAAACACTCAAGCATTTATCAGAAGTGCAGGAAATCAAAACAAACCTCAGAATTTTTTGGAAGCAAAAGAAGTCAAAATACATCAGAAGTGCAAAAAGCCAAAACAAACCTCAGAATTGCTTGGAAGCACAAGAATCTAAAAAACTGAAGCATTTATCAGAAGTGCAAAAAAGCCAAAACAAACCTCAGAATTGCTCGGAAGCACAAGAAGCCAAAATACCCAAGCATTTATCGGAAGTGCAAAAAAGCCAAAACAAACCTCAGAATTGCTTGGAAGCACAAGAATCTAAAAAACTGAAGCATTTATCAGAAGTGCAAAAAAGCCAAAACAAACCTCAGAATTGCTCGGAAGCACAAGAAGCCAAAATACCCAAGCATTTATCGGAAGTGCAAAAAAACCTACACAAACCTCAGAATTGGTCGAAACACAAGAAGCTATAACACCCAAGCATTTATCAGAGTGCAAAAAAGCGTAAACGAACCTCAGAATTGCTCGAAGCACAAGAAGCCCAAAAACCTAAGCATTTATCAGAAGTGCAAGAAATAAAAACAAATCTCAGAAAATTTTGGAAGCACAAGTACTCAAAACACATTAGAAGTGCAAGAAGCCAAAACAAACCTCAGAATTGCTCAGAAGCACAAGTAGCCAAGAAACCCAAGCATTTATCAGAAGTGCAAAAAAGCTTAAACAAACCTCAGAATTGCTCGAAACACAAGAAGCAATAACACCCAAGCATTTATCAGTAGTGCAGAAAAGCCAAAACGAACATCAGAATTGCTCGAAGCACAAGATGCCAAAACACCCAAGCATTTATCAGAAGTGCAAGAAATCAAAACAAACCTCAGAATTTTTCGGAAGCACAAGAAGTCAAAACAGATCAGCAGTGCAAGAAGCCAAAACAAACCTCAGAATTGCTCGGAAGCACAAGTAGCCAAAACACCCAAGCATTTATCAGAAGTGCAAGAAATCCAAACAAATCTCAGAATCTTTGGAAGCACAAGAAGTCAAAACACATCAGAAGTGCAAGAAGCCAAAACAAACCTCAGAATTGCTTAGAAGCACAAGTAGCCAAAACACCCAAGCATTTATCAGAAGTGCAAAAAAAGCCAAAACAAACCTCAGAATTGCGCAGAAGACAAATAAGCCAAAACACCCAAGCATTTATCAGAAGTACAAAAAGCCTAAACAAACCTCCGAATTGCTCAGAAGACCAAGAAGCCAAAACACCCAAGCATTTATCAGAAGTGCGAAAAGCCTAAACAAACCTCAGAATTGCTCGAAGCACAAGAAGCCAAAACACCCAAGCATTTATCAGAAGTGCAAGAAATCAAAACAAACCTCAGAATTTTTGGAAGCACAAGAAGTCAAAACACATCAGAAGTGCAAGAAGCCAAAACAAACCTCAGAATTGCTCAGAAGCACAAGAAGCCAAAACACCCAAGCATTTATCAGAAGTGCAAGAAATCAAAACAAACCTCAGAATTTTTGGAAGCACAAGAAGTCAAAACACATCGGAAGTGCAAGAAGCCAAAACAAACCTCAGAATTGCTCAGAAGACCAATAAGCCAAAACACCCAAGCATTTATCAGAAGTACAAAAAGCCTAAACAAACCTCCGAATTGGTCAGAAGACCAAGAAGCCAAAACACCCAAGCATTTATCAGAAGTGCGAAAAGCCTAAACAAACCTCAGAATTGCTCGAAGCACAAGAAGCCAAAACACCCAAGCATTTATCAGAAGTGCAAGAAATCAAAACAAACCTCAGAATTTTTGGAAGCACAAGAAGTCAAAACACTTCGGAAGTGCAAGAAGCCAAAACAAACCCCAGAATTGCTCAGAAGCATAAGAACCCAAAACACCCAAGCATTTATCAGAAGTGCAAAAAAGCCAAAACAAACCTCAAAATTGCTCGGAAGCACAAGAAGCCAAAACACCCAAGCATTTATCAGAAGTGCAAAAAAGCCAAAACAAACCTCAGAATTGCTCAGAAGCACAAGAAGCCAAAACACCCAAGCATTTATCAGAAGTGTAAAAAACCCTAAACAAACCTCTGAATTGCTCGAAGCACAAGAAGCCAAAACACCCAAGCATTTATAAGAAGTGCAAGAAATCAAAACAAACCTCAGAATTTTTCGGAAGCACAAGAAGTCAAAACACACCATAAGTGCAAGAAGCCAAAACAAACCTCAGAATTGCTCGCAAGCACAAGTAGCCAAAACACCCAAGCATTTATCAGAAGTGCAAAAAAGCCAAAACAAACCTCAGAATTGCTTGGAAGGACAAGAAGCCAAACCACTGAAGCATTTATCAGAAGTGCAAAAGAGCCAAAACAAACCTCAGAATTGCTCAGAAGCACAAGAAGCCAAAACACCCAAGCATTTATCAGAAGTGCAAGAAATCAAAACAAATCTCTGAAAATTTCGAAAGCACAAGAACTCAAAACACATCAGAAGTGCAAGAAGCCAAAACGAACCTCAGAATCGCTCGAAGCACAAGAAGCCCAAAAACCTAAGCATTTATCAGAAGTGCAAGAAGCCAAAACAAACCTCAGAATTGCTCAGAAGCACAAGTAGCCAAGAAACCCAAGCATTTATCAGAAGTGCAAAAAAGCCTAAACGAACCTCAGAATTGCTCGAATCACAAGAAGCCAAAACACCCAAGCATTTATCAGAAGTGCAAGAAATCAAAACAAACCTCAGAATTTTTCAGAAGCACAAGAAGCCAAAAAACCCAAGCATTTATCAGAAGTGCAAGAAATCAAAACAAACCTCAGAATTTTTCGGAAGCACAAGAAGTCAAAACAGATCAGCAGTGCAAGAAGCCAAAACAAACCTCAGAATTGCTCGGAAGCACAAGTAGCCAAAACACCCAAGCATTTATCAGAAGTGCAAGAAATCCAAACAAACCTCAGAATCTTTGGAAGCACAAGAAGTCAAAACACATCAGAAGTGCAAGAAGCCAAAACAAACCTCAGAATTGATTAGAAGCACAAGTAGCCAAAACACCCAAGCATTTATCAGAAGTGCAAAAAAAGCCAAAACAAACCTCAGAATTGCTCAGAAGACCAATAAGCCAAAACACCCAAGCATTTATCAGAAGTACAAAAAGCCTAAACAAACCTCCGAATTGCTCAGAAGACCAAGAAGCCAAAACACCCAAGCATTTATCAGAAGTGCGAAAAGCCTAAATGTTAGGAAAGATTTCGTTATTGTAGGGAACTTTCCTTCCATGTGGCAACCCCTAAACTTTTTGCTATTGTTTTCAACCTGTTTTCTTGACTTTGCCAGAGAAGTGCAGCCTTCTGCTGTACTCCTCTGGGCTTTCGCTCCTTTCTTACGGGGAAACTGACATGCCCTTAAGACAGTCAGTACCGGGGAACGCTGTTTCCCGTAGTTTCTTTTATCGTGTCGCCATTTTAGAGCAACACGACACAAGAGGGCACTGTAAGCTAAGTTACAGCTCTCTTGGGTCTCTAGCCTTCTACAGACCCTAGACACTCTTGTAGGATGGTTTTTGGATCGGTGCAAGTCATTCAGGGACTGGGCTGGTGGCAGCGATCATTTGGTTTATTTTGAGCTCCTTTTGCCGTTCTGAGCACCTTTTTGCCGCGAACACAAAAGGGTGGCCCGGCTACCCAAAATGGCCGGACCACGAGGCTCCTTTGTCTCGTCCACTGTCCGTCTTGCTCCCTTTACCTTCCCCCGGGTCAGGCGACCCGGGGCCTTCCTTATTTGGGCATGTAGTTTCCCGCGAAACACGGTTGCTTTCGCGGGCTTCTACATGTCGTTTGAGTGCCCCCAGGATGTGGGCTGGGCTGTCTGGTCCCAATACACATCCTGGGTGCCAGAGAGTCTAGGGTGGTGTGAATGCCTGGGACCACTGTGGTCCGTGATTGGTCCACGTATGGTATGTGTGTTGATGAGCGGATCTCCCATTGGCTCCCCTCCGTTTTGGCGCGAAGGGAACCGTGGATAAGAGGGAGCTGGAAACACCACTACCAGGTCGATCTCCTGAGTTCTTACGAACCCAGGGATACAGGAGCCAAGTATCCTGCGAACACGAGGCTGGACCGAGGAATCGCTGGTGACCCCCTGAAGAACTTCTGCTCCTCATTGCTGTCGTCCGGTGAAGCCCTTTCCACCTAAGATCGAACCAGAAGGCCTGTACTGGCGCTTCGACCTATTGGAATAGCAGGACCAGCTATTCCCGGCACCTTCATCAACTCCTGCCGTAAGCCTTCGGAAGTGTCTCTGGGCCATCCAGTTGACTGACCAGCTTACTAAGGAGTCCTGCTCTGTAATCGCCGACAGGTTGGGTGGTATTCTGAGTCCGGGGCACGCTCACACGCTTCGTTTGCTTAGCAACCCTAAGCTAGAGGTGAGCAGTGCTCGTTTGGCTTGAATACACCCGGCCGTTCCGTTGCCCTGCTGTGGCGACAAAACTGTGCTTGTTTCTTCGATCGGGACGTCTTTTTACTCTGCACGACGACGAGACGTTCCCTGCTCTTCAGAACCTGCCAGAAGCTGCATCTATCGAGGAGAAGCTCGGGCCTGCTTGCTTCGGGGACCGGTGAGTAGATTAGCTAGGATCTGGTCGCCCTCCTGCAGTGCCCCTTGCTTGTCCCCGCTGTAAATACAGCTCCCCTTGTCCGTACTCGCGCCCTGCTTCTGCCTCACAGTGGAGGCTGCGCTAGAGTCGCGGACCGTGTTCTCCTTCATTAGGGCACCCTACAGAGCTGTCCAACGTCCTCCGGAGAGCTTCACCTTCTGCCCATTGGCACCGGCGTGTGCAGGTACTTTTGAGCGCTAGGCTCCACTCTTCGTAGGGATTGGACTACCATCTAGTTAGGGGCCTCAGAAGGCGGACATATCACACGCATTGGTTCGCACTGCCTGTTTTCCTTCCCCTGCAGGTGGATAACATATTTCGTGCTGCTAATGCTGTGAAACTGTGTATTCTGTATATATATTGGGTGGATAGTGTATGTGTTGGTTTAATATCGTTGTATATTGCTGCTTTTACTGTGGTTATTAGTTTCAAGGCCTTATAATAAATGTGTATCTATTTTTGATATAAACAACTGTTTGGAGTAGTTTGTAAGCTCTCTTGCTTAGTGTGCTCACTGCGGGCTTTCAGTCACCCTCACCCCTCTTGAGACCTAGTCTTGACCGCCGCGATCGCTACCTTGATTGGTCTGGCTTGTCCAGAGGTTACCCTGTTCCAAGTAATTAGGTTGGCCTTCTGAACTTCTGCGCCACCAGGACAGAGTTCAGAAATCCGTCTTAACAAATTGGTGTACAGCGGTGGGATACGACTGAAGGTATCCAGTGTTGCGCACGAGCTAAGGCGTTTTCAGGTTATTCCAACCAGGACACGCAGTAAAGTATTGAATATAACGTTAAAAAGGCCATAGTCCTATCAACAGTATGGAAACGAATACTTTATTAACCTTAAATGCTTCGAAATCTGAAACATTGAAGAAGATGTGTGCGGAGAGAGGGGTTTCCTCTCAAGGCACTAAATTGGAAATGATCCAGAGAATCGTGGCGTGGCAAGAAGCGCAGCTTGACGCTATAACTTCCGAGGACAGTGCAGAAGGTGGTGGGGCTGCTCTCACTGGCAGAACCGACGGTTCTGCCGCTGCACTGATCCATCACGACCACGAGGACAGGGAGGATGTAATGTCTAACGTTTCCTCTGCCAGTGTTGATGGGGAGGCTATGCTTGAATTCAAGAAGCAAGAGCTGCGGTTTAGGCAGCAGGAGCTTGAATTCAGCATAGCCAAACTGAAAATCGACCAGGCAGAAAAACAAAAAGACAGGGATCACCAGTTGGAACTGGCCAAGCTTCAGTTCGCAAATGGGTCCAAGGGTCCTGGACATGGTTCTGGGGCTTCCTCTCATCCACGGTTTCCAAAAGATCTGCTCAGTGTGTATGAGGAACGAAATGACATTATGGACTGGTTAAATGCGTTTGAGTATGCATGCGAGGTTCAAGAGGTTGATAATGCGGATAAGATTGCATGGTTACTCAGCAGACTGCCCCATTCTGGTTGCAGTGCCATTATGGAAATGTCGAAGGCTGAGCGCGCTGATTTTGCAATGTTGAAGCAGACTCTCATTTTAAAGTTTGGGAAGACTCCGACCCAATATTTGAAAAGGTTTAGAGAGTATAAGAAAAAGGAAGGTGGTACTTGGGTGTCGTATGTAGCTGAGTCCCTGAAAAACTTGACTGGCTGGGTTGAAGGTTATAAGGTTTCTACCTTCGAAGGCATGATCAATCTGGTCATGCTGGAACACATTTTTGCTTCTTCTTCCCCGGAGCTTAAGCAGCATTTGGCCGATTCGAAGGAGATAGATCCTAAGAAGCTGGCCATTGCAGCAGACTTATGGGTGTCACATCGAGTGTCCCATAAGGACAAAACTCATCCTGGTAAGCAGGAGGAAGGGAAAAAGTCCAAAGATATGGAGGGTGGGGAATCTGCTAAATCTTCTTCCCATAAGGGCCACAAAAAGAAAAATAAGGGTAAGCCATACGAGAACTCACCGGGTAGCGGAGGTTCGCCTCCGAAACAGAACTCTGGTTATAATAAGCCTCCCTACGTAAACAGACCCAATGGGGCTTGTTTTTCTTGTGGAGCAACTGACCATGTGAAGGGGGATCCCCGTTGTAAGGTTAGACCTTTGGGGGTCCACTCCGCTAATCTGGCCTTCTCCTCCTACGAGGAAGAAGAGATTACAGGAGCATCCTTCTCCTCAGACTCATTTCCCAGCGGAATAGAGGCTGAGGTAGTTTTAGTGTCCCTGGGTTCCTGGGAGCCTAAAGTCGCAGAGGCGTATGCTAGGATTCCGGATAATACCAAGCACTACTTTAAAGACAGTGTGCTGATCAATGGAGTGGATACTCCAGCTCTTAGGGATAGTGGGTGCAGTCGAACTGTAGTGGATTCTACCTTGGTAGACTCAGAGGAAGTTGCCAGAGCTCCTCTGATGCCCACTAAGTTGGCTGACGGCCCCCTCCGTATGTTTCCCGTGATCCCTGTTAATCTAACTTTAAATGGTACAGCAGTTAGGATTCCAGTGAGCATTCAGAGAAACGTCCCGGGAAAGGTCTTGTTGGGCAATGATCTCAGAGCTCTAGGGCTCGTAGGAGACACTGCCGAAAGACCCTACACACGGTCTCAAGCACGGGCAGCATTGGCCAAGTCCAATACGCCGCCCCAGCCGAAGGGGAAACCCAAGGCGAAAGGAGTCAACAAGTCCCGACGGGGGAAAGAGAATATTCCCCCGAGCTCGCCTACCACTGCGGTGGAGGGAGTTGGTCAATCGCCCGAGCCTGACGAGGAGGTGGCGATGCCTGAAGTGTTCGACCCCAACGACCATCCTGAACTAAAAGACTTGTTAGTTGAAGGAGGTCCTGATAGGGACGACTTCAGTAAGGGCCAACGTGAGTGCCCATCTCTGGAAGGCCTAAGGAGACAGGCCTGCTCCCAGCTTGAGGGTGAACCTCCTGGGAAGCATCGGATTTATTGGGAAGGTGGACTCCTGTACAGTGAGCCCACAGAGTCTACAGAAGGAGACCATAGGAGGTTGGTGGTTCCCCTTGCTGTTAGACCCTTCCTCCTGCAGTTGGCGCATGAAGTCCCCCTTGCTGGTCACCTTGGAATGAAGAGGACCAAGCAAAGGTTATCTATGCACTTCTACTGGCCCAAGATGGGGGTGCAAGTAGAAAGTCACTGCAGGAGTTGTGCCTCCTGCCAGTTGTCTGGTAAGGTTGGCGCGACAATCCAAGCTCCGTTGGTACCGCTCCCCGTTGTGGGGGTACCATTTGAAAGGGTAGGGATCGACATCGTTGGTCCCCTTGACCCGCAAACATCCTCAGGCAATAGGTTTATCCTGGTGCTGGTCGACCATGCAACCAGGTATCCTGAGGCCATCCCATTAAAGACTGTAACTGCCAAGTCAGTTGCAAAAGCTTTACTCGGCATATTTACTAGGGTTGGCTTCCCTAAAGAAGTTGTGTCAGATCGTGGCAGCAACTTTATGTCGAAGTATATGCAGGCTATGTGGAAAGAATGTGGGGTCACCTACAAGTTCTCTTCTGCATATCACCCCCAGACCAATGGTCTGGTGGAACGTTTCAACAGAACGTTAAAGAGCATGATTGGGGCTCTGGAGGAGCCCCAGAGAAGAAAATGGGATCTTCTTTTACCATGCTTGCTGTTTGCCTACAGAGAGGTACCACAGGAGGGTGTTGGCTTCAGCCCCTTCGAACTTCTGTTCGGTCATCCCGTACGGGGACCCTTAGCCATCGTCAAAGAGGGATGGGAGATGCCCACTCCCCCTGTTACTACCAATGTAGTTGACTATGTGCTAGGGCTCAGAAAACGGATGGTACTCCTGATGGGCTTGGCTAGTGAAAAGTTGAAGGCAGGACAAGCGCTGGTGAAACATTGGTACGACCAGAAAGCTTCCTTAATTCACTTTACCCCTGGTCAGCAAGTCCTGATCATGAACCCTATAAGGCCTCGCGCTTTACAGGACAAATGGTCAGGCCCTTACACAGTGGTGGAGCCCCTGGGTGAGGTGAACTATTTAGTGGACCTTGGAAGGCCTGGACAGGCTCCAAAAGTGTTCCACGTAAATAGGCTGAAGGCTTTCGTCCCAAGAGTCGAAATCGCAGCACTGCTACTGGCGTCAGACGTTGAGGAAGAGGAGTCAGAACCTCTTCCCGACCTGTTCCAAAGCGGTCCTTCAGATAGCTCCGTTGAGGGTGTCCGAGTGGCCCCTCACCTGACTTCTGATCAGCAGGCTGAGGTGAAAAGTTTGCTTAGGCAGTTTTCCCCCCTGTTTTCACAGTCGCCTGGTTTGACACCTTGGTGCAAACATAACATTGACACAGGAGACAGTGTACCTACCAAAAGTAGGGGATACAGGATGTCGGATAAAGTGCGGTCTTATATTAAGACCGAGGTCAACAAGATGTTAGACCGTGGGGTGATTGAACCCTCTAGTAGTCCTTGGTCCAGTCCTGTGGTATTGGTTCCAAAGGCAGGCACCTCTGAATTGAGGTTCTGCGTGGATTACAGGGCTCTGAATGCTGTCACCAAGACAGACGCTCACCCCTTGCCTCGAACTGACGAGCTGGTGGATACCTTGGGTGCCTCCAAGTACCTCAGCACGTTTGACCTGACTGCGGGCTATTGGCAAATAGCTTTAGCAGAACATGCCAAGGAGAAGACAGCATTTTCAACTCCCGACGGGCTTTACCAATTCCGGGTAATGCCGTTCGGATTGAAGAATGCACCTGCCACTTTCCAGAGGCTTGTGAATCATGTGTTGAATGGGTTGGACGAATTCTGTCTTGCATATCTGGACGATATAGCAGTTTTCAGTGCCACCTGGGAAGACCATGTGAAACACCTCGGGATTGTGCTCCAGGCTCTTCAGAAAGCCCACTTGACCATAAAGGCGAGTAAATGCCAGATTGGACAAGGCTCAGTGGTTTACCTTGGGCATGAAGTAGGTGGAGGAAGGATACAGCCTCTCCCCAGTAAAGTACAAGCAGTACAAGACTGGCCTACCCCCACTACACAAACCCAAGTGAGAGCCTTCTTAGGACTCACGGGTTATTACCGCAATTTTATGGCAGACTATGGCACCATAGCTGCTCCTCTGACTGCCCTCACAACTCCGAAGAAACCCAAGAAGGTAACTTGGACTGACGAGTGTGAGAAGGCCTTCAATGGCTTGAAAGACTCCTTGTGCCAGGCCCCTGTGCTCAGGGCCCCTGATTATCAAAGACCTTTTATCGTGCAGACGGATGCCTCTGACACTGGGATAGGAGCTGTACTATCGCAAGTAGATGAGAAGGGTAAGGAACACCCTATCGGTTTTATTAGTCGCCAGCTTAAGGACAGAGAGCTCAGATGGTCCACGGTAGAGAAAGAATGTTTCTCTGTTGTGTGGGCCCTAAGGAAGCTGCGGCCCTACCTCTATGGGACCCACTTCACTGTGCAGACTGACCATAAGCCGTTAAAGTGGCTAATGAACATGAAGGGGGAGAATCCAAAGTTGCTTAGGTGGTCCATAAGTCTACAAGGCTTCGACTTCACTATTGAGCATAGGCCAGGTGTCCAACATAGCAATGCTGATGGGTTGTCCAGAATGTTTTACCGACCTGAACAAGAGACTCATCCAGGGGTGGATTAGTTCCCCCTGTCCATAGTCTGGGAGGGGCGAGTGTTAGGAAAGATTTCGTTATTGTAGGGAACTTTCCTTCCATGTGGCAACCCCTAAACTTTTTGCTATTGTTTTCAACCTGTTTTCTTGACTTTGCCAGAGAAGTGCAGCCTTCTGCTGTACTCCTCTGGGCTTTCGCTCCTTTCTTACGGGGAAACTGACATGCCCTTAAGACAGTCAGTACCGGGGAACGCTGTTTCCCGTAGTTTCTTTTATCGTGTCGCCATTTTAGAGCAACACGACACAAGAGGGCACTGTAAGCTAAGTTACAGCTCTCTTGGGTCTCTAGCCTTCTACAGACCCTAGACACTCTTGTAGGATGGTTTTTGGATCGGTGCAAGTCATTCAGGGACTGGGCTGGTGGCAGCGATCATTTGGTTTATTTTGAGCTCCTTTTGCCGTTCTGAGCACCTTTTTGCCGCGAACACAAAAGGGTGGCCCGGCTACCCAAAATGGCCGGACCACGAGGCTCCTTTGTCTCGTCCACTGTCCGTCTTGCTCCCTTTACCTTCCCCCGGGTCAGGCGACCCGGGGCCTTCCTTATTTGGGCATGTAGTTTCCCGCGAAACACGGTTGCTTTCGCGGGCTTCTACATGTCGTTTGAGTGCCCCCAGGATGTGGGCTGGGCTGTCTGGTCCCAATACACATCCTGTGTGCCAGAGAGTCTAGGGTGGTGTGAATGCCTGGGACCACTGTGGTCCGTGATTGGTCCACGTATGGTATGTGTGTTGATGAGCGGATCTCCCATTGGCTCCCCTCCGTTTTGGCGCGAAGGGAACCGTGGATAAGAGGGAGCTGGAAACACCACTACCAGGTCGATCTCCTGAGTTCTTACGAACCCAGGGATACAGGAGCCAAGTATCCTGCGAACACGAGGCTGGACCGAGGAATCGCTGGTGACCCCCTGAAGAACTTCTGCTCCTCATTGCTGTCGTCCGGTGAAGCCCTTTCCACCTAAGATCGAACCAGAAGGCCTGTACTGGCGCTTCGACCTATTGGAATAGCAGGACCAGCTATTCCCGGCACCTTCATCAACTCCTGCCGTAAGCCTTCGGAAGTGTCTCTGGGCCATCCAGTTGACTGACCAGCTTACTAAGGAGTCCTGCTCTGTAATCGCCGACAGGTTGGGTGGTATTCTGAGTCCGGGGCACGCTCACACGCTTCGTTTGCTTAGCAACCCTAAGCTAGAGGTGAGCAGTGCTCGTTTGGCTTGAATACACCCGGCCGTTCCGTTGCCCTGCTGTGGCGACAAAACTGTGCTTGTTTCTTCGATCGGGACGTCTTTTTACTCTGCACGACGACGAGACGTTCCCTGCTCTTCAGAACCTGCCAGAAGCTGCATCTATCGAGGAGAAGCTCGGGCCTGCTTGCTTCGGGGACCGGTGAGTAGATTAGCTAGGATCTGGTCGCCCTCCTGCAGTGCCCCTTGCTTGTCCCCGCTGTAAATACAGCTCCCCTTGTCCGTACTCGCGCCCTGCTTCTGCCTCACAGTGGAGGCTGCGCTAGAGTCGCGGACCGTGTTCTCCTTCATTAGGGCACCCTACAGAGCTGTCCAACGTCCTCCGGAGAGCTTCACCTTCTGCCCATTGGCACCGGCGTGTGCAGGTACTTTTGAGCGCTAGGCTCCACTCTTCGTAGGGATTGGACTACCATCTAGTTAGGGGCCTCAGAAGGCGGACATATCACACGCATTGGTTCGCACTGCCTGTTTTCCTTCCCCTGCAGGTGGATAACATATTTCGTGCTGCTAATGCTGTGAAACTGTGTATTCTGTATATATATTGGGTGGATAGTGTATGTGTTGGTTTAATATCGTTGTATATTGCTGCTTTTACTGTGGTTATTAGTTTCAAGGCCTTATAATAAATGTGTATCTATTTTTGATATAAACAACTGTTTGGAGTAGTTTGTAAGCGCTCTTGCTTAGTGTGCTCACTGCGGGCTTTCAGTCACCCTCACCCCTCTTGAGACCTAGTCTTGACCGCCGCGATCGCTACCTTGATTGGTCTGGCTTGTCCAGAGGTTACCCTGTTCCAAGTAATTAGGTTGGCCTTCTGAACTTCTGCGCCACCAGGACAGAGTTCAGAAATCCGTCTTAACACTAAACAAACCTCAGAATTGCTCGAAGCACAAGAAGCCAAAACACCCAAGCATTTATCAGAAGTGCAAGAAATCAAAACAAACCTCAGAATTTTTGGAAGCACAAGAAGTCAAAACACATCAGAAGTGCAAGATGCCAAAACAAACCTCAGAATTGCTCAGAAGCACAAGAAGCCAAAACACCCAAGCATTTATCAGAAGTGCAAGAAATCAAAACAAACCTCGGAATTTTTGGAAGCACAAGAAGTCAAAACACATCAGAAGTGCAAGAAGCCAAAACAAACCTCAGAATTGCTCAGAAGCACAAGAACCCAAAACACCCAAGCATTTATCAGAAATGCAAAAAAGCCAAAACAAACCTCAAAATTGCTCGGAAGCACAAGAAGCCAAAACACCCAAGCATTTATCAGAAGTGCAAAAAAGCCAAAACAAACCTCAGAATTGCTCAGAAGCACAAGAAGCCAAAACACCCAAGCATTTATCAGAAGTGTAAAAAACCCTAAACAAACCTCGGAATTGCTCGAAGCACAAGAAGCCAAAACACCCAAGCATTTATCAGAAGTGCAAGAAATCAAAACAAACCTCAGAATTTTTCACAAGCACAAGAAGCCAAAACACCCAAGCATTTATCAGAAGTGCAAGAAATCAAAACAAACCTCAGAATTTTTCGGAAGCACAAGAAGTCAAAACAGATCAGCAGTGCAAGAAGCCAAAACAAACCTCAGAATTGCTCGGAAGCACAAGTAGCCAAAACACCCAAGCATTTATCAGAAGTGCAAGAAATCCAAACAAACCTCAGAATCTTTGGAAGCACAAGAAGTCAAAACACATCAGAAGTGCAAGAAGCCAAAACAAACCTCAGAATTGATTAGAAGCACAAGTAGCCAAAACACCCAAGCATTTATCAGAAGTGCAAAAAAAGCCAAAACAAACCTCAGAATTGCTCAGAAGACCAATAAGCCAAAACACCCAAGCATTTATCAGAAGTACAAAAAGCCTAAACAAACCTCCGAATTGCTCAGAAGACCAAGAAGCCAAAACACCCAAGCATTTATCAGAAGTGCGAAAAGCCTAAACAAACCTCAGAATTGCTCGAAGCACAAGAAGCCAAAACACCCAAGCATTTATCAGAAGTGCAAGAAATCAAAACAAACCTCAGAATTTTTGGAAGCACAAGAAGTCAAAACACATCAGAAGTGCAAGATGCCAAAACAAACCTCAGAATTGCTCAGAAGCACAAGAAGCCAAAACACCCAAGCATTTATCAGAAGTGCAAGAAATCAAAACAAACCTCGGAATTTTTGGAAGCACAAGAAGTCAAAACACATCAGAAGTGCAAGAAGCCAAAACAAACCTCAGAATTGCTCAGAAGCACAAGAACCCAAAACACCCAAGCATTTATCAGAAATGCAAAAAAGCCAAAACAAACCTCAAAATTGCTCGGAAGCACAAGAAGCCAAAACACCCAAGCATTTATCAGAAGTGCAAAAAAGCCAAAACAAACCTCAGAATTGCTCAGAAGCACAAGAAGCCAAAACACCCAAGCATTTATCAGAAGTGTAAAAAACCCTAAACAAACCTCGGAATTGCTCGAAGCACAAGAAGCCAAAACACCCAAGCATTTATCAGAAGTGCAAGAAATCAAAACAAACCTCAGAATTTTTCGGAAGCACAAGAAGTCAAAACACACCATAAGTGCAAGAAGCCAAAACAAACATCAGAATTGCTCGCAAGCACAAGTAGCCAAAACACACAAGCATTTATCAGAAGCACAAGAAAACAAAAGAAAGCTTGGAATTGCTCAGAAGCATAAGAAGTCATCATACCACAAGCACTGCTCAGAAGCAGATGATGTGAACCATAAATAAACTCAGCAGTGTTCTGAAGCACAAGAAGCCAACACACCACAAGCATTTCTCAGAAGCAAAAAAAGCCAAAACAATCCTCAGACTTGCTCAGAAGCACAAGAAGCCAAAACACCCAAGCATTTCTCAGAAGCAAATAAGCCAAAACAAACCTCAGAATTGCTTGGAAGCACAAGAAGCCAACACACCACAAGCATTTCTCAGAAGCAAAAAAGCGAAAACATCCCTCAGAAATGCCCAGAAGCACAAGAAGCCAAAACACCCAAGAATTTCTAAGAAGCAAAAAAGCCAAAATAAACCTCAGAAATTGCTCGGAAACTGTGAAGCCAAAACACCCAAGCATTTCTCAGAAGCAAAAAAAACAAAACAAACCTCAGAATTGCTCTGAAGCCAAGAAGCCAAAACACCCAAGCATTTATCAGAAGTGCAAAAAAGCCTAAATAAACCTCAGAATTGCTCAGAAGCACAAGAAGCCAAAACACTCAAGCATTTATCAGAAGTGCAGGAAATCAAAACAAACCTCAGAATTTTTTGGAAGCAAAAGAAGTCAAAACACATCAGAAGTGCAAAAAGCCAAAACAAACCACAGAATTGCTTGGAAGCACAAGAATCTAAAAAACTGAAGCATTTATCAGAAGTGCAAAAAAGCCAAAACAAACCTCAGAATTGCTCGGAAGCACAAGAAGCCAAAATACCCAAGCATTTATCGGAAGTGCAAAAAAGCCAAAACAAACGTCAGAATTGCTTGGAAGCACAAGAATCTAAAAAACTGAAGCATTTATCAGAAGTGCAAAAAAGCCAAAACAAACCTCAGAATTGCTCGGAAGCACAAGAAGCCAAAATACCCAAGCATTTATCGGAAGTGCAAAAAAACCTACACAAACCTCAGAATTGGTCGAAACACAAGAAGCAATAACACCCAAGCATTTATCAGAGTGCAAAAAAGCGTAAACGAACCTCAGAATTGCTCGAAGCACAAGAAGCCCAAAAACATAAGCATTTATCAGAAGTGCAAGAAATCAAAACAAATCTCAGAAAATTTTGGAAGCACAAGTACTCAAAACACATCAGAAGTGCAAGAAGCCAAAACAAACCTCAGAATTGCTCAGAAGCACAAGTAGCCAAGAAACCCAAGCATTTATCAGAAGTGCAAAAAAGCTTAAACAAACCTCAGAATTGCTCGAAACACAAGAAGCAATAACACCCAAGCATTTATCAGTAGTGCAGAAAAGCCAAAATGAACATCAGAATTGCTCGAAGCACAAGAAGCCAAAACACCCAAGTATTTATTAGAAGTGCAAGAAATCAAAACAAACCTCAGAATTTTTCGGAAGCACAAGAAGTCAAAACAGATCAGCAGTGCAAGAAGCCAAAACAAACCTCAGAATTGCTCGGAAGCACAAGTAGCCAAAACACCCAAGCATTTATCAGAAGTGCAAGAAATCCAAACAAACCTCAGAATCTTTGGAAGCACAAGAAGTCAAAACACATCAGAAGTGCAAGAAGCCAAAACAAACCTCAGAATTGCTTAGAAGCACAAGTAGCCAAAACACCCAAGCATTTATCAGAAGTGCAAAAAAAGCCAAAACAAACCTCAGAATTGCTCAGAAGACCAATAAGCCAAAACACCCAAGCATTTATCAGAAGTACAAAAAGCCTAAACAAACCTCCGAATTGCTCAGAAGACCAAGAAGCCAAAACACCCAAGCATTTATCAGAAGTGCGAAAAGCCTAAACAAACCTCAGAATTGCTCGAAGCACAAGAAGCCAAAACACCCAAGCATTTATCAGAAGTGCAAGAAATCAAAACAAACCTCAGAATTTTTCGGAAGCACAAGAAGTCAAAACACACCGTAAGTGCAAGAAGCCAAAACAAACATCAGAATTGCTCGCAAGCACAAGTAGCCAAAACACCCAAGCATTTATCAGAAGTGCAAAAAAGCCAAAACAAACCTCAGAATTGCTCAGAAGACCAATAAGCCAAAACACCCAAGCATTTATCAGAAGTACAAAAAGCCTAAACAAACCTCCGAATTGCTCAGAAGACCAAGAAGCCAAAACACCCAAGCATTTATCAGAAGTGCGAAAAGCCTAAACAAACCTCAGAATTGCTCGAAGCACAAGAAGCCAAAACACCCAAGCATTTATCAGAAGTGCAAGAAATCAAAACAAACCTCGGAATTTTTGGAAGCACAAGAAGTCAAAACACATCAGAAGTGCAAGAAGCCAAAACAAACCTCAGAATTGCTCAGAAGCACAAGAACCCAAAACACCCAAGCATTTATCAGAAATGCAAAAAAGCCAAAACAAACCTCAAAATTGCTCGGAAGCACAAGAAGCCAAAACACCCAAGCATTTATCAGAAGTGCAAAAAAGCCAAAACAAACCTCAGAATTGCTCAGAAGCACAAGAAGCCAAAACACCCAAGCATTTATCAGAAGTGTAAAAAACCCTAAACAAACCTCGGAATTGCTCGAAGCACAAGAAGCCAAAACACCCAAGCATTTATCAGAAGTGCAAGAAATCAAAACAAACCTCAGAATTTTTCGGAAGCACAAGAAGTCAAAACACACCATAAGTGCAAGAAGCCAAAACAAACATCAGAATTGCTCGCAAGCACAAGTAGCCAAAACACACAAGCATTTATCAGAAGCACAAGAAAACAAAAGAAAGCTTGGAATTGCTCAGAAGCATAAGAAGTCATCATACCACAAGCACTGCTCAGAAGCAGATGATGTGAACCATAAATAAACTCAGCAGTGTTCTGAAGCACAAGAAGCCAACACACCACAAGCATTTCTCAGAAGCAAAAAAAGCCAAAACAATCCTCAGACTTGCTCAGAAGCACAAGAAGCCAAAACACCCAAGCATTTCTCAGAAGCAAATAAGCCAAAACAAACCTCAGAATTGCTTGGAAGCACAAGAAGCCAACACACCACAAGCATTTCTCAGAAGCAAAAAAGCGAAAACATCCCTCAGAAATGCCCAGAAGCACAAGAAGCCAAAACACCCAAGAATTTCTAAGAAGCAAAAAAGCCAAAATAAACCTCAGAAATTGCTCGGAAACTGTGAAGCCAAAACACCCAAGCATTTCTCAGAAGCAAAAAAAACAAAACAAACCTCAGAATTGCTCTGAAGCCAAGAAGCCAAAACACCCAAGCATTTATCAGAAGTGCAAAAAAGCCTAAATAAACCTCAGAATTGCTCAGAAGCACAAGAAGCCAAAACACTCAAGCATTTATCAGAAGTGCAGGAAATCAAAACAAACCTCAGAATTTTTTGGAAGCAAAAGAAGTCAAAACACATCAGAAGTGCAAAAAGCCAAAACAAACCACAGAATTGCTTGGAAGCACAAGAATCTAAAAAACTGAAGCATTTATCAGAAGTGCAAAAAAGCCAAAACAAACCTCAGAATTGCTCGGAAGCACAAGAAGCCAAAATACCCAAGCATTTATCGGAAGTGCAAAAAAGCCAAAACAAACGTCAGAATTGCTTGGAAGCACAAGAATCTAAAAAACTGAAGCATTTATCAGAAGTGCAAAAAAGCCAAAACAAACCTCAGAATTGCTCGGAAGCACAAGAAGCCAAAATACCCAAGCATTTATCGGAAGTGCAAAAAAACCTACACAAACCTCAGAATTGGTCGAAACACAAGAAGCAATAACACCCAAGCATTTATCAGAGTGCAAAAAAGCGTAAACGAACCTCAGAATTGCTCGAAGCACAAGAAGCCCAAAAACATAAGCATTTATCAGAAGTGCAAGAAATCAAAACAAATCTCAGAAAATTTTGGAAGCACAAGTACTCAAAACACATCAGAAGTGCAAGAAGCCAAAACAAACCTCAGAATTGCTCAGAAGCACAAGTAGCCAAGAAACCCAAGCATTTATCAGAAGTGCAAAAAAGCTTAAACAAACCTCAGAATTGCTCGAAACACAAGAAGCAATAACACCCAAGCATTTATCAGTAGTGCAGAAAAGCCAAAATGAACATCAGAATTGCTCGAAGCACAAGAAGCCAAAAAACCCAAGTATTTATTAGAAGTGCAAGAAATCAAAACAAACCTCAGAATTTTTCGGAAGCACAAGAAGTCAAAACAGATCAGCAGTGCAAGAAGCCAAAACAAACCTCAGAATTGCTCGGAAGCACAAGTAGCCAAAACACCCAAGCATTTATCAGAAGTGCAAGAAATCCAAACAAACCTCAGAATCTTTGGAAGCACAAGAAGTCAAAACACATCAGAAGTGCAAGAAGCCAAAACAAACCTCAGAATTGCTTAGAAGCACAAGTAGCCAAAACACCCAAGCATTTATCAGAAGTGCAAAAAAAGCCAAAACAAACCTCAGAATTGCTCAGAAGACCAATAAGCCAAAACACCCAAGCATTTATCAGAAGTACAAAAAGCCTAAACAAACCTCCGAATTGCTCAGAAGACCAAGAAGCCAAAACACCCAAGCATTTATCAGAAGTGCGAAAAGCCTAAACAAACCTCAGAATTGCTCGAAGCACAAGAAGCCAAAACACCCAAGCATTTATCAGAAGTGCAAGAAATCAAAACAAACCTCAGAATTTTTCGGAAGCACAAGAAGTCAAAACACACCGTAAGTGCAAGAAGCCAAAACAAACATCAGAATTGCTCGCAAGCACAAGTAGCCAAAACACACAGGCATTTATCAGAAGCACAAGAAAACAAAAGAAAGCTTGGAATTGCTCAGAAGCATAAGAAGTCATCATACCACAAGCACTGCTCAGAAGCAGATGATGTGAACCATAAATAAACTCAGCAGTGTTCTGAAGCACAAGAAGCCAACACACCACAAGCATTTCTCAGAAGCAAAAAAAAGCCAAAACAATCGTCAGACTTGCTCAGAAGCACAAGAAGCCAAAACACCCAAGCATTTCTCAGAAGCAAATAAGCCAAAACAAACCTCAGAATTGCTTGGAAGCACAAGAAGCCAAAACACCCAAGAATTTCTAAGAAGCAAAAAAGCCAAAATAAACCTCATAAATTGCTCGGAAACTGTGAAGCCAAAACACCCAAGCATTTCTCAGAAGCAAAAAAAACAAAACAAACCTCAGAATTGCTCTGAAGCCAAGAAGCCAAAACACCCAAGCATTTATCAGAAGTGCAAAAAAGCCTAAATAAACCTCAGAATTGCACAGAAGCACAAGAAGCCAAAACACTCAAGCATTTATCAGAAGTGCAGGAAATCAAAACAAACCTCAGAATTTTTTGGAAGCAAAAGAAGTCAAAATACATCAGAAGTGCAAAAAGCCAAAACAAACCTCAGAATTGCTTGGAAGCACAAGAATCTAAAAAACTGAAGCATTTATCAGAAGTGCAAAAAAGCCAAAACAAACCTCAGAATTGCTCGGAAGCACAAGAAGCCAAAATACCCAAGCATTTATCGGAAGTGCAAAAAAGCCAAAACAAACCTCAGAATTGCTTGGAAGCACAAGAATCTAAAAAACTGAAGCATTTATCAGAAGTGCAAAAAAGCCAAAACAAACCTCAGAATTGCTCGGAAGCACAAGAAGCCAAAATACCCAAGCATTTATCGGAAGTGCAAAAAAACCTACACAAACCTCAGAATTGGTCGAAACACAAGAAGCTATAACACCCAAGCATTTATCAGAGTGCAAAAAAGCGTAAACGAACCTCAGAATTGCTCGAAGCACAAGAAGCCCAAAAACCTAAGCATTTATCAGAAGTGCAAGAAATAAAAACAAATCTCAGAAAATTTTGGAAGCACAAGTACTCAAAACACATTAGAAGTGCAAGAAGCCAAAACAAACCTCAGAATTGCTCAGAAGCACAAGTAGCCAAGAAACCCAAGCATTTATCAGAAGTGCAAAAAAGCTTAAACAAACCTCAGAATTGCTCGAAACACAAGAAGCAATAACACCCAAGCATTTATCAGTAGTGCAGAAAAGCCAAAACGAACATCAGAATTGCTCGAAGCACAAGATGCCAAAACACCCAAGCATTTATCAGAAGTGCAAGAAATCAAAACAAACCTCAGAATTTTTCGGAAGCACAAGAAGTCAAAACAGATCAGCAGTGCAAGAAGCCAAAACAAACCTCAGAATTGCTCGGAAGCACAAGTAGCCAAAACACCCAAGCATTTATCAGAAGTGCAAGAAATCCAAACAAATCTCAGAATCTTTGGAAGCACAAGAAGTCAAAACACATCAGAAGTGCAAGAAGCCAAAACAAACCTCAGAATTGCTTAGAAGCACAAGTAGCCAAAACACCCAAGCATTTATCAGAAGTGCAAAAAAAGCCAAAACAAACCTCAGAATTGCGCAGAAGACAAATAAGCCAAAACACCCAAGCATTTATCAGAAGTACAAAAAGCCTAAACAAACCTCCGAATTGCTCAGAAGACCAAGAAGCCAAAACACCCAAGCATTTATCAGAAGTGCGAAAAGCCTAAACAAACCTCAGAATTGCTCGAAGCACAAGAAGCCAAAACACCCAAGCATTTATCAGAAGTGCAAGAAATCAAAACAAACCTCAGAATTTTTGGAAGCACAAGAAGTCAAAACACATCGGAAGTGCAAGAAGCCAAAACAAACCTCACAATTGCTCAGAAGCATAAGAACCCAAAACACCCAAGCATTTATCAGAAGTGCAAAAAAGCCAAAACAAACCTCAAAATTGCTCGGAAGCACAAGAAGCCAAAACACCCAAGCATTTATCAGAAGTGCAAAAAAGCCAAAACAAACCTCAGAATTGCTCAGAAGCACAAGAAGCCAAAACACCCAAGCATTTATCAGAAGTGTAAAAAACCCTAAACAAACCTCGGAATTGCTCGAAGCACAAGAAGCCAAAACACCCAAGCATTTATAAGAAGTGCAAGAAATCAAAACAAACCTCAGAATTTTTCGGAAGCACAAGAAGTCAAAACACACCATAAGTGCAAGAAGCCAAAACAAACCTCAGAATTGCTCGCAAGCACAAGTAGCCAAAACACCCAAGCATTTATCAGAAGTGCAAAAAAGCCAAAACAAACCTCAGAATTGCTTGGAAGGACAAGAAGCCAAACCACTGAAGCATTTATCAGAAGTGCAAAAGAGCCAAAACAAACCTCAGAATTGCTCAGAAGCACAAGAAGCCAAAACACCCAAGCATTTATCAGAAGTGCAAGAAATCAAAACAAATCTCTGAAAATTTCGAAAGCACAAGAACTCAAAACACATCAGAAGTGCAAGAAGCCAAAACGAACCTCAGAATCGCTCGAAGCACAAGAAGCCCAAAAACCTAAGCATTTATCAGAAGTGCAAGAAATCAAAACAAATCTCAGAAAAGTTCGGAAGCACAAGTACTCAAAACACATCAGAAGTGCAAGAAGCCAAAACAAACCTCAGAATTGCTCAGAAGCACAAGTAGCCAAGAAACCCAAGCATTTATCAGAAGTGCAAAAAAGCCTAAACGAACCTCAGAATTGCTCGAATCACAAGAAGCCAAAACACCCAAGCATTTATCAGAAGTGCAAGAAATCAAAACAAACCTCAGAATTTTTCAGAAGCACAAGAAGCCAAAAAACCCAAGCATTTATCAGAAGTGCAAGAAATCAAAACAAACCTCAGAATTTTTCGGAAGCACAAGAAGTCAAAACAGATCAGCAGTGCAAGAAGCCAAAACAAACCTCAGAATTGCTCGGAAGCACAAGTAGCCAAAACACCCAAGCATTTATCAGAAGTGCAAGAAATCCAAACAAACCTCAGAATCTTTGGAAGCACAAGAAGTCAAAACACATCAGAAGTGCAAGAAGCCAAAACAAACCTCAGAATTGATTAGAAGCACAAGTAGCCAAAACACCCAAGCATTTATCAGAAGTGCAAAAAAAGCCAAAACAAACCTCAGAATTGCTCAGAAGACCAATAAGCCAAAACACCCAAGCATTTATCAGAAGTACAAAAAGCCTAAACAAACCTCCGAATTGCTCAGAAGACCAAGAAGCCAAAACATCCAAGCATTTATCAGAAGTGCGAAAAGCCTAAACAAACCTCAGAATTGCTCGAAGCACAAGAAGCCAAAACACCCAAGCATTTATCAGAAGTGCAAGAAATCAAAACAAACCTCAGAATTTTTGGAAGCACAAGAAGTCAAAACACATCAGAAGTGCAAGATGCCAAAACAAACCTCAGAATTGCTCAGAAGCACAAGAAGCCAAAACACCCAAGCATTTATCAGAAGTGCAAGAAATCAAAACAAACCTCGGAATTTTTGGAAGCACAAGAAGTCAAAACACATCAGAAGTGCAAGAAGCCAAAACAAACCTCAGAATTGCTCAGAAGCACAAGAACCCAAAACACCCAAGCATTTATCAGAAATGCAAAAAAGCCAAAACAAACCTCAAAATTGCTCGGAAGCACAAGAAGCCAAAACACCCAAGCATTTATCAGAAGTGCAAAAAAGCCAAAACAAACCTCAGAATTGCTCAGAAGCACAAGAAGCCAAAACACCCAAGCATTTATCAGAAGTGTAAAAAACCCTAAACAAACCTCGGAATTGCTCGAAGCACAAGAAGCCAAAACACCCAAGCATTTATCAGAAGTGCAAGAAATCAAAACAAACCTCAGAATTTTTCAGAAGCACAAGAAGCCAAAACACCCAAGCATTTATCAGAAGTGCAAGAAATCAAAACAAACCTCAGAATTTTTCGGAAGCACAAGAAGTCAAAACAGATCAGCAGTGCAAGAAGCCAAAACAAACCTCAGAATTGCTCGGAAGCACAAGTAGCCAAAACACCCAAGCATTTATCAGAAGTGCAAGAAATCCAAACAAACCTCAGAATCTTTGGAAGCACAAGAAGTCAAAACACATCAGAAGTGCAAGAAGCCAAAACAAACCTCAGAATTGATTAGAAGCACAAGTAGCCAAAACACCCAAGCATTTATCAGAAGTGCAAAAAAAGCCAAAACAAACCTCAGAATTGCTCAGAAGACCAATAAGCCAAAACACCCAAGCATTTATCAGAAGTACAAAAAGCCTAAACAAACCTCCGAATTGCTCAGAAGACCAAGAAGCCAAAACACCCAAGCATTTATCAGAAGTGCGAAAAGCCTAAACAAACCTCAGAATTGCTCGAAGCACAAGAAGCCAAAACACCCAAGCATTTATCAGAAGTGCAAGAAATCAAAACAAACCTCAGAATTTTTGGAAGCACAAGAAGTCAAAACACATCAGAAGTGCAAGATGCCAAAACAAACCTCAGAATTGCTCAGAAGCACAAGAAGCCAAAACACCCAAGCATTTATCAGAAGTGCAAGAAATCAAAACAAACCTCGGAATTTTTGGAAGCACAAGAAGTCAAAACACATCAGAAGTGCAAGAAGCCAAAACAAACCTCAGAATTGCTCAGAAGCACAAGAACCCAAAACACCCAAGCATTTATCAGAAATGCAAAAAAGCCAAAACAAACCTCAAAATTGCTCGGAAGCACAAGAAGCCAAAACACCCAAGCATTTATCAGAAGTGCAAAAAAGCCAAAACAAACCTCAGAATTGCTCAGAAGCACAAGAAGCCAAAACACCCAAGCATTTATCAGAAGTGTAAAAAACCCTAAACAAACCTCGGAATTGCTCGAAGCACAAGAAGCCAAAACACCCAAGCATTTATCAGAAGTGCAAGAAATCAAAACAAACCTCAGAATTTTTCGGAAGCACAAGAAGTCAAAACACACCATAAGTGCAAGAAGCCAAAACAAACATCAGAATTGCTCGCAAGCACAAGTAGCCAAAACACACAAGCATTTATCAGAAGCACAAGAAAACAAAAGAAAGCTTGGAATTGCTCAGAAGCATAAGAAGTCATCATACCACAAGCACTGCTCAGAAGCAGATGATGTGAACCATAAATAAACTCAGCAGTGTTCTGAAGCACAAGAAGCCAACACACCACAAGCATTTCTCAGAAGCAAAAAAAGCCAAAACAATCCTCAGACTTGCTCAGAAGCACAAGAAGCCAAAACACCCAAGCATTTCTCAGAAGCAAATAAGCCAAAACAAACCTCAGAATTGCTTGGAAGCACAAGAAGCCAACACACCACAAGCATTTCTCAGAAGCAAAAAAGCGAAAACATCCCTCAGAAATGCCCAGAAGCACAAGAAGCCAAAACACCCAAGAATTTCTAAGAAGCAAAAAAGCCAAAATAAACCTCAGAAATTGCTCGGAAACTGTGAAGCCAAAACACCCAAGCATTTCTCAGAAGCAAAAAAAACAAAACAAACCTCAGAATTGCTCTGAAGCCAAGAAGCCAAAACACCCAAGCATTTATCAGAAGTGCAAAAAAGCCTAAATAAACCTCAGAATTGCTCAGAAGCACAAGAAGCCAAAACACTCAAGCATTTATCAGAAGTGCAGGAAATCAAAACAAACCTCAGAATTTTTTGGAAGCAAAAGAAGTCAAAACACATCAGAAGTGCAAAAAGCCAAAACAAACCACAGAATTGCTTGGAAGCACAAGAATCTAAAAAACTGAAGCATTTATCAGAAGTGCAAAAAAGCCAAAACAAACCTCAGAATTGCTCGGAAGCACAAGAAGCCAAAATACCCAAGCATTTATCGGAAGTGCAAAAAAGCCAAAACAAACCTCAGAATTGCTTGGAAGCACAAGAATCTAAAAAACTGAAGCATTTATCAGAAGTGCAAAAAAACCTACACAAACCTCAGAATTGGTCGAAACACAAGAAGCAATAACACCCAAGCATTTATCAGAGTGCAAAAAAGCGTAAACGAACCTCAGAATTGCTCGAAGCACAAGAAGCCCAAAAACATAAGCATTTATCAGAAGTGCAAGAAATCAAAACAAATCTCAGAAAATTTTGGAAGCACAAGTACTCAAAACACATCAGAAGTGCAAGAAGCCAAAACAAACCTCAGAATTGCTCAGAAGCACAAGTAGCCAAGAAACCCAAGCATTTATCAGAAGTGCAAAAAAGCTTAAACAAACCTCAGAATTGCTCGAAACACAAGAAGCAATAACACCCAAGCATTTATCAGTAGTGCAGAAAAGCCAAAATGAACATCAGAATTGCTCGAAGCACAAGAAGCCAAAACACCCAAGCATTTATTAGAAGTGCAAGAAATCAAAACAAACCTCAGAATTTTTCGGAAGCACAAGAAGTCAAAACAGATCAGCAGTGCAAGAAGCCAAAACAAACCTCAGAATTGCTCGGAAGCACAAGTAGCCAAAACACCCAAGCATTTATCAGAAGTGCAAGAAATCCAAACAAACCTCAGAATCTTTGGAAGCACAAGAAGTCAAAACACATCAGAAGTGCAAGAAGCCAAAACAAACCTCAGAATTGCTTAGAAGCACAAGTAGCCAAAACACCCAAGCATTTATCAGAAGTGCAAAAAAAGCCAAAACAAACCTCAGAATTGCTCAGAAGACCAATAAGCCAAAACACCCAAGCATTTATCAGAAGTACAAAAAGCCTAAACAAACCTCCGAATTGCTCAGAAGACCAAGAAGCCAAAACACCCAAGCATTTATCAGAAGTGCGAAAAGCCTAAACAAACCTCAGAATTGCTCGAAGCACAAGAAGCCAAAACACCCAAGCATTTATCAGAAGTGCAAGAAATCAAAACAAACCTCAGAATTTTTGGAAGCACAAGAAGTCAAAACACATCAGAAGTGCAAGAAGCCAAAACAAACCTCAGAATTGCTCAGAAGCACAAGAAGCCAAAACACCCAAGCATTTATCAGAAGTGCAAGAAATCAAAACAAACCTCAGAATTTTTGGAAGCACAAGAAGTCAAAACACATCGGAAGTGCAAGAAGCCAAAACAAACCTCAGAATTGCTCAGAAGACCAATAAGCCAAAACACCCAAGCATTTATCAGAAGTGCAAGAAATCAAAACAAACCTCAGAATTTTTCGGAAGCACAAGAAGTCAAAACACACCATAAGTGCAAGAAGCCAAAACAAACCTCAGAATTGCTCGCAAGCACAAGTAGCCAAAACACCCAAGCATTTATCAGAAGTGCAAAAAAGCCAAAACAAACCTCAGAATTGCTTGGAAGGACAAGAAGCCAAACCACTGAAGCATTTATCAGAAGTGCAAAAGAGCCAAAACAAACCTCAGAATTGCTCAGAAGCACAAGAAGCCAAAACACCCAAGCATTTATCAGAAGTGCAAGAAATCAAAACAAATCTCTGAAAATTTCGAAAGCACAAGAACTCAAAACACATCAGAAGTGCAAGAAGCCAAAACGAACCTCAGAATTGCTCGAAGCACAAGAAGCCCAAAAACCTAAGCATTTATCAGAAGTGCAAGAAATCAAAAACAAATCTCAGAAAAGTTCGAAAGCACAAGAACTCAAAACACATCAGAAGTGCAAGAAGCCAAAACAAACCTCAGAATTGCTCAGAAACACAAGTAGCCAAGAAACCCAAGCATTTATCAAAAGTGCAAAAAAGCCTAAACGAACCTCAGAATTGCTCGAATCACAAGAAGCCAAAACACCCAAGCATTTATCAGAAGTGCAAGAAATCAAAACAAACCTCAGAATTTTTCAGAAGCACAAGAAGTCAAAACACACCATAAGTGCAAGAAGCCAAAACAAACCTCAGAATTGCTCGCAAGCACAAGTAGCCAAAACACCCAAGCATTTATCATAAGTGCAAAAAAGCCAAAACAATCCTCAGAATTGCTTGTAAGGACAAGAAGCCAAACCACTGAAGCATTTATCAGAAGTGCAAAAGAGCCAAAACAAACCTCAGAATTGCTCAGAAGCACAAGAAGCCAAAACACCCAAGCATTTATCAGAAGTGCAAGAAATCAAAACAAATCTCTTAAAATTTTCGAAAGCACAAGAACTCAAAAAACATCAGAAGTGCAAGAAGCCAAAACGAACCTCAGAATTGCTCGAAGCACAAGAAGCCCAAAAACCTAAGCATTTATCAGAAGTGCAAGAAATCAAAACAAATCTCCGAAAATTTCGGAAGCACAAGTACTCAAAACACATCAGAAGTGCAAGAAGACAAAACAAACCTCAGAAGTGCTCAGAAGCACAAGTAGCCAAGAAACCCAAGCATTTATCAGAAGTGCAAAAAAGCTTAAACAAACCTCAGAATTGCTCGAAACACAAGAAGCAATAACACCCAAGCATTTATCAGTAGTGCAGAAAAGCCTAAACGAACATCAGAATTGCTCGAAGCACAAGAAGCCAAAACACCCAAGCATTTATCAGAAGTGCAAGAAATCAAAACAAACCTCAGAATTTTTCGGAAGCACAAGAAGTCAAAACAGATCAGCAGTGCAAGAATCCAAAACAAACCTCAGAATTGCTCGGAAGCACAAGTAGCCAAAACACTCAAGCATTTATCAGAAGTGCAAGAAATCCAAACAAACCTCAGAATTTTTGGAAGCACAAGAAGTCAAAACACATCAGAAGTGCAAGAAGCCAAAACAAACCTCAGAATTGCTTAGAAGCACAAGTAGCCAAAACACCCAAGCATTTATCAGAAGTTCAAAAAAAGCCAAAACAAACCTCAGAATTGCTCAGAAGACCAATAAGCCAAAACACCCAAGCATTTATCAGAAGTACAAAAAGCCTAAACAAACCTCCGAATTGCTCAGAAGACCAAGAAGCCAAAACACCCAAGCATTTATCAGATTTGCGAAAAGCCTAAACAAACCTCAGAATTGCTCGAAGCACAAGAAGCCAAAACACCCAAGCATTTATCAGAAGTGCAAGAAATCAAAACAAACCTCAGAATTTTTGGAAGCACAAGAAGTCAAAACACATCAGAAGTGCAAGAAGCCAAAACAAACCTCAGAATTGCTCAGAAGCACAAGAAGCCAAAACACCCAAGCATTTATCAGAAGTGCAAGAAATCAAAACAAACCTCAGAATTTTTGGAAGCACAAGAAGTCAAAACACATCGGAAGTGCAAGAAGCCAAAACAAACCTCAGAATTGCTCAGAAGACCAATAAGCCAAAACACCCAAGCATTTATCAGAAGTACAAAAAGCCTAAACAAACCTCCGAATTGCTCAGAAGACCAAGAAGCCAAAACACCCAAGCATTTATCAGAAGTGCGAAAAGCCTAAACAAACCTCAGAATTGCTCGAAGCACAAGAAGCCAAAACACCCAAGCATTTATCAGAAGTGCAAGAAATCAAAACAAACCTCAGAATTTTTGGAAGCACAAGAAGTCAAAACACATCAGAAGTGCAAGAAGCCAAAACAAACCTCAGAATTGCTCAGAAGCACAAGAAGCCAAAACACCCAAGCATTTATCAGAAGTGCAAGAAACCAAAACAAACCTCAGAATTTTTGGAAGCACAAGAAGTCAAAACACATCGGAAGTGCAAGAAGCCAAAACAAACCTCAGAATTGCTCAGAAGCACAAGAACCCAAAACACCCAAGCATTTATCAGAAGTGCAAAAAATCCAAAACAAACCTCAAAATTGCTCGGAAGCACAAGAAGCCAAAACACCCAAGCATTTATCAGAAGTGCAAAAAAGCCAAAACAAACCTCAGAATTGCTCAGAAGCACAAGAAGCCAAAACACCCAAGCATTTATCAGAAGTGTAAAAAACCCGAAACAAATCTCGGAATTGCTCGAAGCACAAGAAGCCAAAACACCCAAGCATTTATCAGAAGTGCAAGAAATCAAAACAAACCTCAGAATTTTTCGGAAGCACAAGAAGTCAAAACACACCATAAGTGCAAGAAGCCAAAACAAACCTCAGAATTGCTCAGAAGCACAAGTAGCCAAAAAACCCAAGCATTTATCAGAAGTTAAAAAAGCCTAAACGAACCTCAGAATTGCTCGAATCACAAGAAGCCAAAACACCCAAGCATTTATCAGAAGTGCAAGAAATCAAAACAAACCTCAGAATTTTTCGGAAGCACAAGAAGCCAAAACACCCAAGCATTTATCAGAAGTGCAAAAAAGCCAAAACAAACCTCAGAATTGCTCAGAAGCACAAGAAGCCAAAACACCCAAGCATTTATCAGAAGTGTAAAAAACCCTAAACAAATCTCGGAATTGCTCGAAGCACAAGAAGCCAAAACACCCAAGCATTTATCAGAAGTGCAAGAAATCAAAACAAACCTCAGAATTTTTCGGAAGCACAAGAAGTCAAAACACACCATAAGTGCAAGAAGCCAAAACAAACCTCAGAATTGCTCGCAATCACAAGTAGCCAAAACACCCAAGCATTTATCAGAAGTGCAAAAAAGCCAAAACAAACCTCAGAATTGCTTGGAAGGACAAGAAGCCAAACCACTGAAGCATTTATCAGAAGGGCAAAAGAGCCAAAACAAACCTCAGAATTGCTCAGAAGCACAAGAAGCCAAAACACCCAAGCATTTATCAGAAGTGCAAGAAATCAAAACAAATCTCTGAAAATTTCAAAAGCACAAGAACTCAAAACACATCAGAAGTGCAAGAAGCCAAAACGAACCTCAGAATTGCTCGGAAACACAAGTAGCCAAAACACCCAAGCATTTATCAGAAGTGCAAGAAATCAAAACAAACCTCAGAATTTTTCGGAAGCACAAGAAGTCAAAACACACCATAAGCGCAAGAAGCCAAAACAAACCTCAGAATTGCTCGCAAGCACAAGTAGCCAAAACACCCAAGCATTTATCAGAAGTGCAAAAAAGCCAAAACAAACCTCAGAATTGCTTGGAAGGACAAGAAGCCAAACCACTGAAGCATTTATCAGAAGTGCAAAAGAGCCAAAACAAACCTCAGAATTGCTCAGAAGCACAAGAAGAAAATAAAACACCCAAGCATTTATCAGAAGTGCAAGAAATCAAAACAAATCTCAGAAAATTTCGGAAGCACAAGTACTCAAAACACATCAGAAGTGCAAGAAGCCAAAACAAACCTCAGAATTGCTCAGAAACACAAGTAGCCAAGAAACCCAAGCATTTATCAGAAGTGCAAGAAATCAAAACAAATCTCTGAAAATTTCGAAAGCACAAGAACTCAAAACACATCAGAAGTGCAAGAAGCCAAAACGAACCTCAGAATTGCTCGAAGCACAAGAAGCCCAAAAACCTAAGCATTTATCAGAAGTGCAAGAAATCAAAACAAATCTCAGAAAATTTCGGAAGCACAAGTACTCAAAACACATCAGAAGTGCAAGAAGCCAAAACAAACCTCAGAATTGCTCGAATCACAAGAAGCCAAATTACCCAAGCATTTATCAGAAGTGCAAAAAAGCCTAAACGAACCTCAGAATTGCTCGAATCACAAGAAGCCAAATTACCCAAGCATTTATCAGAAGTGCAAAAAAGCCAAAACAGACCTCAGAATTGCTCGGAAGCAAAAGAAGCCAAAACACTGAAGCATTTATCAGAAGTGCAAACAAGCTTAAACAAATCTCAGAATTGCTCGAAGCACAAGAAGCCAAAAAACCCAAGCATTTATCAGAAGTGCAAGAAATCAAAACAAGCCTCGGAATTATTCGGAAGCACAGGAAGTCAAAACACATCAGCAGTGCAAGAAGCCAAAACAAACCTCAGAATTGCTCGAAGCACAAGAAGCCAAAAAACCCAAGCATTTATCAGAAGTGCAAGAAATCAAAACAAGCCTCGGAATTATTCGGAAGCACAGGAAGTCAAAACACATCAGCAGTGCAAGAAGCCAAAACAAACCTCAGAATTGCTCGGAAGCACAAGTAGCCAAAACACCCAAGCATTTATCAGAAGCGCAAGAAGCCAAAACAAACCCCCATCATTGGCACCAGAAGTCAGAACAAATCTCCAGAAATGCTCACAAGCACAAGACACAAAAACAAACGTCGAAATTGCTCAGAAGCACAAGCATTTATCAGAAGTGCAAAAAAGCCAAAACAAACCTCAGAATTGCTCGGAAGCACAAGTAGCCAAAACACCCAAGCATTTATCAGAAGCGCAAGAAGCCAAAACAAACCCCCATCAGAGGCACCCGAAGTCAGAGCAAATCTCCAGAAATGCTCAGAAGCACAAGACACAAAAACAAACGTCGAAATTGCTCAGAAGCACCAGCATTTTTTTAAATGCAAGCACTGTTCAGAAGCACAAGAAACCAACAAAAAATAACTTGCCAATGCCCACATGCACAAGAGGTCAGCACACGCCAAGCATTGCTTGGAAGCACAAGAAGTCAAAACAAATCTCAGAACAAAAAACCAACACACCATCAGCAAAGCAAAAATCTAAAACACCAGAGCAATGCTCAGGATCACAAGAATCCACGACAACGCAAGCACAGCTCCGGCACATAAAAGGCTAAACAAAGTGCGGAATTGCTCTTCAGCAAACAAAATACAACACAGCACAAACACTGCTCAGATACACACAGAAGTGAAAACAGTCCAAGCAAAGCCTGGAATTCCAAGAAGCCAAGACAAACCTGAGCAATTTCCTGAAGTGCACTAAACCAACAAACTTCAACCAATGCTACACAGCAATACAAGAAGACAACTCAGCTCAAAGGCACGGGAATCCACACAACTCGGAGTTGCAAAAAGGTTTTAAATGCCCCAGCAATGGCCAGAAGCATCAAAAGCCAACACACATTGCAGCATTGTTCTGAAGCACAAGAAGCCAATGTCATTTTCATGAATTGGAGGTAAGAGAAACCAAAACTCCTCGGCAGTGTTCTCAAGTATCATAACTCAGTTATATTCCTAGATTTACTCAGTGATAAAAGGCAGAAGTGTCCTTACTCATGAAATGCATCAAGTCAGTGCATCTTTTACGGGCCTAAAAGCACCCACAATACATTGTTATTGATTAAATGCTGACAAGCACTCAAAGGCAGTGTTCATCTAAAGATGTTCATGCTTTAAAGCCAAAACTTGTTAGAAAACGTAAAGTACTCAAAGTCAACACCTGTCTTAAAGCTCCCCTCCCCCGCTAAGCATCACAGTGAGCAGTGATTAGAAGAGCTAAAGTACCTGAAGCAAATGCTCATAGACATTTACTTCCCAGGAAAACGCTGAAGAAAACTGCTCAGGTATCAAAAGATAATGTTCACACAAAAGCAGTCAAGTATCCCAAGCCAACACTCATAGAACACCTCTGAATCATCCCAAGCCTATGCTCATAGAACACCTCTGAATCATCCCAAGCCAATGCTCATAGAACACCTCTGAATCATCCCAAGCCAACGCTCATAGAACACCTCTGAATCATCCCAAGCCAACGCTCATAGAACAGCTCTGAATCATCCCGAGCCAACGCTCATAGAACACCTCTGAATCATCCCAAGCCAATGCTCATAGAACACCTCTGAATCATCCTAAGCCAATGCTCAAAGAACACCTCTGAATCATCCCAAGCCAACGCTCATAGAACACCTCTGAATCATCCCAAGCCAATGCTCATAGAACACCTCTGAATCATCCCAAACCAATGCTCATAGAACACCTCTGAATCATCCCAAGCCAATGCTCATAGAACACCTCTGAATCATCCCAAGCCAATGCTCATAGAACACCTCTGAATCATCCCAAGCCAATGCTCATAGAACACCTCTGAATCATCCCAAGCCAACGCTCATAGAACACCTCAGAATCATCCCAAGCCAACGCTCATAAACACCTCTGAATCATCCCGAGCCAATGCTCATAGAACACCTCTGAATCATCCCAAGCCAATGCTCAAAGAACAGCTCTGAATCATCCCAAGCCAACGCTCATAGAACACCTCTGAATCATTCCATGCCAACGCTCATAGAACACCTCTGAATCATCCCAAGGCAACGCTCATAGAACACCTCTGAATCATCCCAAGCCAGTGCTCATAGAACACCTCTGAATCATCCCAAGGCAACGCTCATAGAACACCTGTGAATCACCCCAAGCCAACGCTCATAGAAAACCTCTGAATCATCCCAAGCCAACGCTCATAGGACACCTCTGAATCATCCCAAGCCAATGCTCATAGAACACCTGTGAATCATTCCAAGTCAACGCTCATAGAACACCTCTGAATCATCCCAAGCCAATGCTTATAGAACACCTCTGAATCATCCAAAGCCAATGCTCATAGAACACCTCTGAATCATCCCAAGCCAACGCTCATAGAACATCTGAATCATCCCAAGCCAACGCCTAGAACACCTCTGAATCATCCCAAGTCAATGCCCATAGAACACCTCTCAATCATCCCAAGCCAACGGTCATAGAACACCTCTGAATCATCCCAAGCCAACGCTCCTAGAACACCTCTGAATCATCCCAAGCCAATGCTCATAGAACACCTCTGAATCATTCCAAGTCAATGCCCATAGAACACCCCTCAATCATCCCAAGCCAACGGTCATAGAACACCTCTGAATCATCCCAAGCCAACGCCTAGAACACCTCTGAATCATCACAGGCCAACACTCATAGAACACCTCTGAATCATCCCGAGCCAATGCTCATAGAACACCTCTGAATCATCCCGAGCCAATGCTCATAGAACACCTCTGAATCATCCCAAGCCAACGCTCATAGAACACCTCTGAATCATCCCAAGCCAATGCTCATAGAACACCTCTGAATCATCCCAAGCCAACGCTCATAGAACATCTCTGAATCATCCCAAGCCAACGCTCATAGAACACCTCTGAATCATCCCGAGCCAATGCTCATAGAACACCTCTGAATCATTCCAAGTCAATGCCCATAGAACACCTCTCAATCATCCCAAGCCAACGCTCATAGAACAGCTCTGAATCATCCCATGCCAACGCCTAGAGCACCTCTGAATCATCCCAGGCCAATGCTCATAGAACACCTCTGAATCATCCCAAGCCAACGCTCATAGGACACCTCTGAATCATCCCAAGCCAACGCTCCTAGAACACCTCTGAATCATCCCAAGCCTATGCTCATAGAACACCTCTGAATCATCCCAAGCCAATGCTCATAGAACACCTCTGAATCATTCCAAGTCAATGCCCATAGAACACCTCTCAATCATCCCAAGCCAACGGTCATAGAACACCTCTGAATCATCCCAAGCCAACGCTCATAGAACACCTCTGAATCATCTCAGGCCAATGCTCATAGAAATTATCTGAATTTCGCTCATAGAACACCTCTGAATTCATCCTCTGAATCATCCCAAGCCAACACTCATAGAAATCCTCTGAATCATAACAAGGCAACATTCATAGAACACCTCTGAATCATCCCAAGCCAATGCTCATAGAACATCTCTGAATCATCCCAAGCCAATGCTCATAGAACACCTCTGAATCATCCCAAGCCAACGCTCATAGAACACCTCTGAATCATCCCAAGCCAACGGTCATAGAACACCTCTGAATCATGCCAAGCCAACGCTCATAGAACAGCTCTGAATCATCCCATGCCAACGCCTAGAACACCTCTGAATCATCACAGGCCAACGCGCATAGAAATTCTCTGAATCATCCCAAGCCAACACTCATAGTAATCCTCTGAATCATACCAAGCCAACGCTCATAGAACAGCTCTGAATCATCCCAAGCCAACGCCTAGAACACCTCTGAATCATCCCAAGGCAACGCTCATAGAACACCTCTGAATCATTCCAAGTCAATGCCCATAGAACACCTCTCAATCATCCCAAGCCAACGGTCATAGAACACCTCTGAATCATCCCAAGCCAACGCCTAGAACACCTCTGAATCATCTCAGGCCAATGCTCATAGAAATTCTCTGAATCATCCCAAGCCAACACTCATAGAAATCCTCTGAATCATAACAAGGAAACATTCATAGAACACCTCTGAATCATCCCAAGCCAATGCTCATAGAACATCTCTGAATCATCCCAAGCCAACGCTCCTAGAACACCTCTGAATCATCCCAAGCCTATGCTCATAGAACACCTCTGAATCATCCCAAGCCAATGCTCATAGAACACCTCTGAATCATCCCAAGCCAACGCTCATAGAACATCTCTGAATCATTGTTAGGAAAGATTTCGTTATTGTAGGGAATTTTCCTTCCATGTGGCAACCCCTAAACTTTTTGCTATTGTTTTTAACCTTGTTCTTGACTTTGCCAGAGAAGTACAGCCTTCTGCCGCACTCCTCTGGGCTTTCGCTCCTTTCTTACGGGGAAACTGACATGCCCTTAAGACAGTCAGTACCGGGGAACGTGGTTTCCCGTAGTTTCTTTTATCGTGTCGCAGCTTTAGTGCAACACGACACAAGAGGGCACTGTAAGCTAAGTTACAGCTCTCTTGGGTCTCTAGCCTTCTACAGGCCCTAGATACTCTTTTGGGATGGTATTTGATCGGTGCAAGTCATTCAGGGACTCGAATGGTGGCAGCGATCGTTTTGTTTATTTTGAGCTCCTTTTGGCGTTCTGAGCACGTTTTTGCACTGAACCCAAAATGGTGGCCTGGCTCCCAAAATGGCCAGGCCGCGAGGCTCCTTTGTCTTGTCCACTGACCGTCTTGCTCCCTTCACCTTCCCCAGGTCCGGCGACCCGGGGCCTTCCTTATTTGGGCATGTACTTTCCCGCGAAACGTAGTTGCTTTCGCGGGCTTCTACATGTCGTTTGTGTGCCTCCAGGGTGTGGGCTGGGATGTCTGGTCCCAATACACATCCTGGGTGCCAGAGAGTCTAGGGTGGTGTGAATGCCTGGGACCACCGTGGTCCGTGATTGGTCCACGTATGGTATGTGTTTTGATGAGCGGATCTCCCATTGGCTCCCCTCCGTTTTGGCGCGAAGGGAACCGTGGATAAGAGGGGGCTGGAAACACCACTACCATGTCGATCTCCTGAGTTCTCACGAACGAAGGAATACAGGAGCCAAGTATCCTGCAACTACGAGGCTGGACCGAGGAATCGCTGGTGACCCGCTGAAGGAATCCTCCTTTGCACTGCTGTCGTCCGGAGAGCCCCTGTCCTCCTTTGATCGAACCAGAAGGCCTGTACTGGTGCTTCGACCTTTGGAATAGCAGGAACAGCTATTCCCGGCATCTTCAACCATCTCCTGCCAAGTAAGCCTTCGGAAGTGTCTCTGGGCCATCCAGTTGACTGACCAGCTTACAAAGGAGTTTGGCTCTGCAACCGCCGCCAGGTTGTGTTGTATTGCGAGTCCTTGTCCCTCTCCCACGCTTCGTACGCTTGGCGTTCCCAGGTCTGAAGGGAGGAGGGTTCATTTGGCTCGAATACACACGGCCGCTCCGTTGTCCTGTGCGGCAACAAAACTGTGCCGGTTTCGTCGATTGGGACGTCTTTTTGCTCTACACGACTACAAAGCGTTCCCTGCTCTTCTGAACCTGCCAGCTGCTGAAACTATCGTGGAGGAGCCTGGGTCTGCTTGCTTCGGGGACCGGTGAGTAGTATATCTAGGATCTGGTCGCCCTCCTGCAGTATCCCATTGCTTTTCCCTGCTGTGTAAAAACAGCACCCTTTTGCCGCGCTCGCGCTCTGCTTCTGCCCGCTGTGGAGGCTGCGCTTGAGCTGCGGAACCTGTTCTCCTTCTGCTGTGCACTAACCCGAACTGCCTGACTTCCTCCGAAGAGCTTCCCCTTTTGCCCGTTGGCACCGGCGTGGCAGGTACTTTGAGCACAAGGCTCCACTCTTCGCAGGGCTCGGACTTCCATCTAGTTAGGTGCCTATGAAGGCGAACTGAGTCGAAAGCATTATCGCACTGCCTGTTTTCCTTCCCTGGCAGGTGGACTACATATTTCGTGCTTTAAACGCTTGCGACTGTGTATTTGTATATATATTGTGTTGATATGGTATGTGTTGGTTTAATATTGTGATATTGTGATTTTCTCGCTACGGTCATTATTTTAAAGGCCTTAAAATAAATGTGTATCTATTTTTGATATAACAACTGTTTGGAGTAGTTTGTTAGCGCTCTTGCTTTGTGTGCTCATTGCGGGCTTTCAGTCACCCTCACCCCTCTTGAGACCTAGTCTTGACCGCCGCGATCGCTACCTTGATTGGTCTGGCTTGTCCAGAGGTTACCCTGTTCCAAGTAATTAGGTTGGCCTTCTGAACTTCTGCGCCACCAGGACAGAGTTCAGAAATCCGTCTTAACAAATTGGTGTACAGCGGTGGGATACGACTGAAGGTATCCAGTGTTGCGCTCGAACTAAGGCATTTCAGGTTATTCCAAACAGTACACGTAGTGAATTGTTATAGTATAACTTTAAAAAGGCCATAGTCCTATCAAACAGTATGGAAACAAGTACGTTGTTAACTTTAAATGCTTCCAAATCAGAAACGCTGAAAAAGATGTGTGCGGAGAGAGGTGTTTCCTCTCAAGGCACGAAATTGGAAATGATCCAAAGAATCGTGGCGTGGCAAGAAGCGCAGCTTGACGCTATTACTTCTGAGGACAGTGCGGAAGGTGGTGGGGCTGCTCTCACTGGTAGAACCGACGGTTCTGCCGCCGCACTGTTCCACCGCGACCACGAGGACGGGGAGGATGTAATGTCTAATGTTTCCTCTGCCAGTGTTGATGGGGAGGCTATGCTTGAATTCAAGAAGCAAGAGCTGCGGTTTAGGCAGCAGGAGCTTGAATTCAGCATAGCCAAACTAAAAATCGAACAGGCAGAAAAACAAAAAGACAGGGATCACCAGTTGGAACTGGCCAAGCTTCAGGTTGCAAATGGATCCAAGGGTCCTGGACATGGGTCTGGGGCCTCCTCTCATCCACGGTTTCCAAAAGATCTGCTCAGTGTGTATGAAGAGAGGAATGACATTATGGACTGGCTGAATGCGTTTGAGTATGCATGCGAGGTCCAGGAAGTTGATAATGCTGATAAGATTGCGTGGTTGCTCAGTAGACTGCCCCATTCTGGCTGTAGTGCCATTATGGAAATGTCGAAGGCTGAGCGGGCTGATTTCGCAATGTTAAAGCAGACTCTCATTTTAAAGTTTGGGAAGACTCCGGCCCAATATTTAAAGCGTTTTCGAGAGTATAAGAAAAAGGAAGGTGGTACTTGGGTATCTTATGTCGCTGAATCTTTGAAAAACTTAACTGGCTGGGTCGAAGGCTATAAGGTTTCTACCTTCGACGGCATGATAAATCTTGTCATGCTGGAACACATTTTTGCTTCTTCTTCCCCGGAGCTTAAGCAGCATTTGGCCGATTCAAAGGAGATAGATCCTAAGAAGCTGGCCATTGCAGCAGACTTATGGGTGTCACATCGAGTGTCCCATAAGGACAAAACTCATCCTGGTAAGCAGGAGGAGGGGAAAAAGTCCAAAGATATGGAGGGTGGGGAATCTGCTAAATCTTCTTCCCAAAAGGGCCACAAAAAGAAAAACAAGGGTAAGACACAAGAGAACTCACAGGGTAGTGGAGGTGCGCCTCCGAAACAGAACTCTGGTTACAATAAGCCTCCCTACGTAAACAGACCCACTGGGGCTTGTTTTTCTTGTGGAGCAACTGACCATGTGAAGGGGGATCCCCGTTGTAAGGTTAGACCTTTGGGGGTCCACTCCGCTAATCTGGCCTTCTCCTCCTACGAGGAAGAAGAGATTACAGGAGCATCCTTCTCCTCGGACTCATTTCCCAGCGGAATAGAGGCCGAGGTAGTTTTAGTGTCCCTGGGTTCCTGGGAGCCTAAAGTCGCAGAGGCTTATGCTAGGATTCCGGATAATACCAAGCACTACTTTAAAGACAGTGTGCTGATCAATGGAGTGGATACTCCAGCTCTTAGGGATAGTGGGTGCAGTCGAACTGTAGTGGATTCTACCTTGGTAGACTCAGAGGAAGTTGCCAGAGCTACTCTGATGCCCACTAAGTTGGCTGACGGCCCCCTCCGTATGTTTCCCGTGATCCCTGTTAATCTAACTTTAAATGGTACAGCTGTCAGGATTCCAGTGAGCATTCAGAGAAACGTCCCGGGAAAGGTCTTATTAGGTAATGATCTCAGAGCTTTAGGGCTCGTAGGAGACACTGCCGAAAGACCCTACACACGGTCTCAAGCACGGGCAGCATTGGCCAAGTCCAATACGCCGCCCCAGCCGAAGGGGCAACCCAAGGCGAAAGGAGTCTACAAGTCAAGACGGGGGAAAGAGAATATTCCCCCGAGCTCGCCTACCACTGCGGTGGAGGAAGTTGGTCAATCGCCCGAGCCTGACGAGGAGGTGGCGATGCCTGAAGTATTCGACCCCAACGATCATCCTGAACTAAAAGACTTGTTAGTTGAAGGAGGTCCTGATAGGGACGAATTCAGTAAAGGCCAACGTGAGTGCCCATCTCTGGAAGGCCTAAGGAGACAGGCCTGCTCCCAGCTTGAGGGTGAACCTCCTGGGAAGCATAGGATTTATTGGGAAGGTGGACTCCTGTATAGTGAGCCCACAGAGTCTACAGAAGGAGACCATAGGAGGTTGGTGGTTCCCCTTGCTGTTAGACCCTTCCTCCTGCAGTTGGCGCATGAAGTTCCCCTTGCTGGTCACCTTGGTATGAAGAGGACCAAGCAAAGGTTATCCATGCACTTCTACTGGCCCAAGATGGGGGTGCAAGTAGAAAGTCACTGCAGGAGTTGCGCCTCCTGCCAGTTGTCTGGTAAGGTTGGCGCGACAATCCAAGCTCCGTTGGTCCCACTCCCAGTTGTGGGGGTACCATTTGAAAGGGTAGGGATCGACATCGTCGGTCCCCTTGACCCGCAAACATCCTCGGGCAATAGGTTTATCCTGGTGCTGGTCGACCATGCAACCAGGTATCCTGAGGCCATCCCATTGAAAACTGTAACTGCCAAGTCAGTTGCAAAAGCTTTACTCGGCATATTCACTAGGGTTGGCTTCCCTAAAGAAGTTGTGTCAGATCGTGGCAGCAACTTTATGTCGAAGTATATGCAGGCTATGTGGAAAGAATGTGGGGTCACCTACAAGTTCTCTTCTGCATACCACCCCCAGACCAATGGTCTGGTGGAACGTTTCAACAGAACGTTAAAGAGCATGATTGGGGCTCTGGAGGAGCCCTAGAGAAGAAAATGGGATCTTCTTTTACCATGCTTGCTGTTTGCCTACCGAGAGGTACCACAGGAGGGTGTTGGCTTCAGCCCCTTCGAACTTCTGTTCGGTCATCCCGTACGGGGACCCTTAGCCATTGTCAAGGAGGGATGGGAGATGCCCACTCCCCCTGTTACTACCAATGTAGTTGACTATGTGCTAGGGCTCAGAAAACGGATGGTACTTCTGATGGGCTTGGCTAGTGATAAATTGAAGGCAGGGCAAGCGCTGGTGAAACATTGGTATGACCAGAAAGCTTCCCTCATCAACTTTACACCTGGTCAGCAAGTCCTGATCATGAATCCAATAAGGCCTCGCGCTTTACAGGACAAATGGTCAGGCCCTTACACAGTGGTGGAGCCCCTGGGTGAGGTAAACTATTTAGTGGACCTTGGAAGGCCTGGACAGGCTCCAAAAGTGTTCCACGTGAATAAGCTGAAGGCTTTCGTCCCAAGAGTCGAAATCGCAGCACTGCTACTGGCATCTGACGTTGAGGAAGAGGAGTCTGAACCTCTCCCCGACCTGTTCCAGAGCGGTCCTTCAGATAGCTCCGTTGAGGGTGTCCGAGTGGCCCCTCACCTGACTTCTGATCAGCAGGCTGAGGTGAAAAGTTTGCTTAGGCAGTTTTCCCCCCTGTTTTCACAGTCCCCTGGTTTGACACCTTGGTGCAAACATAACATTGACACAGGAGACAGTGTACCTACCAAAAGTAGGGGATACAGGATGTCGGATAAAGTACGGTCTTATATTAAGACCGAGGTCAACAAAATGTTAGACCTTGGGGTGATTGAACCCTCTAGTAGTCCTTGGTCCAGTCCTGTGGTTCTGGTTCCAAAGGCAGGCACTTCTGAATTGAGGTTCTGCGTGGATTACAGGGCTCTGAATGCTGTCACCAAGACAGATGCCCACCCCTTGCCTCGAACAGATGAGCTGGTGGATACTTTGGGTGCCTCCAAGTACCTCAGCACGTTTGACCTCACTGCTGGCTATTGGCAAATAGCGTTAGCAGAGCATGCCAGAGAGAAGACAGCATTTTCTACACCAGACGGCCTTTACCAATTCCGGGTAATGCCGTTCGGGTTGAAGAATGCACCTGCCACTTTCCAGAGGCTTGTGAATCATGTGTTGAATGGGTTGGACGAATTCTGTCTTGCATATCTGGACGATATAGCAGTTTTCAGTGCCACCTGGGAAGACCATGTGAAACACCTCAGGATTGTGCTCCAGGCTCTTCAGAAAGCCCACTTGACCATAAAGGCTAGTAAATGCCAGATTGGACAAGGCTCAGTGGTTTACCTTGGACATGAAGTAGGTGGAGGGAGGATACAGCCTCTACCCAGTAAAGTACAAGCAGTACAAGACTGGCCTACCCCCACTACGCAAACCCAAGTGAGAGCCTTCTTAGGACTCACGGGGTATTATCGCAATTTTGTGGCAGACTATGGCACCATAGCTGCTCCTCTGACTGCCCTCACAACTCCGAAGAAACCCAAGAAGGTAACTTGGACCGACGAGTGTGAGAAGGCCTTCAATGGCTTAAAAGACTCCTTGTGCCAGGCCCCTGTGCTCAGGGCCCCTGATTATCAAAGACCTTTTATCGTGCAGACGGATGCCTCTGACACTGGGATAGGAGCTGTACTATCACAAGTAGATGAGAAGGGTAAGGAACACCCTATCGGTTATATTAGTCGCCAGCTTAAGGACAGAGAGCTCAGATGGTCCACGGTAGAGAAAGAATGTTTCTCTGTTGTGTGGGCCCTAAGGAAGCTGAGGCCCTACCTCTATGGGACCCACTTCACTGTGCAGACTGACCATAAGCCGTTAAAGTGGCTAATGAACATGAAGGGGGAGAATCCAAAGTTGCTTAGGTGGTCCATAAGTCTTCAAGGCTTCGACTTCACTATTGAGCATAGGCCAGGTGTCCAACATAGCAATGCTGATGGGTTGTCCAGAATGTTTAACCGACCTGAACAAGAGACTCATCCAGGGGTGGATTAGTTCCCCCTGTCCATAGTCTGGGAGGGGTGAGTGTTAGGAAAGATTTCGTTATTGTAGGGAATTTTCCTTCCATGTGGCAACCCCTAAACTTTTTGCTATTGTTTTTAACCTTGTTCTTGACTTTGCCAGAGAAGTACAGCCTTCTGCCGCACTCCTCTGGGCTTTCGCTCCTTTCTTACGGGGAAACTGACATGCCCTTAAGACAGTCAGTACCGGGGAACGTGGTTTCCCGTAGTTTCTTTTATCGTGTCGCAGCTTTAGTGCAACACGACACAAGAGGGCACTGTAAGCTAAGTTACAGCTCTCTTGGGTCTCTAGCCTTCTACAGGCCCTAGATACTCTTTTAGGATGGTATTTGATCGGTGCAAGTCATTCAGGGACTCGAATGGTGGCAGCGATTGTTTTGTTTATTTTGAGCTCCTTTTGGCGTTCTGAGCACGTTTTTGCACTGAACCCAAAATGGTGGCCTGGCTCCCAAAATGGCCAGGCCGCGAGGCTCCTTTGTCTTGTCCACTGACCGTCTTGCTCCCTTCACCTTCCCCAGGTCCGGCGACCCGGGGCCTTCCTTATTTGGGCATGTACTTTCCCGCGAAACGTAGTTGCTTTCGCGGGCTTCTACATGTCGTTTGTGTGCCTCCAGGGTGTGGGCTGGGATGTCTGGTCCCAATACACATCCTGGGTGCCAGAGAGTCTAGGGTGGTGTGAATGCCTGGGACCACCGTGGTCCGTGATTGGTCCACGTATGGTATGTGTTTTGATGAGCGGATCTCCCATTGGCTCCCCTCCGTTTTGGCGCGAAGGGAACCGTGGATAAGAGGGGGCTGGAAACACCACTACCATGTCGATCTCCTGAGTTCTCACGAACGAAGGAATACAGGAGCCAAGTATCCTGCAACTACGAGGCTGGACCGAGGAATCGCTGGTGACCCGCTGAAGGAATCCTCCTTTGCACTGCTGTCGTCCGGAGAGCCCCTGTCCTCCTTTGATCGAACCAGAAGGCCTGTACTGGTGCTTCGACCTTTGGAATAGCAGGAACAGCTATTCCCGGCATCTTCAACCATCTCCTGCCAAGTAAGCCTTCGGAAGTGTCTCTGGCCCATCCAGTTGACTGACCAGCTTACAAAGGAGTTTGGCTCTGCAACCGCCGCCAGGTTGTGTTGTATTGCGAGTCCTTGTCCCTCTCCCACGCTTCGTACGCTTGGCGTTCCCAGGTCTGAAGGGAGGAGGGTTCATTTGGCTCGAATACACACGGCCGCTCCGTTGTCCTGTGCGGCAACAAAACTGTGCCGGTTTCGTCGATTGGGACGTCTTTTTGCTCTACACGACTACAAAGCGTTCCCTGCTCTTCTGAACCTGCCAGCTGCTGAAACTATCGTGGAGGAGCCTGGGTCTGCTTGCTTCGGGGACCGGTGAGTAGTATATCTAGGATCTGGTCGCCCTCCTGCAGTATCCCATTGCTTTTCCCTGCTGTGTAAAAACAGCACCCTTTTGCCGCGCTCGCGCTCTGCTTCTGCCCGCTGTGGAGGCTGCGCTTGAGCTGCGGAACCTGTTCTCCTTCTGCTGTGCACTAACCCGAACTGCCTGACTTCCTCCGAAGAGCTTCCCCTTTTGCCCGTTGGCACCGGCGTGGCAGGTACTTTGAGCACAAGGCTCCACTCTTCGCAGGGCTCGGACTTCCATCTAGTTAGGTGCCTATGAAGGCGAACTGAGTCGAAAGCATTATCGCACTGCCTGTTTTCCTTCCCTGGCAGGTGGACTACATATTTCGTGCTTTAAACGCTTGCGACTGTGTATTTGTATATATATTGTGTTGATATGGTATGTGTTGGTTTAATATTGTGATATTGTGATTTTCTCGCTACGGTCATTATTTTAAAGGCCTTAAAATAAATGTGTATCTATTTTTGATATAACAACTGTTTGGAGTAGTTTGTTAGCGCTCTTGCTTTGTGTGCTCATTGCGGGCTTTCAGTCACCCTCACCCCTCTTGAGACCTAGTCTTGACCGCCGCGATCGCTACCTTGATTGGTCTGGCTTGTCCAGAGGTTACCCTGTTCCAAGTAATTAGGTTGGCCTTCTGAACTTCTGCGCCACCAGGACAGAGTTCAGAAATCCGTCTTAACAATCATCCCAAGCCAACGCTCATAGAACACCTCTGAATCATCCCGAGCCAATGCTCATAGAACACCTCTGAATCATCCCAAGCCAATGCTCATAGAACACCTCTGAATCATCCCAAACCAATGCTCATAGAACACCTCTGAATCATCCCAAGGCAACGCTCATAGAACACCTCTGAATCATCCCAAACCAATGCCTAGAACACCTCTGAATCATCCCAAGCCAATGCTCATAGAACACCTCTGAATCATCCCAAGCCAACGCTCATAGAACAGCTCTGAATCATCCCAAGCCAACGCTCATAGAACACCTCTGAATCATCACATGCCAACGCTCATAGAACACCTCTGAATCATCCCAAGGCAACGCTCATAGAACACCTCTGAATCATCCCAAGCCAATGCTCATAGAACACCTCTGAATCATCTCAGGCCAACCATCATGGAACACCTCTGAATCATCCCAAGCCAGTGCTCATAGAACACCTCTGAATCATCCCAAGGCAATGCTCATAGAACACCTGTGAATCACCCCAAGCCAACGCTCATAGAACACCTCTGAATCATCCCAGGCCAATGCTCATAGAACACCTCTGAATCATCCCAAGCCAACGCTCATAGAACACCTCTGAATCATCCCAAGCCAATGCTTATAGAACACCTCTGAATCATCCCAAGCCAATGCTCATAGAACACCTGTGAATCATCCCCCAAGCCAACGCTCATAGAACACCTCTGAATCATCCCAAGCCAACGCTCATAGAACACCTCTGAATCATCCCAAGCCACCGCTCATAGAACACCTCTGAATCTTCCCAAGCCAACGCTCATACAACACCTCTGAATCATCCTAAGCCAACGCTCATAGAACACCTCTGAATCATCCCAAGCCAACGCTCATAGGACACCTCTGAATCATCCCAAGCCAATGCTCATAGAACACCTCTGAATCATCCCAAGCCAACGCTCATAGAACACCTCTGAATCATCCCAAGCCAATGCTCATAGAACACCTCTGAATCATCTCAGGCCAACCATCATGGAACACCTCTGAATCATCCCAAGCCAGTGCTCATAGAACACCTCTGAATCATCCCAAGGCAACGCTCATAGAACACCTGTGAATCATCCCAAGCCAACGCTCATAGAACACCTCTGAATCATCCCTAGCCAATGCTCATAGAACACCTCTGAATCATCCCAAGCCAACGCTCATAGAACACCTCTGAATCATCCCAAGCCAATGCTTATCGAACACCTCTGAATCATCCCAAGCCAATGCTCATAGAACACCTGTGAATCATCCCCCAAGCCAACGCTCATAGAACACCTCTGAATCATCCCAAGACAACGCTCATAGAACACCTCTGAATCATCCCAAGCCAACGCTCATAGAACACCTCTGAATCATCCCAAGCCAACGCTCATACAACACCTCTGAATCATCCTAAGCCAACGCTCATAGAACACCTCTGAATCATCCCAAGCCAACGCTCATAGAACACCTCTGAATCATCCCAAGCCAACGCTCATAGAACACCTCTGAATCATCCCAAGCCAACGCCTAGAACACCTCTGAATCATCCCAAGGCAACGCTCATAGAACACCTCTGAATCATTCCAAGTCAATGCCCATAGAACACCTCTGAATCATCCCAAGCCAACGGTCATAGAACACCTCTCAATCATCTCAAGCCAAAGCCTAGAACACCTCTGAATCATCTCAGGCCAATGCTCATAGAAATTCTCTGAATCATCCCAAGCCAATGCTCATAGAACACCTCTGAATCATCCCAAGCCAACGCTCATAGAACACCTCTGAATCATCCCAAGCCAACGGTCATAGAACACCTCTGAATCATGCCAAGCCAACGCTCATAGAACAACTCTGAACCATCCCCCAAGCCAACGCTCATAGGAAACCTCTGAATCATCCCAAGCCAACACTCATAGTACACCTCTAAATCATCCCAAGCCAACACTCATAGAACACCTCTGAATCATCCCAAGCCAATGCTCATAGAACAGCTCTGAATCATCCCATGCCAACGCTCACAGAACACCTCTGAATCATCCCACAGCCAACGTTCATAGAACACCTCTGAATCATCCCAAGCCAACGCTCATAGAACAGCTCTGAATCATCCCATGCCAACGCCTAGAACACCTCTGAATCATCACAGGCCAACGCGCATAGAAATTCTCTGAATCATCCCAAGCCAACACTCATAGAAATCCTCTGAATCATAACAAGGCAACACTCATAGAACACCTCTGAATCATCCCAAGCCAATGCTCATAGAACATCCCTGAATCATCCCAAGCCAATGCTCATAGAACACCTCTGAATCATCCCAAGCCAACGCTCATAAACACCTCTGAATCATCCCGAGCCAATGCTCATAGAACACCTCTGAATCATCCCAAGCCAATGCTCATAGAACACCTCTGAATCATCGCGAGCCAATGCTCATAGAACACCTCTAAATCATCCCAAGCCAACGCCTAGAACACCTCTGAATCATCACAGGCCAACGCGCATAGAAATTCTCTGAATCATCCCAAGCCTATGCTCATAGAACACCTCTGAATCATCCCAAGCCACACTCATAGAACACCTCTGAATCATCCCAAGCCAACGCTCATAAACACCTCTGAATCATCCCGAGCCAATGCTCATAGAACACCTCTGAATCATCCCAAGCCAATGCTCATAGAACACCTCTGAATCATCGCGAGCCAATGCTCATAGAACACCTCTGAATCATCCCAAGCCAATGCTCATAGAACACCTCTGAATCATCCTAAGCCAATGCTCATAGAACACCTCTGAATCATCCCAAGCCAACGCTCATAGAACACCTCTGAATCATCCCAAGCCAATGCTCATAGAACACCTCTGAATCATCCCAAACCAATGCTCATAGAACACCTCTGAATCATCCCAAGCCAATGCTCATAGAACACCTCTGAATCATCCCAAGCCAATGCTCATAGAACACCTCTGAATCATCCCAAGCCAATGCTCATAGAACACCTCTGAATCATCCCAAGCCAACGCTCATAGAACAGCTCTGAATCATCCCAAGCCAACGCTCAAAGAACACCTCTGAATCATTCCATGCCAACGCTCATAGAACACCTCTGAATCATCCCAAGGCAACGCTCATAGAACAGCTCTGAATCATCCCAAGCCAACGCTCATAGAACACCTCTGAATCATTCCATGCCAACGCTCATAGAACACCTCTGAATCATCCCAAGGCAACGCTCATAGAACACCTCTGAATCATCCCAAGCCAATGCTCATAGAACACCTCTGAATCATCTCAGGCCAACCATCATGGAACACCTATGAATCATCCCAAGCCAGTGCTCATAGAACACCTCTGAATCATCCCAAGGCAATGCTCATAGAACACCTGTGAATCACCCCAAGCCAACGCTCATAGAACACCTCTGAATCATCCCAGGCCAATGCTCATAGAACACCTCTGAATCATCCCAAGCCAACGCTCATAGAACACCTCTGAATCATCCCAAGCCAATGCTTTTAGAACACCTCTGAATCATCCCAAGCCAATGCTCATAGAACACCTGTGAATCATGCCCCAAGCCAACGCTCATAGAACACCTCTGAATCATCCCAAGCCAACGCTCATAGAACACCTCTGAATCATCCCAAGCCAACGCTCATAGAACACCTCTGAATCATCCCAAGCCAACGCTCATACAACACCTGTGAATCATCCTAAGCCAACGCTCATAGAACACCTCTGAATCATCCCAAGCCAACGCTCATAGAACACCTCTGAATCATCCCAAGCCAATGCTTATAGAACACCTCTGAATCATCCCAAGCCAATGCTCATAGAACACCTGTGAATCATCCCCCAAGCCAACGCTCATAGAACACCTCTGAATCATCCCAAGACAACGCTCATAGAACACCTCTGAATCATCCCAAGCCAACGCTCATAGAACACCTCTGAATCATCCCAAGCCAACGCTCATACAACACCTCTGAATCATCCTAAGCCAACGCTCATAGAACACCTCTGAATCATCCCAAGCCAACGCTCATAGAACACCTCTGAATCATCCCAAGCCAACGCTCATAGAACACCTCTGAATCATCCCAAGCCAACGCCTAGAACACCTCTGAATCATCCCAAGGCAACGCTCATAGAACACCTCTGAATCATTCCAAGTCAATGCCCATAGAACACCTCTGAATCATCCCAAGCCAAAGCCTAGAACACCTCTGAATCATCTCAGGCCAATGCTCATAGAAATTCTCTGAATCATCCCAAGCCAACGCTCATAGAACATCTCTGAATCATCCCAAGCCAATGCTCATAGAACACCTCTGAATCATCCCAAGCCAACGCTCATAGAACACCTCTGAATCATCCCAAGCCAACGGTCATAGAACACCTCTGAATCATGCCAAGCCAACGCTCATAGAACAACTCTGAACCATCCCCCAAGCCAACGCTCATAGGAAACCTCTGAATCATCCCAAGCCAACACTCATAGTACACATCTAAATCATCCCAAGCCAACGCTCACAGAACACCTCTGAATCATCCCAAGCCAACGCTCATAGAACACCTCTGAATCATCCCAAGCCAACGCTCATAGAACAGCTCTGAATCATCCCATGCCAACGCCTAGAACACCTCTGAATCATCACAGGCCAACGCGCATAGAAATTCTCTGAATCATCCCAAGCCAACACTCATAAAAATCCTCTGAATCATAACAAGGCAACATTCATAGAACACCTCTGAATCATCCCAAGCCAATGCTCATAGAACATCTCTGAATCATCCCAAGCCAATGCTCATAGAACACCTCTGAATCATCCCAAGCCAACGCTCATAGAACACCTCTGAATCATCCCAAGCCAACGGTCATAGAACACCTCTGAATCATGCCAAGCCAACGCTCATAGAACAACTCTGAACCATCCCCCAAGCCAACGCTCATAGGAAACCTCTGAATCATCCCAAGCCAACACTCATAGTACACCTCTAAATCATCCCAAGCCAACACTCATAGAACACCTCTGAATCATCCCAAGCCAATGCTCATAGAACAGCTCTGAATCATCCCATGGCAACGCTCACAGAACACCTCTGAATCATCCCAAGCCAACGCTCATAGAACACCTCTGAATCATCCCAAGCCAACGCTCATAGAACAGCTCTGAATCATCCCATGCCAACGCCTAGAACACCTCTGAATCATCACAGGCCAACGCGCATAGAAATTCTCTGAATCATCCCAAGCCAACACTCATAGAAATCCTCTGAATCATACCAAGCCAATGTTCATAGAAAACCTCTGAATCATCCCAAGGCAATGCTCATAGAACACCTCTGAATCATCCCAAGCCACACTCATAGAACACCTCTGAATCATCCCAAGCCAACGCTCATAAACACTTCTGAATCATCCCGAGCCAATGCTCATAGAACACCTCTGAATCATCCCAAGCCAATGCTCATAGAACACCTCTGAATCATCGCGAGCCAATGCTCATAGAACACCTCTGAATCATCCCAAGCCAATGCTCATAGAACACCTCTGAATCATCCTAAGCCAATGCTCATAGAACACCTCTGAATCATCCCAAGCCAACGCTCATAGAACACCTCTGAATCATCCCAAGCCAAAGCTCATAAAACACCTCTGAATCATCCCAAACCAATGCTCATAGAACACCTCTGAATCATCCCAAGCCAATGCTCATAGAACACCTCTGAATCATCCCAAGCCAATGCTCATAGAACACCTCTGAATCATCCCAAGCCAATGCTCATAGAACACCTCTGAATCATCCCAAGCCAACGCTCATAGAACAGCTCTGAATCATCCCAAGCCAACGCTCATAGAACACCTCTGAATCATTCCATGCCAACGCTCATAGAACACCTCTGAATCATCCCAAGGCAACGCTCATAGAACAGCTCTGAATCATCCCAAGCCAACGCTCATAGAACACCTCTGAATCATTCCATGCCAACGCTCATAGAACACCTCTGAATCATCCCAAGGCAACGCTCATAGAACACCTCTGAATCATCCCAAGCCAATGCTCATAGAACACCTCTGAATCATCTCAGGCCAACCATCATGGAACACCTATGAATCATCCCAAGCCAGTGCTCATAGAACACCTCTGAATCATCCCAAGGCAATGCTCATAGAAAACCTGTGAATCACCCTAAGCCAACGCTCATAGAACACCTCTGAATCATCCCAGGCCAATGCTCATAGAACACCTCTGAATCATCCCAAGCCAACGCTCATAGAACACCTCTGAATCATCCCAAGCCAATGCTTTAGAACACCTCTGAATCATCCCAAGCCAATGCTCATAGAACACCTGTGAATCATCCCCCAAGCCAACGCTCATAGAACACCTCTGAATCATCCCAAGCCAACGCTCATAGAACACCTCTGAATCATCCCAAGCCAACGCTCATAGAACACCTCTGAATCATCCCAAGCCAACGCTCATACAACACCTGTGAATCATCCTAAGCCAACGCTCATAGAACACCTCTGAATCATCCCAAGCCAACGCTCATAGGACACCTCTGAATCATCCCAAGCCAATGCTCATAGAACACCTCTGAATCATCCCAAGCCAACGCTCATAGAACACCTCGGAATCATCCCAAGCCAATGCTTATAGAACACCTCTGAATCATCCCAAGCCATTGCTCATAGAACACCTCTGAATCATCCCCCAAGCCAATGCTCATAGAACACCTCAGAATCTTCCCAAGCCAACGCTCATAGAACACCTCTGAATCATACCAAGCCAACGCCTAGAACACCTCTGAATCATCCCAAGGCAACGCTCATAGAACACCTCTGAATCATTCCAAGCCAACGCCTAGAACACCTCTGAATCATACCAAGCCAACGCCTAGAACACCTCTCAATCATCCCAAGCCAACGGTCATAGAACACCTCTGAATCATCCCAAGCCAACGCCTAGAACACCTCTGAATCATCTCAGGCCAATGCTCATAGAAATTCTCTGAATCATCCCAAGCCAACACTCATAGAAATCCTCTGAATCATAACAAGGCAACACTCATAGAACACCTCTGAATCATCCCAAGCCAATGCTCATAGAACATCTCTGAATCATCCCAAGCCAATGCTCATAGAACACCTCTGAATCATCCCAAGCCAACGCTCATAGAACACCTCTGAATCATCCCAAGCCAACGGTCAAGGAACACCTCTGAATCATGCCAAGCCAACGCTCATAGAACGACTCTGAACCATCCCCCAAGCCAACGCTCATAGGAAACCTCTGAATCATCCCAAGCCAACACTCATAGTACACCTCTAAATCATCCCAAGCCAACACTCATAGAACACCTCTGAATCATCCCAAGCCAACACTCATAAAAAACCTCTGAATCATCCCCCAAGCCAACGCTCATAGGAAACTTCTGAATCATCCCAAGTCAAAGCTCATAGAACACCTCTTAATCATCCCAAGCCAACACTCATAGAACAACTCTGAATCATCCCAAGCCAATGCTCATAGAACGCCTCTGAATCACCTAAGGCCAACGCTCATAGAACACCTCTGAATCATCCCAAGCCAATGTTCATAGAACACAGCTAAATCATCTGAGGCCAATGCTCATAGAACACCTCTGAATCATCCCAAGCCAATGTTCATATAACACATCTAAATCATCTGAGGCCAATGCTTATAGAACACCTCTGAATCATCCCAAGCCAATTCTCATAGAACACCTCTGAATCATTTCAGGCCAACGCTCATTGAACACCTCCGAATCATCCCAAGCCAACACTCATGGAACACTGCTGAATCATGCCAAGCCAATGCTCATAGAACACCTCTGAATCGCCTAAGGCCAACACTCATAGCACACATCTGAATCCTCCCAAGCCAACACTCATAGAACACCTCTGAATCATCCCAGGCCAACACTCATAGAACACCTCTGAATCATCCCAAGCCAATGCTTTTTGAACACCTCTGAATCATCCCAAGCCAACGCTCATAGAACACTTCTGAATCATCCCAAGCCAAGGCTCATAGAACACCTCTGAATCATCCCAAGCCAACACTCATAGAACACATCTGAATCATCCCAAGCCTAGAACACCTCTGAATCATCCCAAACCAATGCTCATAGAACACCTCTGAATCTTCCCAGGCCTAGAACACCTCTGAATCATCCCAAGCCAACACTCATAGAACACCTCTGAATCATCCCAAGCCAATGCTCATAGAACACCTCTGAATCATCCCAAGCATAGAACGCCTCTGAATCATCCCAAGCCAACACTCATAGAACACCTTTGAATCATCACAAGCCTAGAACACCTCTGAATCATCCAAAGCCAACACTCATAGAACACCTCTGGATCATCTCAAGCCAACGCTCATAGAACACCTCTGAATCATCCCAAACCAATGCTCATAGAACACCTCTGAATCTTCCCAGGCCTAGAACACCTCTGAATCATCCCAAGCCAACACTCATAGAACACCTCTGAATCATCCCAAGCCAATGCTCATAGAACACCTCTGAATCATCCCAAGCATAGAACGCCTCTGAATCATCCCAAGCCAACACTCATAGAACACCTTTGAATCATCACAAGCCTAGAACACCTCTGAATCATCCAAAGCCAACACTCATAGAACACCTCTGGATCATCTCAAGCCAACGCTCATAGAACACCTCTGAATCATCCCAAGCCAATGCTCATAGAACACCTCTGAATCATCCCCCAAGCCAATGCTCATAGAACACCTCTGAATCATCCCAAGCCAACGCTCATAAAACACCTCTGAATCATACCAAGCCAACGCCTAGAACACCTCTGAATCATCCCAAGGCAACGCTCATAGAACACCTCTGAATCATTCCAAGTCAATGCCCATAGAACACCTCTCAATCATCCCAAGCCAACGGTCATAGAACACCTCTGAATCATCCCAAACCAACGCCTAGAACACCTCTGAATCATCTCAGGCCAATGCTCATAGAAATTCTCTGAATCATCCCAAGCCAACACTCATAGAAATCCTCTGAATCATAACAAGGCAACACTCATAGAACACCTCTGAATCATCCCAAGCCAATGCTCATAGAACATCTCTGAATCATCCCAAGCCAATGCTCATAGAACACCTCTGAATCATCCCAAGCCAACGCTCATAGAACACCTCTGAATCATCCCAAGCCAACGGTCATAGAACACCTCTGAATCATGCCAAGCCAACGCTCATAGAACAACTCTGAACCATCCCCCAAGCCAACGCTCATAGGAAACCTCTGAATCATCCCAAGCCAACACTCATAGTACACCTCTGAATCATCCCAAGCCAACACTCATAGTACACCTCTGAATCATCCCAAGCCAACACTCATAAAAAACCTCTGAATCATCCCCCAAGGCAACGCTCATAGGAAACTTCTGAATCATCCCAAGTCAACGCTCATAGAACACCTCTTAATCATCCCAAGCCAACACTCATAGAACAACTCTGAATCTTCCCAAGCCAATGCTCATAGAACGCCTCTGAATCATCTAAGGCCAACGCTCATAGAACACCTCTGAATCATCCCAAGCCAATGTTCATAGAACACATCTAAATCATCTGAGGCCAACGCTCATAGAACACCTCTGAATCATCCCAAGCCAATGTTCATAGAACACATCTAAATCATCTGAGGCCAATGCTTATAGAACACCTCTGAATCATCCCAAGCCAATGTTCATAGAACACATCTAAATCATCTGAGGCCAATGCTTATAGAACACCTCTGAATCATCCCAAGCCAATTCTCATAGAACACCTCTGAATCATTTCAGGCCAACGCTCATTGAACACCTCTGAATCATCCCAAGCCAACACTCATAGAACACCGCTGAATCATGCCAAGCCAATGCTCATAGAACACCTCTGAATCGCCTAAGGCAACGCTCATAGAACACATCTGAATCCTCCCAAGCCAACACTCATAGAACACCTCTGAATCATCCCAGGCCAACGCTCATAGAACACCTCTGAATCATCCCAAGCCAATGCTCATTGAACACCTCTGAATCATCCCAAGCCAACGCTCATAGAACACTTCTGAATCATCCCAAGCCAACGCTCATAGAACACCTCTGAATCATCCCAAGCCAACACTCATAGAACACATCTGAATCATCCCAAGCCTAGAACACCTCTGAATCATCCCAAACCAATGCTCATAGAACACCTCTGAATCTTCCCAGGCCTAGAACACCTCTGAATCATCCCAAGCCAACACTCATAGAACACCTCTGAATCATCCCAAGCCAATGCTCATAGAACACCTCTGAATCATCCCAAGCATAGAACGCCTCTTAATCATCCCAAGCCAACACTCATAGAACACCTTTGAATCATCTCAAGCCTAGAACACCTCTGAATCATCCAAAGCCAACACTCATAGAACACCTCTGGATCATCCCAAGCCAACGCTCATAGAACACCTCTGAATCATCCCAAGCCAATGCTCATAGAACACCTCTGAATCATCCCAAGGCAACGCTCATAGAACACCTCTGAATCATCCCAAACCAATGCCTAGAACACCTCTGAATCATCCCAAGCCAATGCTCATAGAACACCTCTGAATCATCCCCCAAGCCAATGCCTAGAACACCTCTGAATCATCTGAGGCCAACGCTCATAGAACACGTCTGAATCATCCCAAACCAATGCTCATAGAACACCCCTGAATCATCTGAGGCCAATGCTCATAGAACACCTCTGAATCATCTGAGGCCAACGCTCATAGAACACCTCTGAATCATCCCAAGCCAACGCTCATAGAACACCTCTGAATCATCCCAAGCCAACGCTCATAGAACACCTCTGAATCATCCCAAGCCAATGCTCATAGAACACCTCTGAATCATCCCAAGGCAACGCTCATAGAACACCTCTGAATCATCCCAAACCAATGATTGCATAAAAATGGTCACACTTTAAGGCCCACACGTGTTAGAAAACCACAAGTTCTAACACATGTGGGCTTGTCAGAAATAGTCTTTTGCATCAATGTCAACACTTGTTAGATAATCTCAAGTATCCAAAGCCAGTGCTTAGAGAAATCCACTCAAGTATTCCAAGCCAACACTCACAGAAATCCACTCAAGCACTGCAAGCCAACACTCACAGAAATCCACTCAAGCATCCCAAACCACCAGTCATAAGAAACCACACAAACACCCTAAGCCAACTCGCACAGAAAACAACTGATTAATCCCCAGACAGTGTTCATAGAAAAGAACTCAATCATACCAAGCCAAATCTCACAAGATTCCACTCAAGCATCCCAAGCCAACACTCATAGCAAAACGCTCAAGCACTTCAAGCTGACACTCAGCAATCCACAGGCAATGCTCATAGAAAAACCCCTCTAACACCTAAGTCAACTCTCACAGAAAAGCATTCAGGGATCCCCAGAGAGCACTCGCAGATAAAAGCTCAAACATCCTGACATGTATTTTAGGTGAATAGGGAAAATGCATTGAGGAGGTATGAGCATTATTCCAAACTGTGGAGTCTTATTATGTTTAGTGTAGACATGCAGAATCATATTTTGGCAGAAAGTTGCTTTTGAGGTATTTGAAAATGAACAATTATAGATGATTTCTTTCACTGTCCTATGTGCAAGTCCGGGCTTCAGGCCAAGCTACCAGTTGTTTTGGAACACGGAAGGACGCTTCTTGGATGCGATCCAGTGGTCTGGGCTGCATTCCAGTGGCTGTTTTATTTATGTAAATAGTAACAGATATCCCAATAAACAATAAATAATGATGTAAAAAACTAAAGGTTTTTGATTGCACAGACAACAAGCCTTCCTCCAGCCCCAGGCTCCAGGCCTCCAGCTTTCAGCTCTCTTCTCCCTACTATCACAGGAGACTGTAGTGGATATGAGAGACAGGTTTACCCATGTTTAATATCACATTGGGAAAGGGGAGATGTATTCATGAGACTGTTTAGTGAGAATTGATGAGCATACCATTGCTTTTAAGCAGCTATCATGTTTTTGAGATGCTTCAGTCAACTTGAGTAGAGACATAGGCTAGAAAATGATAGCAGTGTTTTCATGTATGACCTTTTTCATATTGAATGTGTTATGTGTAGTTACAATGATAGTGGTCATTTTAAGTATTGCCTATTTCTCTTAATAAGAATAAATGCACATTGCAGGAGAGTGTGAGCTTCTTGAGTGTTCATTACTGAGAATCAAGTCATGAGCATTTGTGCATGTGTATTAAGTATGGGGTAATCTATAAATACTGTATATTGTCTTACTGCATATGGTGCATGTTCTCAAAAGGAATGGTTTGGTAGATTTAACAGAAAACCCTCTATAAATTACATGGCATTAGTAAATCAGTCCTGTGTGGATGACTGAGGGTGACTCCCACAGAAGGGGTTGATTGCCTACTCTCTCTTTTCATGCATAGTGACAAGTATGTGCTTTTCTCTACCTCTATTCCTTGCACGGCCACTACTGGGGGGCGGGGGACCTTGTACACCCCCCTTGGGTTGGAGGAAAGGCTCTGTGAGGAAGAAGTGATACAATTGATGTCAATCCTAAGCGAAAGCTCACAGAAAGCAGCTCTAGCATCCCAAGCAAACACTTGTAGAAAAACACTCAAGCACTGAAGCCAACACTCAGGAATCCCAAGCCGATGCTCGTAGAAGACTACTCAAGCAAACCAGTCAAACCTTCATTGAAAAGCACTGTAAAATCCCACAACAATGCACATAGAAAACCGCTCGGTTATTTATGGCTGACCCTCATAGAGAACTGTGGCGGCAGCCCAAGCCACTGCTCCCAGAAAACTGCTCGATTATTCATGGCTGAGCCTCATAGAGAACTGTGGTGGCAGCCCAAGCCAATGCTCCCATAAAACTGCTCGATTATTCATGGCTGAGCCTCATAGAGAACTGTGGCGGCAGCCCAAGCCAATGCTCCCAGAAAACTGCTCGATTATTCATGACTGACCCTCATAGAGGACTGTGGCGGCAGCCCAAGCCAATGCTCCCAGAAAACTGCTCAAGCAGCCAAGGCAATCATCTTCAGTAATAAATCAATCATTCGAAGCAAATACGCACCAGAAAACCTCTCAATTAATAAAAACATATGTACACAGATATCTTTCTGTGTGTCAACAGCCAGCGCTCACCAGCAAACCTCTGACGGGTTCAGATGCATTGCTCCTCTGGCCATCTACCCAAAGTCAGCACTCATTAAGAAACCTTCTTGAGCAGCCAGACAGGACTAATCAGAAGATCTACTCCACAGAGATCAAAATATATCATAGAACCTTCCAAGCCCCGGAAAACACTCAGACGAAAATCCTTTAATCGATAAAAACGAATCTCTCCCACACCCGAAGACAAAACCCAGTAAGCACCCAAAACGAATGCTGCTCCTCTGAAAATCTCTCATGCACATACAAAGTAAACCTGTTACGAAAGTCTGTCCACCCCAAATAGCAATCTGATGGGCAGTCTCAGAGGCTAAGCAACGAAGCACCATCTCTCAGATTAATCAGAGACTGGAGACAACTGCTGGCTCTTCTTCAGGACACCAAGAGTGAGTAGTGTGATATATGGCCTTGATTGAATGAAAACTTTGAGTGCCCTGATGATGTGCTGTTCTCAAACGTGGCCTTATCGTCTGCTGAAACCTTATTTCCTTCCGAAACGGCTTAAAAAGATCCAGTCCTGAGCTCTCTTATCATGCATTCCAACATGTTTCCATTCCATTTGGGAGATGTTAGTTCAGTCCTGGTTTTTAACTTTGTATTCTTAGACTTGCAGTCTCGGATTTCTCCATTATAAACCTTGGACTACAAGTCCCAGAACGCAAACTTAAAACCAGGAATGGACTAGAGTCTACCGATTGGAATGGAGCATGTTGGCATGTATGCCATATTGTTGCGCACAGCTCGTGCAATTCTGGTTTTCTATGAGCTCTAGGAAAAAAACAGGACCTGATCAGTTTCTCACACAGGCCATGTTTCTTCGTAGCAAACACTCAATCTTCCCCTGAGACACACGGAAAAGCAGGGGGGCAAGCTCGCAAATTCTAGATTGTGTGCAGTCTCCCAGCAGTCACGCACCTCCTTGGTGCATTCGAGTGCTGGGTAAGAGAGGAGAGTACCCCTTCAAGTGATCATTCTCCTGTGTAATCGTGGTGCATGCCCTCTCTTGATATATATATGATATATGCACAGCAGAGGCGTTGCTACGGGGGATTTGGGGGGCTATAGGCCCGGGTCTGTTGGTTGCAGCCCTGGATAGAAGCTCAGGGGCTACGACCAAAAGGCAAGCTAGCCCCGAGTCCCGACAGTCCTGGCATTAGCGTAGCCCCGCATCTTTTCCAGACGTAGCAAAACCCATGATAAACAGTTGGATATATTGGAAGATAAAGCATCAGCTTTAGAGGAGCCCAGTCCCCAGTCCCCACTGAGATATAGGCACCCCGAAAGGTTGATGACAGGCCTTGGAAGCTAATGGTAGTGAGCAGCCCTGTAGCATTAGACTGCTGAGGAACTGAAACCTGCAGTCACCTTAAATCAGTAGTATTCAAACCTTTTAATGCTAAGCATCTCTTTAAGTAAAGATGTTGCCACCAAGCTCCCCCCTTGAGTAAAAATACTGTTGCTGGAGTCTGAACGACACAGATGCATATCAAAATTCATATCAAAAAGGTGTTTCGATTCCTGCCCTTTGTTATTTCTGTGACCAGGCCTCTTCCCAGGGCCTGCTTCAATTAACTCTCATCAGTATGTGCTGCCACCACACAGAACTGACAGTGAGCAGGGCGTATCCATGGAGCCTTTGATATTTTAATTAGGCTGGCCATAGCAGGAGGAAGCTGTTGCCTTCCCCCTTCCTGAGATGCTTTGATGTACCCGTGGCTGTCACATTCCAGCTGAACATGACAGGAGGACTGCACCTGTAGGCTGTGTCCCCCCCCAGAGTACACTTAACCATGTGTTTGTTGTGCGGCATGCATAGGAAAATGTGTGCAGATTAGCCCCACACATTTTCCGGAGGTTGATCTCCAAACATTCTTCAAATGGGTCTTATACATATAATGTTCCAGATTAGGGGCCTCATTATAAGTTTGCTGGTAGGGGAACCATGGTACCGGTAAGCTTGCTGGTACCGTAGTTCCCGGACTAGCAAACTACGAGTTGGTGGGCAGAGCGGCACCCGCGAGCACAGCATGTCAGATGCAACAGCACCATTCTGAATGGTGCCGGTGCTTCCAACCTCCCCACTCCCATTGAGCCCTATTGAGCTCAATGGGAATGGGGAGTAATGGATTCCAGCCCCTGGCAATGAGGACATACAGGGTCCGCCAAGGTTGAAGTGGCCTTCTATGTCCCCATTGCCAAAGGCCGGAACAAAATGCAAGTTCGGCGGCAGCCTGCCGGTTTTACTGGCAAGGCTACCACCGAACTTGTAAAAGGGCCTTATGTCTGTATATACCACCAGCCCGAAAGAAATGATACAGAAAATGTTCCCAACGTTGTTTAAAGGACTGGGGAAACCTAAAGGCAAACAGATCAAGGTACACATAAATACACAGATGCAACCGACAGCTCAACACTACAGGGGAATTCTCTTTAACATCCAGAGACATGTAGAAAACGAAATACAGTCCCTATTAGAACAGAACATGACATTATTGAACCCGCGTCAGGACCCACACTGTGGGTGTCCCCCATAGTGCCTGTGCCCAAAAAGGAGAACAACACCGGCATCCACATCTGCATAGATATGAGGGCCCCCAACGTAGCAATTGAATGGGAACGTCATCTTGGACATGATGCATCTACTACATAGAGCAAAAGTGTTCTCAAAACTGGACTTGAATACCGGTTATCACAAACTGGAACTGCATCTGTCCTCCAGATACATCACTACTTTCTCTACACATATGGGACTTTTAAGGTACAAGCGACCTAGCTTTGGAGTATCGTCAGCTGCTGAAATATTTCAAAACGAAATTCATCAGGTCATCAAGCTCATCCCAAATGAATAATGGTCTACAACCGGAACCAGAAAAAGTGCACTAGTAGAGGCTCCCACCCCTGTGTCTGCAGTCCGATCATTTCTAGGAATGTCAAGCTACTGCACGCGTTACATTCAGGACTTTGCGTCAGTGAGAACGCCCCTCCAGCTACTCACGGGGAAGGGCCAAGAATTGTACTGGTCCAATGAGTGCAAGGAAGCCTTTCAAGAGATTAAGAAACACATTGCTTCTGCATCCTGCATGGCGTATTACGACCCAGACCTCAACACAGAAGTGACGGTTGACGCCAGCGCTGTCGACCTAGGGGCAATCCTAGCATAAACAAAGACAGGAGCCTCGCCTGATTCGCGGAGGTGCATAGTAGCGTATGCAAGCCGCAGACTCTCAGCAACGGAGTGTGCCTACTCTCAACCAGAGAAGGAGAGCTTGGCAGTTGTATGGGCTTGTGAACACTACCATCTGTTCCTATATGGAGGCCCCTACACCATCATCACTGACCATCAGGCCCTCACTACAATATATGGCAAACCAACAGCCAAGATGCCACCATGAATTGCAAGGTGGGGTCTCTGGCTGAAAGAATGCTCAGTCAAGATCATACACCACCCGGGGAAAGACAACAATCCGGCGGATTTCCTATCCAGATACCCACCTCCAGCTCGCGATGAGCAGCAGTCCATCAACGCAAACTAGTACATAAACTATCTGATAAGCAATGCACTCCCCAAATCCATCCCGAGTGCTCAACTGATAGAAGCCCTGAAGGATGACCACCTACTTCAGAAAATATAGGAATGCCCGAGATTGGGCCAGTGGCAAGTCAAAAACAACCATGGACAACCTCCGTCCTGAACCGAAGAGAGACACTTCCACACCTTTCGACTCATCAGACACACATTGTCTATGTCACCTGAAGGACTCTTGCTGAAAGAAAACAGAATCGTCATCCCTGCAAGCCTGCAGTAGCAAGTACTTGCACTTGCACACTCTGGGCATAGGGGAGTTGTCTCAACAAAACGACAACTCAGAACCAAAGTGTGGTTCCCTCAGTTGGATGAAAGAGTAAAACAGCCGCTGGGCAAATGCATTGCTTGCAAGGCAGTCACCCCACGCACCATTCCCGAGCCCCGCAAGTATGGGATGAAGTTGCCATTGACATGTTTGGCCCATTAGCCAATGGCAAGTACGTACTTGTGATCATTGACGAAATGACCAGGTTCCCGGAGGTGCACCTCATCCACTCCACCAGCACAGAAGCAGTGATACCGGAGCTAGATAAAACATTTGCAGACTACAGGATTCCGTCCATAGTAACATCGGACAATGGTCCCTCGATTAGCGGACATGACTTTGCCATGTTTGTGGAACATCTTGTCTTCCAACATCTCAAGATCACGCCACTGTGGCCCCAGGCCAACGGAGCAGTGGAGACATTCATGGGCAACCTGAAACGCACCCTCCAGGTCTGCTCGATCACCAAAGGATCATTTATGCAGGCTATGTACTCTTTGTTCAGGGACTACAGGAGCAACCCGCACAGCTCAACAGGAACATGTCCCTTAGCACTAATGTTTGGCCGAGTAGTGAAAACCACGCTGCCACACAATCCCAATGCGTCTCTCCCTACCATGTATGCTGACACAGCATGCACAAAGGACAAGGAGAGCAAAGCAAGGATGAAGGAGTATGCCGACCCGCGGAGAAAAGCAAAACTCAGCCACTTCCAGATAGGAGACCAGGTGCTGGTAAGACAGACCCAAGATGCCAAAGACGTCCCTGCCTTTAAGCCTGTATCAATGACTGTGACACACATACATGGGTCCATGATAACCGCAGCCAGTCCTAAGGGCACAGTGACATGAAGTTGTTATTCTTTAGAACATTTGAAGGTGACAGATGCCAGGAAAGCAGAAGCCCCACTGGAGGAGAGGACTCCTCTAACTTGGACTCAGGGACGTCATTTAGGGATCACCAGGGATCGCAACTGCGACCCCTGAGGTCTCCCTTGCTACCCCCGTGGTCTCCCTTGCTACTCCTAAAGAAAAATACAAAAATAAATAAGTTTTTTTCTTGTTTTTAAAATGCAAGGTCCTGGCCTGTGGCCAGCGCCATGTGGCTCTTTGCTTCTGGAGCGGCTGCCTTTCTTGTTCAGGCGTCTTTAAAAAGAAAAAAAGAACAGGGGTTCCACAAGTCTAACACTTCAGGGTGGGGTCAAATGATAACACTTCCTGTGACGTCATCAGAGGTCAAGGGTCGTGTGTTGTCATTTCCGCTACCCCAGGCATTTTGGTGAAATGACGACCCTGCTTGGACTCTGAATACAGAGACGAGGACATGGAGGCTGATGACAGTGCCAGTGACTACACTGCAAGTGACACTCCACCGGTGCGTGGCCCTTCTCGAAGAGTGGTGTGCAAGCGCTCAGGGTGGATCGAAGAAATGAACTAATTAAGCTTCCCATGTTTTGCGTTAAGCAAGGGGGAGATGTAATGTCCTATTTCTATGATTCTCCTGGGAAAGGAGACGTGTCTCCTTTCTATTGTCATGTTTGTGGGTCGCAGCCAGCGTGTTGATGTGGGTTGGGTTTCCGCCCATTAGCCAGTTTGCGCCAGAAGATTAAAGTAGTTACACGCTATCATCTGCCTCAGCGTCTCACTTGATTCTGCTCATATTTACTTCCTCATGTACAACAAAAAAATCCTGGTGGTCGTCAAGAAAACTGCTTTCTTTGAACTTTGCAAAAATTAACAAAAGGTACGGCCAGCAGGGTTGGCCTTAGGGGCAGCAGCACCCTGGGCGAATTGGCACCCTTCCCCAGTGTGCCCCTGGTCAACAGGGGGTGGGGCCAGGATGTGGTACTTTTTTTTCTTCTTTTTTTACCTCCTCGCTCCGGTGAGGAGGTAATGATATGAATAGGGTGCATTGGCACCCTATTGTTAAATGGGCTCCACCGCTGCGGGCACATTCAACAACAATGAGGTGCCTGCCATGCCTATTGCCAACACGCCAGCTCGGGGGAGCCCTTGAAAGACTCCCCGAGCTGGCACGGTTGGGAGCTATAGACACACCCAATAACAATAGGGTGCTGTGCAACCCACTGTCACCAAATGCGCCCGCCGCCGCGGGCACATCCAACAGCAACAGTGAACCTTGTCCCACAACGCCAGCTCGGGGGAGCTCTTGAAAGACTCCCCCCGTGGCGCCCCGGGGGGTCACTCGGGTCGCCCCCCCTAAGGCCGGGCTTGACGGACAACTTTCCAAAGAAGGTGATTGGTGGATGTCAGAAACTTGGGCAAATACCTTTCAACCTTTTGAGACGCTAGGGTAAGTACAAAAAAGAGGAGTTTGTTTTTGGTGCAAGAGATCCCATTGAGTCTGTGGACGTGTAAGGTGCTACGCGGGTGAGTGAAGTGACTTAATGGAGGGGGGGATTGGTGGGTGCCAATGTGTTCGTCTGGTACAGACAAAAGTTCAGCCTGCACTTATAAACGTATATAAAGCCAAAGAGCCAATACAACACTTGCTCGCTGCAAGCAGGGCCATATAACCTTCTCGTGGTCACAAAACACGCATTTGAGAAGTGTCTGTAATGTATTCTTCAAAAAATGTTCTTGTAAAACAGAAGATGGACTCACAAGCCCAGCCTATGACATGTATAAGCATCTGGAAAGCTGGAGGTGGGCTTTCAGTGACATGCATTGCCTTGCAAGGAACTCCCACTCCCAGGTATGCTTGCAAGTCACAATTAGCTTCATTATGAGTTCAGTTGTATCTCAGAAGTAATACCACGGAGATACCACCAAACGATATTACTGTTAGCACCACTTGGTCCGACAGTATTACCACTGGTGGTATTACCCTCGGATTGCAAGTGGTGGTAGGTGGAGTTAGTCCCCGTTAATTGGAACCCATAGGACTCAATGAGGCCCAATGTTTCTATTCATAAAGTGCAGGCTGGGGGCACTGTGAGTTTGGCGGAATTAGCTCTGCTAAACTGAATTGGTAACAGTAATTTACCACCTAATTTAGGCTAACGGTTATTGCCTATTTTGGAGTCCCATTGCACTCCATTGGGGATAGGCAGAACTGCCGCCTGGGCCATTACCGCCATTTTTAGGGGAGACGAGACCTCCACCTACAACCAGGTGGTATTGCTAAATACCGCCAGTAGTTACTGTTACGACACAACTTGTAATAGGGCCCTACTAATATGCTGAAAAACACGTAAGTGGTAATATGGTATTTAAGTGGCGTTGTTATGTTGGTAGAGTTTCTGGCAAACAGAAACGGTGCCCAGGTTTAGCTGGGCACACCACCAGCAGCTGACAACCAGGCACCAGAAGGAGCTGCTTGAACTGCACAGGAAAGCCAGAACCCCTGGGGAATGCTATTTATGAATGAATATTGCCAATGGAACACTTAAACCGAGCTCCACAAATTGCGTTCCCTAAAGATAAGCACGTGGCAATGTATTAAGCAAAATATCAATACCTCCCCAAGTAGTTTTCAGACCATCAGGATATGCACTGTATTTATATTAAATCTTAGAGGTTGCTATTCAAATACATTCAGCTCACAATCAACACATCCATGAGCAATCCACCGACCTTCCAACAATTAGCTATTAAAGCAATTACCTCTAACATTAACGCATGCAGACAAAGGGCGCTCTATACAACCCAGACACAAGTCTACCTGTGCAAGACAAACACTGCCAACTACAAACAAAGGTTTGCAAGACATGTTTAAAAACAATAAATAGAACTATGATGCAATATGATTTGTTAATGTGGCAATCTAATTATTCACAAACAGAGAATGAATGAACGAATGAATTAATTAATGAATTACTGAATTAATGAATGAATGACCAGACTTACAAAGCACGCAATACTGCTTTGGAGTGGTTCTCCATGCGCTGCTGAACACAAAAGCCTTCAGTTGTTTTCTGAAGTTGGGCAAGAAACTGCTATCTGGAAGATTTGCTGACGATAGTTGCCCATCAAAGTGCCTGGACGGCAAAGCGCTGTTGCCATTTGACGACAATCTTTGCCCGCAGACGCAAAAGGAGCTGGCGATGGCGCCTATGCAGAGGTCAGGGTGGGCCGTAGAGCATGATTTCTCCACTAAATGGCTACGGGCCCGATTCATGGAATTATTTGCGCCGAAAATCTAGGATGTGCGTGCCATTCTGCATGCAAATCCCAATTCGTCGATTCATGGAATCGAATGCGCAGCACTTTGCCTGCACTTGCGTGGATTTTGCATCGGGCCGGCACATCTCTGCAGGCAGCCGAGCGCTTTACACGAGATACCAAGCAGGACGTGGCTTGCGCAGAGGGCTGGGAAGGGGGCAGAACTCAAGAAATGGGGAAGAAGGTGCACAAATGTGGGTGTTACGAGGGACGGCCTGCAGGCAGTCCATCGCACGCCCACATTTGTGCAAGGGCGATGCGTATTCATGGACCCAACCGCGCAATCTCTCAACAGGGAAAAGACCACGCAAATCCATCATGCTATCCGCCACCCGAAGGCAGGCATACGAAGGTAAGCTCGCTAGTTGGATTTTGGGGTGCGTGCATGTAATCGGGGTTACGATCGGACATAGGGGTGCGTGTAAGCAGCATATCAGGGTGCAGGAGCGTTTTGTGAGGGTCCACACACATTTACTGGCAAAAGTGAATTTTGCGGCATGCAAGCACATTGCTGCGGGCAGCCGAGTGCCTTGCACGAGACCCCATGCAGGGTGTGGGGAAGAATTTACAAAAATGTGGGCGTTATTTATTTATTTATTTATTCAAATTTGTAGAGTGTGCAACAGCCCGGGAGCATCGTGGCACTTGTTACAGACAGGTTTCTTAGTTACAAAAAAATATGAGAAACAACACAGACATATTACAGTACACGCATGAGAGATAGCGTGGCATTGTGGTGCTTGTCACAGACAGACGAGGGACAACCCGCTGGCAGTCCATTGCACGCCCACATTTGCACAGAACGACGCATATTCATGGACCCAACCGGGCAACCTCTCGGCAGCGAAAAGGCTATGCAAATCCATCACACTATCCGCCACCTGAAGGCAGGTGTACAGGCACTTGTGCATGCGATTCACTGCTCGAAGGTAAGATCGCAAGTCGGATTTTGGGGTGCATGCATGCAATTGGGGTTCCGATCGGATTTAGGAGTGCGTGTAAGTAACATATTGGGGTGCAGGAATGTTATGCTGACTTTTACGTTTAGTGCTCCACATGTTGATGGGGAGCTGTGGTTCCGGGGGACTCCACGCATCTCTGCCAGGGTGCTGGATTGGTTGTGGGGGCTCGCAAGCAGTCTTGTCGGGGTGCATTGATTTTGCGTCAGAGCCGTGCGCAAAGATCCTTCTCCATGGATAGTATGGCGTTGCGTGGGGGTTGTCATGGGCGTTCCTTTTGCAGCCAGTGCATTGGATAGTTCTGCGTGATCATTTCCATGAATACACAGAGCACGCAGATTTTCTGTGCGCCGCATTTGCGGGATCAATGCGCACTTTTGCATGATTGAGGGCCTTAGTATGAGTATGGCGGTAACAGTAAAACATTTTTTTCTCGGGAGGATAGCTCAGCGGCAACGTGCTCGCCTTGGAAACAAGATGGCACGGAGCAACACAGGTCGATCCCCGGGTCCAGGCTTAGAAACCTCTGGGTATGAAGCGCGTTATAAATAACCTATCATATCATACTGACACTACTCTGCCTTTTCCTACATGCTACAGTAGTTGCATGATGCGCACCCAGCGGGGGGCACTCGACAATAATCAGGTCAGGCGTTCCTTCTCAAGCCAAGGGCTGCCGCAACACCAAACAATCTAAAGCACACGTTTGCATAACTCAAGGGTCCGTGAGACTGTCTGCAGCAGCTCCCTCCTATCGTCAGTGTAAACAGAAGGCCATTTACCAGCCAGTCACATCTACACGCCCCACGATAGCCTGCAGGGTGGATAGCCCACTGTCCAGGGTGCTTGCCACTGGGGTCTGTGCTCACAGTGTAGAACGCGTGCTTAAGTTCAGGAAGGGCCTTATCGGGTTCTTTCTGGTAACACCAGTGCTGTGAAGCAAGGCGAGAAGCACTAAACAACCGATATTATTATCATTTTCGGGGCATTTGTTTTATGGCCTGGGCACACTGCCTCTGTACACTGATCCAGAGCACCTTATTTAGGAGAGAACCATCACCGGATGACACTGCCATGTTAGCAATGGGATTTCTTTTTATTTTTATTTTGATTGGTTTATTTAAAACAGACAAAACAATACAACAACAGTACAACATAAATGAGTTTTTGTGGCAGTGCTTCTGAGTATGCAGGCATTCACAATGGTATATGGAATGGAGGGGATTTTAAATGATGTTTATGTAGTTTAAAAGTTTGTAAAAGTAAAGAAAAATTCAAATGTATTTATTTTCTTTAAAAGTATTACAGGTTTTGAACATCGCTGAAGCACCATTGCACCTGGGCTGTTGGTGGAAAAACAGTCCACTACGAGGCGATATTGCCCTCTGCAGCAGGTCGGTAACAGCCCCCAAGTTAAGGGCCCGAGCGAAGCAATCAGCCACCAGGGGCTGCGCAGTCCAGTAATGCCGCCATAACAGGTTTCATTGGAGGGACACAATCTCAGTGCGGAGTGCTTGGCTGCTGTACCGACCTTTCTATCTGAATTGCACAACCTTGGCATTTAGGGGGCTACGTTATAATAGCTCCTGTTATGTGAGCACCTACGTTACAGGCCCCTTTTAAGTTTTTTAGTCCCCCCGAGTACCCAAGATCTGGCGCGGGGCCCTTGGCACTTTCCGCGCTAATTGGCAGGGCCCAAGATGGCATCATCCTGTTGCTCTGCTTCAGAGTGTAACGCCCCCAAGAGTCCTGGCTTCCCACCCAGAGCCACGACGCCCACCCAATAACACAGCACCAGCATGCTTCCAGGGCTTGTTTGGAGCAGCACAACCTTTAGTGTGCCTGTTTCAGTAGCAACTGCCATGCAAGCACCTTCTTTAAGTCACAGTTCTCAGTGTGGAGGTTTTTGTTGGGACATGACTGGCTCCTATTGTTCTTTATGTTATGAAGTGCTGGAAGCATGTTGTGCCCTTGTGCCTGGTTGGTGTCTATGGGCCTCATTGCACGGATGGCGGTAAGGGATTACCGGCACCGTAAGGGCACCAGTGCCGGTAATCCCTTACTGCCCTACTACGAGGTCCCTCAGTGGGTCCCGTCCTTAACGTGTGGTCAGACCACACGTTCACACGTTAAGGACGGGACCCGCTGAGGGACTTCAGAGCAAATAACGGTACCGCTAACTGCCATGGTGAATGGGGAATTACCGCCCCCGCCAACCTTGGAATGGGGCGGTAATTCCGCCATTCACCATGCCGGACTCCGGCGGCAACCATGGCGCTACTAGCGCCATGGTTACCGCCATCCGTGTAATGAGGCCCTATGTGTCTGATTGGCAGTGGAGCAATGCAGTGCTACATGCATCCCAGATGCAGAGGGTGGCAAAGGGAGCTGTACTGGTTCATTGCCAGTGTCTGTATAAAAGTAGTCTGCGAAGTTGCCTATGTTTGGATGTTCTGTTGTGGCTAGAATGGCAACATGCCTGAGTGGATTGAGCAATACTTGTGGGCTGCGAGATGCCTGTACGGGTCAAGCAGTACTTTCTGTGTTGCGTTGAGCAACCGTTCACACGTTTGATACCTGTGTTGCCTGAGCAGCAGCTTTGTTTTGTAATGTATTGTGACTGGTCTTGTAGAGCGCCCGTCTGCCACTATTGGTGGTGGTCTTGTAGAGCGCCCGTCTGCCACTATTGGTGCCCTTGCTGCACTTGTCTCTGCAGGAAAAAAGAGGGATGGGTTCATTAGTGGGACAATTGTAAAGGCAGGTGTGAAACCTGTGCTGTTGATGGCTGCAGGTCAGATGTACCCGGTGCCTGAGTGCCGATCTGCTGTGCTGTTGGAGGCTGCACGTCAGAAGTACCCGGTTCCTGAGTGCCGATCTGCTGTGCTGTTGATGGCTGCAGGTCCAAAGTACCCGGTTCCTGAGTGCCGATCTGCTGTGCTGTTGATGGCTGCAGGTCCGAAGTACCCGGTTCCTGAGTGCCAATCTGTTGTGCTGTTGATGGCTGCAGGTCAGAAGTACCCGGTTCCTGAGTGCCGATCTGCTGTGCTGTTGATGGCTGCAGGTCTGAAGTACCCGGTTCCTGAGTGCCGATCTGCTGTGCTGTTGATGGCTGCAGGTCAGAAGTACCCAGTGCCTAAGTGCCGATCTGCTGTGCTGTTGATGGCTGCAGGTCAGAAGTACCCGGTTCCTGAGTGCCGATCTGCTGTGCTGTTGATGGCTGCAGGTCAGAAGTACCCAGTTCCTGAGTGCCGATCTGGTGTGCTGTTGATGGCTGCACGTCAGAAGTACCCGGTTCCTGAGTGCCGATCTGCTGTGCTGTTTATGGCTGCACGTCAGAAGTACCCGGTGTCTGAGTGCCAGTCTGCTGTGCTGTTGATGGCTGCACGTCAGAAGTACCCGGTTCCTGAGTGCCAATCTGGTGTGCTGTTGATGGCTGCAGGTCAGAAGTACCCGGTTCCTGAGTGCCAATCTGCTGTGCTGTTGCTGGCTGGACGTCAGAAGTACCCAGTTCCTGAGTGCCAACCTGCAGTGCTGTTGATGGCTGCAGGTCGGGTGCCAATCTGCTGTGCTGTTGATGGCTGCAAGTCAGAAGTACCTGGTTCCTGAGTGCCGATCTGCTGTGCTTTTGGTGGCTGCAGGTCAGACGTACCCGGTGCCTGAGTGCCGATCTGGTGTGCTGTTGATGGCTGCAGGTCAGAAGTACCTGGTGCCTGAGTGCTGATCTGGTGTGATGTTGATGGCTGCAGGTCAGAAGTACCTGTTTCCTGAGTGCCGATCTACTGTACTGTTGATGGCTGCAGGTCAGAAGTATCCGGTGCCTGAGTGCCAATCTGCTGTGATGTTGATGGCTGCAGGTCAGAAGTACCCGGTTCCTGAGTGCCGATCTGCTGTGCTGTTGATGGCTGCAGGTCAGAAGTACCCAGTGCCTGAGTGCCGATCTGCTGTGCTGTTGATGGTTGCAGGTCAGAAGTACCCAGTTCCTGAGTGCCAATCTGGTGTGCTGTTGATGGCTGCACGTCAGAAGTACCCAGTTCCTGAGTGCCAATCTGGTGTGCTGTTGATGGCTGCACGTCAGAAGTACCCAGTTCCTGAGTGCCGATCTGCTGTGCTGTTTATGGCTGCACGTCAGAAGTACCCGGTGTCTGAGTGCCAGTCTGCTGTGCTGTTGATGGCTGCAGGTCAGAAGTACCCAGTTCCTGAGTGGCGATCTGCTGTGCTGTTGATGGCTGCAGGTCAGAAGTACCCAGTTCCTGAGTGGAGATCTGCTGTGCTGTTGATGGCTGCAGGTCAGAAGTACCCGTTTCCTGAGTGCCATTCTGGTGTGCTGTTGATTGCTGCAGGTCAGAAGTACCCAGTTCCTGAGTGCCAATCTGCTGTGCTGTTGATGGCTGGATGTCAGAGGTACCCAGTTCATGAGTGCCAACCTGCAGTGCTGGTGATGGCTGCAGGTCGGGTGCCAATCTGCTGTGCTGTTGATGGCTGCAAGTCAGAAGTACCTGGTTCCTGAGTGCCGATCTACTGTGCTGTTGGAGGCTGCAGGTCAGAAGCACCTGGTTCCTGAGTGCCGATCTTCTGTGCTGTTGATGGCTGCAGGTCAGAAGTACCCGGTGCCTGAGTGCCGATCTGGTGTGATGTTGATGGCTGCAGGTCAGAAGTACCCGGTTCCTGAGTGCCGATCTACTGTGCTGTTGATGGCTGCAGGTCAGAAGTATCCGGTGCCTGAGTGCCGATCTGCTGTGATGTTGATGGCTGCAGGTCAGAAGTACCCGGTTCCTGATGGCCAATATGGTGTGCTGTTGATGGCTGCACGTCAGATGTACCCGGTTCCTGAGTGCCGATCTGCTGTGCTGTTTATGGCTGCACGTCAGAAGTACCCGGTGTCTGAGTGCCAGTCTGCTGTGCTGTTGATGGCTGCACGTCAGAAGTACCCAGTTCCGGAGTGGCGATCTGGTGTGCTGTTGATGGTTGCAGGTCAGAAGTACCCGGTTCCTGAGTGCCAATCTGGTGTGCTGTTGATGGCTGCACGTCAGAAGTACCCGGTTCCTGAGTGCCAATCTGCTGTGCTGTTTATGGTTGCACCTCAGAAGTACCTGGTGTCTGAGTGCCAGTCTGCTGTGCTGTTGATGGCTGCAAGTCAGAAGTACCCAGTTCCTGAGTGGCGATCTGCTGTGCTGTTGATGGCTGCAGATCAGAAGTACCCAGTTCCTGAGTGGCGATCTGCTGTGCTCTTGATGGCTGCAGGTCAGAAGTACCCGGTTCCTGAGTGCCAATCTGCTGTGCTGTTGATGGCTGGACGTCAGAAGTACCCAGTTCCTGAGTGCCAACCTGCAGTGCTGTTGATGGCTGCAGGTCGGGTGCCAATCTGCTGTGCTGTTGATGGCTGCAAGTCAGAAGTACCTGGTTCCTGAGTGCCGATCTGCTGTGCTGTTGGAGGCTGCAGGTCAGAAGCACCTGGTTCCTGAGTGCCGATCTGCTGTGCTGTTGATGGCTGCAGGTCAGAAGTACCCGGTGCCTGAATGCCGATCTGGTGTGATGTTGATGGCTGCAGGTCAGAAGTACCCGGTTCCTGAGTGCCGATCTACTGTGCTGTTGATGGCTGCAGGTCAGAAGTATCCGGTGCCTGAGTGCCGATCTGCTGTGATGTTGATGGCTGCAGGTCAGAAGTACCCGGTTCCTGAGTGCCAATCTGGTGTGCTGTTGATGGCTGCACGTCAGAAGTACCCGGTTCCTGAGTGCCGATCTGCTGTGCTGTTTATGGCTGCACGTCAGAAGTACCCGGTGTCTGACTGCCAGTCTGCTGTGCTGTTGATGGCTGCACGTCAGAAGTACCCAGTTCCTGAGTGGCGATCTGGTGTGCTGTTGATGGCTGCAGGTCAGAAGTACCCGGTTCCTGAGTGCCAATCTGGTGTGCTGTTAATGGCTGCACGTCAGAAGTACCCGGTTCCTGAGTGCCAATCTGCTGTGCTGTTTATGGTTGCACGTCAGAAGTACCCGGTGTCTGAGTGCCAGTCTGCTGTGCTGTTGATGGTTGCACGTCAGAAGTACCCAGTTCCTGAGTGGCGATCTGCTGTGCTGTTGATGGCTGCAGGTCAGAAGTACCCAGTTCCTGAGTGGCGATCTGCTGTGCTGTTGATGGCTGCAGGTCAGAAGTACCCGGTTCCTGAGTGCCAATCTGGTGTGCTGTTGATGGCTGCAGGTCAGAAGTACCCGGTTCCTGAGTGCCAATCTGCTGTGCTGTTGATGGCTGGACGTCAGAAGTACCCAGTTCCTGAGTGCCAACCTGCAGTGCTGTTGATGGCTGCAGGTCGGGTGCCAATCTGCTGTGCTGTTGATGGCTGCAAGTCAGAAGTACCTGGTTCCTGAGTGCCGATCTGCTGTGCTGTTGGTGGCTGCAGGTCAGAAGCACCTGGTTCCTGGGTGCCGATCTGCTGTGCTGTTGATGGCTGCAGGTCAGAAGTACCTGGTTCCTGAGTGCCGATCTGCTGTGATGTTGATGGCTGCAAGTCAGAAGTACCCAGTTCCTGAGTGGCGATCTGCTGTGCTGTTGATGGCTGCAGATCAGAAGTACCCAGTTCCTGAGTGGCGATCTGCTGTGCTCTTGATGGCTGCAGGTCAGAAGTACCCGGTTCCTGAGTGCCAATCTGCTGTGCTGTTGATGGCTGGACGTCAGAAGTACCCAGTTCCTGAGTGCCAACCTGCAGTGCTGTTGATGGCTGCAGGTCGGGTGCCAATCTGCTGTGCTGTTGATGGCTGCAAGTCAGAAGTACCTGGTTCCTGAGTGCCGATCTGCTGTGCTGTTGGAGGCTGCAGGTCAGAAGCACCTGGTTCCTGAGTGCCGATCTGCTGTGCTGTTGATGGCTGCAGGTCAGAAGTACCCGGTGCCTGAATGCCGATCTGGTGTGATGTTGATGGCTGCAGGTCAGAAGTACCCGGTTCCTGAGTGCCGATCTACTGTGCTGTTGATGGCTGCAGGTCAGAAGTATCCGGTGCCTGAGTGCCGATCTGCTGTGATGTTGATGGCTGCAGGTCAGAAGTACCCGGTTCCTGAGTGCCAATCTGGTGTGCTGTTGATGGCTGCACGTCAGAAGTACCCGGTTCCTGAGTGCCGATCTGCTGTGCTGTTTATGGCTGCACGTCAGAAGTACCCGGTGTCTGACTGCCAGTCTGCTGTGCTGTTGATGGCTGCACGTCAGAAGTACCCAGTTCCTGAGTGGCGATCTGGTGTGCTGTTGATGGCTGCAGGTCAGAAGTACCCGGTTCCTGAGTGCCAATCTGGTGTGCTGTTGATGGCTGCACGTCAGAAGTACCCGGTTCCTGAGTGCCAATCTGCTGTGCTGTTTATGGTTGCACGTCAGAAGTACCCGGTGTCTGAGTGCCAGTCTGCTGTGCTGTTGATGGTTGCACGTCAGAAGTACCCAGTTCCTGAGTGGCGATCTGCTGTGCTGTTGATGGCTGCAGGTCAGAAGTACCCAGTTCCTGAGTGGCGATCTGCTGTGCTGTTGATGGCTGCAGGTCAGAAGTACCCGGTTCCTGAGTGCCAATCTGGTGTGCTGTTGATGGCTGCAGGTCAGAAGTACCCAGTTCCTGAGTGCCAATCTGCTGTGCTGTTGATGGCTGGACGTCAGAAGTACCCAGTTCCTGAGTGCCAACCTGCAGTGCTGTTGATGGCTGCAGGTCGGGTGCCAATCTGCTGTGCTGTTGATGGCTGCAAGTCAGAAGTACCTGGTTCCTGAGTGCCGATCTGCTGTGCTGTTGGTGGCTGCAGGTCAGAAGCACCTGGTTCCTGGGTGCCGATCTGCTGTGCTGTTGATGGCTGCAGGTCAGAAGTACCTGGTTCCTGAGTGCCGATCTGCTGTGATGTTGATGGCTGCAGGTCAGAAGTACCCAGTTCCTGAGTGCCGATCTGCTGTGCTGTTGATGGCTGCAGGTCAGAAGTACCCGGTTCCTGAGTGGCGATCTGCTGTGCTGTTGATGGCTGCAGGTCAGAAGTACCCAGTTCCTGAGTGCCAATCTGCAGTGCTGTTGATGGCTGCAGGTCGGGTGCCGATCTACTGTGCTATTGATGGCTGCAGGTCAGAAGTATCCAGTGCCTGAGTGCTGATCTGCTGTGCTGTTGATGGCTGCAGGTCAGAAGTACCCGGTTCCTGAGTGCCAATCTGGTGTGCTATTGATGGCTGAAAGTCAGAAGTACCCGGTTCCTGAGTGCCAATCTGCTGTGCTGTTTATGGTTGCACGTCAGAAGTACCCGGTGTCTGAGTGCCAGTCTGCTGTGTTGTTGATGGCTGCACGTCAGAAGTACCCAGTTACTGAGTGGCGATCTGCTGTGCTGTTGATGGCTGCAGGTCAGAAGTACCCAGTTCCTGAGTGGCGATCTGCTGTGCTGTTGATGGCTGCAGGTCAGAAGTACCCAGTTCCTGAGTGCCAATCTGGTGTGCTGTTGATGGCTGCAGGTCAGAAGTACCCGGTTCCTGAGTGCCATTCTGCTGTGCTGTTGATGGCTGGACGTCAGAAGTACCCAGTTCCTGAGTGCCAACCTGCAGTACTGTTGATGGCTGCAGGTCGGGTGCTTATCTGCTGTGCTGTTGATGGCTGCAAGTCAGAAGTACCTGGTTCCTGAGTGCCGATCTGCTGTGCTGTTGGTGGCTGCAGGTCAGAAGCACCTGGTTCCTGGGTGCTGATCTGCTGTGCTGTTGATGGCTGCAGGTCAGAAGTACCTGGTTCCTGAGTGCCGATCTGCTGTGATGTTGATGGCTGCAGGTCAGAAGTACCCAGTTCCTGAGTGCCGATCTGCTGTGCTGTTGATGGCTGCAGGTCAGAAGTACCCGGTTCCTGAGTGGCGATCTGCTGTGCTGTTGATGGCTGCAGGTCAGAAGTACCCAGTTCTTGAGTGCCAATCTGCTGTGCTGTTGACGGCTGCAGGTCGTGTGCCAATCTGCTGTGCTGTGGGTGGCTGCAGGTCAGAAGTACCCGGTTCCTGAGTGACAATCTGCTGTACTGTTGATGGCTGCAGGTCAGAAGTACCTGGTTCCTGAGTGCCGATCTGCTGTGCTGTTGATGGCTGCAGGTCAGAAGTACCCGGTTCCTGAGTGGCGATCTGCTGTGCTGTTGATGGCTGCAGGTCAGAAGTACCCAGTTCCTGAGTGCCAATCTGCTGTGCTGTTGACGGCTGCAGGTCGGGTCCCAATCTGCTGTGCTGTGGGTGGCTGCAGGTCAGAAGTACCTGGTTCCTGAGTGACAATCTGCTGTACTGTTGATGGCTGCAGGTCAGAAGTACCCGGTTCCTGAGTGCCGATCTGCTGTGCTGTTGATGGCTGTAGGTCAGAAGTACCCTGTTCCTGAGTGCCGATCTGCTGTGCTGTTGTGCTGTTGATGGCTGCAGGTCAGAAATACCCAGTTCCTGAGTGGCGATCTGCTGTGCTGTTGATGGCTGCAGGTCAGAAGTACCCGGTTCCTGAGTGCCGATCTGCTGTGCTGTTGATGGCCGCAGGTCAGAAGTACCCAGTTCCTGAGTGCCAATCTGCTGTGCTGTTGATGGCTGCAGGTCGGGTGCCAATCTATTGTGCTGTGGGTGGCTGCAGGTCAGAAGTACCAGGTTCCTGAGTGGCGATCTGCTGTGCTGTTGATGGCTGCAGGTCAGAAGTACCCGGTTCCTGAGTGGCGATCTGCTGTGCTGTTGATGGCTGCAGGTCAGAAGTACCCAGTTCCTGAGTGCCAATCTGCAGTGCTGTTGACGGCTGCAGGTCGGGTGCCGATCTACTGTGCTATTGATGGCTGCAGGTCAGAAGTATCCAGTGCCTGAGTGCTGATCTGCTGTGCTGTTGATGGCTGCAGGTCAGAAGTACCCGGTTCCTGAGTGCCAATCTGGTGTGCTGTTGATGGCTGAAAGTCAGAAGTACCCGGTTCCTGAGTGCCAATCTGCTGTGCTGTTTATGGTTGCACGTCAGAAGTACCCGGTGTCTGAGTGCCAGTCTGCTGTGTTGTTGATGGCTGCACGTCAGAAGTACCCAGTTCCTGAGTGGCGATCTGCTGTGCTGTTGATGGCTGCAGGTCAGAAGTACCCAGTTCCTGAGTGGCGATCTGCTGTGCTGTTGATGGCTGCAGGTCAGAAGTACCCAGTTCCTGAGTGCCAATCTGGTGTGCTGTTGATGGCTGCAGGTCAGAAGTACCCGGTTCCTGAGTGCCATTCTGCTGTGCTGTTGATGGCTGGACGTCAGAAGTACCCAGTTCCTGAGTGCCAACCTGCAGTACTGTTGATGGCTGCAGGTCGGGTGCCAATCTGCTGTGCTGTTGATGGCTGCAAGTCAGAAGTACCTGGTTCCTGAGTGCCGATCTGCTGTGCTGTTGGTGGCTGCAGGTCAGAAGCACCTGGTTCCTGGGTGCTGATCTGCTGTGCTGTTGATGGCTGCAGGTCAGAAGTACCTGGTTCCTGAGTGCCGATCTGCTGTGATGTTGATGGCTGCAGGTCAGAAGTACCCAGTTCCTGAGTGCCGATCTGCTGTGCTGTTGATGGCTGCAGGTCAGAAGTACCCGGTTCCTGAGTGGCGATCTGCTGTGCTGTTGATGGCTGCAGGTCAGAAGTACCCAGTTCCTGAGTGCCAATCTGCTGTGCTGTTGACGGCTGCAGGTCGGGTGCCAATCTGCTGTGCTGTGGGTGGCTGCAGGTCAGAAGTACCCGGTTCCTGAGTGACAATCTGCTGTACTGTTGATGGCTGCAGGTCAGAAGTACCTGGTTCCTGAGTGCCGATCTGCTGTGCTTTTGATGGCTGCAGGTCAGAAGTACCCGGTTCCTGAGTGGCGATCTGCTGTGCTGTTGATGGCTGCAGGTCAGAAGTACCCAGTTCCTGAGTGCCAATCTGCTGTGCTGTTGACGGCTGCAGGTCGGGTCCCAATCTGCTGTGCTGTGGGTGGCTGCAGGTCAGAAGTACCTGGTTCCTGAGTGACAATCTGCTGTACTGTTGATGGCTGCAGGTCAGAAGTACCCGGTTCCTGAGTGCCGATCTGCTGTGCTGTTGATGGCTGTAGGTCAGAAGTACCCTGTTCCTGAGTGCCGATCTGCTGTGCTGTTGTGCTGTTGATGGCTGCAGGTCAGAAATACCCAGTTCCTGAGTGGCGATCTGCTGTGCTGTTGATGGCTGCAGGTCAGAAGTACCCGGTTCCTGAGTGCCGATCTGCTGTGCTGTTGATGGCCGCAGGTCAGAAGTACCCAGTTCCTGAGTGCCAATCTGCTGTGCTGTTGATGGCTGCAGGTCGGGTGCCAATCTATTGTGCTGTGGGTGGCTGCAGGTCAGAAGTACCAGGTTCCTGAGTGGCGATCTGCTGTGCTGTTGATGGCTGCAGGTCAGAAGTACCCGGTTCCTGAGTGCCGATCTGCTGTGCTGTTGATGGCTGCAGGTCAGAAGTACCCAGTTCCTGAGTGCCAATCTGCTGTGCTGTTGATGGCTGCAGGCCAGAAGTACCTGGTTCCTGAGTGCCAATCTGGTTTGCTGTTGATGGCTGCAGGTCAGACGTACCCGGTTCCTGAGTGCCAATCTGCTGTGCTGTTGATGGCTGGACGTCAGAAGTACCCAGTTCCTGAGTGCCAACCTGCAGTGCTGTTGATGGCTGCAGGTCGGGTGCCAATCTGCTGTGCTGTTGATGGCTGCAAGTCAGAAGTACCTGGTTCCTGAGTGCCGATCTGCTGTGCTGTTGGTGGCTGCAGGTCAGAAGCACCTGGTTCCTGGGTGCCGATCTTCTGTGCTGTTGATGGCTGCAGGTCAGAAGTACCTGGTTCCTGAGTGCCGATCTGCTGTGATGTTGATGGCTGCAGGTCAGAAGTACCCGGTTCCTGAGTGGCGATCTGCTGTGCTGTTGATGGCTGCAGGGCAGAAGTACCCAGTTCCTGAGTGCCAATCTGCTGTGCTGTTGACGGCTGCAGGTCAGAAGTACCCGGTTCCTGAGTGGCGATCTGCTGTGCTGTTGATGGCTGCAGGTCAGAAGTACCCAGTTCCTGAGTGCCAATCTCCTGTGCTGTTGACGGCTGCAGGTCGGGTGCCAATCTGCTGTGCTGTGGGTGGCTGCAGGTCAGAAGTACCCGGTTCCTGAGTGACAATCTGCTGTACTGTTGATGGCTGCAGGTCAGAAGTACCCGGTTCCTGAGTGCCGATCTGCTGTGCTGTTGATGGCTGCAGGTCAGAAATACCCGGTTCCTGAGTGCCGATCTGCTGTGCTGTTGTGCTGTTGATGGCTGCAGGTCAGAAATACCCAGTTCCTGAGTGGCGATCTGCTGTGCTGTTGATGGCTGCAGGTCAGAAGTACCCGGTTCCTGAGTGCCGATCTGCTGTGCTGTTGATGGCTGCAGGTCAGGAGTACCCGGTTCCTGAGTGCCAATCTGCTGTGCTGTTGATGGCTGCAGGTCGGGTGCCAATCTGTTGTGCTGTGGGTGGCTGCAGGTCAGAAGTACCCGGTTCCTGAGTGCCGATCTGCTGTGCTGTTGATGGCTGCAGGTCAGAAGTACCCGATTCCTGAGTGCCGATCTGCTGTGCTGTGGGTGGCTGCAGGTCAGAAGTACCCAGTTCCTGAGTACCAATCTGCTGTGCTGTTGACGGCTGCAGGTCGGGTGCCAATCTGCTGTGCTGTGGGTGGCTGCAGGTCAGAAGTACCCGGTTCCTGAGTGACAATCTGCTGTACTGTTGATGGCTGCAGGTCAGAAGTACCCGGTTCCTGAGTGTCGATCTGCTGTGCTGTTGATGGCTGCAGGTCAGAAGTACCCGGTTCCTGAGTGCCGATCTGCTGTGCTGTTGTGCTGTTGATGGCTGCAGGTCAGAAATACCCAGTTCCTGAGTGGCGATCTGCTGTGCTGTTGATGGCTGCAGGTCAGAAGTACCCGGTTCCTGAGTGCCGATCTGCTGTGCTGTTGATGGCTGCAGGTCGGGTGCCAATCTATTGTGCTGTGGGTGGCTGCAGGTCAGAAGTACCCGGTTCCTGAGTGGCGATCTGCTGTGCTGTTGATGGCTGCAGGTCAGAAGTACCCGGTTCCTGAGTGCCAATCTGCTGTGCTGTTGATGGCTGCAGGTGGGGTGCCAATCTGCTGTGCTGTTGATGGCTTCAGGTCGGAGGTACCTGGTTTGCGAGTGCCAATCTGCTGTGCTGTTGATGGCAGCTGTTCAGAAGTACCCAGTTGCTGAGTGTCAATCTGCTGTGCTGTTAATGGCTGGAGGTCAGAAGTTCCCAGGTTCTAGAGTACAAATCTGCTATGCTTTTGATGGTTGCAGGTCAGAAGTACCCGGTTTCTGATTTCTATGGGTTTGGCAGAGACACTTAAGAGTATGTTATCCGTAGGGAAGAGCCCAAGATCTGATAGGCCACAGAGCTTTGTGACTATTTTGAGATGTCTGTGTAGGTTCTGCTCTACATTGCTTGGTAGGTGACATAGATTATGTGTCAACAGAGTTACACATTTGTAGTTACCCATGGGGTAGCAGAAGTGACATCACATGGCCCTTGTCCTGTGATGACATCACAGAAAGTGATGTTGTTTGACCCCAACCCAAAGTGACATCACGAGAAGCGATGGAACACAACTGTTTACCCCTTGACAAAACAGGAGGTGGCATCACATAGCTTTGCTTCTAAGTACACTATGATGAAAATATGGTTACAATATCACTAATGTGATATACATTTCATACAAGAATGGATCACCACATGTATCAGCAGAAAGAAACATGCTATAACTGCTACTTGCGAAAAGCAAAATACATAGTCCGAAATGGATGCTTATTCTACTCAGAATGCCTTTTGGAGGATTTTGTCTGTATTGTGAATTTGAGGTGTTTAAGAACAGACTAAATCAGTGACTCAGCCCCTGAAGTGTTCCTGAAATGAACCTTTAATGAGTCTAGCAATTATTGTATAGAATTACAGAAGGACCCATTATTTGTTATTCCTATTCTTTCTTATTTAGGGTCACTGTTGAAAGTGTTACACTTGTGGAACCTCATGTTTTTTAAGAGGACTGAACAAGAAAGACAGTCACTCTACAAACAAAGAGGAGCTTCAATTTGTAAAAAATCAAACTAAAAACGTTTTTTTAGGTTTAGCAAGGGAGACCACAGCGGTTGCAAGGGAGACCTCAGGGGTTGCAAGTGCGATCTCTGGCGACCCCTAAATGTCGTCCCTGGAAACATGCACTAGTATTCATTACTAGAGTACAGTGCAGGGCAGTAACTTTGCTGAACATGTTGGAGGTGGTGACATGGCATCAAAATGAAAGGGGCCCCTGCCAAAGGAGTAGGACAAAATGTGCCACAAATGTTGGGGGGGACAGACACCCTCATCCCCTCTCAAAATACGACCCGTGGTACAGCAACACAGTTTATGTTGTCTAGTTTGCCTCTTTTGTAGGTGTGTGTGTGAACTTTTGTTTGTTTTCCTTTCTCCATGTTGTGTTTTGAGTGCCGATGGAAGTTGACGAGGTGAGCTGTGATTTTGTGGAATGCCCTGTCCATGCATGCCCTCTCAGGGTGGCACAGCGATCAATCCAGGCCCCCTAGCATCAAGGGTTTAGGCCTGGAATCAAAGGCATTCGCCTCACCTGTGCAGCTTGAAATGGTATGCAGTGATGTTATCGAATAGAAAACAAAGAATGCATTTTTAAACGAACCCAAAACATCTATAAAACATTTTTTAGAATACTATATATGTGGTTGGGAATGGGAATATTAGTTTTAGGGGTGGGGAAAAAATATATTTTTTAAAATAAAATTGTAATTTATTCTTCTGGTATCATTCGATAAAATCACATGTAACCCTTAAAAATCTATGTTGCCAGTGCAGTCGTGTATGCCTTGCTATGCCACCTGTGCTAGATCCTTGATTCTCCTTCTTGTCACCGCTCCTCTGCCTCTCACTGACTAGTTCTTGGCTTCAGATTCATACCTGATGCTCCCCAACACCCTGCCACTCTTCTCTAGTCCTGTTCTCAACCCCAGGTACTCCCTGAGCTGCTGCGGCTTCCCGCAATTTCCAAGCACACAGCCATGCTGGTCTCCCAAAGCCACTGCCAGCAGCTGGCTCCAACTCTCCCCTCATGCCATGGTCCTCAGTTGCTTGCATCTGCTGACTTTCCCTCATTCTCCGCATCAGTTCAGTCCTATAACCGTGCCCTGAACAAAGGGTTCCACAAAACACATCATATGGTGACTTGAATCAGAATCTAGCCTGCCCTCAGCTTATGCATATTCACCTATTGTGACAGAATGCCACCTTTGAGGTTAGAAATGTCTTGAGCTTTTTTGATTTTAGTCATAAAATTATGCACGTAGCTCCATATTTGAAAGTGAGGTCTGCTAATCAGACTCCCTTTGTAGTGCTCTATGCAAAATATAGTGCACAGAGAGATGTACCTTGCTGTGGTCATCTACTGACATCCCACAGCAACTGCCTTGTGGGAGCACAATGGCATGTTCAAAGGTCATATGTGCATTCCCGAATACAGCTGCTGGAACCCAAAGTTCTGACAGAGAGGGGTGGATTTTTAACTGTATGCACTCTGGTTCAAAATATAATAATTGTGTGCCCCCAGAAGTCAGGAGATAGTTGGTAAAAACTAAAAATAAGCCATGTCTGGTATTGGCATGTTGGCTACAGGGATTACACAATTGTTCAGCCATTTGATGTCATTTTATTGTCAGCTTGATGGACAGTGACTCATTCAGGACAGTGTCTGGTGTTTATTTGGCTGTATGGTTTGGCTGAACCCACAACGCTAGAAAAAGATTTACCTCAAACTCTGTTGGGAATACAGTCTGCTCCAAGATCATCTGCCGTAGAGGTGAAGACAGAGAACACCAATGAAGCGACACACTCTTCCTCCACCATCCCAAAAGACTATTTGAGATGACTAGCTTGCTGGCCAAGACCTGCCTCAGCTGAGACCACTGGTACCCTTGACCCTGATCACTGGAGGTGACAGAACCCTGCAGGTGCTCCCTACAAGACCTCCTGGTTAGGAAGTGCACGGGAAAGGACTTACCTTGCCCTTAGATACCCTCGATTTGGTCTTCCAGCAACTGAGAAGGCCAGAATCAGCCCAGAGCCTGTCTCCCACCCTGAGACAATTTTCATGCTGGCTCAAATGTGTTAGACTCACTTTGAGCGGCTACAGGACCTGTTTTGCTGTCCTTTTGACCTACAAGCACACCGACTGATTACCTGGTTTTGAGCCATCTCAACACTAACTTGACCCATTGAAGCTGATCATGCCAACTTGACCTCCTGCTCAACTTAATGGAAGCCATTGACTTAACCCGTCTCAAACGCCAACTCGATTCACTGGTACGCCTTGCTGCCAGCTGTTTCAACACCAACTCGCTATCAGGAAACACGGCTGGACCTTCTCAACACTGGCTCAACTCCAGCAAAGCATGGCTCGACGCTGTTGAAGTGGTCCTGTCCTCCAGGCCAGCTATAAGATCCTTAGTGGCTCGTAATACACCAATGCTCTACCTTTTGAGTGGCCTTGGTAACAACGTTTACATTTGCTGCTGAAATCAGTACCCATGCACCCCTAGCTTCAACTCAGAGTGACCCTAGTAATCCAACGTCTGCATTCTCTGTGTTTCCCCTTACAGTCGTGGGTTGTAGAATTTTTATAGTTGTGTGTATTTTCGGTAGTTTAAATAAAGTTCCTAGCTTTATTTTTCTAGAACGTTGGTTGGACATTCTTTTATTTTGGTGCCACAGTACTATTGTGAAAACAAAGTGAGAATATTGAGGCTGAGTACCCCAAAAGGAAATACACTGAACACGGGTTACGAAGCAACATACAAAGATCTTTATTTTATACTGAACAGTTACAAAGGATAAAACAAAATCAGATAGCTATCGGCCCTCAGTACAACACAACGAACTCCAGCGCGGTTCAGTGTGCTCAGTGAGTGGCGCTGTACATTAGAATTTGTTGCTCTTTTATACCATTTGCGAACATGATGTCCAACCCTACTATGGGTTAACATTCCTCTAATACATTACTGAGCTAGGGTTCATGCCGAGTTCACACATCTACATGCAACAAGTTTGCCTTTAATACATACGTCAACAAGCCTACACGGCAACAGTGTATTTTAGGATTTCTCATAAAGGTCTTCTCAAACATTAATACAATGTAGTTAAACAAGTGTTCTTAGTTCAGTATTTGGATACATTGTTCTTAACATATGCTCGCAGATTAGTTTCATTGGCACGAGTAATCCTTTACACACAGGTCAGCGAAGGACAAGGTCTCAGGTCACGACCCCAACAAGTGCCCTGCAGGCAAGTTACATATTAATTAGACACAGAGGTCAAGACGGCCATGTTGTATTTTGGAATGACATTGTCCACCATTTTAACTCACAGGGTGACTTTACGGAGAGAATCTAAAATGGCGGATTTGACCTAAAATGGCAGCTTACATTGATTCTAAGGTCAGGACCTTGCAACACGGATTTCTTCGCAAGTGGCTTATAAGCAGCTTGGTGTAGGCCAATATACATATATTCGTTGCAATCGGAGGTGCAATATAATTTCCCGTTTGACACTATGCTGGTTAGTTGGCTTCTGTACCGGCTCACGTCCCTCCTGAAGTATATAGTTTGCCCTCATCCTGCACTCTCTTAACATGCGATACAGGTATACCTGTCGGACTGTGCATGTTTCACCTTTATGATTGAGAGAAACCACTGGATGAGTAGTAGTATGGGCTGAGTAGGAGTTTTACTCACTACTCCTTGTACTCCCTAAGTGCAGTAGTCATTTCGTCACACCCAACTGCACTCAGAGCCAGCATGTGGGTTAACATGGTGAGTGTTACCCCACACTTACGCACTGCTAGTGGTGACGCCCACTGAGCCATTCCACAAGGAGAGCAGCCATGTATATTCTCCATGCTTCATTTGAGTGGCCAAGCGGGTCCTGGGAAGGATGTTACTCCAGACCACTGATTCCTCCTTGCTCTTCACAGCCCCATTAACCAGCTTCCGTGTCCGTTCTGCCCGCCGAACCAGACTAGTGACTCTCCCTTCAGCTATACATCCTCACCGGGGGTCCCACCACATCTGCAGTCTTCCCCACCCTCGGTCCCTGGAGGGGTTGATAGTTGCACGGTGGGTTTGGGTCCCGTCTTCATCTGTTCCTGTCCGAAGGCTGGTGAGTCGGACCTCAAGTGCTCTGTGCACATTGATTTGCAGTTAAAATACAGAGGCTGCTGTGCACTGTTACTAGTACATGGTGGGGGGGATGTTAGTACATGCTTAGTTAATGTTAGCACATACTTAGTACATGTTAGTACATACTTTCGTGTCATTTTTAACTGAAATAAAGGGCTATCTTTGTTATAGGGGCAGGGTTTGTGTCACTTTACAAAATGCCTCCGCCCAGGCTCGGACTGGCCTACAGGGCAACAGGGCGATGCCCGAACAAAAAAACACAAAATGCTAGCGTGGGCCAGTTTTTGGGGTCAAAGAGGCCCACTTTTTTGGCCCACGTGGGCCCGTTGAATAAGTTACTTCACCATGCGGCTAGTAGTTTTGACCAGTGTTACTGAATCAATATTCTTTAAAATGCACAATTTGCATCCCATTTTATCAAAAACACCCCCCTTGGGTACTACTCAAACAGTCTGGCACAAAAGGAACGGATTGCCACTTGCAAATGCGGGCCACTTTTTCATTGGTGGCCGAGAAAATTGTATGCCCCCCAGTCAGACTCTGGCCCTGCCTGCCTATTTTGTACAGCACACTGGCCCATTTTGGCATAATAGTTATTTATTTATTTTTTGAAATAATAATAATCTTGTGAATTAAATTACATGGACGACCTACCAAGTTGAAGAAACCCTGGCGTGATAGCGAAATCTCTAGAAGACAGGCTTTCCTTGCAATGTTATGTTGGCAGCAAAACGTTAACCCCTCGGGAACGAACCACAGACGACCATTACCTCTTTCCATGGCGTCCATTACCGTGACAGGCTAAGAAGGGAGAGGCCTGCAAAGTGTCGTAGCGTCGAAGATGAATAAAGACAGAGACCCCTTCCTCCCCTCGGCATTAATGGAGTTAAACGCATGCTGGACCCGGCATTAATGGAGTTAAACGCATGCTGGACTCGTGTATTATGTGTCAAGGAAAACACTTCACTTTCCCATCCCCGCGTCTTCCATCTGTTCCCTTTCATCCTCTTACTTTTCTCTGGAGCAAACCACCTTCCCCCTGGGAGGGGCGGGAAGGAGTGTTCGCTCAGCGCCTGCCTGACTCCACTCAGGGCACGTGCTGACCAGCAGGGCTTTAAGTGGTATATGGAATCGAGGTGGGGGCGGGGGGGGGGCAAATTGTACTGCCATGGCCTAAAGTAGGGGGGGGGGAATTGTGGGTGGCCACCACGAGTCCCTATGCATCTTAAACTGGCACTGAAATAACCCCCCTCGACACCCTGAAAGCACCCACGAGAAACCACCACATTGACCCACTTGTTGCTTTGCATAAAATCAAAGAGCATTTTGGGAACATAAGAACACACATTTTTAACTATGTCAAATGCATGACAGGGATTCAAGCCTGCAACCCTTCTGAGCACATCATTCTCTGGGGCCTTCCTGTTTATTGTATATATAACAAAACCCTAACAGTAAAACGACTCCAAACTCTGAGTCATGTATAACCATTTGGACACATTCAGCTTTTGGAGGTTGGGTGCTGGTTGTTCTGTTTTTACAGCGTGTTCGTTGTTTTTTTTATTGCAGTGTGCTTACTCCTCGGACTGGAGGAGCCCCAAGGGGTGCCCCCGTTCTGCCCTACCTAGGCCCGGCCCACTTGAAACCCTGCTGACCAAGAATACTGTTCCTAGGAGAAGCCCCTTTTGATTGTGAGGGCCATCAATACTGTGCCTATTATCATTTGGATACCCTGACATCATGTGATGCCCTTTGGAAAAAGTGTGCCAGAGTAAACGATGGCAATTACCGGGTCAGGTTAGCCATAGTCTCTTCTCCCTTTCCATGGCGGCCATTACTGTGACAGGAAGCGCCGAGAGCACTGAGTGTTCCTGGCACCGACGAGGAACAAAGAAGCTCCAGGTAAGTGTAATGGGGCTTGTGGTGTCCAGGGATGTGGAAATTGGGGGTGGAGGATAGGGTCGGATGTACGAGGGGGAGCACTTACCTGATTTCCCAGCAGGGAAGATGGTGGCCTCCTGCTTCTGATGAGACTCGAAACGAGGGCTTTATTATGAGGTAATAACCCCATTTCGAACTTTCTGATAACTGCCAGGATGCCTGACTCCCCCCGCCTAGGTGCTAATGGTACATATTGGGCATTGGAAATGTTGTACCAGGATAAATACAGCTATCACAAATATAAACAGGCCCTGCCTGCACAATGAAATACGAGAGCCTGCAAAAGAAAGATCTAGTGGTGGCAGGTGACCTTTGCTCAAGTTAGTGTTCCTGAGCTGAAAGTGAGGGTCTCTAACGAGAGCCAAGGTCACCTAGCCCACAACAAAGCCTGATGGTAAGGACTCTTATGCTATCTGATCTTCTGCAGGTGGAATAAAGGGACACCTCAGTGGAAACCTCCTGTGAGGGAGCTTGCCCACGTCACGTGTCCATGCCCAGTTTGTACACATCACAAAAGGAAGCCTGGAAAGCAGCCTTCAGGGACAGTTACAGCCACCATTCCCAGCCTGCGGAGTGCCGAGAGAGCTGGAAACTGTGAGAAGAACAAAGAAGAGGCTTGTATTGGTGACTAGAATCTGCAATCTACTCTTTCCAATTGTCTAAAGAGACACGGAAAACATGCTCTCATGGGCATCAGAAATACGGCCCAGGGTAGATAATGGCTATGAGGAATATGGTGGAGGATAAATAATGGTCATCAGGAATACAGTTCAGCATAACAATGGCCCGGGATGAACAATGTCCATCAGGAATAATGCGCAGGATAAATATTGCCACTAAGAAGACAGGAGTCGTACTAGGGTAATTGATGGCCATTGGAAAGACTAACACAGAATAAATAACAGGCATCTGAAATATTAAACCAGATCAAACATTGACCATCATTAGTATTGTAGCAGAAGAAATAAACACAGGCAATAATATTCTATGTTACTCAATATATATCAGTAATACTATACTAGGAAACGCAATGGTCATTGGAATTACTATATGAGGATATTCAGTGGCCATCAGTAATACTATACTATAATACTCAATGGTCATTGGGATTACTAGATTAGGATACTCAATGACCATCAGTAAAAATATACTAGGCTACTCAGTGGCAATCAGTAATACTATACTAGGATACTCGATGGCCTTCATAAATACTATACTAGGACACTCAATGTTCATCAGTAATACTATACTAGGATACTCAATGGTCATTGGGATTACTATATTAGGATACTCAATGGTCATCAGTAATAATATACTAGATTATTCAATGGCCATCAGTAATACTATACTAGGATACTCAATGTTCATCAGTAATACTATACTAGGATACACAATGGTCATTGGGATTACTATATGAGGATACGCAATGGCCATCAATAGCACTATACTAGGATACTCAATGGTCCTTGGGATTACTATATGAGGGTGCTCAATCGCCATCAGTAATACTATACTAGGATACACAATGGTCCTTGGGATTACTATATGAGGATGCTCAATGGCCATCAGTAATACTATACTAGGATACTCAATGGTCATTTGGATTACTATATTAGGATACTCAATGGTCATCAGTAATCATATACTAGGCTACTCAATGTCCATCGGTAATACCACACTAGGATACTCAATGACCTTCAGAAAGACTATACTAGGATACTCAATGGCCATCAGTAATACTATACTAGTATACTCAATGGTCATTGGGATTACTATATGAGGATACTCAATGGCCATTAGTAATACTATACTAGGATACTCAATGGTCCTTGGGATTACTATAGTAGGATACTCAATGGCCATCAGTAATACTATACTAGGATACACAATGGTCCTTGGGATTACTATATGAAGATGCTCAATGGCCATCAGTAATACTATACTAGGATACTCAATGGTCATTTGGATTACTATATTAGGATACTCAATGGTCATCAGTAATCATATACTATGCTACTCAATGGCCATCGGTGATACTACACTAGGATACTCAATGGCCTTTAGAAAGACTATACTAGGATGCTCTATGGTCATCATTAATGCTATATTAGGATACTCTATTGCCATTGGGATTACTATACTAGGCTACTCAAAGGCAACCAGTAATACTATACTAGGATACTCAATGGCCATCAGTAATACTATACTAGTATACTCAATGGTCATTGGGATTACTATATGAGGATACTCAATGGCCATCAGTGATACTATACTAGGATACTCAATGGCCATTGGGATTACTATATGAGGATACTCAGTGGCCATCAGTAATACTATACTAGGATACGCAATGGTCCTTGTGATTACTATATGAGGATGCTCAATGGCCATCAGTAATACTATACTAGAATACTCAATGGTCATTTGGATTACTATATTAGGATACTCAATGGTCATCAGTAATCATATACTAGGCTACTCAATGGCCATCGGTAATACTACACTAGGATACTCAATGGCCTTCAGAAAGACTATACTGGGATGCTCAATGGTCATCATTAATACTATATTAGGATACTCTATGGCCATTGGGATTACTATATTAGGATACTCAATGGCCATCTGTAATAATATACAAGGCTACTCAATGGCCAACAGAAATAATATACTAGGATACTCAAGGGCCTTCAGAAATAATATACTAGGATACTCAATGTTTATCAGTAATACTATATTAGGATACTCAATGACCATTGGGAGTACTCTACTAGGATACTCTATTGCCATTGGGATTACTATACTAGGCTACTCAATGGCAACCAGTAATACTATACTAGGATACTCAATGGCCATCAGTAATACTATACTAGGCTACTCAATGACCATTGGGAGTATTCTACTAGGATACTCTATTGCCCTTGGGATTATTATACTAGGCTACTCAATGGCAACCAGTAATACTATACTACATGGGTGCACAACATACGGCCCGCGTGCCAGTTGCGGCCCGCCATGCTGTTTTTTCCGGCCTGCTAGGCACAAAGACTTTCCTAATGGAGGGCGACCCGCAAGCAGCATCGGCCGCCCTGTAAGAGGATTCAATCCAACACTACAGCTAAGTCAATGCCTAGTCTGGGATACTGAATGGAAACCCTTATTGATATATCTTTATGTCCAGTTCATGAGTTCTGGATGACTACCCCTATATAACACCCCTCTCTTAGAATCCCCCTGACCCCACTGAGCCAAGAAGTAGTTCTGTTTTGCAAGTTTAAAAGGTTTATTTGAGAAATAAAACAAAATATAGATACCACGCTTTTATAATAAATTAATAATCAATATCGCCCTTATAAATATAATGTTAATCAACAATGGGTAATCTGACACTAGCACACTTCTTTATAATCAATGAGGAGTTGGTGTAGGATGGATAAAGTAGCAAAAATACTTTTATGGTTTCAAGGGAAAAGCAATGAGGAATAAAATGCAGTACAGAAATACTTGATATGATTTTAGCAAAAGATAAGATAATCACTTTTTCTCTGGCAATTCACCCTCCCCCCTATGCAATGTAAGAAATGGAAGGAGATGGAAAGAGGAGCACACAGTTCTCAGGAATGCAATCAAATACAATACGAAATTCAGTTCCCCCCCAGCAAGCTTAGAGGAAACAGGTAGGAGTTTGAAACATAGGCCCAAAATGCTTTTTAAATGTGATGGCAATGGTTGGGAAAATGTGCCAACTGATTTTAATTCCCTCTAGAGATTCAGGGTGAGTGGAAGATGCGTGTTGGTATTAGTTCAGGCTCACTTTAGCAATGCTCTATGAGTTATTACCAAGTTGCAAACGGATTTTAACAAAAGAAAGAATGGAGCTGCTATTTTGACAAGTGGAGAAATTGAGCCAAAATCGCAAATCGCGGTAAATTCATGAGTGCGTGAATCGTAATTGCGGCAAAAGTATAACACGATTTCTAGGAGGCTGTTCTACTTAGGTTAAAATAGTAGGAAGTCGCTTCTAGGCATGTTGGAAAGCTTAGATTCTAAGCTTTCAGAGGAAAGTTAAATTTCGTTCCTAGCCCAAACGGTTCCAGAGATACGGACGATTAAATAAAGGTAGTTTTTCGGATTTAAAGTAAACTCAAAATGACAGGTGACAGCTTGCAGCTGCAGAATTGACAGGTGACAGTTGTGCAGCTTTACAAATGACAGATGACACGATTTCTAGGAGGCTGTTCTACTTAGGTTAAAATAGTTTGGATTAGATTATTTTAACTAAGAGATTGGTTCTGCACAGTTCTGCTAGGTACTCACAATATAAATTTGAAATAGGCCTCGCCACGGATCTGGTCAGGTTTTGGACTGGACTCTGGTTCTGGTCTCGGCACTTCACAGTGATCTGGGTCAGCTCTCTGGTTCTGCTCACAGCGATCTGGGTCACTCTGGATCTCTGGTCTGGTCTCTGGCAATTGTTCTTGGCAAAAGAATTCACACAGCTCGCCCGGCTGTGGAATAGTTGCAAATGATTTTAAGGATGCTGAGGCCTGCTGAGAAGAGTTCTCAGTTTGTGGGTTTAGGCCCTTGCTTTAAGTTCTGAAGTAAAGTTCTGGTCTTTGGAGATTGATGGATTTGAAGTCTGGATCTCTGGATGTGAAGTCGTCGGTCAGCATGCTCCGCAGCAAATGGAATTGAATCTCTCTACCTGTCCCAGCAGTCTCTTTTTATGTGTTTTGAAAATGGGTGTGTGTCTGGGCCTAGCTAAACCTGCCCCTCTCTACTTGTCATTGGCCCAATACTCCCCTCTCCCATGATTGGGGGAAGGAAATGGATTGTCAGCATGATGAAGTCTGTTTATGGGTCAGAGGATCCTCCCCTGGTCAGTTTGCCCACAAATCTATATTTGATTCAAATACATCCTTCCCAGATATACAATTTGTTGAAATTACATGTGCACATTATATATTCCTTATGGTCCATGCTTGTCCGCCTCCGATCTTCCTGGGGGCTTGCATTAAAAAATGACAACATTTTGCACTTTTTAACTGGTTTTGCAATATCGGACATTTACCCAAAATTACACACATGTGCGCAAGGAGTATGGACATTAATTGATGGAGTGTCAGATTTTTAACATGCAGACATTTGGAGTGAAACCCTATTTTCCGCTAGCAACCCCCCAGAATACACCACAGGGTCCTAACGCCTCTCAAAATGTTCACAGAAAAATCACAAAAATAAGGATATTACTTATATAATTCTGACAAGTCCGCACTATGAGTTATCTATCTTTTTAAAATTATGCCCTGGTCAAAAAGGGGTGTGGCTTCCCACATCACAGGGTGGAATAACTGGTTTATCCACTTCCCCCAAGCTCAGCTGCTAGCAGAGGCACTGCCCCTCCCAGTTTCCCCTAAGAGGAAGCCACTTTACTGCCCCCCAATATAACATTTGCCTGAGTCCAGGACAGGCCCTTTGTTCAACTCCCTGTAGTCCCCAGCTGCTCCACCCCTAATCTAATCATAGAGGTGACAACTCCTTTTGGCAAGGGGAGTGGCTGAGCAGGTTTCAACTCCTGTCGGGGGTAGTTGTCAGGCAGAATCCAGTTTCATTAAGCCAGGTTTCAGCTAAATGTCACTTTTTGTTCCCAGTTTTCTACATTCAAATCAAACTGACAATTTTTACATATACATTAAATAATTACTTCCTTCAAGTCATTTCAGAATATAGTTTTACATTGTATCCACCTCTTAGCAAGCCTTTCCTTGGTCTGGTTTTGTTTCATTTGTTCAGTTTTACACAAAAGTCTGGTGGTTTTAAAACGCCGGCTTTCTGATAGTGGTGAGTACTGGTAATGCAACCATTTTTGGGATTAAGAAAATGAATTCCCCACAGTTCTGAGTTGCTTTTTTTGCAATCAGCATTGCCATTCCCAATGGTTTCAGGCTACTGTGTGTGTATCCCACTGGTGGTTTTAGGCAGTGCCCTCCTGTGCTCACAACATAGGCAAAAATGGGTGGCAGCCTATTCTTCATGTTTTCCCTGTGCTTTCTCTGGGGAGTTCTGGCCATCATGATATTTTCCATGCCAGTACTGCACAGTTTTATTGTAGGGCTTGGATGCATAGGTAAAAACATCCCACAGCCCTCCATTAGGAAAGTCTTTGTTGTCTTCCGGGCCGGACAAAACACTGGCCGTCATTGGCTCAGCACACACACACCACGTCACTCCTACGAGCCGCGTAGTGCGTGTGTGCTGCACCAATGGAGTGCCAGCACTACGGCTGGCATGGTCCATAAGGCTTGATGCCGGAAGGCATTTCAGCCTTGCCACGCCAGCCGTAGTACGACTCCACTTACCTCACCAGCGTTCCAGTTTACCTGCCTTCCAGCACATCTCTGGTAAGTGGTCTGTGTGTTTATGTGTCGGGTCTGTTCTGCTGTATGTTTGTGTTGTGTATGTTGAGATTGGTTGTGTGTCGGATGTGTATAAATGTTTGTTTTTCAGTGTTTGTGTTGTGTATGTTGAGATGGGGTGGAGGGCGTGTCGGATGTGTATGAATGTTTGTTTTTGAGTGTTTGTGTTGTGTATGTTGAGATGGGGGGTGGGGGTGTCAGATGTGTATGAATGTTTGTTTTTGGGTGTTTGTGTTGTGTATGTTGAGATGGGGGGTGGAGGGCATGTCGGATGTGTATGAATGTTTGTTTTTGAGTGTTTGTGTTGTGTATGTTGTGATGGGGGTGGGGGCGTGTCGGATGTGTATGAATGTTTGTTTTTGAGTGTTTGTGTTGTGTATGTTGAGATGGGGGGTGGGGGGAGGCGTGTCGGATGTGTATGAATGTTTGTTTTTGAGTGTTTGTGTTGTGTATGTTGAGATGCATGTATGGGTGCATGCTTCAGAGTTTGAGTGCTGAGTTGGGGGGTGGGGGTTCGGGTCTGTATGGGTGCATGTTTGAGAGTGTGCTGATTTGGGGGGTGGGGGGTTCGGGTCTGTATGGGTTCATGGTGTATGCTTGAGAGTGTGTGCTGAGTTGGGGGTGGGGGGTTCGGGTCTGTATGGGTGCATGTTTGAGAGTGTGTGTGCTGAGTTGGGGGTGGGGGGTTCGGGTCTGTATGGGTGCATGTTTGAGAGTGTGCGTGCTGAGTTGGGGGGTGGGGGGTTCGGGTCTGTATGGGTGCATGTTTGAGAGTGTGTGTGCTGAGTTGGGGGGTGGGGGGTTCGGGTCTGTATGGGTGCATGGTGTATGCTTGAGAGTGTGTGTGCTGAGTTGGGGGGGTGAGCGGTTCGGGTCTGTATGGGTGCATGTTTGAGAGTGTGTGTGCTGAGTTGGGGGGTGGGGGTTCGGGTCTGAATGGGTGCATGTTTGAGAGTGTGTGTGCTGAGTTGGGGGGTGGGGGCTTCGGGTCTGTATGGGTGCATGTTAGAGAGTGCTGATTTGGGGGGTGGGGGTTCGGGTCTGTATGGGTGCATGTTTGAGAGTGTGTGTGCTGAGTTGGGGGGTGGGGGTTCGGGTCTGTATGGGTGCATGTTTGAGAGTGTGCTGATTTGGGGGGTGGGGGGTTCGGGTCTGTATGGGTGCATGCTTGAGAGTGTGTGTGCTGAGTTGGGGGGTGGGGGGTTCGGGTCTGTATGGGTGCATGCTTGAGAGTGTGTGTGCTGAGTTGGGGTGGGGGCTTCGGGTCTGTATGGGTGCATGCTTGAGAGTGTGTGTGCTGAGTTGGGGGGTGGGGGGTTCGGGTCTGTATGGGTACATGCTTGAGTGTGTGTGCTGAGTTGGGGGTTGGGGGGTTCGGGTCTGTATGGATGCATGCTTGACTGTGTGTGCTGAGTTGGGGGTGTGGGGTTCGGGTCTGTATGGGTGCATGGTGTATGCTTGAGAGTGTGTGCTGAGTTGGGGGTTCGGGTCTGTATGGATGTATGTTTGAGAGTGTGCTGATTTGGGGGGTGGTGGGTTCGGGTCTGTATGGGTGCATGCTTGAGAGTTTGTGTGCTGAGTTAAGGGGTAGGGGTTTCGGGTCTGTATGGGTGCATGCTGTTTGGTTGGGGGTGAGGGACAGGGGGCATAGAGTTTGGTTGGGGGTGGGAGCCATGGGGCATAGTGTTTGGTTGGGGGTGAGGGGGCCATGGGGCATAGTGTTTAGTTGGGGGTGAGGGGGCCATGGGGCATAGTGTTTGGTTGGGGTGAGGGGGCCATGGGGCATAGTGTTGGGTTAGGGGGGTGAGGGACAGGGGGCATAGTGTTTGGTTGGGGGTGGGAGCCATGGGGCATTATGTTTGGTTGGGGTGAGGGGGCCATGGGGCATAGTGTTTGGTTGGGGGTGAGGGGGCCATGGGGCATAGTGTTTAGTTGGGGGTGAGGGACAGGGGGCATAGTGTTTGCTTGGGGCATAGTGTTTGGTTGGGGGTGGGAGCCATGGGGCATAGTGTTTGGTTGGGGGTGAGGGGGCCATGGGGCATAGTGTTTCATTGGGGGTGAGGGGGCCATGGGGCATAGTGTTTGGTTGGGGGTGGGAGCCATGGGGCATAGTGTTTGGTTGGGGGTGAGGGGGCCATGGGGCATAGTGTTTGGTTGGGGGTGGGAGCCATGGGGCATAGTGTTTTGTTGGGGGTGAGGGGGCCATGGAGCATAGTGTTTGGTTGGGGTGAGGGGGCCATGGGGCATAGTGTTTGGTTGGGAGTGGGAGCCATGGGGCATAGTGTTTGGTTGGGGGTGGGAGCCATGGGGCATAGTGTTTGGTTGGGGGTGAGGGGGCCATGAGGCATAGTGTTTAATTGGGGGTGAGGGGGCCATGGGGCATAGTGTTTAGTTGGGGGTGGGAGCCATGGAGCATAGTGTTTGGTTGGGGTGAGGGGACCATGGGGCATAGTGTTTGGTTGGGGGTGGGAGCCATGGGGCATAGTGTTTGGTTGGGGGTGAGGGGGCCATGGGGCATAGTGTTTGGTTGGGGGCGAGGGGGCCATGGGGCATAGTGTTTGGTTGGGAGTGGGAGCCATGGGGCATAGTGTTTGGTTGGGGGTGGGAGCCATGGGGCATAGTGTTTGGTTGGGGGTGAGGGGGCCATGGGGCATAGTGTTTGGTTGGGGGTGAGGGGGCCATGGGGCATAGTGTTTGGTTGGGAGTGGGAGCCATGGGGCATAGTGTTTGGTTGGAGGTGAGGGGGCCATGGGGCATAGTGTTTGGTTGGGGGTGGGAGCCATGGGGCATAGTGTTTTGTTGGGGGTGAGGGGGCCATGGGGCATAGTGTTTGGTTGGGGGTGAGGGGGCCATGGGGCATAGTGTTTGGTTGGGAGTGGGAGCCATGGGGCATAGTGTTTGGTTGGGGGTGGGCGCCATGGGGCATAGTGTTTGGTTGGGGGTGAGGGGGCCATGGGGCATAGTGTTTAATTGGGGGTGAGGGGGCCATGGGGCATAGTGTTTAGTTGGGGGTGGGAGCCATGGAGCATAGTGTTTGGTTGGGGTGAGGGGGCCATGGGGCATAGTGTTTGGTTGGGGGTGGGAGCCATGGGGCATAGTGTTTGGTTGGGGGGTGAGGGGGCCATGGGGCATAGTGTTTGGTTGGGGGTGAGGGGGCCATGGGGCATAGTGTTTGGTTGGGAGTGGGAGCCATGGGGCATAGTGTTTGGTTGGGGGTGGGAGCCATGGGGCATAGTGTTTGGTTGGGGATGAGGGGGTCATGGGGCATAGTGTTTGGTTGGGGGTGAGGGGGCCATGGGGCATAGTGTTTGGTTGGGAGTGGGAGCCATGGGGCATAGTGTTTGGTTGGCGGTGAGGGGGCCATGGGGCATAGTGTTTGGTTGGGGGTGGGAGCCATGGGGCATAGTGTTTGGTTGGGGGTGGGAGCCATGGGGCATAGTGTTTGGTTGGGGGTGAGGGGGCCATGGGGCATAGTGTTTGGTTGGGGGTGGGAGTCATGGGGCATAGTGTTTGGTTGGGGGTGAGGGGGCCATGGGGCATAGTGTTTGGTTGGCGGTGAGGGGGCCATGGGGCATAGTGTTTGGTTGGGGGTGGGAGCCATGGGGCATAGTGTTTGGTTGGGGGTGAGGGGGCCATGGGGCATAGTGTTTGGTTGGGGGTGGGAGTCATGGGGCATAGTGTTTGGTTGGGGGTGAAGGGGCCATGGGGCATAGTGTTTAGTTGGCGGTGAGGGGGCCATGGGGCATAGTGTTTGGTTGGGAGTGGGAGCCATGGGGCATAGTGTTTGGTTGGGGGTGAGGGGGCCATGGGGCATAGTGTTTGGTTGGGTGTCAGGGGGCCATGGGGCATAGTGTTTGGTTGGGGGTGAGGGACAGGGGGCATAGTGTTTGGTTGGGGGTGAGAGCCATGGGCATAGTGTTTGGTTGGGGGTGAGGGGGCCATGGAGCATAGTGTTTGGTTGGGGATGAGGGGGCCATGCGGCATAGTGTTCAGTTGGGGGTGAGCGGGCCATGGGGCATAGTGTTTGGTTGGGGGTGGGAGCCATGGGGCATAGTGTTTGGTTGGGGGTGAGGGGGCCATGGGGCATAGTGTTTGGTTGGGGGTGAGGGGGCCATGGGGCATAGTGTTTGGTTGGGGGTGGGAGCCATGGGGCATAGTGTTTGGTTGGGGGTGAGGGGGCCATGGGGCATAGTGTTTAGTTGGGGGTGAGGGGGCCATGGGGCATAGTGTTTGGTTGGGGGTGGGATCCATGGGGCATAGTGTTTGGTTGGGGGTGAGGGGGCCATGGGGCATAGTGTTTGGTTGGGGGTGAGGGGGCCATGGGGCATAGTGTTTGGTTGGGGGGTGAGGGACAGGGTGCATAATGTTTGGTTGGGGGTGGGAGCCATGGGGCATAGTGTTTGGGTGGGGTTGAGGGGGCCATGGGGCATAGTGTTTGGTTGGGGGTGAGGGTACATCCTTTGCTTTTTTGAGGAAACCTGACTCAACGAAGGCCATACCCCTCTTGAGCAACCCAAACAGCAAACTATAGCAGTCCAAAATAACGGAATGTCCAATCAAGGGTCAATAAAATATATATAATTTCATTAAACAACGATATACAATAACTAAATCAAAATAAATGATAAGAATCGAAAATGTATAGTACAAAATGTAAGTTTAAAATGCAATAAAAATCGTTACCCCTCAAAAACATATTCTTTTTCCATGTATTTAATACAAATTGGGGGTTGAAAATGCCTCTTGACATGTCCCGCCTACCGCCCCGCCCACTTTTACTTTTCGGCCCACTATAGCCCTCATGTAAGGTACTTTCGGCCCTCTGTCAAAATCAGTTGTGCACCCCTGCTATACTAGGATACTCAATGGCCATAAGTAATACTATACCAGTATACCAAATGGTCATTGGGATTACTATATGAGGATACTCAATGGCCGTCAGTAATACTATACTAGGATACTCAATGGCCATCAGTAATACTATACTAGGATACTCAATGGTCATTGGGATTACTATATTGAGATACTCAATGGCCATCAGTAATAATATACCAGGCTAGTCAATGGCCTTCAGAAATACTATACTAGGATACTCCAAATTCATCAGTAATACTATGCTAGGATAGTTAATGGTCATTGGGATTACTATGTGAGGATAATCAATGGCCATCAGTAATATTATACTAGGACACTCAATGGTCCTTGGGACTACCATGTGAGGATACTCATTGGTCATTAGTAATACTATATAGGATACTCAATGGTCCTTGGGATTACTATATGAGGCTACTCAATGGCCTGCAGAAATCCTATATTAGGCTACTCTATGGCCATTGGGATTACTATACTAGGATACTCAATGGCAATCAGTAATTCTATACTAGGATACTCAATGGCCATTGGGATTACTATACTAGTACACCCAATGGCAATCAGTAATACTATACTAGGATATTAAATGGCCATCAGTAATACTATACTAGGATACACAATGACCATTGGGAGTACTATACTAGGATACTCTATGGCCATTGGGATTACTATACTAGTATACCCAATGACAATCAGTAATACTATTCTAGGATATTCAATGGCCATCAGTAATACTATACTAGGATAAACAATGACCATTGGGAGTACTATATTAGGATACTCACTGGCCATTCGTGATGCTATATTAGTTGTGGGTGGGAATGGCCATATGGGCTACATAGGCAGTTATGGGGATAAAAAGCCAACCACCACCCACAGGCTGTGTGTTCCTCCTCACATCCCAATCTCTTTCTTATGTTCACTTTACATGACAGTAGATTTGGCTTGTAGGCAGCACACGCACCGCCACCTAATAGCTACAATTAAAATGGTTGAAGCAAGATTAATTTAACTCAGAGTGCAGGAAATACCACTTTTAGGACTCTTCTAGTTGGAACAAGGCTGTTGTACACCAAGACTCAGAAAAGCATTCATGTAAAAAAAGAGTACCCTTAGAAGAATTCCCCATAATTGTTGGATGGAATTAAACGTGTCATTTCATTTGTGTGTAATACTCTTAATACTTAGGAGCTCATTTTGCTTCAATTCTTAATTTGACAGTGGGGACCTGTTGCGTTTGCACTCAAGCATAGCCAGGTCCCAGCCACCAAATGTTCATCTTTCACACTGAGGAGGTCAAATGTGCAGGTCAAAAGGCAGCGTACATCCTTGTATGCCGCTTTTTGCCCTGAATATTTCCACTCTGCTCTGCAAATGAGTAAAGGCTGCCTACCATGCTCTCGTGGCAGGCAGCGTTTACAATTACAATGAAACGTTGCCTACCATGCTCGCATGGCAGACTGCGTTTGCATGGTAGGCAGCCTTTAATTGTAATTGTAAATGCTGCCCGCCATGCGTGCATGGCAGGCAGCATGAACAATGGATTCCTATGGGGTCCGCCGTCTTGATGCGATCTCCAGCATTTGCACCAGCATTAAAATGCACGCCGGCGCATATGCATTCGTACGGCGACATACAAATGATTGATAATGGGGTGTGATATTAATGGAAGGGGTAAAAGTCTTACACAAGGCTTTTACGCCTTCCGTTAACATTACGCCCCTATGGAATATGAGCTCCTTAGTGAGACGACTATGGATGATGAAGTGACTTCTTTGGTATAAGATGTGGTTTATTTTGGATTTATTCGCTGTTTGACAAAGTTTAATGGACCCTTTGTTTAGGGGCTCTATATAATGAGATTGAATATATACATTTTTTAAATAACATTTTTGGAGCCTTTTATTGTCAAACCTGGTAGTTGATACCAGAAAGGCCCAATTTCTCTATTGTTAGGTAAGAGTCCTTGGCCTTCCAGGTGGGGGCTTACACTGTCAGATTGAGGAAGCGCCGTGATGCCTTTGGTGTCAGTGCGCTATAGAAGAAATGTATTGATTGATTGAGGCAGGCCCAGAATTTGCAAGAGCTACCTTTATGTGTATTATATTTTTACCAGTGGCGTTCATAAAATGCCATTTTCACACAGAACCGAAATACTGGACCAGGAAAAATAATACCATCCGATGAATAATGAACCAGAGCAAGTAATGGCAAGTAAGGGCTATCAGGAATACTGATCAAGGATACAAAAGCGACTTTAAAAAGGTAAAAGAGGATGAATATTAATTACTCCAGAACACTGTGCCAGAATGAATTCAAAGCACCAGGAATAGCCTGAATTGCAAACAGTGTGCCAGTGTGAGACACGGCCATTGGCTAAAGTGTCACCACAAATAAAGGCCTACCCTTGTGTCGCCAGTCCAGCTAAGGCAATCTTCTGGTGATACCCACTTTATCAGAGCCACAACTGTTGACAGATGTTTTTCAGTCCAGGCCATACAACTTTGCAACTCTCTCACACCCTTAAAATATATTTATGAATGAATTTCTATTTGCATTGTTTTCTGGAGCCAAGCCAGTCCCCTTGTGGGTGTCGGTGCAACGCCTCGTCCGCAGAATTATCCCCATAATTCTAAAGAAAAGGTATAGATAAATGCTCAGTAATAGGAGAAAGTATATTTCTTGTTCAAAGTATTGAGTTTTGTCAAGGTAGCTATCTGTATGTACATACGCATGTCTGTCCCACTCTTACGGATTGGAGTCTTTTTCACTGGTCATCTTTCGATTACCTCTTTTTCTGCTCCAGTCCCCCCCCTTTACTGTTAGGGAGGGGTCACTTGTCATACCTCCCTTCCATTGCAATGGGGGTACCTGTTTATTTGGGGTTTTATTTGTGATTGTTTACATCAGGATTAGGGGTGTACCGAATAGTAAATTTACTATTCGGCTGAATACTGAATAGTTGACCTGAGTATTCAGGTGAGGCCGAATAGGTGACGAATAGTAGATTACTACTGGAAATGTGTCAAGATATGCATAACAAGCCAAAACTGTTGGCTTTGCCAATGCAGGACTTCATAGTGTTTATAAATAGATCATAGCTGTAACTAAGCCTTAGAAGGGGAGTTTTATTATTGCTTCCTTTCATTGCCTAATAAGAAATTCAGTAGGGAACTGGGGCTGTATGGGAGTTTTCAGTCAAAAACGTTCCATCACAACTCCAATTACTTAAACATTTGTATATTGGATTAGGCACTGCTAATAACAAAGAAACAACTTAATAAAGTAATTTCCCTGCATTTCCAAATCAATCCCTGCTCCATCATGTAAAAGGTGAAGCCCACTTTACGAAATAGTGTTCCGTGCCTGGTGGGCTTTTGTTTGGGGAAAACATATGCTGCTGTGGTGTGCGCTGTTCCTCTTTATTTATTTTTATGTAAGAGAAGCTTGCACTTAAACTAGCTGTGCTCTATGTGCTCTTTATGTGGGGGAAGCTTGCACAGTCATAGCGTCAAGCCTTTGGGGCCGTTTCTGCTGCTGCTCACTGGGATGTACCTTTTCTGTGTGTTTGGGAAGTTTGCACCCCTGTCTTTTGTGTTGCAGCTGTTGTTTCTGTGTGAGGGAAGCTTGCATTGCAACACGTTCTTGCTCTATCTGCTCACTGGATGCCTGGAGAATATTATCAGCAAGTACTTTCAATCTGAAGCCGTTTGTGAGACATACAAATGACACAGAACAAGATGAAAGCAGGCCTGTAGTGTGCAAACAGCCCGTGTCTGCTGCTGGCACATGAGGGGCGCGATGCAACACAGGGCTTCAGATCTCAGCCAGGGAAGGGCTGCGTTCTGTCCCTGGCTGTAACCAGAGCGGACAGGACCTTGATTAGTGGTCGAAGTGTAAAAGAAAAAGTAGGGGAACGGGTCTTTGAAGATGCGCGTGAGTTTGTTTATTTCTTTCCTGTCTAATGAGCAGCTTCCAGAGGCAGGCCATGAATATTTAGAGGGCGCTACGCCAAAGAGTCTCTTGCAAAAAGAGTTTTTATAGAGAAGGGGAGAGGTCACCAGCCTGGGCGTTCTGCGGTTCTCTCTTTGAAGGTGCCGTGCCGGGACAAGGAGCAAGCAGCACACACGCACTTTGGACCAGGCTACAATAGTGACAAGAAGACGCACAGAGGAAGTGGCAAGAGGGACATAAATACAGAGCCCCACACACCAATGGACACCTCCACTGCCCATTAGCAAGTTCAAACTCTAGTCTAGTCCACAAGGGAAGTAATAGTCGAGCCTGTTAATGTATTCGCAATGTGACACAGGGCGTTTCATTAACATTGTATTGTTATTAGTGCCGACTGCACGGAGATGGACCCCCTCACTGACCACTTATCTCCTGGGTCTCCAAACTGCCATAGAATTGGAGAGGGCGGCTGTCGGATACTATACGTACTCCTTCCTCCTTCTCCCCGCACACCCCCATCTCGGAGCCCCCGCCCAATGCTTTAATACAAAGTGCTGCTCATTTCCCCATTCACGCCAATCCCCTGCACCCCTCGGAGAGTGGGGGGTGAACGTGGGTAGACCTGTCCCCATTGGCTGCTGCATTTGTGGGGTCGGGGAGGGACTGGCTCAGGAAATGGGTGTGCCTAGACCTGGCTGGTGACCTCAGGGAAAGGTTGAAGCACGTAGCTATTGCCCCCCCTCCGCCCCGTCTATCCACCCAATTCTGCCACCCCCATCATGTGGAGTGCAAGTTCATCCTGAGTTGCCAGGAAATCATTGTAGGCCCCGCCCACTCCTGAAGTTAAGTGGTTAATGAAACCGGTTCCACACAGCAGGAATGGCCTGGGATGAATGTGGCAGGGATGGGGATCAAAGCGGCTGCCCAGGAGGTGAAAAGAGGGGACTCCTGACGAAAAAAAGCCGCAAGATAAGCACTCACTTACTCACTTCAGTGATATGGGGGTGCCCGAGTTCACAGGCTTGAGTCCCAGAAGGGCAGTCTCTGCCCTTTATTAGGCTGACACCGGTTGACACAAGGAACAGCTCTGTGGGGCCTCTTCGTACTGAGCAAGCGTTATTGACCTCAAATGCAGCTAATAACACTAACTTATTGCAGTGCTTCCCAGCCAGTGGTCAGCTGAAGGTCCGGCTGGGCAGTGGCATTTGGAGTGGGACAAGGACTGACCCCCCCTCGCTCCCGCTTCTGTACTGGCAGAGGCAGACTAAACACTGCAATAGAAGCTCACAGAGGAATTAGGAATGATTATGATTAATTTCCATACATCACATTTTGAATGACAACGGAGTGGGATTCGCTACCAGGACCTTGAGCGTCCAGATCTATGGCCAGTGTTCTGCGGTGTCACCTACGTGTGTGTCAAATGCTAGAACTATAGCTCGGCTGGCGAAGGTACCAGCTGCAGGGGTTATAGAAGCTCTGACACTGGCAATACCAGCCCAGCCTTTCATTGTGCTCTGAGATGGGGAAAGCTGCCAATCGGAAGAACCCCTCCCTGGCACAGGACGGGGCTGTGGGTGGAGAGTGGCAGTATGTCCTCGAAAGGTGGGCGTGGACAATTTAAGTACCGCAGCAGCCTGGCCTTTAACAATGAAGGTCTCAGGAACGCAGTGTGTGGAGACAGGCCACAAGATGTCGGGTATCATTGTTGCGCGGTGTGGGAGGCGCTGAATGTCTCATTATAGGAACAAACATTGGCAACAATAAACATTCCTAAAAAAAGGAACGGAATTTCTGATGGGAATTTTTCATTCTGAGATGTGCAATCTTGCTATTTAAGGTAGGGGTGTAACTTCGGCTTCGAGTAAGCATTGCGTTAAGGATTTCAGCTGAAGCCGAATACCTAATTTTCAGCCGGAATTCAGCCAAATACTTACTCAAAGCTGAATTGCGCTACACCCCTAATCAGGATGCAGAATCCTTTATCGCAGAAACATTTCTGCATTAAAGTGCCGCCAGCCCTCCTACAGCATGGAATCATTCCTTGGTTGGTCATTACTTGCTCTTTACAAACACTTTTGGCACGTGAGACTTTTATGATTGTCTATTGTCCATTGACTGGAAACAAATATACTCAATTTAGTCATGTGAAGAGAGCATTTAATTATGCCTTATTGTCCTACCAAACGGTCCTTATCGCGCGATAATGCCCACCCCAATTTAATACTCAACCAAACCCGATTGAATAAGTTGGAGAAGGGCAGAGCCCACGCCCCCTCGCGCTATAAGGATACTAGCATGCAGAGGGAGAGCTGGCTAATATGTTTGCCCAATGGGTAACATGTTCCTGCACCGAAAACCTTGCATTCAGTGTGCAAACATGTGAGACAGGTGTGTTCCCTTTTAGCATGGACCACTACAAGGTGCCCACCAAAAAGCCCCCTTTCTACATCAACTATTTTGTAGACGCCCAGTGGCCACTATCAAGCGAGCACTAGTAACATGGCTGGTGAGTCCGCGTGACAGCTTCTCATCCATTATTTCTATTATTATTATCATCATAAATATTAATATTATTATTATTATTATTATTATTATTATTATTATTATTAATATGGTATTTATTGAACGGTGACCTAGCTTTGAGAAGCAAGAGAGCACTTTACAGAGGAATACAACAGTACAGATGCATAACAGAGCGCTTTTCAGTGGTAACAACAGAACAGATATACAGCGGGTGGTAGGTAACAGAGGAGCACAGAGGAGGGGTTATCTGTACCGGGTGGCGGGGAGGAGAAGGGTGGGCGGCATCTAGTGAGTCAGATGACGTGAGGGGTGACATGATGGCCTAGGTGTTAAGGTAAGAGTTTGGACCTTGCTGGAGGTGGGAGGTGGTGAGGGCTGCCACGACTCTGCACACCTACCTCTTCTTTGTGGCATTCAGAGGTGTGAAGAATATGCGCGTGAGCTCAGCAGCTTTTAGTCTCTAGACTCTGATAACAGGTGGTAATTCACAACACAGTTGTGCTGATTTTCTAGAGGAATGGCTAAGTGGATCCACCAGCACCCACACAGATTTCTGCAGAGGATCCACTAATCCAATGAGCTATCTTACTAGCAGTTGTCAGGATAATTAGAATGCAGCCTATACTAGAGATTAATGACCACATTCTAAGGATTCTGGTTGGATGAGAAGAGATCACTAATGCCAATCTAAATGCTAATAATGACCAATGCCCTCCTATGATTGGGCTTTCAGTGCAATAAAAGACACAGTTGGGGGAGTGCAGTGTTTGATATTGCTGGAACAGAAACGTTTTCGTGGCTTTCCTGAATTTCAGAGTTTGTTTTTCTGAGATCTCAGGGTTTGGCCCTAAGAGTTAGGTAGGCAGCACCTAGACACATTTGCTTTGCCATGAGTGAGCACCTCCCGCAGTCTTGACTTGAGGACTGGCACACCAATCCCCAGGTCCTCGGACATATGAGGTCATGACCCTACCTATATTCATGGGAAGTTGAGAGTGCCTTTGGGATCAGCTGACAGCTTCTCTGAGCTAGCCTGGGTCTTAGTAGTACATTAGGTGTCCCCGTAAGGAACCCACAAGTAGCCAAGCCGAGGGATGTGTGAAATTGCCAACCCCTTAGCCCGGAAGTAGCTGGGGTCGTACATCAATAATAGCCCGGGGATGTTAATAACAATGTGTATCCCCGTGCAGGGCTTTATGAGCCAGTAACGATGCAGGGCCTAAGTTATAGGCTAAATTAAAGTGAGGGCCTTAAGGCCAAACTTCAGCACCTTCACCGGCCGTGAATCTCTGCAAGGGGGTGATTAGTGTTATAAAAAACCAATAAACCAATAAATACAAATGTTTATAAACCGTGGTGCTTACAGCAATATATTTGTTTGAATCAACGGGTCCTGACCAGTTTATTTAAACACTCACACAAGATGGCCATCATTGAAATTGGAGGTGGCCTTCTTCCATTTCCATGGCAGCCCAGGAACTGTTGAAGAGTGGCACTGTGGCCTGGGAAACCAAGAGGCAAGTGGACGGGGGAGCACACGGCAGGATGTGTGGGGAATTGGAGCAGGTGGTGTGGAGCGGGTGGGAAGATGGCAGGTTGGGTGTGACATAGCTCTCAACTCACCCGCTTTTGGCGGGTGTCACCCGCCAAAGCATCTACACACCCGCCCACTCGCCAGCTCATCTGTTTCACCCGCCTTGGCAAAGGTGGGAGCTACGATTCATATTTTTGCCGGGACCCGATTTCGAGATCCCGAAATCGGATCCCGGCGCGACTCTTCCTGCGCGAATGGAGGCGTGAAAAGCAAGTGTCATGCTTTTCACGCCCCCATTTCCTCCCTCTTCCCCTCCCTGGCGCTCTCCTCCAATGAGAGGATTGTGCCTGGGAGCATTCCTCCCCACCCCCCTCCCGTAAAAGGTCAGCGACATAGAAGTAGGACTGCCGTTTCATGTTTTTACGGCAGTCCTACTTTCATGTTTATGGCCTTTCTGGTTTTTCACCCGCCTTGGTATCAAAAAAGGTTGAGAGGTATGGGTGTGAGCAGCACGCAGCTTGCTCCAAACCCATGATCATGTGATCAGCCCAGGTTTGCAGCAACATGATTGGCTGCTGCACCCGTCCCGGTTGCTAATTGGTGGGAAATCTGCCATCCGTTCCAGATTCCCAAACACAGTCTGAAAAATCATTGCGCAGTGCGCTCAAGTTTCTGCCAACTGGGGGCTAAATGTCCTGCACACTCTGCTTAGCAGAAATGGAGCCAACCCTGGGAGATAGAGAAGACAATTCACACACAAAGGGCACCGTTTTCATATGACGAGGGGATTCAACATGGATGAGTGGATTTTGCCAGCAGACGGGTGGCATTTCGAGGGAGAGGCGGTCAGAATTCAGACAGGCAACGTTTACATATTCCTCGCTGCAGAAACTGCGCCCAGCTCCAGTCACGACCTTGTCCTTGGCCGTGCCCCTAATTACATTAAGGCCCTTCTGAGAATAACTGAGCCAGAGCACGACGTTTCAGAATCCGCCTCGTTACTCCGTCACACTCCACTTGGGCAATTAAGGGAGTGTTCTTAGACATCACGGAGAGGACACAGGCCGGGCTTCCTCTTCTGACCAACTGCCCACAGGATACACTATAACAATGATTATGATAACAGATTGCTGTATAGCGCTCCCTTCTGAATTACTCCCACTTCTAAGAGCTACAGTCATGGAGGTTGATATTGCACAATTGGAATAGGGAAAACTGCAAGGGCGAAAGGAGAATCGACCCACTGCAGACCGACCAGGGCTGTGTAGCACCTCTTTCCCTTGGTACATGTACCCATATGCATGGATATTGTTAAATGTGGTTTGTATTACGTTCCCTAGACACGAGTGCCCTGTAACATACACAGGGAACAAGGCCGTCAGATGAGATCAAAAAGGGGGCCGCGAAGCCTAGAGTCCAGGGAGGCTATCAGGGCAGCTCAACCCACCCCCCCAAACTTAATAATACATATTCACACATGGCGTGCAACAAACTGGACTGCCTGTTGGCACTTCACTGATATTGGTATCAATTTTATTTTTTTACAGTGTAAATTGCACAGAGACGGTAAAATCTGTGTGCACTGCCATGCTGTGCACTGCCATGCACGACGGGGCAACCCCTGTGCAATGTTCTTCCTTTGCACTACCAGGTGCAAAATAAGTTTGCAAAAAGCAGGATAACACACTTTCTTGGTACTTTTTTTTAGTGCAAATGCAAGTGTAAATACATCTTGCCATCTACACCTGCGGGAGGCATTTACAACGGCTTCCTGGGAAAGGCTACATTTAGTAGGTGCTAAAAGCAGGCATATTCCATGTGCTTTAGCGCCAGCACGGAAACGTATTTTTTTGGCAGATGCAAAATATGAGGGGGAAATGGTAAGTGTCTTACGTGCACTGCCCCGCCTTCCCATATAGCAAACATCCCTCACAGGGTAAAAACAGGAGGAAGGAAGGAAGGAAGGAAGGAAGGAAGGAAGGAAGGAAGGAAGGAAGGAAGGAAGGAAGGAAGGAAGGAAGGAAGGAAGGAAGGAAGGAAGGAAGGAAGGAAGGAAGGAAGGAAGGAAGGAAGGAAGGAAGGAAGGAAGGAAGGAAGGAAGGAAGGAAGGAAGGAAGGAAGGAAGGAAGGAAGGAAGGAAGGAAGGAAGGAAGGAAGGAAGGAAGGAAGGAAGGAGGGAGGGAGGGAGGGAGGGAGGGAGGGAGGGAGGGAGGGAGGGAGGGAGGGAGGGAGGGAGGGAGGGACTAATCTCGGCTTCTGAGTCCGGAATTAAGTGGCCACTGACATATGCTGTCAGTCAAAGGTACTTACTCCCCAAATCACCCTAAGAACACAGGGATTTCTGCTTATGCCGGACATGGCGCGGCATCAATAACTGATGCCCTCTTCCTGTGAGAGGCATCGATTTAACGCGGGGGGTGGTGGAAACCCTGTGGAAAGTGACTTCCAGCGAAGAGCAGGCGCAGCATAAAAGTTGTCACATTGACAGAAAACGCCCTTCGATTACTGGAGGGCTGAAAGGGTTCCCGTAACATGAACGATCACCCATGACGACAGTCACTCACGCCTGGCAGAGAAGCTTGCAGCCGAATGCAGGAAAACCAGAGACCTACCTGTATGAAAGGATGCCATGGGAGAGCCACGAGCAAAGAAGAAGGACTCTAATAGGACATTCTTTAAGAAATACATAGGATATCTGTAGGATCAGTTCCCGCAAAACACCAAGTATAAATAACTGGGCTCGGACTGACCTATAGGGCAATAGGCCCATGGCCGAACCAAAAACGCAAAATGCTGGTGTGATCGCCCGTTTTTTTGGGGTCAAAGTGGGCCACTATTTTGGCCAATGTGGGCAAGTTTGATGAGTTACTTCACTATGCAGCTAAAGGTTTTGGCCAGTGTTGCTGAAAAATAGTCTTTAAAAGGAGCAATTTGCATCACATGTTATCAAAACACTCCCCCTTGGGTGCTATTCAAACAGTGTCACAAAAGGAATGAATTGCCATTTACAACTGTGGGGCACTTTTTCATTGGTGCCAGAGACAGTTTTATGGCCCAGTCTAACACTGTAAATAACAACAGAAAAACACTGTCATAGCGACCTGGACAACAGTCCCTATAATTGTTCGTCCTATGAATAACAAGCACTATTATAAACCAATTTGATGGCACTCAATGATCTTGAACCAATGACAATTGACTCTCCACAGTGAAGATGAAAGCCTGGGCCCTGCTCATTCTAAGAGCACAGTATTAGCTTACTGAGCTATCTGACCACCTCAACATTAGAAGGCACTAACAGGATGTCCATTAAAGTTATGATGCTTTCTTACAGAGAGCCATATTGGGGTACAATAGGAAAGTGCTAAGAATCCTATAAGACTCACTAGGAAAAGAGTGCACAGGACCCTGAACCAACACTTGCACATCGAAAATCCTTCTGAAGTTGCACAAGACCCCTTGGCAATACAGATTGTGAAATGCTGCTAAAATCTCAGCACAGCACCGCACAGCACCCTACAAGTTAGGGTGGAACAAAAAGAAGAAATATTCACACAAAATAATGAGGAAAATAATAATCACTAAATGTACATGCAAATAAACTTCCGAATTGAGAATCTGATTCAAATCTCAACATAACATATTTTGAAATGTGCATAAAAGCAGCTTTGATCCAGATGAGAGACTACACATTCCATTCTGATGCATAGATCTTTGTGTCAAAACTAAACAGAAGGGAAATGATTCCTGCCAGTATTCCAGCAGGAGCATTGTCCGACCACGCCCCGTGACGCGTCAAGATGGACCTAGCAAGGACGGTAAAGAAACACAACGACTGGAGGTTTAACACCACCACCTTCACAGGGCAAGACGGCAGAGAAGCCATGAAAGAGGTCCTAGCAGAGTACATCTCTCTGAATGAGACTGGAGATCCCTCCCCACAAACCTTGTGGGATGCAGGCAAGGCAGTCCTCAGAGGCTTTTAAAATAGAAGGGGATCCGGAAAAAAAGGGAAGAGAAAGCAAGAACGACATCATTGGAGTGGAAAATCAAGAAGTTAGACCTTGTGGGATGCAGGCAAGGCGGTCTTCAGAGGCTTTATAAAAGAGAAGAGGGTCCTGAAAAAAAGGGAAGAGAAAGCAAGAACGACATCACTGGTGTGGACATCAAGAAGTTAGACCTTGTGGGATGCAGGCAAGGCGGTCCTCAGAGGCTTTATAAAAGAGAAGGGGATCCGGAAAAAAAGGGAAGAGAAAGCAAGAACGACATCACTGGAGCGGAACATCAAGAAGTTAGACCTTGTGGGATGCAGGCAAGGCGGTCCTCAGAGGCTTTATAAAAGAGGAAAGGGTCCTGAAAAAAAGGGAAGAGAAAGCAAGAACAACATCACTGGTGTGGAACATCAAGAAGTTAGACCTTGTGGGATGCAGGCAAGGCGGTCCTCAGAGGCTTTATAAAAGAGAAGAGGGTCCTGAAAAAAAGGAAAGAGAAAGCAAGAACGGCATCACTGGAGCAGAACATCAAGAAGTTATACCTTGTGGGATGCAGGCAAGGCGGTCCTCAGAGACTTTATAAAAAGAGAAGGGGATCTTGAAAAAAAGGAAAGAGAAAGCAAGAATGACATTGCTGGAGCGGAACATCGAGAAGTTAGAGTAGGAATATCGGGCACACCCAAAGGAGACCACCCTGGCAGCACTCGCTAAATAAATCCAGGACAGAGCTGAATAAAGTATACGTGCCCACCACATTGGTTATACACAAGAAAGTCGAGAGCACGTTTCATGTCCAGGGCAACAGGCCAAGTAAACTGCTAGCCCACTTGATCAAGCAGAAACAATTATTGACCCAAATAATGGAAATCAGAGACGAATCGGGCAGCCACACTGCGGATGCTATACTCATTAATACAGTACTCCAAAACTGCTATGGTTGCCTTTATGCCTTTCAGGGGGGACCCCCGGAACATTCCATCCGTACATTCAATCCATGAACTTGCCACTCCATCTAGACTGTCTATTTGGTATAACGTCCTTTCAGCGGTAGGTATTTTTACGAGTGCATTTTAAACGTGTACGAAATTACGAAAAAGGTTAACAAAATTCTTTTGGGGGGTGGGAAAGGGCAGATAAGGGGTTGGGAGGTCGGGAATAGTTAAAAATAGGTGGAAAAGGCTAATGAAAAAATTGACTTTTTTCGTTATTTTGTACACGTTTCAAAGGCAATCGTAAAAATGCCTCATGATGAAATAACATAGGACTGTCTATTCCATCCAGAACTCCAATCTGTCTTTAACATCGCCATTTCATCCAATGCATCTATATATGAACTCGCCATCCATCCAGACATGAATCTATCAATGAAATCGCCATTCCACCCAGACATTTAATCTCTCTGGGACCTCACCATTCCAGTTAGTCTGCCAATCTATCTAAGAACTCGCCATGCCATCCAGACATTAATATATCAATGAACTCGCCATTCCACCCAGACATTTCATCTCTCTGGGACCTCACCATTCCAGTCAGTCTGCCAATCTATCTAAGAAATCGCCATTCCATCCAGACATTCGATTTATTTATGAACTCACACTCACACCCAGACATTTCATCTCTCTGGAGCCTCATTATAACAGCCAATCTGTCAATCTATATATGAACTCGCCATTGCCTCCAGACATTAATCTATCTAAGAACTCACCATTTTATCCAGACATTTGATCTATCCGGGACCTCACCCTTCTACCCTAGCAGGCAATCTATCTATGAACTCATAATACCACCCAGACTGTCCCTCTATATATGGCCTTACTATTCCATCCAGACCTTCAGTCTGTCTATAAAATCGCTACTCCATCCAGACATTCAATCTGTGAACTCGCCATTCCATCCAGACATTCAATCTATGAACTCGCCATTCCATCCAGACATTCAATCTATCTATGAATTCGCCATTCCATCCAGACATTCAATCTATGAATTCGCCATTCCATCCAGACATTCAATCTAAGAACTCGTCATTCCATCCAGACATTCAATCTATGAACTCGCCATTCCATCCAGACATTCAATCTATGAATTTGCCATTCCATCCAGATATTCTATCTAAGAACTCGCCATTCCATCCAGACATTCAATCTATGAACTCACCATTCCACCCAGACATTCAATCTATCTATGAACTTGCCATTCAATATAGACATTCAATCTATCTATGAACTCGCCATTCCATACAGCCATTCGATCTATCTATGAACTCGCCAATCTATCCAGACATTCAATCTATCTATGAACTCGCCATTCCTTACAGACATTCAATCTATGAACTCGCCATTCCATCCAGACATTCAATCTATGAATTTGTAATTCCATCCAGACATTCAATCTAAGAACTCGCCATTCCATCCAGACATTCAATCTATGAACACGCCATTCCATCCAGACATTCAATCTATCTATGAACTCGCCATTCCATCCAGACACTCAATCTATGAATTTGCCATTCCATCCAGACATTCAATCTAAGAACTCGCCATTCCATCCAGACATTCAATCTATGAACTCGCCATTGCATCCAGACATTCAATCTATCTATGAACTCGCCATTCCATCCAGACATTCAATCTATGAACTCGCCATTCCTTCCAGACATTCAATCTATGAACTCGCCATTCCATCCAGACATTCAATCTATGGACTCGCCATTCCATCCAGACATTCAGTCTATGAACTCGCCATTCCATCCAGACATTCAGTCTATGAACTCGCCATTCCATCAAGACATTCAGTTTATGGACTCGCCATTCCATCCAGACATTCAGTCTATGGACTCGCCATTCCATCCAGACATTCAATCTATGGACTCGCCATTCCATCCAGACATTCAGTCTATGGACTCGCCATTCCATCCAGACATTCAATCTATGGACTCGCCATTCCATCCAGACATTCAGTCTATGGACTCGCCATTCCATCCAGACATTCAATCTATGGACTCGCCATTCCATCCAGACATTCAGTCTATGGACTCGCCATTCCATCCAGACATTCAGTCTATGGACTCGCCATTCCATCCAGACATTAAATCTATGGACTCGCATCCAGACATTCAGTCTATGGACTCGCCATTCCATCCAGACATTCAGTCTATGGACTCGCCATTCCATCCAGACATTCAGTCTATGGATTCGCCATTCCATCCAGACATTCAGTCTATGGACTCGCCATTCCATCCAGACATTCAGTCTATGGACTCGCCATTCCATCCAGACATTCAATCCATGGACTCGCCATTCCTTCCAGACATTCAGTCTATGGACTCGCCATTCCATCCAGACATTCAGTCTATGGACTCGCCATTCCATCCAGACATTCAATCCATGGACTCGCCATTCCTTCCAGACATTCAGTCTATGGACTGGCCATTCCATCCAGACATTCAGTCTATGGACTCGCCATTCCTTCCAGACATTCAGTCTATGGACTGGCCATTCCATCAAGACATTCAGTCTATGGACTCGCCATTCCATCCAGACATTCAGTCTATGGACTCGCCATTCCATCCAGACATTCAGTCTATGGACTCGCCATTCCATCCAGACATTAAATCTATGGACTCGCCATTCCATCCAGACATTCAGTCTATGGACTCGCCATTCCATCCAGACATTAAATCTATGGACTCGCCATTCCATCCAGACATTCAGTCTATGGACTCGCCATTCCATCCAGACATTCAGTCTATGGACTCGCCATTCCTTCCAGACATTCAGTCTATGGACTCGCCATTCCATCCAGACATTCAGTCTATGGACTCGCCATTCCATCCAGACATTCAATCCATGGACTCACCATTCCTTCCAGACATTCAGTCTATGGACTCGCCATTCCATCCAGACATTCAGTCTATGGACTCGCCATTCCATCCAGACATTCAATCCATGGACTCGCCATTCCTTCCAGACATTCAGTCTATGGACTCGCCATTCCTTCCAGACATTCAGTCTATGGACTCGCCATTCCTTCCAGACATTCAGTCTATGGACTCGCCAACCCATTCACGTATTGGAAATGTGCTGCGCTTTTCAATGCATACATTCCATCTATCAATTGCCACATTGGATCCACACACTCATTCTGTGCATGTCCTCTCTAGTCCATGTCGGCCTGCCCCAGGCTGGGATATTACCAATGCCCCCATGTTGGTACACCCCCCATATCATGTATTTATTTGGTGACCTCTTAGGGTCTAAAGTGAGAATTGGAATCATTTTTAAAAGGTTTTGTTATAGTACAATACTGTTTTTCTTTCTTTTGAAACGGGGACATCACGGTGTTGAAGTTTACTTACGGTCAAAAGACCGTAATAGCGAGGGGCGATTTCAGAAGAGCGTGATAAGACACGGAGCCATGGATACCGTGTACACAAAGAGAGCCCAGCACGCTGGTGAGGAAAGGGAACCCTCGTGGTGGCCAATCAGCGCAGCCGCCTGGAATCTCAGCTATGTGCCATTCTAATGTGTACAGAAAGCCCGACACTCAGTGGGAAATATCAGAGGCCGCCATGATGCAGAAGAGCAAACCACGCCCTCCAGTGGGTGAACGCGGAAAGGGCAGGGCAAGCTCCCTCTGTCTGCAGCCAATCTGTGATTGCTAAATACACACAGGATAATTCACTGGTTCAGCGTCAATCTGATCATTTCATGCCTCAATGGTTTGCCTAACAATGAAATGATGCACAATATGAGAAATTATACCGAATGTTAAAAAAAACACATTGAAAGGACCTTGGGGCTCATTCCGAGTATGCCAGTATCCTGGCGGTAGAGCTGCCAGGATTCCGGCATCTGGTACTTACCTTTACCGCACCTTGTCTGGCGGCATTGCCGCTGCATTACGGGTGCCGGCGGGGCGGTGTAAATCCCCATTCATGCAGTCCCATAGGACTCCATGAGGGGATTTGCCTTTATTACTGCCACCGGCAGTGCTGGTGGTGGTACAAGGACTTTTTTGGCCAGTAGGGCACCTGGCTTACCTCCAGCATTTAGCTAGGGGTAACCCAGGTGCCCCACCACCACTCCCGTAGTCGGGTGGTCCGGTAAAGTGCTGGTATCCTCGGATACCAGCACTTTTTTACCGGACCATCCCCACTCAGAATGAGGCCCCTTATTTTGAATTTGCCAGGTCTGGAAAATCGGTCTTCTCTTCATGAAGGTGACGCCACGTACTCTCTTGTCCCCTCCACCACACCAACGTCCCTCTCCCGCCCCACTCCATTTTCATTTGACTCTTTTCTGGGGACCTCCTAAGGTCCTTTCCCAAAACCCATCTTTTGAACCTGTCACCTTTTGGTCCTTCAACCTCTTTATCCTCGTGGCGACACATCTCTTTCTTTTAAGCCTGACCCTCACATTGAAAAATCTATACTTTTTTAAAATCAGTTGGTTATATTTCACTCCGAGCCGTATACTTTAAAAAAAAAACAATTGAATATTGAATGAAGCATTTTAAATTCCACCCAGGACGGGTGCCATGACTAAGGCGCACACATAGGTCCTTGTTACAAGCAGTGCTTATACCACCAAACTGTATTACTGTTACCGCCAGGAGCAATAGTAAATTGTCACTGTATTGTGGGCATTTCTTTTGCACCTGCCTGATGGCCCATAGTACAGGGGAGATGTGGTATTACAGCGCTTGACAATAATGCAGCATCATGACGGCATCTTTTAGTGCGAGCTACCTCCATTCATAAGCATGAGGTGTTCTTGCCTACAGGTATTAAAGCCCATAATCAGGCAGAGTGGGAAAACAGGCGGTAGCACTATCCCTGCCTGTTCTTACCGCTGCCACTGACCTTTTTTGAGTTGTATATTACTACTGCATGTATGACTGCTATGGTCTATTGCGTTCTAAATGGTTTATATAAGACAAAGGTTATAGGTTAATCCTAACCCCTGTCTTCTCTGTGTGGAGTCTACGTTACTGTCAGTAGTGGGCCATCCACCTGTCTATGGCCTCCTCTCGGAGCACCAATCAGGAAGAAATCGCTTCATCCCAGCAACACCACAGACACAATCAGAGAGACCAGGTTTTTGGCTATATTATTGTATAAGTTGTGTGAATTGTAAATAGTTATTTTTATTTTGTGTTAAGGTTTATTTGTAAAACCATATGACAACATCAAAGAAATCAGAGAGAACAACCACTGATTTACGGGGCAATCAGATTACGAGAGCGTGTGATGTCACATCTGAACTGTCTAGGGGTATCCAGCCTGAGGCTTCCAAGTTAAGGGTGGGGCAGTAAAGGGCAAAGACCAGCTGTCGACCAGCCTTGTTGCCTCCATGGGTAGAACAGTGAAGGGTGAAGACCAGCCATTGACCAGCCTCTTTGCCTCTTCGACAGTGAACTTTTGCTTTTGCCTTCATCCCTGCTGCACCTGTGAGTACCCCTAGCTTGTTAATTACTGTGCTGTCTCTCCACACTGCAGTACTCACCTATGATGCATTCCGTCCTGCTGCTCCTCCTACTCTCCTCTCCCTAAGCGTTATCCAATCAGGCTACAACATCCTCCTTTCCTATCCCTATCATCAAACTCCCATATGGAAACAAATACTACTCCATCTCTCTTTTACCTCCTTCCAACAAACAAAGCTGACAAGCTAACCATACCTCCCCTAACACCTATCCACCTCGCCTCTCTTCTTCTGGGACTACACTTCTCTACTCTTACTTACTGCATCAACTGCAGATTGCACTCTGGAGTGCCCAGTCTGTACTTAAGAAAACATCCCTTATCACTGACTCCTTTCACGCTAACTCTCCTCACCTAGACCTTCTTGCTATCACTGAAACCTGGATTTATCCATCTGACACTGCCACCTGGGCAGCACCTACACAACTCCAAACTATCATCTGAATGGCTGAGGTTGAGGCGTCAGACACCTATTCTCCTCATGCCTCAATGCCTCACAAATCTCCAATGCCACGTCCACTCCTACCTAACCTACCTAAATTCACCATCTCTACTTTTGCTCTGCTTCACGTGGTTCACATCATCTCCATCTATCACCCTCCTGGTCCCACTGCACCTTTCTTTGATGAACTTGGACAACTCTTTGATTCTCTTCCCACTAACAATCACCTCATTCTCTTAGGCAACATTAACCTTCCCTCTGCAAGTACTTCTCAGAAATCTAAACTTCAGTTTTTTCTTAGTGACAACACTTTCTACTCTATCCATAAGCTACCTACACACACATGTGGTAACTCTTTGGATCTCTTGTTCATCTCCACTTCTCACTCAGCCACTAATTCTCCTGCCGCACCATCCCTATTGGATCACTCCATTGGTTTCACCACCATCACCTTTCCTCACCACTTGTCTCCAGTGCTTAAAGTTGGCCGGTGCCTGCCGGGTCCGGGCCCCGGCAGTCACCAAAAAGTGGCACTGAACCGGGGCCCTGCCGGGGCCCCGTCCTACTGCAACATTGGCGGCATGCATTATCCCGTCGTGGTCGCAGCCGCGATGGGAGATGCGCCTGCAATGAAGTCAGGCAAGCTGACAGAAGTGGCAGCCAGCCACAGTGACGCTGTGACTGGCTGCCACTTCCGTCAGTCATAGTAACTGCATCTGGTGACCCCTCGTGCGAGAGGTCACCAGAGGCGGTTACTGTCCCTTTGTTTCCCCAGGTCGCCGAGGCGTCTTTAACCCTCGGCGAACCTGGGGATTCCTCGACATATTTCGAGGTTTATAAAAGATGGCTTTGAAAGTACACATTTCAAGCCATCTTCTATAAAGCTTTGCCGACGACAATTTTGTCCGTCGGCAAAGCTTTATAAAAGCCATCTTTTATAAACCCAAAATGTTTAAAAAAGATGGCCTGGAAACTAGGCAAACCATAGGGTATGCACACAAATATATATAAATGTTATATATTTATGTGCACACCTTACTATGGTTTGTGTACTATGCAAGCCATCTTTTATAAACGTAGAAATATGTTACATATTTCTACGTTTATAAAAGATGGCTTGCATAGTACACAAACCATAGTAAGGTACGCACACAAATATATAACATTTATATATATTTGTGTGTATACCCTACGATGTGCGTACTTTTTAGGCCACGCCCCTCCCACAAGCCACGCCCCCAAATGAGGGCCCCCCCTCGATTTCTTACCCCACTTAAAGCCCTGCTTGTCTCACCTATTACTAAAAGGAAATGTAAACCTTCTGCCATTCCTCCCTTTCTCTCTGACCTACAGTTCTCACTCTCCTGCTTCAAACCTGATGCCTCTTCCACCAACCCTGCCTTCTCCAGCTTCCAATCCCCACTATATGACTCCTCCTCTCACTTTCCACTGCTTACTTTCACCCCTAAATCTCAGCGTCCTCAACCATGGCTCTCCCCATTTATACACTCTCACTGCACAGACATGTGTCGGCTACTGTGCAAATAGAGGTGTACCCATTCACATGAAGACCTGCAACTCTACCACTGTGCCCTGAACTCTCACTCTCTCAAGTCCTCTCTTGATAGAGCAAAAAGGGAATGCTACCTCACCCTCATTGACTATCACTCCAACCATCCTCGTTGTCTACAGGGCACCCTAAACTCACTCCTCACTCCTCCTAAACCTATGACTATCAACTACACCGTCAGACCTCTGTGTTTTACACCTCAAAATTGCACCCTTTTATACATTTTTAGGAATGAGAATGCGTACCTCAAGTGCCACCACCAGGCTTACGCTCCACCCACTAACGTTCCCGTTTCTGCAGCCATTGACAGCATGAGCAGGGAGGTGGGTGAGGTAGAGGGGGTTCAGCAATGCTGCAAGTTAGCTTTCCGATGATTACCTCGCTCTCCCTGCCTCCACACTTCTGCAGCAAATAACAAGGGAGCTGGAACCGTAGTGGCAGGGGGTGTGGCCCATGTCCCACAAGGAGGTGAACTGCAGGCAAACACATTCCACAGGTAGCACAGCATTTCAGCCATGCAATGGAAGAGGCTTGATGTCGTTTTCCTTTTCCATGATATCATGGAAGAGGAGACAGATGGCAAGCATGACTCCTTTCAGTGCAACACTAAGACTGATTAGACGTCCAGCGTTTGCATGCCTCATTGCCATAAAAGTGGTATGCTGGGGATATCCACATAAAACAACAGCATGAGCACTGTCCAATTCATGCAGCAGCACGTGTCGTTTGATCAAAATGGCTTCCTTCTCGCTAGCACTTTCAGGTCCACCAAAAGCAACCAACGCCAATAACACTTGGGACCTCACTACGAGTTTCTCGGCGCCATAAAAAAGTGGTGGTAATTCCATTACAGACACTTATTTTGGTGGTAAGCTTTCACCGCACCATCGAATTCCGAGTTTGAATTTGGAGTGAAGGCTACATCTCCAGCATGATGCAGGAGGTAAATCCTCCACTTTAAAGCCATAAATGTGTGGACTTACTGCGCAGAACTACTGATCATGGCATATATGACAACAATCCCCATCGAATCCAATGGACTCGTACAAAATTGGGATCTTCACCACCGATCATAATCCCGTGGTAAGCTCATTAGACCGACTGGTGGCAACAATAACCGATACTGGCAATAAATGTCTGATTTCCCAACAGCTTACGGCCAAACTCACAATGAGACCCAACACGACTCCCCTCCTTATGATATGATATGATTGGGTATTTATAACATGCTTAATACCCAGAGGTTCCTAGCACAGACCTGGGCTCCGAACCTGTGTTGCTCCATGTTGTTTTGCTTCCAAGGCAAGCACTTTGCCACTGAGCTATCCTCCCGAGATCAAAGCATCCTGGTCTAATGGCTACAATGTTGCTGACCTTAGAACTTGGAGAAGAGTCATCTAATCCTTGGCCAAATCAATTATGAGAATTAAAGCAAAGCATTACATCTCCCTGTGCCATATATTGTTAATATTTACAAACTAAATGTACAGTTTATTGTCTAATATTTGTCCCATTGCATGCTCCTACTACATGCAGAAACCCATTACATCCTAGTTTCTGTAATCCAGTCCTAACCGGATCCCACACGCTGTTCCAGATGCCCCTGCATTGATAACTGTTCGCTCCAAGCCTCTTTGTTGCTCAAGGCAACACTACAGACCTATGATAAAAAAACAGAACAAAATCCAGGTCACGGTGTTGGACTCTGCACATTTCTTATTCTTCCATCCAATTCATACATGTAGTTACACCTTTTCTCCGCGTGATCATATCAAGGTGTTGGCCTGACTAGACAGCGACAGAGGCTTGAGCCACCGTCACCGCAACAGTGAGAACAGAAGACCACAGAGCAGGCAAGGTAATGGCAGCAGCCATTTGTAAGTGGTCTTCTGACTGATGGGAAGGCATGGGGTGGCTGGGTGGGGGCTGGCTGCGGGCCGCCACGCGGGGCAACAAACATGCTGCAAATGCACATTTCTTTAAAAAAATGATGACTCCGTTGCCTGACGGGCTAAATGAACCTCTGCTTTAAATAGACGCTACTTAAAATACAAAATCGAATGCATTATGCATAAGGAGTTGGACTGGAAACATGAAAGTCTATACTCTTGTTCTGGGTAAAAGGCGTCTTTCTCATGGCAGTGACTTTCCAAAGGCACTGTGCGGTGCTCAAAACATCCCAATAAATAATATATTATAAAAATCAATCCTTTCCTCATCCGCTGCACAATCTATGCTCCCACAGCGATTTAACCACCATTTTATGCAGACACTTTCGGACAGGATATTTAAAGTTGAACTGGAATTTGGCCAAAATTAGTGTGACTAGTGTTAGTGCACACATAGTAGCATTTCTGTGGTAAATGGTAACGCACCACAGCGACAAGCTGACAGGGCAGTACATATGTGAAAGAGAAGAGAATCCGGGAAGGAAAGCGGGGAAGCAATACCAGAAATAAAGGAAGAGCAAACTAATCTACAGCGCCAGGAAAGAGCGTTAATTGGGGCAAAGCACAGCAGTGGGATCGTGAGAACGAAATGAAAATTCGCACCCGGGGAAGGTTCGCTCAGCCAATCAGGTGGCTGGAACTGCGGGTGAGAATACACAGTGTTTACAGTGCCCGCGGTTTCCAGCCACCTGAGGTCCTTCCCCGTGAGGCACCATCTTGATTGTGGGGAGGCAACAGGAAACTTCTCCCTGTTGCCTCCCCATGTACCCACACTCCCATCTACCCCAAAAACAAACCTTACCCTTTCCCCACCCCTTCCCTCCCTGTCCACTTACCTGTTGGACTGCAGGTTTGTGCCCCATTCCCGGCACTCCTTTCGCCATCGGCTGCCGCCATCCATAGGCATTGAAAAGATAGTTGGTCCCTTTTCCTATCGCGGCAGCCATCTTTTTTTCCAACAGGAAAATGGGCTTGCACAATACACACGCATCCCATCGCCTGACACGGACCTGATTGTTATAATGTGTCTGGAGGACCGCTCCATCTTGTTCGGGCCCATGCCCTGAGCCGACTACAGCAAAATAATTATTGACCTATTCTGGCCCTGGGAAAGCCCCTTGCTCGCGAAACACGAAATGTGACGAAAACGTATGCTGTAAATAAAAACCACTTTGTTTAACGGTTGCCTCCACATGTCCATAGGGGTCAGGCTAAGCAGGATCCCACTGGGGTGATCCCCCCACCCCAATTAAAGAACAGGAAGTCCCTAAGCAGCGACATGTGTTATCCGCCCTTGTCTCAGGAAGCTAATATCTGTGTTTGCTATATGGGGATTACAGGAGACAACGTTGTGAATGTCTCTAGAGAAATTAGGTTTTTGATTTCTGACCCTTTACAGTTGCCACCCTTACATGAACCGCAGGACCAATGGTTTGCCCCATCTCGTTGCAGGGAGGAACATAATGGTCCTGCAAGACCAACACAGGAGAGAGACGCAAGCCTGTGGAGTATCACAGAGGCAGGAACGTCCCTCTTTGAGGCAGAGTTAGAAAGCAGTATCATGCGCACGGCGTGCAGACCACAGGAACTGGAAAGTATTCAGATCGCTGCGGCTTTCTACAAGCCAGGAGCCAGAGAAGCTCAGGCCCACCGAATGAAGAAGAAACCCAAAGACCAGAGGGAAGCTGGAGTCGTGGTTCCACACCAGCCGAGGAGACCATCTCCCCCAAGGAACGCCAGAGCAAGGAACAAGGTATGTGGTGTTTCCAGGGAACCGGTAGGAGGTCTGAGAGGCCCACACATACCCCAAGATGCAGTGAGCAACCAGATACCCCAAGGCGGGGTGAGAGACAAGATACCCCAAGGCAGGTGAGAAATAAGATATCCCAAGCTAGGGTGAGAAACAAGATACCCCAAGGCGGGGTGAGAAGCAAGTTATCCCCTGGCACAGTGAAACACAAGATAGCCCAAGGTGGGGTGAGAGACAAGAGATCCCAAGGCAGGCTGAGAGACAGGAGATGTGACAGGAGACAAGATGGGGTATGAGAAGATGAACACAACTGCGGGGGGTGAGAAGCAGGACCCAAAGGCAGGTAGAAGGAAGTAATACCCCGAGGCGGGGTAAGAGACACTAAATTCCAGGACTGAGTCACTACGAGCTGATTGCAAAGGGCAGAGACTATAATCCAAGGAGGAGAGGAAGACTAAAGAGACATTGGATGACCCTGAACGTTGAAATGTATCACTGGCCTGGGAGAAACTAAACCAAAGGCCTGTTAATTAGGGTTCCCAGATCAATCAATGTCACTGGAGACCACATGTTCAGGTCCAAGTATTTTATTGCTTAAGCAATTGCATTCTGGGGGGGTGTAGTCTTAACTCACTTAAATTTAACTAATATACTAACTAGAAATTACAGTAGAAGAGCGTGTATGGGGCTAGAACAGGTTGTCTCGGTGACCTGGAGTCATCTACTAAACTTTCTGCCAAGCCCCTGGGGGTTCTTCTCTCAGAATATACTTACCAGGATCAGTGGCTAGAGGGGGCGGAGGGGAATGTCTGCAAAATGTAGCAGTGATTGCAGTGAAGGACCTTAATTACAATTCTCTCTTATGGGTCTATGTGTTTTCACCTTTTTAAACGTGTGCACTGTTTATGCACTTTTTCTCCAAATTAATTCAGCACGTTTTTTTAATGCCCACAACGCATCCTTTTACTTTCTCACCCCCGCTCCCAATCCCCCACATAAACATATACACCTATACGTACATGTAATTGGTCAATTTCGACCAAAAGTGCATGTACAAAGTGCCCTCTTTTGAAAAGACATCTCTGAAAAGATGCATTATGCTCTCTGATACCGCGAGCCAAACTAGCTCCAGGGGGTAGAGGGCCCTGGGAAGAGTTAATTAAGGCGAGGATTGCCAGACGGAGCATTCGCTGCCTTTCCGATGGGAGGGGGCTAAGAAATCATGATTTTTCTATTTCTATGTATATGAACCGGTTTGGGTCTATTGGACCTAAAACATTTAACCTAATCACATTTGATCAAATTTATTTGACTCTTTTTTTCAGTCTAAAATGCGGGGGGGAGAACCCCCGCAATCCCTTCACTTGGGTCAAGAATATAGCTTTCACGCACTGGCTGGGGGGCGGACATGGGCTTGAACGGCCCGCCAGCCTGAGCTTTGTTAGGTCCCACAGGTAAGCGAGGTGGGTGGGAAGGGGAATCAGGAGGTTTGGGGGGCAGTTGGAGGGGCAACAGGGAGAGAGAAAAAAAAGCGTCACCCGGGGAAGGGCCTCGGGTGGCTGAAACAGCAGCCGTGGATTGTGTATTCTCCGCCTGCTATTCCAGCCACCTGATTGGTTGGCACATCCTCCCCGGGTGCGAATGATACATTCTCACATAGAAAGGTCTCCAGTTTCCTAACGTGGCGGATAAGGGTCACAAAAAGAGGGTGACTTCATGAATGTGTAGTCCAGTGCTTTATATGGGATAATAAGTGGGGACAAGGTCCTAACAAGTCACAAACTATTTCTGGGGGCCAAGTGTTCAGCGGCCTGAGAATCAGAAGCAGCTAGAGAACCTTTAAAAGACTTGTGACCCTTTGTAAGTAACAGATCGACCTGAGGTTTCATACCCAGCATGGAAGGCAGTAGGATTTCTTTCAAAAGGTTTGTTAGATATGATATAATTAATCAGCAGTCAAAAAATCGCTAAAATAAAAATTATCAAATATAAAAATGAAATCTCATCAAAATGGGTCAAGGCAGGTTCCAATCCCTCAGTTCCTTCAAAGGGAATCCAGAATATCACGTGCTGATGACAAGACCCCAATATACTATGCTACATGAATCAACCAGTTCACTCTCTATGCTATATTTTCCCTTCAGAGTATTACAAAACAAATATGCGCGCTCCAAATGTCTGAAACTGATGAGGTGATTCTATACATGAGCATACGTGAGATCTAGTGGCAAGAAAGAGAATTGTGTCACAAAATATTTGCACTCACATTTAGTGCAGGGATCCCATCAGAGCCCCGTCTCGAGGGCACATTTTGGACCGTGCTGGGTCCAAGCTGGAGCTAGCCCTGCCCTACTTGTAGCCCTGGGTTCCTCCTCAATATAACTACACCAAAAAAAGGTGAGGTAGGGCATTTCGGTGGCTGTGAAGAAGAACACATTTTAAAAGGTTTTGCCATCTGTCTACATTCATATATTGATGCTGTGAGAGGTGTCAGAAGAAAACCCTAGATTCCATTCAGCGCCCCATTTCATGCATTTAAGGTACATGGGATGTACATGCTCAATGTACAACACTTAATTCCCTCGTATACTATTTCTCTGAACAGTCTTTGGTATATCGGCCCGCCATATAGGTCTCCATATTTGTTCATCCTGCTTGCGCCCTATCGCCCTAGGGTCCATGGATGCACGATATAAATGACCTAAAGTAAAGTCAAAGTAAAGTAAACATCGGCCAAACCACACACCAGGAACATCATAGGCTCCCCCCACCACTTAAATCCCTTACCTGGAGAGTCTATGGACGGGAGAGCAGACATTTGCCTTCCAATGCACGTGTTCCATGTCCTATAAAGTGAGGCAAGCTAACAGTCCTGCTGTGGGCTGGCAAACATGATTCAGATTGTCCTCCATGCACCGGTCACCATATGGCAGTGTCTTGCATCCGCTATAGAGACCCTCTTGCTCTCAGAATGTTGGACGCAAGAGGCCTGATTTCTAACCATATGGAGAGTTATGGAGCACTTTGCCCTCTCAGCTCTGCCCACCCAGATGGCATCTTACATGACCCTGATTTACAAAGGAGCCACCCCCTCAATATATACCTGTCAGGTGGTTACCAACACTTGGATATTAATTTGATATGGGTTGGAGTCAGCTACCTTCCCGCCTGGGATCATCCAGTACCTTTGCACTGAAGACCATTAAATGGGGGTCAGGGTGTGTGTGTGTTTTCTGTGTGTGTTGTGTGTGTGTGTGTGTGTATTCTGTGCGCGCGCAGACGCACGCACTGCGTTGCATTATTATTTATTAATTATGCTAAACTATGGCATGTTTTTGTTATTCGCCTCTGCTATAATATCTTTATTGTGCTTTGCCCCGCTTTGCCCCGCTTTCAAATACAATGCTCTCCAAGATTTGATACGCTACACTGTGTTATGTAATGCTATCCCATGTTATGTTTGAGCTGCAGCGACATGTCGTGCAATGTTTCTCTGTTAGCATCTATGGGTTTTGTTCCCAAATCTAAATGCATGTTAACTTTAATTGATGCCTTTGATTTACACCTTGATTTTCCTATAAGGTGGGCCCCTTCTCAGGCACTCCTATATGTAAACCCACTCCCTCTTCCAAGGCATCGAAACCTCGCCCAGCTCCGATCTTGTGTTATTCCTTTTTTTTATTCTCTCTTCCCAATTGAGATCTTGTAACTGAATTTCAATTTCTTGGGTTTTAACAGAGTTTTGCTTGTTTTTCATGTTCCTTTTTTATATTTGTTCACCCCTACTTTTGCTTTTTTGGGACATGATGCTGGTTTTGTTAAATGAGCTGGTTTGGTCATGTTATGTCAGGTCATGTCATTGCATATTAATGTCAGGTGTCAAGCGCTTTGAAGGATCCACAAAGTGGCAGGTAGCACTCCCCAAAACACCCAAATAAATACCTAATACACAGAAAAGGCGCTCGGTTTATGAAAAGATCTCTAATGCCTGAAATAGACCTGCAAATGTAAGTGGGAAAGCAGACTCTATGACCATGTTTGGACTGCAGATCTTCATGCTGCCCTCTATTGACAGGACAAGGTAACTGTGGCTCTGGTCGAGAAGGATAGGCAAGGCTGGATTATGCAGATTAGCTCCCAGAAATGCCCAGCCTCAGCCCAGGAGGAGCCCTGCCTCAGACAGCACTATACCTACCTCCATAAAGTTCCTAGCGGGCCTCCAGAGCATCCAGGAAACACCGGTCCAGGGCTTTGTGCTCACGGGAGCCACTGTTCAAAACCCACCCTCACTTAAAAAGGCCCATGTGCCATTCCAGCTTTCCTGTCTATAGTCCCTGACTGTTTGTGGAGCAAGGGTGTTCAATAGACGGTTTTGCTGTTCTCTTTCCTTCTGATTGGTGCAACATGCCTAGACCCACAATGGCATCCTGCCACTGTGGAAGTCTGAAAAGTCTGACCACTGTGGAGTCCAAGATGTGCTCATGTCTTTAAACGCGTTACGCAAAAGGACCGGCCTAGGTGCTCTGAGGCCACTAGAGCTGTGATTTGGTGCAGTATAAACGTTTGTAAAATAACACAAAGGAAAAAGCAGAACATTTTTCCAAAATGAAAACTGGACATTTTGAAAATGTTCCAGGTGGTTGTGAAAATAGGAAAGTCACATTTCTGACACATAACTACTCCCGACTGTTGTTATTAAGCGGGATTCCATGTGCACGAGCCGCCAAGATCACCATTTCTATAGCCTGTGAGTCCATTTTGGAGCACGTTGACTTTTGTTTCATGCCCATTCTCTCCACTGTGGCTGGATGTCTGGTTAAAATGCCCTTCGGTGCTGATGTATGGTTGCTCTGGCATTCACGGTGTTGGCTGCCAGCCTGAATGTGTCCCTTCCTGCTCCTAAATCCTGTGAGGTGCCTTACTGTGCCAACAAAGCGCTACGTAGTCTAATGGTATGGGTCAAAACATAGTAAAATAACATCACATAGACTATGAAAGCTGCCAGACTGTCACTGCATACACAAGGACAGACATCCGGTCCTTCTCTCCCTACCTACCACGTGTGTCGCGCATCCCTCTCTGCCTTTCACAGAATCTAATGAACATCGCCTGCATATGGACCTCAGGGTATATTTTCTCACCTTCGATGGCTACCTATTGCTATACTTTGATAGCCCACTGCAAAGTAAGACACCACACCCTCTCCCTGGGAACTAAAGTAAAGTTTAGCATGACATGGAACAACACCTTACTAAAAACCTTTTTGACATCAAGGTGTCAGGGTTTCTCAATGTTACCAGACTAGTTTGACCACCCCATTGCCTTATCTTATGTCACCAACAACATCCACTTTTATACACAGTCTATTCTTGACTAGGCGGCTCTTGGCTCCGGCAGCTCCAGAATAAACACCCTGGAGCTTGTCCTGGGGGTATCACATATAGAGATGCCCGGGGGTGGGGGGGAGCCACCATACATCCAGAATGGCCCGAGCTCACTCTCAAGCCCCTCGTGCATCTAACATTGCATTGTGAACTAACTTACAATCCTGCAAATCTGACTTGGAAACACAACTGAATTATCACAACACTTTTGGACAGATCTGCCTCTTCCCTTTTGCAGAACTACACTCCACCCAACAGGACTGACATGCACCCAGACTGTCACAAAACATTCTTCCCCCGCTGCACCCTTCCCCCCTTTCCTGTGTTTGTAGCATCGCTTTCCCGCTTTCCCATCGTCTTATCTTCCCTTCGCTCATTGTCTTTCCTCCAGCAGGCTAAGGTCTGCATACCGCTGGTGGGGCACAGCAGGCCTCTCCATGGACAAGCCTAGGCAGTCTGAAACTAACATGGTGGTGGTTTCGTACGGTACAGAAGCTTTTTAACACAACGTTGCATTTTCACATTCGTCAGTGTGTTGAAAATGAGAAAAATACAAAAAATCCAAGCTCATGGCAGGCATGAGCATTTCCATTTTGGAGTGATTAATGCTACCAGGGCTCAGGAAAGTTTGCTGGCAGCAGTAAACTTTCCTTCTGCCAGGCCTGCGACCAAGTCGATAAGGGGCAGGAGAAAGTGCCATAGATGGGTCTTTCTATGGCATACAATGTCACAAGCACTCTGCTGCCTGCATTCTTCAGGTCGAGCTGGTTCACAAAAGCACTGGGTGCAGGCAAATTGACATTTGCTCAGAGGTCGAAGTATAAAAAAAAGTAGTGGAACGATTGCCCGCCCCCTTTTACTGCCTCCTCCACCCCCTCTTCCTCAACATACTCACAGTAACTCCCAACACTCCCCCCGTATTATCCTCCCCATTCAAACCCCAAACCTGGCTCCTTCCTTTCCTCCACTGCTCCCCACAACACTGTGTTATAAACAGTTCTAGCAAGACTAAAGAAGCACAGTGAAGGAAAATGCCTTGAAATGACCACCATTAGTGTGTCATTGTCTCCCACAGTATTCACTTTACACCGCCTCCCCTTCCATTCACCCACCATCCACAGCTCTTAAGGGAAATGCGCCTGGCTATTGCCACACACACCCCTCCCATTGTCTGCAAACACTGCAATGCCTGCAGCAATTCTGACGCAGATCCCTGCCGAGCTGGGCTTTCTGGCTGCTTGGGAATTAACTGTATGTCCCAAGTAGTCTATTCAAATGAACAACTCAAACTAGCACCTGTGAGATAGCACAGTGAGCTTTGACACCGTGTTGGCCTTCCCTGCCGTCCTGGAATAGTACACCTCGTCACTTAAAGTGAACAATAATGATTTCCCCAAAAAGTTAGGGAACGTCGTACCCTCTAGATCCTGTCCACTTCAACCTCTGCTTTTGCAAATCAACCCACCCCCCGGAACACATGTTCCTTGTTCACTTGCGTGTGCACAGGACTTGCAATTGTATGACCCAGGCCCAAGATTACCAATTTCTGGGACCTGTTATTTCCCTTTTCACATTATAAGGTGATATGGAAATGATATTGGTGAAGTGATATGGAAATGATATTGGTGAAGTGTCAAGCCTGGGACAAATAGGAACAATCAAGCAAGTATAGCAGTACTTTAATACATAGAAAATTAGATGCACACACTCATTTTGCAATGGACAATACTGTTTAAGAAACAGTGTGTGGTGAACCACCCTCCGGGGCACCAGTGGTCCAGGGATGAATATCGGATTCTAAACCATCAATCAGCTCCACACCTCTAGTACACCAGAAGGTATTCGAACAGATTGGAACACAAGTCATTTATAAACCTCCTTGTCCAATTTTGCTAACGTGGATGGAACGGCAGGCTTATCTCCGCAAGGTCATGGATCATTGGTCAGTTGCAACACAGCGAAAATACAATTAGTACCCAATGATAAAAGGGAATGAACAGTCAAGGTTATATACATATATACACTTTATTATTTACACAACATACAATTCTACCACACTACACAATACAACCCACCTTGTAAAGGAATGCAGAGGACAGATAGTTTCAAAGAAGGAAAAGGAATGTACTCTGAATACTGACAGGAGGGTGGTTGGTAAAGTAATTAATCGCAATAGTCCAAGGATACTTGGATTCAGCACACAGGGAGCAATGGGTTGTAAAATGTCACCAGCGGCCTTCGGAGAAGGACCAGGGGGACAGAATCACAATGTACCTTGTGCTTGTAGACGTTCTTGGTGCTCGACAGGGTCGAGTCGGTTTCAGGGCTCTTTGCAGCTTCTGTGACAGAGTTCAAGATGGGTGATAGCTGCGGGTTTCAGGCAGCAGGCAGTTTGGCGAGCTAGGCTGGATATAAGGCTGCAGGCTGGACGAAACGACGGCTCAGGGTCAGGAATCATTGTCTCAGTGCTGGTTGGTGGATCTGAAGCACTGGTCGAGGCGTCTCGGACGACGTTAGCGACTGCAGCGTGACAAGAGTCAGCGGTGCAGTCGCTTGCAGCTCGAGGGGCTCAATTGGATCGAAAATGTCCTTTAAGGCGGATGCTGGTTGATGCTTGTCGATGCAGTCCTCCTAGCTTCTTCGCTGGGCTGGTGTCATCTTTTAAGGCGGACGGGCCAAAGCTGAGGAGAGTATTGCAGGTACCAGCCTTGTCTTGGGTTTGGTTCAGAGACTCTCTGGCACTTCTCACCCAAGAAGCTTGCTTGCGGAGCCTAGCAGGGCATGCTGTGTGCTGGCTGAATACCGGTTTTGGAGCTGCTGTAGGCTCCTCTGGATTCAGTATCTCCCTCTGTTCCCTGGGAGATGTTTAGGGGAGGGATCTTGCTTCCTTCTTTGGAAATCATGGCCTTCCTTCACTGGCGGAAGCTGTAAGGCAGATTGTACTTTCAGCCAGGGTCCAAATGGGTTCTTTTTTTTACTCCATGCGAATGCTTGAGATGATGTGCCTAAAAGAGAGGTTCAGCCCTCTTTTAGAGCCAAATAGGCCACAGTGATTGGTGTAGGATAAGCCTACCTTAATGAACCAATCCTGGATCCCCACCCACAATCTCCTGTATGCATCAGCTCATAACCAGAGTGCTTTGCAACAGAAAAGGTAAAGGGTGAAAACATGTAATACTTAGTCCCATCCATCTTCTTATCTGTTGTGGATCAAAGGGTCTTTCTACTTAATGGAGCTCTTTGTGGTTCCTGATTAAAGCGGCAGGTCTCCCTTGAAGCTGTGGCGAGAACAGACTTTCTGTCTCGCATCAATCCACATACTCGTACCTTCTGAATGGGGTCCTCCTGTGGGTTGCCTACTGTAATCAGATAGTCCCAGACATGAGAAGTCACTGCCCTTGATACTGAGAGGCAGCAGCTGGCTTCAGGTTGACACTGTGCATATCAAGGGTTGTTGGCGGTTTTCGTATCTTTTGTTAGTCCTGCAACCAGGCCACCGGTGGGCCTGCTTGAATTAACTCTAATTAGTATGCAAAGCTGCCCCCAGGGGAGCTAACAAAGGAAAGGGCAGGTCCATGGAACCTTTGTTAGTTAATTAGGCTGGCCATGGCAGGAGGAAGGTTTTGCCCTCCCCCTTCTTGACATACCTTGATGTACTTTTGGCTGTCATATCCCGACTAAATATGACAGGGGGGATGGCGCCTGTTGGCTGGCTCCACCCTAAGTACACAAGTCTATATGTATGTCGTAGGAAAATGTGTGCGGATTAGCCCCACACATTTTCCAGGGGTTGATCTACCATCATTCAATTTCATTTTTAAAAAATGTAAAAAACCCAGGCGAGTGCACACCCACCATGCGAATGGTAGAATTCCTCACAGGGTGGATTGTGTTGTTTTGTTCAGCTTTGAGCAAGATTGTGAGGGTTTGAGGAAGACTGACACACACCCACCATGCGAATGGTAGAATTCCTCACAGGGTGGATTGTGTTGTTTTGTTCAGCTTTGAGCAAGATTGTGAGGGTTAGAGGAAGACTGACAGAGTGGTACTTCCATGCACAAGGCAGGAAAGACTGCGGTGTCTGTATAGAGGATATAAGCTCATCATCATTTTTGGCTCAATCATTAGCTACATATATCCTTGTCCTTCCTTTGTTTCTGCACTGGATCACCTCAAGTCAACATATTCTGATAAATTAACCTGTTCTTAGATCTCTGTTGACCCAGAATGAACACTATTGATGACTCATTGGTTGTTAAATCATAGCCATTCCAGTGCTTTAAGTGGGATGAGAACTGACCTCAGTAGTCCGGTGCAGCCTAAGAATCGCAATTATCTATGTAACCTTATTAAGAGGCGGGGTCCGTGCAATGCAAGGAGGAGCCTAACAGACGCAGTCGAGTTTTCAGAACTGGCATGAAAGGAAGTCAAATCTATTTTAACATTTAATATCATAAATCAGTAGTGAACAATCGACCCAAATAAAAATAATGAAATATGCACAAAAAAATTCATATCAAGAAAGGTCAATGCAGGTTACAATCCCTAAGGTCATCTGAAAGATAAGCAAGACACTTGGGTATTAATCAGTTTAACGAAATCAGTTTTAAACATTTTTTGTGTGTTTTATACCAGGCCACGCGCATACAAAATATTTGAGCACGCCAGATTCTAACGGCAAGACTTAAATATATTTTGTAAAATCAAGCAATATATTCACCATGTTATATTTACCCTTCAGAGTATTCCAAAACCAATGTTCTAACTCCAAACACCTGAAACTGCGGATGTGATTGTAACTATGGGTAATAGTGACATCTAGTGGGCAAGATGGGTTTGTGTTACTCTCAATCTTTTTCATAGACTTTTAGCTTGACGAACTCTGGTCAGGGAGCCTCACCATGGCCCTGGCATGAGTGCTTTTTTCGGACCCTGCCTAAACAGAGGCCTGGCCCACTTGGAGGCAGGGGTGTTGCTAGGTCTATCCAGGGCTACGCTAATGTCGGGACTCGGGACTAGCTAGTCTTTTGGTCGTAGCCCCTGAGCTTCTATCCGGGGCTACAACCAAAAGACCTGGGGCTAAAGTCCCCTTAGCCACCCCAGCCCCAGCAACACCTCTGCTTGAAGCCTTGACCATTCTTCTCTTGTTATCAGATTGAAAAGCCTGCCCGAATCACTACAGCTATCTGAGCACCAAGTTAAGATGGCAGCCCAAAAGGTAGCTTACATGCCGATAACAAACGGCTAGTCTCGGAAGGATAGCTCAGGGGCAACAAGTCTCGGGAGGATAGCTCAGGGGCATCGTGCTCACTAAGAAGCAAGACGATGCGGAGCAACACAGGTTCGATCCCTGGTTCGCGCTTAGAAACCTCTGGGTATTAAGTGCGTTATAAATAAGCAATTACTCACACTGTTCCTGGCGTGCTAATGAGCTGGTCTCTGACCCAATTATCATGAGTTTTGTCTACAACTGGTAAGGTAGCTCAGTGAGATATGCGCTCGCTTTGAAAATCTGTGTTTGCTGCCTTCAGTCCGCGGCCCAAATACCAGCTGGGTCTACTCAAGCCTTTCTTCCTTCTGACGTCAATAAAGTGAGTACCATTAAAATGGGTGATGACACGTATTAAAGCACTTTTCGGGTTAAACTTTAGACAATTTCTGTATCACCAACTGCCAGTCACACTGGGGTTCGACCATCCTCCCAAATCCGTAGACAATCCAGGGTGTCAATGATTACATGGCCATCTCCAGGAAGACTCATGAAATCCTTGCATGCTTCAAAAACATCAGTACTTCAAACGTGTCTCATTCATTAATTTGGCCTCATTATGTATTATAAAGTTACTGCTGACCTGATTGCCGGCCACACAACACAGTCATGAAACTCACTAAATTATGTCAATAATTGATGAAATAAGGCTGCCCCAGAAGCGCTGCGCGGAGCCAGACATTTAGGCGTGGCCGGTTCGGCGCAGAAGTCGGTTCGGCGCGGCAGCCCGCGCCGAACTGGCCGCACATAAATGTCCTGCTCCGGAACTGTCACTACGAGTTCTTCATGCAGGCACCACAGCCACGCAGACTGCACAGCGAAGGTTGGTGCCGAGCAGCACAGCCCCCACCCTCGTGAGCCCGGCAGATCTAATCTGCCCTGTGCGAGGACAGTGCACACAGAGTAGATGACTCTTTGTGCTCAGTGCTCGCACAGGGCATTGCTTTTAATGCAAAATTCTGGGTTCCTATGCTTTTATTTTAAAATGAAACCGCTCTAGAACAGTTTAATTTTAAAATAGTGTGGGATGAAGTTGAAACTCACACTTCCGTTTCCCTAAACAGCAGGCGATGTGCACTGGTGTGCGGCGGGCCAAAACATCCCAGCGCCGAAACATCCCGTCGCTGAACTGGCCGTGCCAAACTGGCGGCGGCGAATCAGCCCGCGCCGAACCTGCGGCGCGGAAACGGGATGTAACGAGCACTGCGGGAGAGTGGGCGACTATACGAGGAGAACACCGCCACCTGGTGGTTCACGGGGGAAACTGCACCCTACCGTCTCAATATAAGCGAAACTGCCCACAATAGACAGACCACTGCGTGCTGAAGTAGGCCTCGGAGATGTTACGTGCTAAAATGTCAGCCAAAGGTCTGCACCCAAGGGAGAGTTTTGAGAGGTACGTGTGCCGACGTGATGGTTTATATAAATGCATTAAGTCAACCCAGGGGCGCTAGTCCTGGCGGCATTACGTAATAATATTATCACGTTTTTATATAATGCTTGTAACCTAATTAATGATACTTAATTGACGTTAGAAAAATGAAAGACTTGGGTTGGCCCTGCCAGTATTCGAACTTGCAAACTGCAGCTCGGCCCAGTGTCCACGCAGGTAATTCACGACGATGTTCCCAGCAAACAACACGTTTTCCTGCCATGAGCCTTATGGGTATATATTTAGGGTGACCAGACGTCCCGGTTTTCCCGGGACAGTCTGGGGAAATATCCCTGGGTCTCGGGGTCCCAGAAGTTGGTTAATTTTAAAAATCCTGTCAGGGGTTTGAAAGGGTGGGAGCTAGAGTCCCAGTTTTTGCTACTCTTCCTCCCCATTTCCTCCCCCTTCCCCTCTCGTTTCCCCTCCCCAGCGCTCTCCTCCAATGAGAGGTGTGTGTCTGGGAGCACACCCCCTCCACGCCCCCCGCAAAAGGCCAGCGACATAGAAGTAGGACTACAGTTTTATTAGAATTGACGGCAGTCCTACCTTTATGTCTATGGCCTGTACTTTTAAAAAAAATCTCGTAACCCTATATTACATCATTACATCGCATCACAGAGTCTGGCATCACAGGTTAGGAAGGCCTGCAGCATCACAGTCTATGACATCACAATCTAGGTATGTTTCATCCCAATCTATGACATCAAAATATCAGACAACACAAGCTGGGTCTAGTACATCACAGCCTATCAGATCACAATCTAGATATGGCATCACACCAGTGATATCACACCTATGAGCCGTCTGGGTCTACAACATCACACTCGGTCTTGTCTGGGAATATGACATCAGAGTCACTGCACTGGGAATGCAAATAAAAGATGGAGACTTGGCTTGGAAAGTGGATTTTATAAATGAAATAAAGGTTGCACTTATAACATCCACAGTGTCCATCTCTGGCTCTCTCTGAGGAGAAAGCTGAGACAGTATAGCCCCCAGTTTGCGGCCCCCGGTTGTGTATTCTCTGTTGTTCCTTTGGGATCTATAGATTATATCACTTACCTTTCCCATATAAAGGCAGATGCTATCGAGAAAAGTGAGGCTGGCAAGACCCTCTAATCCTCACAGGCCCTGCTGTGCTGGATCTTGCAGATCATCCATATATAGGTTATGGCTGTCAATTGCCAGTGGATTCGGGCCAACAGTGCACCTCCAGTGTGGACGGTAGGTGGTGGATTACCAATTCTGCAAATCTACTAAGGAAAGACTTGATGTCTGTCAACTGGCAAATGAAAGGTGGTAATAAGTTCACGAAAGGCCAAGTAACAGCTATAAAAATAACTTGCACCTGACAGAAATGTGGTTATTAACTCCTTGGATAATGGAAGGAATGTTGTAATTTGGAAAGCTTTGGACTGTGTAAAGAATTTGAACAGAAAACTGTGCCCGGCGATGCTACCAAACCCCCATTCGAGGACCCAACCTTGGACTTCAATGCTAACGTGAGGTCCAAATTGGAGACTTGGTTCTATTCTCTTTGATTTCTGATGAAGATTTATAGTTTCCAACTGTGAACGGAGGATAGCCCAGGGACAACGCGCTGGTCTTGGAAGCAAGACTATGCAGAGCAACAGAGTTTGGAATCCCGGATCCGCACTTAGGTACGGTAGTAGGGGCGTTATAAAAAACAATTAAATAACTAAAAACTGTCCCTACTTTTTCTTTATGCCTCAAAGTTCATAAATCTGCGCAGTCTCCTCCAGGCCCCACAGTGACATCCACAGGTTCCTTTTCTGAACCTCTGTGTAATTTGGTAAATTCCTTTCTGTTAACAGGATATAATATGATGTTTTTTTTATAACACGCTTAATACCCAGAGGTTTCTATGCATGGACCAGGAATCGAACCTGTGTTGCTCCATGTTGTCTTGCTTCCAAGGCGAGCATGTTACCCCTGAGCTATCCCCCCCGAGACTTATATGTAAGCACACCATCTTCCTACATCCAAGAATCTAAAGCAGGACTTAATAGATTGGATTATAATACCTGGGAGGACGACATGCTGTTAGTGACATTAGATGTCAAGCCTTTATTCATGGCCATCAACCATCAAACGGAGAAAAGGGGGAGAATTGTATTTTTGTGACAAAGATCAGCTAACCTAGTTGAGCCCAAGAAAATGTTCACTGAAATGACCAACTTTGGTTTAAACAATCATTATTTCAAATGTGGGGACCGTTGTTATCAGTTGTGCGCTCTGAGGCCCACGGTCATGTGGCGCGTTATAAAAATTAAAATAAATAAATAAATAGACATGAAGCGCAGGTAAGAGCATTGAATATGTCCCATGGCAACTCTTTCATGGGCCACTGGGAAAATTAGCATGTCTTCAATAAAGCAGCAAGGGTAGCTTTGGGGCAACACACTCACATTGGGAAAAGGATGATGCCATGCAACATGGGTTTACTCACCGGTCAAGCGCTTAGAAGCTAGACCAGTCTGGCATGAAGTGCTATAAATAACTTACAATAATAATAATACACTTCCAATATTTGGGAAAGCAACATACTTGGGTGGCTTTCTTTTATTGACAGTCTGTTTTAGATGGGAAGGATGTCCATATTCTTTGCAATTTGCCGATTTAATTAACAGCAAAGATTTCAATCAGACATTTACCCTTAAATATTGTCCCAGCTCCACTGGGCACTTAGAACCTGAAATGCCTGTTGCAGAAGAGGGTTTAAATGCCAGCATGTATAGGAAACCAACAGCTGGCAATCCTCTCCTTTCTGCTAAATATCTGCATCCAGCAGGGAACACCCCGGTGCCCCTCACAGGGATGGGACTAAAGAGTTGATGAATGGTAGCTACAGCCGCTCCTGGGTAGCAGGCGCCAGTCAGTAAGTAGGCGCTAGCTCTGGGGAACGATGAGCTAGTACAAAGCATGCCACAAATCTAACTTCCAGATGAGATGAAAGCGATCACCTTTACTCCCTGACATGACTTTTAATGCTTTACATAGCTCCTGGATCTGTCCTCCTTATGCTTAAGGATCGCATAGTTATGTTTGTGTGACACCAGGAGTCAAAAGTAGGTCCTGGCAGATGCTGGGTTCTAGCGAACCAGTCTCACCTAGGGCACAACCAGGAGCGAAATAGCTGCCAGTAATGTCTCACGCTGCCCCGAGATGCTGGAGCTTTGAAGAGACTCTTTGAGGAATATTTATTTTAACCCCTTAAGTACCAAGGACGAGTATGCTCGTCCTTTTTGCGTAGACTTGCATAATAGCCTGGCAGTTAAGGGTTAAAGATACTTCTTGGAGAAAAGCCATACAAAATGTACCATTCATGAAGCAGAGAGGAAAGTATCTCGACAGCTAACGGGGGACCTTTAAAAAGCAACGCCTTAGAGGAAGAAGGGTCGCCCTTCTCAGAAATCAGGGTACACCGGATGTCTCACTACATGCAGGAATCTGAGGAGGGGATTCTCTGTGAACTCTTTCACAATCCGCAAAAAGACTCCTAACTGCGTAAACAAATTAGTTTAAAACTAAATGTCTCTTTTAAACGAGGAAAGACTCTCAGTGACGCGGTGGCACAGCATTGATTTTGTTCCAACAGACCACCATTATGTGTCAACAAAAATCTGTAGGATATCGTCCCTTTGGATCTTGCAGTATTGACACAATTTGTGTGAGAATTTTTATTTTTGAAACAGTAGGGATTAATTGGTGGCACTTTATAAGGGAACACCTCAACGTCAGCGGTAGTACAGAATGTGTTATCTATGGGTTATTCTGCCCATGTCCTAAACTCTGCATAGGGCGCGCTTTCAGAAAATTGGATGCACACAACAGGGATGCCAGTGGCTTAACATTCGGAGAGGCAGCTGAGAATTTACTTTACAAAGACTAGAATCCGGTCTTATTTTACATTTTTATGTTTAAAGTACATAATAGTTTGAATAGAAACAGGGGATGCCACCTCTTTTTGTGAAATGTATAATTATTTATTTATTGATGGTATTTATAGATACGCGTTACAGGCCAGAGGCATCAAAGCGCTAAACAAGCGAAACCGGTAAGTCTGCCCTAAAAGGGCTAAAACAGGTATGTCTACAAAGCCTTCTGGAACCGAGAGTGATCAACCATCTCCCGCAGCTTCGGCGGCAAGGCATTCCATAAAGCAGGGGCCATGACTGAACAGAACAACCACCCAACCGCACTTTGTGAAAACGGGGTATTCTTAAAAGGTTTGGTGAAGCCGAGCGTAAGCACCTGGCAGGTAGATAACGAGTCAACTTGTTCTGTAGGTCTTCTGCCCCCATGGCAAGGACTGCATAGGCCACTTCAGCTCTAGTTTCCATTGGTTCCATGTAATAATGTCCCCGTAAAAATGGAGCCATGCAAAAAACTCGCCGAAAAATGCCTGTTTTTTGCAGAGACATTATTACATGGAACATGCAGGGGACACCCCTGCAAACCCCAAAACCTTTTAGTTAGGGTAACCCCCGCTCTCCCGTCCCTATATATATGGTCACCTATATAATTATTTCCTGGCAACATTATATACAACAACCATATATAGGGACATTGTTGCCTGATAACTTCCCAGTGAGGTCTTCGATAATGTCATAATGGATCTCAGACATAATGTCATATGTGATGTCATCAATGATGTTACCATTGTGCTTATGGGCCACCAACAAGCGGGCTTAGATTTAAGGTGGTAAATGTCAAGGTTTTTGTTGCATTGGACCGTCACCTTAACATCACTTCAACTAACAATTTCTGACTGAATTTCAAGTGTTTCGTGATGTGATAGTTCTGGGTATCAGTAGCCGTATCCTTTCTCATGTAAAAAGGGGCCAATGCCACCTCGTGTAGAATCATGATTTTCACACACAATTCTTTTCTCCCTATACCCTTGTGCTCCTCTGACCCTAGAAGTCATAACATTGAAATGTAAACTTGCCATTGTCAATGGGTATAAATATGAATGCAGAGCAAGGCAATCACTTGTCTGTCAGGTCTCGGGCATCTACAACTCTTTCCCGAAGAAGTTGCACCAGAGCGTTCTCTTTCATTCTTGGCAGTTCTGCACATGGCCCATGATGATGTCATCGCACACTTGTGTGCACACGGTTTATGCCGCGCTCTGTCATTTAACTGTTTATGCTGGTAAGAGTCTCAAGACCAGTTGACACCTTGGCTACAGTAATTCATTGGCATTCAGCCATGTTGCATCTTAAATTTATCTGGGAGAGTACATTGCTCATATCATGTGTAGCATCTGTGACATTGCTATATGTCCTAGCTATTTTCAGAGATGTATCTCTTAAACGCTATAGCCTGTGGTTAAAGATTTTTTAGGGTTTTCATTTTGATATTTTCCTTTTTTCTTTTTGCAGCTTTCTTCTAAGTCATCCACCACAAACTTTGATGAGCAGGTGTTTCAGGTTGATTTTTTATTTTTCTTAAATATTACATGTTTGTCCCTAACAGTTGAGAGAAAGACCCCATACATTACCAATACTGTACCCATTTGGTATATTACAGGACCTGCGGTCGCGGCCCAGTAGTTATGGTTAAGTTTCTCAACCCATTGAAGAGCACATTTTGGCCGGCTTATAACTTTGCCCCCGCTGGACAAATCCTCACCAAACTTTGCAAAGACAGTATGTGGCCCGCTCGGATCGATTCTGCGAAGTTTGGTGAGGTTTCATCCGGGGGCTAGGGGCAAACTTATAGGAGGGGCTCCAAAATGTGTGGTTTTCCTCATAGATGCAAAGAAAATAAAATGTTGCTCACGCCTACAGCCCATACTACTGGATGGATTTTCACCAAATTTGCACCGGGAGCAGCGGCTTAGTAATGTTTGATGTCCTGGGTGTTAGGCTTAGCAGTGCACGTGGGTGGCACGAGTTATGGTTGCTTAGTTTACCATAACTGGCGAATTTCTGAGGGGTTTTACTTTTACTTGTAAACCTAATGTCCCTTTCACAAAGTTCTTTCACTGAATGATTATTATTTTGGTGCCCAGGTTTGAGGGCAAGTTATGGTGCAAAGTCATTTTCTGAAGATATCGAGTATCCTGCATTGCCAGGTAGGTTTTTATTTTGTAGTTCAGTTTAGTCTAGTTTTTATGTGGTCTAATTTCTATTGACATTTTTATATATATATTTTTTTTGCCGCATGTTTATACCTCATTCTGGTATTATTCACAGTCTTTTTGTGTGATTTACCTGTTGAACCTTCAGCCCAGTATGTTGACTTTTAATCAAGCCACATTAAGATGAATGATTGTATATATGCATATTGAAGACACGTGTATTGTCACTTTTGATTATATTTAAGGCTTCTAGTTTTATGGTATTTATTTTTCTGCCATTTCCGTTTATATTCATACATATTAAATTTTAGGCCTTTTTTCTGTATTTATCCACTTTTATTTTTTGTCATATAAAAAGATAATTCGCAACCAGTATTTTTCTGCATTTATTCTAATTTAAAAATACATGTTTTAAGCATACATGCAGCCATATATGAAAGAAATGAGAACTCAATTTTTTCCATAACAACCAACGATTGCTCCTCTGTTTGCTGCTGTCTTAAGATAGATGCTGTTAGCAATTTGATGAACTTCAATGCTATTTTTATACAACTTTAACCCTCTCCATGGTGCCAATCTGCAATGTGATTGGTCCGCAATGTATGAGTGACATCATAGAGAACCAGACAGAACTACCTGTTTTCAGTTTATTCCTATTTTTATAAATAAATACAGACAGAAAGCAGATTGATTTCCTTCTGTATTTATGTGTAGAAATCAGTAGAAACAGAAAACTGGAAGCCTTAATTATATTATACACCATTTTTCGTGTTGTCCACAGACATAGCCCTGATTAAGGACCTATATGGGCCGAAATGCATTGGCCAGTATTGTCTGCCGACTATCTAGTGAAGAAGAGACAACTACAATAAAGCGAAAAGAAAAACACACAATGAATTTGATCATGAGCGTTTTGTATTCTTATAACTAATTTGCAGTAGTATTGACTACAGAGGTTTGGGCTGTACTGAGCATACTCTCCTTGGTCTTGCTATGATTTCCTACATGCCTTTTTAAAAACTTAGAAACAAAAACATCTGTGTTTTGTTAACATTGCAATATTTAGTGAAATAGTCATACTTTTTTCTGCTGCATAAAGAATTAATCCACTTTAAAACAGACACATTTTCGTATCAGTTTCGCCTTCTCACATCTTCCCTGCCCCAAAACTCCAAACAGCTCCATTCATTATAGATGATCTTTATGTATACGTTGTATGCATACATTAAGATTCTTGGTCAAAATATTTCGAAGTAGTCTGAAATGATCTCTGCACAATCACTACCAGCATCTAATTTAATGTTTGATCAAGATCCTTGGTCCCTTCTGACTTTTTCCCTTCTGCCCAATTACGCCTAAACTATCCCTTGATGTGTTTTGCAATCCCGGGCATGTATATATATAACCATCAGAATGTCAAATCGCAATGCTTACACCGCAGAGGACATTGAGATGTTTTGTCAAACCGACGTGAAACGCGCTCCAATTCCAAATGACCCATAACGAACCGTATGCTGAATGTGGTTGCGTCCGCGAATGTGGCGAATGCAGTATTTCAAGCAACTCCCTTTCTCCATCACTTGACCATTGTTCCCAGACCCAACTATATTCAATCCATTGCACACACTCTTTTAACTATATTTAGAAAGCAATCCCTCATTTTTTTCAAATGCAGAAATACTTTCTTAATGTAATTCAAAAATGTACAACCCAATAACCATCTCTTTATTTCGTTCTCGCTTTTTCTTTCACGCTCACAAGACTTTGAGATATTTATCACCCAATAACTATCTCTTTATCATTATTTCTACTACTCTCATTAAGCATTTAGATGTCATATCACAATCTCAGAAAATCCTTCAATAAAACTATTTTTCAGGCATCCACAAACTCAGGACCTTCACTAATTCTCCTCACTAGAGCTCCCCACATCCGTGCCACCATCAAACATAGCTCAGGATCTCCCCATATACAATTTTAAGCATGATTAAAAAAAAACATCAAGGCTTTGCTTTTCCTTCGACTCAGAGGAAAAACATTGCAATTTTTAAATGGTGGATTTTCACAACTGATAAGACTCTGCTCTAGCAATGGATCCTGGGAAATATTTTGATGTTTTTTCAAAAAGTCTGAAATGATTTCTGCACAAACACCCCCAATATACCTCAAAGATTTTCAGTTACGATCTTTGGTCCGGTGTCAGTTCTTCCCTTTTGCCTAATTAAGTCTAAACTAGTCCTTTATGAGTGTTTGTTCATGTGTGGTATCCATGCAAACATCTCGATGTCAAATCACAATGTAAACACCGCAGAGGACATCGAAATGTTTTTGCAACCTGACACAAAAAGCACTCCTATTTCAAAGAAGCCATAACAAATGCGCCTTCAGGATGTACTTGTGTCCCTGCGGCATATGTATTTACAAACTAAAACATTTTCCTCCTCTTGGCAATATTTCCTAGCCCCCATTCTCCTCAATTCCTTCGATACACAACACATAATATATTAATTACATTTAGAAAGCAATCCCCCAAGACGGAAGTAGTTACTAAACGTAATTAAAATATTTATCACTCACCCATGAAGCTCTCCCCTTATTAGCATTCCTCAATTTCCATTCTTTATCTCATGTTTTATTACATTGCTGAAAGATCGAGAAGTCACAGAACAATATTAGAAAATCCCTTGATTAATTGCATTTCTTGAACAGTCTCAAATTCCGGACCTTCACTAATCCATCTCACTAGCAGCCCCCTAATCCATGACCCAATCAAATAAAGCTCTGGAACCTCTTCCCCTCCACCCCACAGGGATATCAATTCACCAAAATTCCAGGTCTAGCGGGAGTGACATCACATTACTGATGACATCACAGGAAGTGTCACTACATGACACTTTTTCCCTGACTCTTAAACACAAGGGAGACAAGAGGAAATATTTATCTCGACCACCTCAAACAGCCCTCTTCAATCAACACAAACTCGTA